>NW_028136154.1:0-598000 GCF_964662115.1 Mustela nivalis | reverse complement strand
CACTCTTCCCCAGGTCACTGCTTTGGAATTCCTCTTTGGTTGGGACACCTGAGGTAACATACCTGAAAGGAGACCTCCCAGCCCACAGATTTACGAAAAACAATTGGGACCGGGCAAAATTCACAGCGAGGAAGATTCGTCCATGGCCCATGAGGCCTCCCCACATTCGACGGCCTTTGTTGATACAAAATACAGAGACCATAGCTTGAGCAAGCGCCTCAGACTCGCTCTTTCTTCATATCCTGAAGAGTTCTTCTCATGGTTTGTAGATGGGGCCTGATATACCTACGTCACCAAACCAAGCTGAGTTTGTGTTTTCAGACATCTGTCCTCAAAGTACTGGGCCACACACACTCCAGGCTGGGGACAATGGAGCCACACATTAGGACTGTGCCTACCCCATGCCAAGTCCATTGTACAATTTCGTACAAATTAGGAGAACCCTCCAAAGTCCCGAGGCCATCCCAATAGTGTAGGTCTCTGTGGACAAACAAGTGCGGTCTGACACCGTAATTGGATCCATTGCTTTGGTTTATAGGCATGTCTCCTCAAAATCCTGGATTCCAATACCAGCTTAGTGGGTTTCCTGAGGCACCCATCAGAAATAATCTCGTCTCCACGAAGAATCTTGTGCATGGGACCTATGTAGGTCATGAAGGGGCAGTCATGCACAGAATCTACAACCTGAGCCCGAACCTCCTGACCAACAACCAGGCAGCTGACCGCACACTGAGCACATCAGACCCCCCAAGGCCTTAGGTCATCATCTCTTCCCAAATGCGGTTTTCAGGATTCAGAACCTAGCTGAGTTTGTGTTTTTTGACTTCTGTCCTCAAAGTCCTGGGCAACAAACGCTCCTGGCTGCGGCAGCTGTAGCCACACATTAGGACTGTGCCTACTTCACGAATGGGAATTCTGCCCATTCCATTGTCCAAAATTGTACAAATTAGGAGAACCCTCAAAGTCCCCGAGGTCATCCCAATATGTAGGTCTCCTTGGACAAACAAGGGCGGTCTGTCACCAGCTGAGCATCTACCTCCACTCATACCATAGATGGATGTCCCCAGAGAAGGAGATGGAACCAGACAGGACCCTAGGCCATAAGCGGATCCATTGCTTTGGTTTACAGGCATGTCTCCTCAAAATCCTGGATTCCAATACCAGCATAGGGGGTTTCCTGAGGCACCCATCAGAAAACATCTCGTCTCCACGAGGAAACTTGTGCATGGGACCTATGTCAAAATCTTAGGGAAATACTTGAAGTACCGGTGCCACCGCCCCATTCCAAGGTCCTCATGGACACAAACACACATTAGGCCCCATGCTCAGGAGATGTCCATTTCAAATGAACCACCCCGGTTGCTCCCGCAGAGCCATCCGATCTCCATTGTCTTGTTGCTAGGAGACAATTGGAATGCGAGGCGGGCTTCCCTGGCTTCCATCCTCGAACGGTGCTCTGGAGTCATTCCATATGGGATGTTTTGGAGCTGCCCAACAGGTCTCAATTGTGCCGCAGAAGGAATCCTTGAAGGGGGTATCCCACAACTCCCAACGTGGGAAAACCTCCATGGCCTTGAGATTCCTCTCCGTTCATGAAGGGGCAGTCATGCACAGAAACTACAACCTGAGCCAACGTCTGATCCTCGCTGTGGCTTGAGATGCATGAGATATTGTTTCAGATGTGCAGGGGGTACCTGCCTTGCCCTCGGCCTGAAGCCCAAGTCTAGCTTGTGTTCTCAGACTTCTGTCCTCACACTACTGAACCAGAAGCCCTCAAGTTTGGCAATTCCGGACCCACAATGCAGCACTCTGCCTGCCCTCTAGAAAAAATATCATTTTAATGAGCTACCCAGGCACATCAAATGAGGATCAACCTACACGGCACTCGACTGTACCCAAATTATATAGACTAACCTGGGCACTAATGCACTGTCTGACACAACCTGAGCCCGAACCTCCTGACCAACAACCAGGCAGCTGACCGCACACTGAGCACATCAGACCCACCATGGCCTTAGGTCATCATCTCTTCCCAAATGCGGTTTTCAGGATTCAGAACCTATCTGAGCAGATCCATTACGAAAAACAATTGGGTTTTTTGACTTCTGTCCTCAAAGTCCTGGGCAACAAACGCTCCTGGCTGCGGCAGCTGTAGCCACACATTAGGACTGTGCCTACTTCACGAATGGGAATTCTGCCCATTCCATTGTCCAAAATTGTACAAATTAGGAGAACCCTCAAAGTCCCCGAGGTCATCCCAATATGTAGGTCTCCTTGGACAAACAAGGGCGGTCTGTCACCAGCTGAGCATCTACCTCCACTCATACCATAGATGGATGACCCCAGAGAAGGAGATGGAACCAGACAGGACCCTAGGCCATAAGCGGATCCATTGCTTTGGTTTACAGGCATGTCTCCTCAAAATCCTGGATTCCAATACCAGCATAGGGGGTTTCCTGAGGCACCCATCAGAAAACATCTCGTCTCCACGAGGAAACTTGTGCATGGGACCTATGTCAAAATCTTAGGGAAATACTTGAAGTACCGGTGCCACCGCCCCATTCCAAGGTCCTCATGGACACAAACACACATTAGGCCCCATGCTCAGGAGATGTCCATTTCAAATGAACCACCCCGGTTGCTCCCGCAGAGCCATCCGATCTCCATTGTCTTGTTGCTAGGAGACAATTGGAATGCGAGGCGGGCTTCCCTGGCTTCCATCCTCGAACGGTGCTCTGGAGTCATTCCATATGGGATGTTTTGGAGCTGCCCAACAGGTCTCAATTGTGCCGCAGAAGGAATCCTTGAAGGGGGTATCCCACAACTCCCAACGTGGGAAAACCTCCATGGCCTTGAGATTCCTCTCCGTTCATGAAGGGGCAGTCATGCACAGAAACTACAACCTGAGCCAACGTCTGATCCTCGCTGTGGCTTGAGATGCATGAGATATTGTTTCAGATGTGCAGGGGGTACCTGCCTTGCCCTCGGCCTGAAGCCCAAGTCTAGCTTGTGTTCTCAGACTTCTGTCCTCACACTACTTAACCAGAAGCCCTCAAGTTTGGCAATTCCGGACCCACAATGCAGCACTCTGCCAGCCCTCTAGAAAAAATATCTTGCCTAATGAGCTTCCCAGGCACGTCAAATGAGGATCAACATACACGGCACTCGACTATACCCAAATTATATAGACTAACCTGGGCACTAATGCACTGTCTGACACAACCTGAGCCCGAACCTCCTGACCAACAACCAGGCAGCTGACCGCACACTGAGCACATCAGACCCACCATGGCCTTAGGTCATCATCTCTTCCCAACTGCGGTTTTCTGGTTTCCGTACCTAGACCTTATCTCCAACCACTGCCCAGGGTTGAAAGTGATGCAGAAATCAGAACTCCTTCCCCATGCAAGAGACCTTGTGATTGGCATATGGGGCCTTCCATGCCGCTAGGCCCCAAATTTTAACCATAGTTTTGGTTGTCCCCTCACTCTTCCCCAGGGCTCTTCTTAAGAATTCCTCTTTGGTTGGGAAACCTGAGGTAACAAACCTGAAAGGAGACCTCCCGTCCCACAGATTGACGAAAAACAATTGGGACCGGGCCAAATCCCAAGAGAGGATGTTTTGTCCATGGCCCATGAGGCTTCCCCACATTCCACGGCCATCGTTGATACAAAATCTAGAGACCAAAGCCTGAGCAAGCGCCTCAGACTCGATCTTTCTTCATATCCTGAAGAGTTCTTCTCATGGTTTGTAGATTGGGCCTGCCATACCTACGTCCCCAAATCTAAGCTGAGTTTGTGTTTTCAGACTTCTGTCCTCAAAGTCCTGGGCCACACACCCTCCAGGCTGGGGACCCTGGAGCCACACATTTGGACTGTGCCTAATTCATGCATGGGAATTCTGCCCATTCCATTGTCCAAAATTGTACAAATTAGGAGATCCCTCCAAAGTCCCCGAGGCCATCCCAATATGTAGGTCTCTTTGGACAAACAAGGGCGGTCTGACACCAGCTGAGCAACTAGCTCCACTCAAACCATAGATGGATGTCCCCAGAGAAGGAGATGGAACCAGACAAGACCCGTGCCATAATCGGATCCATTGCTTTGGTTTACACACATGTGTCCGCAAAATCCTGGATTCCAATAGCAGCATAGGGGGTTTCCTGAGTCACCCATCAGAAAACATCTCGTCTCCATGAGGAAACTTGTGCATGGGACCTATGTCAAAATCTTAGGAGAATACTTCAGAGTCCCGGTGCCACCGCCCCATTCCAAGGTCCTCATGGACACAAACACACATTAGGCCCCATGCTCAGGAAAGTCCATTTCAACTCAGCCACCCCGTTTGCTCCCGCAGAGCCATCCGATCTCCACTGTCTTGTTGAGAGGAGACAATTGGAATGCGAGGCGGGCTTCCCTGGCATCCATCCTCGAACGGTGCTCTGGAGTCATTCCATATGGGATGTTTTGGAGCTGCCCAACAGGTCTCAATTGTCCCACAGAAGGAATCCTTGAAGGGGGCATCCCACAACTCCCAACGAGGAAAAACCTGCATGGCCTCGAGATTCCTCTCCGTTCATGAAGGGCAGTCATGCACAGAAACTACAACCTGAGTCAACGTCTGATCCTGCCGTGACTTCAGATGCATGAGATATGGGTTCAGATATGCAGGGGGTACCTGCCTTGCCCTCGGTGACGCCCAAGTCTAGCTTGTGTACTCAGACTTCTTTCCTCAAACTACTGAACCAAAAGCCCTCAGTTTGGCAATTCCGGGCCCACAATGCAGCAATCTGCCTGCTCTCTAGAAAAAAATATCTTGCCTAATGAGCTGCCCAGGCTCCTCAAATGAGGATCAAACTACACGGCACTCGACTGTACCCAAATTATATAGTCTAACCTGGGCACTAATGCACTGACTGACACAACCTGAGCCCGAACCTCCTGACCAACAACCAGGCAGCTGACCACACACTGAGCACATGAGACCAACCATGGCCTTAGGTCATCATCTCTTCTCAACTGCGGTTTTCAGGATTCAGAACCTAGACCTTATCTCCAACCACTGCCAATGGTTGAAAATAATGCAGAAATCAGAACTCCTTCACCATGGCAAGAGACCTTGTGATTGGCATGTTGTCCAAAGTTCAGTGTAGTTTAAACCAGTATGGCCCATGAGGCCCCGCCGATGCTCGCGGGCCACATTGGTCACAAACACATATTGTGACCCTCAGCCTGAGCACAGTCCTCAAGTAAGGCCTCTCAGGGGCTGGATGAAGAGACAGCATATGGGGCCTGCTATGCCTCTAGGACCCAAATTTTAACCATAGATTGGGTTGTCCCTTCACTCTTCCCCAGGGCTCTGCTTTGGAATTCCTCTTTGGTTGGGACACCTGAGTTAACAAACCTGAAAGGAGACCTCCCGTCCCACAGATTGACGATAAACAATTGGGACCAGGCCAAATCCCAAGAGAGGAAGTTTCGTTCATGACCCATGAGGCTTCCCCACATTCCACGGCCATCGTTGATACAAAATCCAGAGACCAAAGCCTGAGCAAGCGCCTCAGACTCGCTCTTTCTTCATATCCTGAAGAGTTCTTCTCATGGTTTTAGATGGGGCCTGCCATACCTCCGTCCCCAAACCTAAGCTGAGTTTGTGTTTTCCGACTTCTGTCCTCAAAGTCCTGGGCCACTCACCCTCCAAGCTGGCGCCCCTGGAGCCACACATTAGGACTGTGCCTACTTCATGCATGGGAATTCTGCCCATTCCATTGTTCAAAATTGTACAAATTAGGAGATCCCTCCAAAGTCCCCGAGGCCATCCCAATATGTAGGTCTCTTTTGACAAACAAGGGCAGTCTGACACCAGCTGAGCAACTAGCTCCATTCAAACCATAGATGGATGTCCCCAGAGAAGGAGATAGAACCAGACAGGACCCTAGGCCATAATCGGATCCATTGCTTTGGTTTAAAGGCATGTCTCCTCAAAATCCTGGATTCCAATACCAGCATAGGGGGTTTCCTGAGGCACCAATCAGAAAACATCTGGTCTCCACGAGGAAACTTGTGCATGGGACCTATGTCAAAATCTTAGGAGAATACTTCAGAGTCCCGGTGCCACCGCCCCATTCCAAGGTCCTAATGGACACAACCACACATTAGGCCCCATATTCAGGAGCTGTCCATTTCAAATCAACCACCCAGGTTGCTCCCGCAGAGCCATCCCATCTCCACTATCTTGTTGCTAGGAGACAATTGGAATGCGAGGCGGGCTTCCCTGGCATCCATCCTCCAATGGTGCTCAGGAGTCATTCCATATGGGATTTTGGAGCTGCCCAACAGGTCTCAATTGTGCCGCAGAAGGAATCCTTGAAGGGGGCATCCCACAACTCCCAACGTGGGAAAACCTCCATGGCCTTGAGATTCCTCTCCGTTCATGAAGGGTCAGTCATGCCCAGAAACTACAACCTGAGCCAACGTCTGATCCTCGCCGTGACTTCAGATGCATGAGATATTGGTTCAGATGTGCAGGGGGTACCTGCCTTGCCCTCGGCCTGAAGCCCAAGTCTAGCTTGTGTTCTCAGACTTCTGTCCTCACACTACTTAACCAGAAGCCCTCAAATTTCTCAATTCCGGGCCCACAATGCAGCACGCTGCCTGCCCTCTAGAAAAAATATCTTGCCTAATGAGCTGCCCAGGCTCCTCAAATGAGGATCAACCTACCCGGCACTCAACTGTACCCAAATTATATAGTATAACCTGGGCACTCATGCACTGTCTGACACAACCTGAGCCCGAACCTCCTGACCAACAACAGGGCAGCTGACCGCACAGTGAGAACATCAGACCCACCATGGCCTTAGGTCATCATCTCTTCCCAACTGCGGTTTTCAGGATCCACAACCTAGACCTTATCTCCAACCACTGCCAATGGTTGAAAATGATGCAGAAATCAGAACTCCTTCCCTATGGCAAGAGACCTTGTGATTGGCATGTTGTCCAAAGTTCAGTGTAGTTGAAACCAGTGTGGCCCATGAGGCCTCGCCCATTTTCGCGGGCCACATTGGTCACAAACACACATTGTGACCCTCAGCCTGAGCCCAGTCCTCATGTAAGGCCTCTCAGGGGCTGGATGAAGAGACAGCATATGGGGCCTGCCATGCCCCTTCGCCCCAAATTTTAACCATAGTTTGGGTAGTCCCCTCACTCATCCCCAGGGCTCTGCTTTGGAATTCCTCTTTGGTTGGGACACCTGAGGTTTCTAATCCGAAAGGAGACCTCCAATCCCACAGATTGACGAAAAACAATTGGGACCGTGCTAAATCCCAAAAGAGGAAGTTTCATCCAAGGCCCATGAGGCTTCCGCACATTCCACGGATATCGTTGACACATAATCCAGAGACCAAAGCCTGAGCAAGCGCCTCAGACTCGCTCTTTCTTCATATCCTGAAGAGTTCTTCTCATGGTTTGTAGATTGGGCCTGCCATACCTACGTCCCCAAACCTAAGCTGATTCTGTGTTTTCCGACTTCTGTTCTCAAAGTCCTGGGCCACACACCCTCCAGGATGGGGCCCCCGGAGCCACACATTTGCACTGTGCCTATTTCATGCATGGGAATTCTGCCCATTCCATTGTCCAAAATTGTACAAATTAGGAGATCCCTCCAAAGTCCCCGAGGCCATCCCAATATGCAGGTCTCTTTGGACAAACAAGGGCGGTCTGACACCAGCTGAGCAACAAGCACCACTCAAACCATAGATGGATGTCCCCAAAAAAGGAGATGGAACCGGACAGGACCCTAGGCCATAATCGGATCCATTGCTTTGCTTTAAAGGCATGTCTCCTCAAAATCCTGGATTCCAATACCAGCATATTGGGTTTCCTGAGGCACCCATCAGAAAAAAACTCGTCTCCACGAAGAAACTTGTGCATGGGACCTATGTCAAAATCTTAGGAGAATACTTCAGAGTCCCGGTGCCACCGCCCCATTCCAAAGTCCTAATGGACACAACCACACATTAGGCCCCATATTCAGGAGCTGTCCATTTCAAATCAGCCACACAGGTTGCTCCCGCAGAACCATCCCATCTCCACTTTCTTGTTGCTAGGAGACAATTGGAATGCGAGGCGGGCTTCCCTGGCATCCATCCTCGAACTGGGTCTGGAGTCATTCCATTTGGCATGTTTTGGAGCTGCCCAACAGGTCTCAAATGTCCCGCAGAAGGAATCCTTGAAGGGGGCATCCTACAACTCCCAACGAGATAAAACCTCCATGGCCTTGAGATTTCTCTCCGTTCATGAAGGGCAGTCATGCACAGCAACTACAACCTGTCTCAACGTCTGATAGTGCCGTGACTTTAGATGCATGAGATATTGGTTCAGATGTGCAGGGGGTACCTGCCTTGCCCTCGGCCTGAAGCCCAAGTCTAGCTTGTGTTCTCAGAGTTCTGTCCTCACACTACTGAACCAGAAGCTCTCAAGTTTGGCAATTCAGGACCCACAATGCAGCACTCTGCCTGCTGTCTAGAAAAAATATCTTGCCTAAAGAGCTGCCCAGGCACCTCAAATGAGGATCAACCTACACGGCACTCGACTGTACCCAAATTATATAGTCTAACCTGGGCACTAATGCACTGTCTGACACAACCTGAGCCCGACCTCCTGACCAACAACCAGGCAGCTGACCGCACACCTAGCACATCAGACCCACCATGGCCTTAGGTCATCATCTCGTTCCAACTGCGGTTTTCAGGCTTCCGAACCTAGACCTTATCTACAACGACTGCCCAGGGTTGAAAATGATGCAGAAATCAGAACTCCTTCCCCATGGCAAGAGACCTTGTGATTGGCATGTTGTCCAAAGTTCAGTGTAGATGAAAACAGTGTAGCCCATGAGGACCCGCCCATGCTCACAGGCCACATTGGTCACAAACAAACATTGTGACCCTCAGCCTGAGCCCAGTCCTCAAGTAAGGCCTCTCAGGGGCTGGATGAAGAGACAGCATATGGGGCCTGCCATGCCCCTAGGCCCCAAATTTTAACCATAGTTTGGGTTGTCCCTTCACTCTTCCCCAGGGCTCTGCTTTGGTATTCCTCTTTGGTTGGGACACCCGAGTTAACAAACCTGAAGGAGACATCCCATCCCACAGATTGACGAAAAACAATTGGGACCGGGCCAAATCCCAAGAGAGGAATTTTCGTCCATGGCCCATGAGGCTTCCCCACATGCCACGGCCATCGTTGACACCAAATCCAGAGACCAAAGCCTGAGCAAGCGCCTCAGACTCGTTCTTTCTTGATATCCTGAAGAGTTATTCTCATGGTTTGTAGATTGGGCCAGCCATACCTACGTCCCCAAACCTAAGCTGATTCTGTGTTTTCCGACTTCTGTCCTCAAAGTCCTGGGCCACATTCCCTCCAGGTTGGGGCCCCTGGAGCCACACTTTAGGACTGTGCCTACTTCATGCATGGGAATTCTGCCCATTCCATTGTCCAAAATTGTACAAATTAGGAGATCCCTCCAAAGTCCCCGAGGCCATCCCAATATGTATGTCTCTTTGGACAAACAAGGGCGGTCTGACACCAGCTGAGCAACTAGCTCCACTCAAACCATAGATGGATGTCCCCAGAGAAGGAGATGGAACCAGAAAGGACCCTAGGCCATAATCTGATCCATTGCTTTGGTTTACAGGCACGTCTCCTCAAAATCCTGGATTCCAATACCAGCATACGGGGTTTCCTGAGGCACCCATCAGAAAACATCTCGTCTCCATGAGAAAACTTATGCATGGGACCTATGTCAAAATCGTAGGAGAATACTTCAGAGTCCCAGTGCCACCGCCCCATTCCAAAGTCCTCATGGACACAAACACACATTAGGCCCCATGCACAGGAAAGTCCATTTCAACTCAGCCACCCCGTTTGCTCCCGCAGAGCCATCCGATCTCCACTGTCTTGTTGCTAGGAGACAATTGGAATGCGAGGCGGGCTTCCCTGGCATCCATCCTCCAACGGTGCTCAGGAGTCATTCCATATGGGATGTTTTGGAGCTGCCCAAGAGGTCTCAATTGTGCCGCAGAAGGAATCCTTGAAGGGGGCATCCCACAACTCCCAACGTGGGAAAACCTCCATGGCCTTGAGATTCCTCTCCGTTCATGAAGGGTCAGTCATGCACAGAAACTACAACCTGAGCCAACGTCTGATCCTCGCCGTGACTTCAGATGCATGAGATATTGGTTCAGATGTGCAGGGGGTACCTGCCTTGCCCTCGGCCTGAAGCCCAAGTCTAGCTTGTGTTCTCAGACTTCTGTCCTCACACTACTTAACCAGAAGCCCTCAAATTTCTCAATTCCGGGCCCACAATGCAGCACTCTGCCTGCCCTCTAGAAAAAATATCTTGCCTAATGAGCTGCCCAGGCTCCTCAAATAAGGATCAACCTACACGGCACTCAACTGTACCCAAATTATATAGTCTAACCTGGGCACTCATGCACTGTCTGACACAACCTGAGCCCGAAGCTCCTGACCAACAACCAGGCAGCTGACCGCACACTGAGAACATCAGACCCACCATGGCCTTAGGTCATCATCTCTTCCCAACTGCGGTTTTCAGGATCCACAACCTAGACCTTATCTCCAACCACTGCCAATGGTTGAAAATGATGCAGAAATCAGAACTCCTTCACTATGGCAAGAGACCTTGTGATTGGCATGTTGTCCAAAGTTCAGTGTAATTGAAACCAGTGTGGCCCATGAGGCCTCGCCCATGCTCGCGGGCCACATTGGTCACAAACACACATTGTGACCCTCAGCCTGAGCCCAGTCCTCATGTAAGGCCTCTCAGGGGCTGGATGAAGAGACAGCATATGGGGCCTGCCATGCCCCTACGCCCCAAATTTTAACCATAGTTTTGGTAGTCCCCACACTCATCCCCAGGGCTCTGCTTTGGAATTCTTCTTTGGTTGGGACACCTGAGGTAACAAACCTGAAAGGAGACCTCCAATCCCACAGATTGACGAAAAACAATTGGGACAGGGCCAAATCCACAGAGAGGAATATAAGTCCATGGCCCATGAGGCTTCCCAACAATCCACAGCCATGGTTGACACAAAATCCAGAGACCAATGCCTGAGCAAGCGCCTCAGTCTCGCTCTGTCTTTGATCCTGAGGAGTTCTTCTCATGGTTTGTAGATCGGGACTGCCATACCTACGTCCCCAAACCTAAGCTGAGTTTGTGTTTTCAGACTTCTGTCCTCAATGTCCTGGGCCACACACCCTCCAGACTAGGGCCCCTGGAGCCAAACATTAGGACTGTGCCTACCCCATGCATTGTAATTCTGCCCATTCCATTGTCCAAAGTTGTACAAATTAGGGTAACCCTCAAAAGTTCCCGAGGCCATCCCAATATGTAGGTCTCTGTGGACAAACAAGGGCGGTCTGACACCAGCTAAGAATCTACCTCCACTCATACCATAGATGGATGTCCCCAGAGAAGGAGATAGAACCAGACAGGACCCTAGGCCATAATCGGATCCATTGCTTTGGTTACAGGCATGTCTCCTCAAAATCCTGGATTCCAATACTAGCATAGGGGGTTTCCTGAGGCACCCATCAGAAAACATCTCGTCTCCACGAAGAAACTTGTGCATGGGACCTATGTCAAAATCTTAGGAGAATACTTCAGAGTCCCGGTGCCACCGCCCCATTCCAAGGTCCTCATGGACACAAACAAACATTATGCCCCATGTTCAGGAGCTGTCCATTTCAAATCAGCCATCCCGGTTGCTCCTGCAGAGCCATCCGATCTCAACTGTCTTGTTGCTAGGAGACAATTGGAATGCGAGGCGGGCTACCCTGGCATCCATCCTCGAACTGTGCTCTGAAGTCATTCCATATGGGATGTTTTGGAGCTGCCCAACAGGTCTCAATTGTCCCGCAGAAGGAATCCTTGAAGGGGGCATTCCACAAGTCCCAACGTGGGAAAACCTCCATGGCCTTGAGATGTCTCTCCGTTCATGAAGGGGCAGTCATGAACAGAAACTACAACCTGAGCCAACGTCTGATCCTCGCCGTGACTTCAGATGCATGAGATATTGGTTCAGATGTGCAGGGGGTACCTGCCTTGCCCTCGGCCTGAAGCCCAAGTCTAGCTTGTGTTCTCAGACTTCTGTCCTCACACTACTGAACCAGAAGCTCTCAAGTTTGGCAATTCAGGACCCACAATGCAGCACTCTGCCTGCTGTCTAGAAAAAATATCTTGCCTAAAGAGCTGCCCAAGCACCTCAAATGAGGATCAACCTACACGGCACTCGACTGTACCCAAATTATATAGTCTAACCTGGGCACTAATGCACTGTCTGACACAACCTGAGCCCGACCTCCTGACCAACAACCAGGCAGCTGACCGCACACCTAGCACATCAGACCCACCATGGCCTTAGGTCATCATCTCGTTCCAACTGCGGTTTTCAGGCTTCCGAACCTAGACCTTATCTACAACGACTGCCCAGGGTTGAAAATGATGCAGAAATCAGAACTCCTTCCCCATGGCAAGAGACCTTGTGATTGGCATGTTGTCCAAAGTTCAGTGTAGATGAAAACAGTGTAGCCCATGAGGACCCGCCCATACTCACAGGCCACATTGGTCACAAACAAACATTGTGACCCTCAGCCTGAGCCCAGTCCTCAAGTAAGGCCTCTCAGGGGCTGGATGAAGAGACAGCATATGGGGCCTGCCATGCCCCTAGGCCCCAAATTTTAACCATAGTTTGGGTTGTCCCTTCACTCTTCCCCAGGGCTCTGCTTTGGTATTCCTCTTTGGTTGGGACACCCGAGTTAACAAACCTGAAAGGAGACCTCCCGGCCCACAGATTGACGAAAAACAATTGGGACCGGGCCAAATCCCAAGAGAGGAAGTTTCGTCCATGGCCCATGAGGCTTCCCCACATGCCACGGCCATCGTTGACACAAAATCCAGAGACCAAAGCCTGAGCAAGCGCCTCAGACTCGTTCTTTCTTGATATCCTGAAGAGTTATTCTCATGGTTTGTAGATTGGCCTGCCATACCTACGTCCCCAAACCTAAGCTGATTCTGTGTTTTCCGACTTCTGTCCTCAAAGTCCTGGGCCACATTCCCTCCAGGTTGGGGCCCCTGGAGCCACACATTAGGACTGTGCCTACTTCATGCATGGGAATTCTGCCCATTCCATTGTCCAAAATTGTTCAAATTAGGAGATCCCTCCAAAGTCCCCGAAGCCATCCCAATATGTATGTCTCTTTGGACAAACAAGGGCGGTCTGACACCAGCTGAGCAACTAGCTCCACTCAAACCATAGATGGATGTCCCCAGAGAAGGAGATGGAACCAGAAAGGACCCTAGGCCATAATCTGATCCATTGCTTTGGTTTACAGGCACGTCTCCTCAAAATCCTGGATTCCAATACCAGCATACGGGGTTTCCTGAGGCACCCATCAGAAAAAATCTCGTCTCCATGAGAAAACTTGTGCATGGGACCTATGTCAAAATCTTAGGAGAATACTTCAGAGTCCCAGTGCCACCGCCCCATTCCAAAGTCCTCATGGACACAAACACACATTAGGCCCCATGCACAGGAAAGTCCATATCAACTCAGCCAACGAGGTTGCTCCCGCAGAGCCATCCGATCTCCACTGTCTTGTTGCTAGGAGACAATTGGAATGCGAGGCGGGCTTCCCTGGCATCCATCCTCCAACGGTGCTCAGGAGTCACCCATATGGGATGTTTTGGAGCTGCCCAACAGGTCTCAATTGTGCCGCAGAAGGAATCCTTGAAGGGGGCATCCCACAACTCCCAACGTGGGAAAACCTCCATGGCCTTGAGATTCCTCTCCGTTCATGAAGGGTCAGTCATGCACAGAAACTACAACCTGAGCCAACGTCTGATCCTCGCCGTGACTTCAGATGCATGAGATATTGGTTCAGATGTGCAGGGGGTACCTGCCTTGCCCTCGGCCTGAAGCCCAAGTCTAGCTTGTGTTCTCAGACTTCTGTCCTCACACTACTTAACCAGAAGCCCTCAAGTTTGGCAATTCCGGGCCCACAATGCAGCACTCTGCCTGCCCTCTAGAAAAAATATCTTGCCTAATGAGCTGCCCAGGCTCCTCAAATAAGGATCAACCTATACGGCACTCAACTGTACCCAAATTATATAGTCTAACCTGGGCACTCATGCACTGTCTGACACAACCTGAGCCCGAAGCTCCTGACCAACAACCAGGCAGCTGACCGCACACTGAGAACATCAGACCCACCATGGCCTTGGTCATCATCTCTTCCCAACTGCGGTTTTCAGGTCTCCAAACCTGGGCCTTATCTCCAACCACTGCCCAGGGTTGAAAATGATGCAGAAATCAGAACTCCTTCACCATGGCAAGAGACCTTGTGATTGGCATGTTGTCCAAAGTTCAGTGTAGTTGAAACCGGTGTGGCCCATGAGGCCCGGCCCCTGCTCACGGGCCACATTGGACACAAACACAGATTGTGACCCTCAGCCTGAGACCAGTCCTCAAGTAAGGCCTCTCAGTGGCTGGTGAAGAGACAGCATATGGGGCCTGACATGCCCCTAGGCCCCAAATTTTAACCATAGTTTGGGTTGTCCCTTCACTCTTCCCCAGGGCTCTGCTTTGGAAATCCTCTTTGGTTGGGACACCTGAGGTTACAAACATGAAAGGAGATCTCCCATCCCACAGATTGACGAAAAACAATTGGGACCGGGCCAAATCCACAGAAAGGAAGATTCGTCCATGGCCCATGAGGTCTCCCCACATTCCAAGGATATCGTTTACACAAAATCTAGAGACCCAAGCCTGAGCATGCGCCTCAGACTCACTCTTTCTTCATATCCTGAAGAGTTCTTCTCATGGTTTGTAGATTGGGCCTGCCAGACCTACATCCCCAAACCTAAGCTGAGTCTGTGTTTTCAGACTTATGTGCTCAAAGTTCTGGGCCACACACCCTCCAGGATGGGGCCACTGGAGCCACACATTAGGACTGTGCCTACCCCATGCATGGGAATTCTGCCCATTCCATTGTCCAAAATTGTACAAATTAGGAGAACCCTCCAAGTCCCCGAGGCCATCCCAATATGTAGGTCTCTGTGGACAAACAAGGGCGGTCTGACACCAGCTGAGCATCTACCTCCACTCATACCATAGATGGATGTCCCCAGAGAAGGATATGGTACCAGACAGGACCCTAGGCCATAATCGGATCCATTGCTTTGGTTTACAGGCATGTCTCCTCAAAATCCTGGATTCTAATACCAGCATAGGGGGTTTCCTGAGGCACCCATTAGAAAAAATCTCGTCTCCACGAGGAAAATTCTGCATGGGACCTATGTCAAAATCTTAGGAGAATACTTCAGAGTCCCAGTGCCACCGCCCCATTCCAAGTTCCTCATGAACACAAAAAAAAATTAGGCCCCATTATCGGGAACGTCCATTTCAATTCAGCCACCCCGGTTGCTCCCGCGGAGCCATCCGAACTCCACTGTCTTGTTGCTACGAGACAATTGGAATGCGAGGCAGGCTTCCCTGGCATCCATTCTCGAACGGTGCACTGGAGTCATTCAATATGTGATGTTTTGGAGCTGCCAAACAGGTCTCAATTGTCCCGCAGAAGGAATCCTTGATCCAGCTCCCAACGTGGGACAACCTCCATGGCCTTGAGATTCCTCTCCGTTCATGAAGTTGCAGTCATGCACAGAAACTACAACCTGAGCCAACGTCTTCCTCGCCGTGACATCAGATGAATGAGATATTGGTTCAGATGTGCAGGGGGTACCTGCCTTGCCCTCGGGCTGAAGCCCAAGTCTAGCTTGTGGTCTCAGACTTCTGTCCTCACATTACTGGCCCATAAGCCCTCACGTTTGGCAATTCCGGACCCACAATGCAGCACTCTGCCTGCCCTCTAGAAAAAATATCTTCCCTAATGAGCTGCCCAGGCACCTCAAATGAGGATCAACCTACACGGCACTCGACTGTACCCAAATTACATAGTCTAACCTGGGCTCTAATGCACTGTCTGACACAACCTGAGCCCGAAGCTCCTGACCAACATCCAGGCAGCAGACCGCACACTGAGCACATCAGACCTAAAAAGGCCTTGGTCATCATCTCTTCCCAACTGCGGTTTTCAGGCTTCCGAACCTAGACCTTATCTCCAACCACTGCCTAGGGTTGAAAATGATGCAGAAATCAGAACTCCTTCTCAATGGCAAGAGACCTTGTGATTGGCATGTTGTCCAAAGTTCAGTGTAGTTGAAACCAGTGTGGCCCATGAGGCCCGGCCCCTGCTCACGGGCCACATTGGACACAAACACACATTGTGACCTTCAGCCTGAGCCCAGTCCTCAAGTAAGGCCTCTCAGTGGCTGGTGAAAAGACAGCATATGGGGCCTGACATGCCCCTAGGCCCCAAATTTTAACCATAGTTTAGGTTGTCCCTTCACTCTTCCCCAGGGCTCTGCTTTGGAATTCCTCTTTGGTTGGGACACCTGAGGTTACAAACATGAAAGGAGACCTCCCATCACACAGATTGACGAAAAACAATTGGAACCGGGCCAAATCCACAGAGAGGAAGATTCGTCCATGGCCCATGAGGCCTCCCCTCATTCCACGGCCATCGTTGACACAAAATCCAGAGACCAAAGCCTGAGCAAGCGCCTTAGACTCGCTCTTTCTTCGTATCCTGAAGATTTCTCCTCATGGTTTGTAGATTGGGCCTGTCATACCTACGTCCCCAACCTAAGCTGAGTTTGTGTTTTCCGACTTCTGTCCTCAAAGTCCTGGGCCACACACCCTCCAGGCTGGGGCCACTGGAGCCACACATTAGGACTGTGCCTACCGCATGCATCTGAATTCTGTCCATTCCATTGTCCAAAATTGTACAAATTAGGAGAACCCTCCAAAGTCCCCGAGGCCATCCCAATATGTAGGTCTTTGTGGACAAACAAGGGCAGTCTGACACCAGCTGAGCATCTACCTCCACACATACCATAGATGGATGTCCCCAGTGAGGAGATGGAACCAGTCAGGACCCTAGGCCATAATCGGATCCATTGTTTGGTTTACAGGCATGTCTCCTCAAAATCCTGGATACTAATACCAGCATGGGGGGTTTCCTGAGGTACCCATCAGAAAAAATCTCGTCTCCACGAGGAAACATGTGCATGGGACCTATGTCAAAATCTTAGGAGAATACTTCAGAGTCCCAGTGCCACCGCCCCATTCCAAGGTCCTCATGGACACAAACACATATTAGGCCCCATTCTCGGGAACGTGCATTTCAACTCAGCCACCCTGGTTGCTCCCGCAGAGCCATCCGAGCTCCACTGTCTTGTTGCTAGGAGACAATTGGAATGCGAGGCGGGCTTCCCTGGAATCCATCCTTGAACGGTGCTCTGGAGTCATTCCATATGGGATGTTTTGGAGCTGCCCAAAAGGTCTCAATTGTCCCGCAGAAGGAATCCTTGAAGGGGGCATCCCACAACTCCCAACGTGGAAAAAACTTCATGGCCTTTAGATTCCGCTCCGTTCATGAAGTGGCAGTCATGCACAGAAACTCCAATCTGAGCCAACGTCTGATCCTCGCCGTGACTTCAGATGCATGAGATATTGGTTCAGATGTGCAGGGGGTATCTGCCTTGCCCTCGGCCTGAAGCCCAAGTCTAGCTTGTGGTCTCAGACTTCTGTCCTCACATTACTGGCCCAGAAGCCCTCACGTTTGGCAATTCCAGACCCACAATGCAGCACTCTGTCTGCCCTCTAGAAAAAATATCTTGCCTAATGAGCTACCCGGGCACCTCAAATGAGGATCAACCTTCAAGGCACTCGACTGTACCCAAATTACATAGTCTAACCTGGGCATTAATGCACTGTCTGACACAACCTGAGCCCGAACCTCCTGACCAACAACCAGGCAGCTGACCGCACACTGAGCACATCAGACCCACCATGGCCTTGGTCATCATCTCTTCCCAACTGCGGTTTTCAGGCTTCCAAACCTGGACCTTATCTCCAACCACTGCCCAGGGTTGAAAATGATGCAGAAATCAGAACTCCTTCCCCATGGCAAGAGACCTTGTGATTGGCATGTTGTCCAAAGTTCAGTGTAGTTGAAAACAGTGTGGCCCATGAGGCCCGGCCCCTGCTCACGGGCCACATTGGTCACAAACACACATTGTGACCCTCAGCCTGAGACCAGTCCTCAAGTAAGGCCTCTCAGTGGCTGGTGAAGAGACAGCATATGGGCCTGACATGCCCCTAGGCCCCAAATTTTAACCATAGATTGGGTTGTCCCTTCACTCTTCCCCAGGGCTCTGCTTTGGAAATCCTCTTTGGTTGGGACACCTGAGGTTACAAAAATGAAAGGAGACCTCCCATCCCACAGATTGACGAAAAACAATTGGGACCGGGCCAAATACACAGAGAGGAAGATTCATCCATGGCCCATGAGGCCTCCCCTCATTCCACGGCCATCGTTGACACAAAATCCAGAGACCAAAGCCTGAGCAAGCGCCTCCGACTCGCTCTTTCTTCGTATCCTGAAGATTTCTTCTCATGGTTTGTAGATTGGGCCTGCCATACCTACGTCCCCAAACCTAAGCTGAGTTTGTGTTTTCAGATTTCTGTCCTCAAAGTCCTGGGCCACACACCCTCCAGGATGGGGCCCCTGGAGGCACACATTAGGACTGGACCTACCCCATGCATGGGAATACTGCCCATTCCATTGTCCAAAATTGTACAAATTAGGAGAACCCTCCAAGTCCCCGAGGTCATCCCAATATGTAGGTCTCTGTGGACAAACAAGGGCGGTCTGACACCTGCTGAGCATCTACCTCCACTCATACCATAGATGGATGTCCCCAGAGAAGGATATGGTACCAGACAGGACCCTAGGCCTTAATCGGATCCATTGCTTTGGTTTAATGGCATGTCTCCTCAAAATCCTGGATTCCAATACCAGCATAGGGGGTTTCCTGAGGCACCCATCAGAAAAAATCTCGTCTCCACGAGGAAACTTGTGCTTGGGACCTATGTCAAAAACTTAGGAGAATACTTCAGAGTCCCAGTGCCACCGCCCCATTCCAAGGTCCTCATGGACACAAACACACATTAGGCCCCATGCTCAGGAAAGACCATATCAACTCAGCCAACCAGGTTGCTTCCGCAGAGCCATCCGATTACCACTGTCTTGTTGATAGGAGACAATTGGAATGCGAGGCGGGCTTCCCTGGAATCCATCCTTGAACGGTGCTCTGGAGTCATTCCATATGGGATGTTTTGGAGCTGCCCAACAGATCTCAATTGTGCCGCAGAAGGAATCCTTGAAGGGGGTGTCCCACAACTCCCAACGTGGGAAAACCTCCATGGCCTTGAGATTCCTCTCCGTTCATGAAGGGGCAGTCATGCACCGAAACTACAACCTGAGCCAATGTCTGATCCTCGCCGTGACTTCAGATGCATGAGATATTGGTTCAGATGTGCAGGGGGTACCTGCCTTGCCCTCGGCCTGAAGCCCAAGTTTAACTTGTGTTCTCAGACTTCTGTCCTCACACTAATGGCCCAGAAGCCCTCTCGTTTGGCAATTCCGGAACCACAATGCAGCACTCTGCCTGCTCTCTAGAAAAAATATCTTGCCTAATGAGCTGCCCAGGCACCTCAAATGAGGATTAACCTACACGACACTCGACTGTACCCAAATTACATAGTCTAACCTGGGCAATAATGCACTGTCTGACACAACCTGAGCCCGAACCTCCTGACCAACAACCAGGCAGCTGACCGCACACTGAGCACATCAGACCCACCATGGCCTTAGGTCATCATCTCTTCCCAACTGCAGTTTTCAGGCTTCCGAACCTAGACCTTATCTCCAACTACTGCCCAGGGTTGAAAATGATGCAGAAATCAGAACTCCTTCACCATGGCAAGAGACCTTGTGATTGGCATGTTGTCCAAAGTTCAGTGTAGATGAAACCAGTGTGACCCATGAGGCCCCGCCTCTGCTCACGAGCCACATTGGTCACAAACACACATTGTGACCCTCAGCCTGAGAACAGTCCTCAAGTAAGGCCTCTCTGGCTGGTGAAAATACAGCATATGGGGCCGGACATGCCTCTAGGCCCCAAATTTTAACCACTGATTGGGATGTCCCTTCACTCTTCCCCAGGTCTCTGCTTTGGAATTCCTCTTTGGTTGGGACACCTGATTACAAACCTGAAAGGAGACCTCCCATCCCACAGATTGACGAAAAACAATTGGGACCGGGACAAATCCACAGAGAGGAAAATTCGTCCATGGCCCATGAGGTCTCCCCACATTCCACGGATATCGTTGACTCAAAATCCAGAGACCAAAGCCTGAGCAAGCGCCTCAGACTCGCTCTTTCTTCATATCCTGAAGAGTTCTCCTCATGGTTTGTAGATTGGGCCTGCCATACCTACATGCCCAAACCTAGGCTGAGTTTGTGTTTTCAGACTTCTGTCCTCAAAGTCCTGGGCCACACACCCTCCAGGCTGGGGCCACTGGAGCCACACATTAGGACTGTGCCTACCCCATGCATCTGAATTCTGTCCATTCCATTGTCCAAAATTGTACAAATTAGGAGAACCCTCCAAAGTCCCCGAGGCCATCCCAATATGTAGGTCTTTGTGGACAAACAAGGGCAGTCTGACACCAGCTGAGCATCTACCTCCACTCATACCATAGATGGATGTCCCCAGAGAAGGATATGGTACAAGACAGGACCCTAGGCCATAATCGGATCCATTGCTTTGGTTACAGGCATGTCTCCTCAAAATCCTGGAGTCCAATACAAGCATAGGGGGTTTCCTGAGGCACCCATCAGAAAACATCTCGTCTCCATGAGGAAACTTGTGCATGGGACCTATGTCAAAATCTTAGGAGAATACGTCACAGTCCCGGTGCCACTGCCCCATTCCAAAGTCCTCATGGACACAAACACATATTAGGCCCCATTCTCGGGAACGTCCATTTCAACTCAGCCACCCGGGTTGCTCCCGCAGAGCCATCCGATCTCCACTGTCTTGTTGCTAGGAGACAATTGGAATGCGAGGCGGGCTTCCCTGGAATCCATCCTCGAACGGTGCTCTGGAGTCATTCCATATGGGATGTTTTGGAGCTGCCCAAAAGGTCTCAATTGTCCCGCAGAAGGAATCCTTGAAGGGGGCATCCCACAACTCCCAACGTGGGAAAAACTCCATGGCCTTTAGATTCCGCTCCGTTCATGAAGTGGCAGTCATGCACAGAAACTCCAATCTGAGCCAACGTCTGATCCTCGCCGTGACTTCAGATGCATGAGATATTTGTTCAGATGTGCAGGGGGTATCTGCCTTGCCCTCGGCCTGAAGCCCAAGTCTAGCTTGTGGTCTCAGACTTCTGTCCTCACATTACTGGCCCAGAAGCCCTCACGTTTGGCAATTCCAGACCCACAATGCAGCACTCTGTCTGCCCTCTAGAAAAAATATCTTGCCTAATGAGCTGCCCGGGCACCTCAAATGAGGATCAACCTTCAAGGCACTCGACTGTACCCAAATTACATAGTCTAACCTGGGCATTAATGCACTGTCTGACACAACCTGAGCCCGAACCTCCTGACCAACAACCAGGCAGCTGACCGCACACTGAGCACATCAGACCCACCATGGCCTTGGTCATCATCTCTTCCCAACTGCGGTTTTCAGGCTTCCAAACCTGGACCTTATCTCCAACCACTGTCCAGGGTAGAAAATGATGCAGAAATCAGAACTCCTTCAACATGGCAAGAGACCTTGTGATTGGCATGTTGTCCAAAGTTCAGTGTAGTTGAAACCAGTGTGGCCCATGAGGCCCGGCCCCTGCTCACGGGCCACATTGGTCACAAACACACATTGTGACCCTCAGCCTGAGACCAGTCCTCAAGTAAGGCCTCTCAGTGGCTGGTGAAGAGACAGCATATGGGGACTGACATGCCCCTAGGCGCCAAATTTTAAAAATAGTTTGGGTTGTCCCTTCACTCTTCCCCAGGGCTCTGCTTTGGAATTCCTCTTTGGTTGGGACACCTGAGGTAACAAACCTGAAAGGAGACCTCCCATCCCACAGATTGACGAAAAACAATTGGGAAGGTGCCAAATCCACCGAGAGGAATATACGTCCATGGCCCATGAGGCTTCCCAACATTCCACAGCCATCGTTGACACAAAATCCAGAGACCAAAGCCTGAGCAAGCGCCTCAGTCTCGCTCTGTATTTAATCCTGAAGAGTTCTTCTCATGGTTGTAGATCGGGACTGCAATACGTACGTCCCCAAACCTAAGCTGAGTTTGTGTTTTCAGACTTCTGTCCTCAATGTCCTGGGCCACACACCCTCCAGGCTAGGGCCCCTGGAGCCACACATTAGGACTGTGACTAACCCATGCATGGTAATTCTGCCCATTCCATTGTCCAAAATTGTACAAATTAGGAGAACCCTCCCAAGTCCCCGAGGCCATCCCAATATGTAGGTCTCTGTGGACAAACAAGGGCGGTCTGACACCAGCTAAGCATCTACCTCAACTCATACCATAGACGGATGTCCCCAGAGAAGGTGATGTAACCAGACAGGACCCTAGGCCATAATCGGATCCATTGCTTTGGTTTAAAGGCATGTCTCCTCAAAATCCTGGTTCCAATACCAGCATAGGGGGTTTCCTGAGACACCCATCAGAAAACATCTCGTCTCCACGAAGAAACTTGTGCATAGGACCTATGTCAAAATCTTAGGAGAATACTTCAGAGTCCCAGTGCCACCGCCCCATTCCAAGGTCCTCATGGACACAAACACACATTAGGCCCCATGCTCAGGAAAGTCCATATTAACTCAGCCAACCAGGTTGCTTCCGCAGAGCCATCCGATCTTAACTGTCTTGTTGCTAGGAGACAATTAGAATGCGAGGCGGGCTTCCCTGGAATCCATCCTCGAACGGTGCCCTGGATTCATTCCATATGTGATGTTTTGGAGCTGCCCAACATGTCTCAATTGTCCCGCAGAAGGAATCCGTGAAGGGGGCATCCCACAACTCCCAACGTGGGAAAACCTCCATGGCCTTGAGATTCCTCTCCGTTCATGAAGGGGCAGTCATGCACAGAAACTACAACCTGAGCCAACGTCTGATCCTCGCCGTGACTTCAGATACAAGAGATATTGGTTCTGATGTGCATGGGGTACCTGCCTTGCCCTCGGCCTGAAGCCCAAGTCTAGCTTGTGTTCTCAGACTTCTGTCCTCACACTACTGGCCCAGCAGCCCACACGTTTGGCAATTCCGGACCCACAATGCAGCACTCTGCCTGCTCTCTAGAAAAAATATCTTGCCTAAGGAACTGCCCGGCACCTCTAATAAGGATCAACCTACACGGCAATCGAATGTATCCAAATTATATAGTCTAACCTGGGCACTAATGCACTGTCTGACACAACCTGAGCCCGAAACTCCTGACCAACAACCAGGCAGCTGACCGCACACTGAGCACATCAGACCCACCATGGCCTGAGGTCATCATCTCTTCCCAACTGCGCTTTTCAGGCTTCCGAACCTAGACCTTATCTCCAACCACTGCCCATGGTTGAAAATGATGCATAAATCAGAAGTCCTTCCCCATGGCAAGAGACCTTGTGATTGGCATGTTGTCCAAAGTTCAGTGTAGTTGAAACAGTGTGGCCCATGAGGCCCCGCCCATGCTCGCGAGCCACATTGGTCACAAACACACATTTTGACCCTCAGCCTGAGCCCAGTCCTCAAGTAAGGCCTCTCAGGGGCTGGATGAAGAGACAGCATATGGGGCCTGCCATGACCCTAGGCCCCAAATTTTAACCATAGTTTGGGTTGTCCATTCACTCTTCCCCAGGGCTCTGCTTTGGAATTCCTCTTTGGTTGGGACACCTGAGGTTTCTAACCTGAAAGGAGACCTCCCATCCCACAGATTGACGAAAAACAATTGGGACCGGGCCAAATCCCAAGAGAGGAAGTTTCGTCCATGGCCCATGAGGCTTCCCCACATTACAGGGCCATCGTTGACACAAAATTCAGAGACCAAAGCCTGAGCAAGCGCCTCAGACTCGCTCTTTCTGCATATCCTGAAGAGTTTTTCTCATGGTTTGTAGATTGGGACTGCCATACCTACGTCCCCAAAGCTAAGCTGATTCTGTTTTTTCCGACTTCTGTCCTCAAAGTCCTGGGCCACACTCACTCCAGGCTGCGGCCCCTGGAGCCACACATTAGGAATGTGCCTACTTCATGCATGGGAATTCTGCCCATTCCATTGTACAAAATTGTACAAATTAGGAGATCCCTCCAAAGTCCCCGAGGCCATCCCAATATGTAGGTCTCTTTGGACAAACAAGGGCGGTCTGACACCAGCTGAGCAACTAGCTCCACTCAAACCATAGATGGATGTCCCCAGAGAAGGAGATGGAACCAGAAAGGACCCTAGGCCATAATCGGATCCATTGCTTTGGTTACAGGCATGTCTCCTCAAAATCCTGGATTCCAATACCAGAATAGGGGGTTTCCTGAGGCACCCATCAGAAAAAATCTTCACCAGGAGGAAACTTTTGCATGGGACAATTGGAATGCGAGGCGGGCTACCCTGGCATCCATCTTCGAACGGTGCTCTGGAGTCATTGATTATGGGATGTTTTGGAGCTGGCAAACAGGTCTCAATTGTCCCGCAGAACGAATCCTTGAATCCAGCTCCCAACGTGGGAAAACCTCCATGGCCTTGAGATTCCTCTCCGTTCATGAAGTTGCAGTCATGCACAGAAACTACAACCTGAGCCAACGTCTTCCATGCCGTGACATCAGATGAATGAGATATTGGTTCAGATGTGCAGGGGGTACCTTCCTTGCCCTCGGCCTGAAGCCCAAGTCTAGCTTGTGGTCTCAGACTTCTGTCCTCACATTACTGGCCCAGAAGCCCCACGTTTGGCAATTCCGGATCCACAATGCAGCACTCTGCCTGCCCTCTAGAAAAAATATCTTCCCTAATGAGCGGCCCAGGCACCTCAAATGAGGATCAACCTACACGGCACTCGACTGTACCCAAATTACATAGTCTACCTGGGCACTAATGCACTGTCTGACACAACCTGAGCCCGAAGCTCCTGACCAACATCCAGGCAGCTGACCGCACACTGAGCACATCAGACCCTCCATGGCCTTGGTCATCATCTCTTCCCAACTGCGGTTTTCAGGCTTCCGAACCTAGACCTTATCTCCAACCACTGTCTAGCGTTGAAAATGATGCAGAAATCAGAAGTCCTTCACCATGCAAGAGACCTTGTGATTGGCATGTTGTCCAAACTTCAGTGTAGTTGAAACCAGTGTGGCCCATGAGGCCCGGCCCCTGCTCAAGGGCCACATTGGACACAAACACACATTGTGACCCTCAGCCTGAGCCCAGTCCTCAAGTAAGGCCTCTCAGTGGCTGGATGAAGAGACAGCATATGGGGCCTGCCATGCCCCTAGGCCCCAAATTTTAACCATAGTTTGGGTTGTCCCTTCACTCTTCCCCAGGGCTCTGCTTTGGAATTCCTCTTTGGTTTGGACATCTGAGGTTACAAACGTGAAAGGAGACCTCCCATCCCACAGATTGACGAAAAACAATTGGGACTGGTCCAAATCCACAGAGAGGAAGATTCGTCCATGGCCCATGAGGCCTCCCCTCATTCCACGGCCATCGTTGACACAAAATTCAGAGACCAAAGCCTGAGCAAGCGCCTCAGACTCGCTCTTTCTTCGTATCCTGAAGATTTCTTCTCATGGTTTGTAGATTGGGCCTGCCATACCTACGTCCCCAAAACCCAAGCTGAGTTTGTGTTTTCAGACTTCTGTCCTCAAAGTCCTGGGCCACATATCCTCCAGGCTGGGGCCCCTGGAGCCACACATTAGGACTGTGCCTACCCAATGCATGGGAATACTGCCCATTCCATTGTCCAAAATTGTACAAATTAGGAGAACCCTCCAAAGTCCCCGAGGCCATCCCAATATGTAGGTCTCGGTGGACAAACAAGGGCGGGCTGACACCAGCTGAGCATCTACTTCCACTCATACCATAGATGGATGTCCCCAGAGAAGGATATGGTACCAGACAGGACCCTAGGCCTTAATCGGATCCATTGCTTTGGTTTAAAGGCATGTCTCCTCAAAATCCTGGATTCCAATACCAGCATAGTTGGTTTCCTGAGACACCCATCAGAAAAAATCTCGTCTCCACGAGGAAACTTGTGCTTGGGACCTATGTCAAAATCTTAGGAGAATACTTCAGAGTCCCAGTGCCACCGCCCCATTCCAAGGTCCTCATGGACACAAACACACATTAGGCCCCATGCTCAGGAAAGTCCATATGAACTCAGCCAACCAGGTTGCTCCCGCAGAGCCATCCGATCTGCACTGTCTTGTTGCTAGGAGACAATTGGAATGCGAGGCGGGCTTCCCTGGAGTCCATCCTCGAACGGTGCTTTTGAGTCATTCCATATGGGATGTTTTGGAGCTGCCCAAAAGGTCTCAATTGTCCCGCAGAAGGAATCCTTGAAGGGGGCATCCCACATCCCCAACGTGGGAAAACCTCCATGGCCTTGAGATTCCTCTCCGTTCATGAAGGGGCAGTCATGCACAGAAACTACAACCTGAGCCAACGTCTGATCCTCGCCGTGACTTCAGATGCATGAGATATTGGTTCAGATGTGCAGGGGGTATCTGCCTTGCCCTCAGCCTGAAGCCCAAGTCTAGCTTGTGGTCTCAGACTTCTGTCCTCACATTACTGGCCCAGAAGCCCTCACGTTTGGCAATTCCGGACCCACAATGCAGCACTCTGCCTGCTCTCTAGAAAAAATATCTGCCTATGGAACACACCGGGCACCTCAAATAAGGATCAAACTACACGGCAATCGAATGTATCCAAATTATATAGTCTAAACTGGGCACTAATGCACTGTCTGACACAACCTGAGCCCGAACCTCCTGACCAACAACCAGGCAGATAACCGCACACTGAGCACATCACACCCACCATGGCCTTAGGTCATCTTCTCTTCCCAACTGCGGTTTTCAGGCTTCCGAACCTAGACCTTATCTCCTACGACTGCCAAGGGTTGAAAATGATGCAGAAATCAGAACTCCTTCTCCATGGCAAGAGACTTTTTGATTGGCATGTTGTCCAAAGCTCAGTGTAGATGAAACCAGTGTGGCTCATGAGGCCCCACCCATGCTCGCGAGCCACATTGGTCACAAACACACATTGTGACCCTCAGCCTGAGCCCAGTCCTCAAGTAAGGCCGCTCAGTGGCTGGTGAAGAGACAGCATATGGGGCCTGACATGCCCCTAGGCCCCAAATTTTAACCATAGTTTGGGTTGTCCCTTCACTCTTCCCCAGGGCTCTGCTTTGAAATTGCTCTTTTGGTGGGACACCTGAGGTTACAAACATGAAAGGAGACCTCCCATCCCACAGATTGACAAAAAACAATTGGGACCGGGCCAAATCACAGAGAGGAAGATTCGTCCATGGCCCATGAGGCCTCCCCTCATTCCATGGCCATCGTTGACACAAAATCCAGAGACCAAAGCCTGAGCAAGCGCCTCAGACTCGCTCTTTCTTCATATCCTGAAGATTTCTTCTCATGGTTTGTAGATTGGGCCTGCCATACATACGTCCCCGAACCCAAGCTGAGTTTGTGTTTTCAGACTTCTGTCCTCAAAGTCCTGGGCCACACACCCTCCAGGCTGGGGCCCCTGGAACCACACATTACGACTGTGCCTTCCCCATGCATGGGAATACTGCCCATTCCATTGTCCAAAATTGTACAAATTAGGAGAACCCTCCAAAGTCCCCGAGGTCATCCCAATATGTAGGTCTCTGTGGACAAACAAGGGCGGTCTGACACCAGCTGAGCATCTACATCCACTCATAACATACATGGATGTCCCCAGAGAAGGAGATGGTACCAGACAGGACCCTAGGCCTTAATCGGATCCATTGCTTTGGTTTAAAGGCATGTCTCCTCAAAATCCTGTATTCCAATACCAGAATAGGGGGTTTCCTGAGGCACCCATCAGAAAAAATCTCGTCTCCACGAGGAAACTTGTGCATGGGACCTATGTCAAAATCTTAGGAGAATACTTCAGAGTCCCAGTGCCACCGCCCCATTCCAAAGTCCTCATGGACACAAACACACATTAGGCCCCATGCTCAGGAAAGTCCATATCAACTAAGCCAACCAGGTTGCTCCCGCAGAGCCATCCGATCTCCACTGTCTTGTTGCTAGGAGACAATTGGAATGCGAGGCGGGCTTCCCTGGAATCCATCCTCGATTGATGCTCTAGAGTCATTCCATATGGGATGTTTTGGAGCTGCCCAAAAGGTCTCAATTGTCCCGCAGAAGGAATCCTTGAAGGGGGCATCCCACAACCTCAACGTGGGAAAACCTCCATGGCCTTGAGATTCCTTCCGTTCATGAAGGGGCAGTCATGCACAGAAACTACAACCTGAGCCAACGTCTGATCCTCGCCGTGACTTCAGATGCATGAGATATTGGTTCAGATGTGTATGGGGAACCTGCCTTGCCCTCGGCCTGAAGCCCAAGTCTAGCTTGTGGTCTCAGACTTCGGTCCTCACACTACTGGCCCAGAAGCCCTCACGTTTGGCAATTCCGGGCCCACAATGCAGCACTCTGCCAGCTCTCTAGAAAAAATATCTTGTCTATGGAACACACCGGGCACCTCAAATAAGGATCAAACTACACGGCAATCGAATGTATCCAAATTATATAGTCTAACCTGGGCACTAATGCACTGTCTGACACAACCTGAGCCCGAACCTCCTGACCAACAATCAGGCAGCTGACCGCACACTGAGCACATCAGACCCACCATGGCTTAGGTCATCATCTCTTCCCAAGTAGAATTTTCGGGCTTCCGAACCTAGACCTTATCACCAACGACTGCCCAGGTTTGAAAATGATGCAGAAATCAGAACTCCTTCACCATGGCAAGAGACCTTGTGATTGGCATGTTGTCCAAAGTTCAGTGTAGATGAAACCAGTGTGGCCCATGAGGCCCCGCCCATGCTCGTGGGCCACATTGGTCACAAACACACATTGTGACCCTCAGCCTGAGACCAGTCCTCAAGTAAGGCCTCTCAGTGGCTGGTGAAGAGACAGCATATGGGGCCTGACATGCCCCTAGGCCCCAAATTTTAACCATAGTTTGGGTTGTCCCTTCACTCTTCCCCAGGGCTCTGCTTTGGAATTCCTCTTTGGTTGGGACACCTGAGGTTACAAACCTGAAAGGAGACCTCCCATCCCACAGATTGACGAAAAACAATTGGGAGCGGGCCAAATCCACAGAGAGGAAGATTCGTCCATGTCCCAAGAGGTCTTCCCACATTCCACGGGTATCGTTGACACATAATCCAGAGACCAAAGCCTGAGCAAGCGCCTCAGACTCGCTCTTTCTTCATATCCTGAAGAGTTCTTCACATGGTTTGTAGATTGGGCCTGCCATACCTACATCCCCAAACCTAAGCTGAGTCTGTGTTTTCAGATCTGTCCTCAAAGTCCTGGGCCACACACCCTCGAGGCCGGGGCCGCTGGAGCCACACATAAGGACTGTGCCTTACCCATGCATGTGAATACTGCCCATTCCATTGTCCAAAATTGTACAATTTAGGAGAACCCTCCAAAGTCCCTGAGGCCATCCCAATATCTAGGTCTCTGCGGACAAACAAGGGCAGTCTGACAGCAGCTGAGCATCTACCTCCACTCCTACCATACATGGAATTCCCCAGAGAAGGAGATGGAACCAGTCAGGACCCTAGGCCATAATCGGATCCATTGCTTTGGTTTACAGGCATGTCTCCTCAAAAACCTGGATTCTAATACCAGCATAGGGGGTTTCCTGAGGCACCCATCAGAAAAAATCTCGTCTCCACGAGGAAACTTGAGCATGGGACCTATGTCAAAATCTTAGTAGAATACTTCAGAGTCCCAGTGCCACCGCCCCATTCCAAGGTCCTCATGGACACAAACACATATTAGGCCCCATTCTCGGGAACGTCCATTTCAACTCAGCCACCCCGGTTGCTCCCGCAGAGCAATCCGATCTATACTGTCTTGTTTCTAGGAGACAATTGGAATGTGAGGCGGGATTCCCTGGCATCCATCCTCAAACGGTGCTCTGGATTCATTCCATATGCGATGATTTGGAGCTGCCCACAGGTCTCAATTGTACCACAGAAGGAATCCTTGAAGGGGGCATCCCACAACTCCCATCGTTGGAAACCTCCATGGCCTTCAGATTCCTCTCCGTTCATGAAGGGGCAGTCATGCACAGAAACTACAACCTGAGCCAACGTCTGATCCTCGCCGTGACTTCAGATGCATGAGATATTGGTTCAGATGTGCAGGGGGTACCTGCCTTGCCCTCGGCCTGAAGCTCAAGTCTAGCTTGTGTTCTCAGACTTCTGTTTTCACACTACTGGCCCAGAAGCCCTCAAGTTTGGCAATTCCCGAACCACAATGCAGCACTGTGCCTGCCCTCTAGAAAAAATATCTTGCCTAATGAGCTGCACAGGCACCTCAAATGAGGATCAACCTACAGGCACTCGACTGTACCCAAATTATAGAGTCTAACCTGGGCACAAATGCACTGTCTGACACAACCTGAGCCCGAACCTGCTGACCAACAACCAGGGGCTGACCGCACACTGAGCACTTCAGACCCACCATGTCCTTAGGTCATCATCTCTTCCCAACTGCGGTTTCAGGCTTCCGAACCTAGACCTTATCTCCAACCACTGCCCAGGGTTGAAAATGATGCAGAAATCAGAACTCCTTCCCCATGGCAAGTGACCTTGTGATTGGCATGTTGTCCCAACTTCAGTGTAGTTGAAACCAGTATGGCCCATGAGACCCCGCCCATGCTTGTAAGCCACATTGGTCACAAACACACATTGTGACCCTCAGCCTGAACCCAGTCCTCAAGTAAGGCCTCTCAGTGGCTGGATGAAGAGACAGCATATGGGGCCTGCTATGCCCCTAGGCCCCAAATTTTAACCATAGTTCGGGTTGTCCCTTCAGTCTTCCCCAGGCTCTGCTTTGGAATTCCACTTTGGTTGGGACACTTGAGGTAACAAACCTGAAAGGAGACCTCCCATCCCACAGATTGACGAAAAACAATTGGGACTGGACCAAATCCACAGAGAGGAAGATTCGTCCATGGCCCATGAGGCCTCCCCACATTCCACGGCCATCGTTGACACAAAATCCAGAGACCAAAGCCTGAGCAAGCGCCTCAGACTCGCTCTTTCTTCATATCCTGAAGAGTTCTTCTCACGGTTTGTAGATTGGGCCTGCCATACCTACGACCCCAAACCTAAGCTGAGTTTGTGTTTTCAGACTTCTGTCCTCAAGTCCTGGGCCACACACCCTCCAGTCTGGGGCCCCTGGAGCCACACATTAGGACTGTGCCTACCCCATGCATGGGAATTCTGCCCATTCCATTGTCCAAAATTGTACAAATTAGGAGAACCCTCCAAAGTCCCCGAGGCCATCCCAATATCTAGGTCTCTGTGGACAGACAAGGGCGGTCTGACACCAGCTGAGCATCTACCTCCACTCATACTATAGATGGATGTCCCCAGAGAAGGAGATGGAACCACAGAGGACCCTAGGCCATAATCGGATCCATTGCTTTGGTTTACAGGCATGTCTCCTCAAAATCCTGAATTCCAATACCAGCATAGGGGGTTTCCTGAGGCACCCATCAGAAAAATACTCTTCTCCACGAAAAACTTGTGCATAAGACCTATGTCAAAATCTTAGGAGAATACTTCAGAGTCCTGGTGCCACCGCCCCATTCCATGTTCCTCATGGACACAAACACACATTAGGCCCATGCTCAGGAAAGTCCATTTCAACTCAGCCACCCCGGTTGCTCCCGCAGAGTCATCCAATCTCAACTGTCTTGTAGCTAGGAGACAATTGGAATGCGAGGAGGGCTTCCCTGGCATTCATCCTCGCACGGTGCTCTGGATATATTCCATAAGGGATGTGGTGGTGCTGCCCAACAGGTCTCAATTGTGCCGCAGAAGGAATCCTTGAAGGGGGCATCCCACAACTCCCAACGTGGGAAAACCTCCATGGCCTTGAGATTCCTCTCCGTTCATGAAGGGGCAGTCATGCACAGAAACTACAACCTGAGCCAACGTCTGATCCTCTCCGTGACTTCAGATGCATGAGATATTGGTTCAGATGTGCAGGGGGTACCTGCCTTGCCCTCGGCCTGAAGCCCAAGTCTAGCTTCTGTTCTCAGATTTCTGTCCTCACACTACTGGCCCAGAAGCCCTCAAGTTTGGCAATTCCCGACCCACAATGCAGCACTGTGCCTGCCCTCTAGAAAAAATATCTTGCCTAATGAGCTGCCCAGGCACCTCAAATGAGGATCAACCTACAGGGCACTCGACTGTACCCAAATTATATAGTCTAACCTGGGCACTAGCACTGTCTAACACAAACTGAGCCCGAACCTCCTGACCAACAACCAGGCAGCTGACCGCACACTGAGCACATCACACCCACCATGGCCTTAGTTCATCTTCTCCTCCCAACTGCGGTTTTCAGGCTTCCGAACCTAGACCTTATCTCCAACCACTGCCCAGGGTTGAAAATGATGCAGAAATCAGAACTCCTTACCCATGGCAAGAGACCTTTTGATTGGCATGTTGTCCAAACTTGAGTGTACTTGACCAGTGTGGCCCATGAGGCCCCGCCCATGCTCGCGAGCCACATTGGTCACAAACACACATTGTGACCCTCAGCCTGATCCCAGTCCTCAAGTAAGGCCTCTCAGTGGCTGGTGAAGATAGAGCATATGGGGCCTGCCATGCCCCTAGGCCCCAAATTTTAACCATAGTTTGGGTTGTCCCTTCACTCTTGCCAGGGCTCTGCTTTGGAATTCCTCTTTGGTTGGGACACCTGAGGTAACAAACCTGAAAGGAGACCTCCCATCCCACAGATTGACGAAAAACAATTGGGAATGGGCCAAATCCACAGAGAGGAAGATTCGTCCATTGCCCATGAGGCCTCCCCTCATTCCACGGACATCGTTGACACAAAATCCGGAGACCAAAGCCTGAGCAAGCGCCTCAGACTCGCTCTTTCTTCATATCCTGAAGAGTTCTTCTCATGGTTTGTAGATTGGGTCTGCCATACCTATGTCCCCAAACCTAAGCTGAGTCTGTGTTTTCAGACTTGTGTCCTCAAAGTCCTGGGCCACACACCCTCAAGGCTGGGGCCTCTGGAGCCACACATTAGGACTGTGCCTACCCCATGCATGGGAATTCTGCCCATTCCATTGTCCAAAATTGTACAAATTAAAAGAACCCTCCAAAGTCCCCGAGGCCATCCCAATATGTAGGTCTCTGTGGACAAACAAGGGCGGTGTGACACCAGCTGAGCATCTACCTCCACTCATACCATAGATGGACGTCCCCAGAGAAGGAGATGGTACCAGACAGGATCCTAGACCATAATCGGATCCATTGCTTTGGTTTACAGGCATTCTCCTCAAAAGCCTGGATTCCAATACCAGTATAGGGGGTTTCCTGAGGCACCCATCAGAAAAAATCTCGCCTCCACGAGGAAACTTGTGCATGGGACCTGTGTCAAAACCGTAGGAAAATACTTCAGAGTCCCGGTGCCACCGCCCCATTCCAATGTCCTCATGGACTAAACACACATTAGGCCCCATACTCACGAACGTCCATTTCAACTCAGCCACCCCGGTTACTCCCCCAGAGCCATCCGATCTCAACTGTCTTGTTGCTAGAGGCAATTGGAATGCGAGGAGGGCTTCCCTGGCATCCATCCTTGAACAGTGCTCTGGAGTCATTCCAGGTGGGATGTTTTGGAGCTGCCCAACAGGTCTCAATTGTGTCGCAGAAGGAATCCTTGAAGGGGGCATCCCACAACTCCCAACGTGGGAAAACCTCCATGGCCTTGAGATTCCTCTCTGTTCATGAAGGGGCAGTCATGCACAGAAACTACAACCTGAGCCAACGTCTGATCCTCGCCGTGACTTCAGATGCATGAGATATTGGTTCAGATGTGCAGGGAGTACCTGCCTTCCCTCGGCTTGAAGCCCAAATCTAGCTTGTCGTCTCAGACTTCTGTCCTCACACTACTGGCCCAGAAGCCCTCACGTTTGGCAATTCCGGACCCAAAATGCAGCACTCTGCCTGCCCTCTAGAAAAAATATCTTGCCTAATGAACTGCCCGGGCACCTCAAATAAGGATCAACCTATACGGCACTCGACTGTACCCAAATTATATAGTCTAACCTGAGCACTAATGCACTGTCTGACTCAACCTGAGCCCGAAATTCCTAACCATCAACCAGGCAGCTGACCGCACATTTAGCACATCAGACCTGCCATGGCCTTAGGTCATCATCTCTTCCCAACAGCGGTTTTCAGTATTCAGAACCTAGACCTTATCTCCAACCACTGCCCAGGATTGAAAATGATGCAGAAATCAGAACTCTTTCCCCATGGCAAGAGACCTTGTGATTGGCATGTTGTCCAAACTTCAGTGTAGTTTAAACCAGTGTGGCCCATGAGGCCCCGCCCATGCTCGCGGGCCACATTGGTCACAAACACACATTGTGACCCTCAGCCTGAGCCCAGTCCTCAAGGAATGCCTCTCAGTGGCTGGATGAAGAGACAGCATATGGGACCTGCCATGCCCCTAGGCCCCAAATTATAACCATAATTTGGGTTGTCCCTTCACTCTTCCCCAGGGCTCTGCTTTGGAATTCCTCTTTGGTTGGGACACCTGAGGTAACAAACCTGAAAGGAGACCTCCCATCCCACAGATTGACGAAAAACAATTCGGACTGGGCCAAATCCACAGAGAGGAAGATTCGTCCTTGGCCCATGAGGCCTCCCCACATTCCACGGCCATCGTTGATACAAAATCCAGACACAAAAGCCTGAGCAACGCCTCAGACTCGCTCTTTCTTCATATCGTGAAGAGTTCTTCTCATGGTTTGTAGATTGGGCCTGCCATACCTACGTCCCCAAACCTAAGCTGAGTCTGTGTTTTCAGACTTCTGTCCTCAAAGTCCTGGGCCACACACCCTCCAGGCTGGGGCCCCTGGAGCCACACATTAGGACTGTGCCTACCCCATGCATGGGAATTCTGCCCCTTCCATTGTCCAAAATTGTACAAATTAGGAGAACCCTCCAAAGTCCCCGAGGCCATCCCAATATCTAGGTCTCTGTGGTCAAACAAGGGCGGTCTGACACCAGCTTAGCATCTACCTCCACTCATACTATAGATGGATGTCCCCAGAGAAGGAGATGGAACCAGAGAGGACCCTAGGCCATAATCGGATCCATTGCTTTGGTTTAAAAGCATGTCTCCTCAAAAGCCTGGATTCCAATACCAGCATAGGGGGTTTCCTGAGGCACCCATCAGAAAATATCTCGTCTCCACGAGGAAAGTTGTGCATGGGACCTATGTCAAAATCTTAGGAGAATACTTCAGAGTCCCGGTGCCACCGCCCCATTCCAAGGTCCTCATGGACACAAGCACACATTAGGCCCCATGCTCAGGAAAGTCCATTTCAACTCAGCCACCCTGGTTGCTCCCGCAGAGCCATCCGATCTCAACTGTCTTGTTGCTAGGAGACAATGTGAATGTGAGGCGGGCTTCCCTGGCATCCATCCTCGAACGGTGCTCTGGAGTCATTCCATATGGGATGTTTTGGAATTGCCCAACAGGACTCAATTGTCCCGCAGAAGGAATCCTTGAAGGGGGCATCCCACAACTCCCAACGTGGGAAAAACTCCATGGCCTTTAGATTCCTCTCCGTTCATGAAGGGGCAGTCATGCAAAGAAACTTCAACCTGAGCCAACGTCTGATCCTCGCCGTGACTTCAGATGCATGAGATATTGTTTCAGATGTGCAGGGGGTACCTGCCTTGCCCTCGGCCTGAAGCCCAAGTCTAGCTTGTGTTCTCAGACTTCTGTCCTCACACTCCTGGCCCAGAAGCCCTCACGTTTGGCAATTCTGGACCCACAATGCAGCACTCTGCCTGCGATCTAGAAAAAAATATCTTGCCCAATGAGCTGCCAGGGCACCTCAAATGAGAATCAACTTACACGGCACTCGACTGTACCCAAATTATAAAGTCTAACCTGGGCACTAATGCACTGTCTGACACAACCTGAGCCCGAACCTCCTGACCAACAACCGGGCAGCTGACCGCACACTGAGCACATCAGACCCACCATGGCCTTAGGTCATCATCTCTTCCCAACTGCGGTTTTCAGGCTTCCGAACCTAGACCTTATCTCCAACCACTGCCCAGGGTTGAAAATGATGCAGAAATCAAAACTCCTTCACCATGACAAGAGACCTTGTGATTGGCATGTTGTCCAAAGTTCAGTGTAGATGAAACCAGTGTGGCCCATGATGCCCCGCCCATGCTCGTGAGCTACATTGGTCACAAACACACATTGTAACCCTCAGCCTGAGCCCAGTCCTCAAGTAAGGCCTCTCAGTGGCTGGATGAAGAGACAGCATATGGGGCCTGCCATGCCCCTAGGCCCCAAAATTTAACCATAGTTTGGGTTGTCCCTTCACTCTTCCCCAGGTCTATGCTTTGTAATTCCTCTTTGGTTGGGACACCTGAGGTAACAAACCTGAAAGGAGACCTCCCATCCCACAGATTGACGAAAAACAATTGGGACCGGTTCAAAGCCACAGAGAGGAAGATTCGTCCATGGCCCATGAGGTCTCCCCACATTCCACGGCCATCGTTGACACAAAATCCAGACCAAAGCCTGAGCAAGCACCTGAGACTCGCTCTTTCTTCATGTCCTGAAGAGTTCTTCTCATGGTTTGTAGATTGGGCCTGCCATACCTACGTCCCCAAACCTAGCTGAGTCTGTATTCAGACTTCTGTCCTCAAAGTCCTGAACCACAAACCCTCCAGGCTGAGGACCCTGGAGCCACACATTAGGACTGTGTCTACACAATGCATGGGAATTCTGCCCCTTCCATTGTCCAAAATTGTACAAATTAGGAGAACCCTCCAAAGTCCCCGAGGCCATCCCAATATCTAGGTCTCTGTGGACAAACAAAGGCGGACTGACACCAGCTTAGCATCTACCTCCACTCATATCATAGATGGATGTCCCAAGAAAAGGATATGGTACCAGACAGGACCGTAGGCCATAATCGGATCCATTTCATTTGGTTTACAGGCATGTCTCCTCAAAATCCTGGATTCCAATACCAGCATAGGGGGTTTCCTGAGGCACCCATCAGAAAAAATCTCGTCTCCACGAAAAACTTGTGCATGGGACCTATGTCAAAATCTTAGGAGAATACTTCAGAGTCCTGGTGCCACCCCCCCATTCCAAGGTCCTCATGGACACAAACACACATTAGGCCCCATGCTCAGGAAAGTCCATATCAACTCAGACTCCCCGGTTGCTCCCGCAGAGCCATCCGATCTCAACTGTCTTGTAGCTAGGAGACAATTGGAATGCGAGGAGGGCTTCCCTGTCATCCATCCTCGCACGGTACTCTGGAGTCATTCCATAAGGGATGTGGTGGTGGTGCCCAACAGGTCTCAATTGTGCCGCAGAAGGAATCTTTGAAGGGGGCATCCCACAACTCCCAAGTGGGAAAATCTCCATGGCCTTGAGATTCCTCTCCGTTCATGAAGGGGCAGTCATGCACAGAAACTACAACCTGAGACAACGTCTGATCCTCTCCGTGACTTCAGATGCATGAGATATTGGTTCAGATGTGCAAGGGGTACCTGCCTTGCCCTCGGCCTGAAGCCCAAGTCTAGCTTGTGTTCTCAGACTTCTGTCCTCACACTACTGGCCCAGAAGCCCTCAAGTTTGGCAATTCCCGACCCACAATGCAGCACTGTGCCTGCCCTCTAGAAAAAATATCTTGCCTAATGAGCTGCCCAGGCACCTCAAATGAGGATCAACCTACAGGGCACTCGACTGTACCCAAATTATATAGTCTAACCTGGGCACTAGCACTGTCTAACACAAACTGAGCCCAAATCTCCTGACCAACAACCAGGCAGCTGACCGAACACTGAGCACATCAGACCCACCATGGCCTTAGGTCATCTTCTCCTCCCAACTGCGGTTTTCAGGCTTCCGAACCTAGACTTTATCTCCAACCACTGCCCAGGGTTGAAAATGATGCAGAAATCAGAACTCCTTCCCCAAGGCAAGAGACCTTTTGATTGGCATGTTGTCCAAACTTCAGTGTACTTGAAATCAGTGTGGCCCATGAGGCCCCGCCCATGCTCGCGAGCCACATTGGTCACAAACACACATTGTGACCCTCAGCCTGATCCCAGTCCTCAAGTAAGGCCTCTCAGTGGCTGGATGAAGAGACAGCATATGGGGCCTGCCATTCCCGTAGGCCCCAAATTTTAACCATAGTTTGGGTTGTCCCTTCACTCTTGCCAGGGCTCTGCTTTGGAATTCCTCTTTGATTGGGACACCTGAGGTAACAAACCTGAAAGGAGACCTCCCATCCCACAGATTGACGAAAAACAATTGGGAATGGGCCAAATCCACAGAGAGGAAGATTCGTCCATTGCCCATGAGGCCTCCCCTCATTCCACGGACATCGTTGACACAAAATCCGGAGACCAAAGCCTGAGCAAGCGCCTCAGACTCGCTCTTTCTTCATATCCTGAAGAGTTCTTCTCATGGTTTGTAGATTGGGTCTGCCATACCTATGTCCCCAAACCTAAGCTGAGTCTGTGTTTTCAGACTTCTGTCCTCAAAGTCCTGGGCCACACACCCTCAAGGCTGGGGCCTCTGGAGCCACACATTAGGACTGTGCCTACCCCATGCATGGGAATTCTGCCCATTCCATTGTCCAAAATTGTACAAATTAAAAGAACCCTCCAAAGTCCCCGAGGCCATCCCAATATGTAGGTCTCTGTGGACAAACAAAAGCGGTGTGACACCAGCTGAGCATCTACCTCCACTCATACCATAGATGGACGTCCCCAGAGAAGGAGATGGTACCAGACAGGATCCTAGACCATAATCGGATCCATTGCTTTGGTTTACAGGCATTCTCCTCAAAAGCCTGGATTCCAATACCAGTATAGGGGGTTTCTGAGGCACCCATCAGAAAAAATCTCGCCTCCACGAGGAAACTTGTGCATGGGACCTATGTCAAAACCTTAGGAAAATACTTCAGAGTCCCGGTGCCACCGCCCCATTCCAAGGTCCTCATGGACACAAACACACATTAGGCCCCATACTCACGAACGTCCATTTCAACTCAGCCACCCCGGTTACTCCCCCAGAGCCATCCGATCTCAACTGTCTTGTTGCTAGAGGCAATTGGAATGCGAGGAGGGCTTCCCTGGCATCCATCCTTGAACGGTGCTCTGGAGTCATTCCAGGTGGGATGTTTTGGAGCTGCCCAACAGGTCTCAATTGTGTCGCAGAAGGAATCCTTGAAGGGGGCATCCCACAACTCCCAACGAGGGAAAACCTCCATGGCCTTGAGATTCCTCTCTGTTCATGAAGGGGCAGTCATGCACAGAAACTACAACCTGAGCCAACGTCTGATCCTCGCCGTGACTTCAGATGCATGAGATATTGGTTCAGATGTGCAGGGAGTACCTGCCTTGCCCTCGGCCTGAAGCCCAAATCTAGCTTGTCGTCTCAGACTTCTGTCCTCACACTACTGGCCCAGAAGCCCTCACGTTTGGCAATTCCGGACCCAAAATGCAGCACTCTGCCTGCCCTCTAGAAAAAATATCTTGCCTAATGAACTGCCCGGGCACCTCAAATAAGGATCAACCTATACGGCACTCGACTGTACCCAAATTATATAGTCTAACCTGAGCACTAATGCACTGTCTGACTCAACCTGAGCCCGAAATTCCTGACCATCAACCAGGCAGCTGACCGCACATTTAGCACATCAGACCCGCCATGGCCTTAGGTCATCATCTCTTCCCAACAGCGGTTTTCAGTATTCAGAACCTAGACCTTATCTCCAACCACTGCCCAGGATTGAAAATGATGCAGAAATCAGAACTCTTTCCCCTGGCAAGAGACCTTGTGATTGGCATGTTGTCCAAACTTCAGTGTAGTTTAAACCAGTGTGGCCCATGAGGCCCCGCCCATGCTCGCGGGCCACATTGGTCACAAACACACATTGTGACCCTCAGCCTGAGCCCAGTCCTCAAGGAATGCCTCTCAGTGGCTGGATGAAGAGACAGCATATGGGACCTGCCATGCCCCTAGGCCCCAAATTTTAACCATAATTTGGGTTGTCCCTTCACTCTTCCCCAGGGCTCTGCTTTGGAATTCCTCTTTGGTTGGTACACCTGAGGTAACAAACCTGAAAGGAGACCTCCCATCACACAGATTGACGAAAAACTATTGGGACCGGGCCAAATCCACAGAGAGGAAGATATGTCCATGTCCCATGAGGCCTCCCCACATTCCACGGCCATTGTTGACACAAAATCCAGAGACCAAAGCCTGAGCAAGCGCCTCAGATTCGCTCTTTCTTCATATCCTGAAGAGTTCTTCTTATGGTTTGAGATTGGGCCTGCCATACCTATGTCCCCAAACCTAAGCTGAGTTTGTGTTTTCCGACTTCTGTCCTCTAATTCCTGGGCCACACACCTCCAGGCTGGGGCCCCTGGAGCCACACATTAGGACTGTGCCTACCCCATGCATGGGAATCCTGCCCATTCCATTGTCCAAAATTGTACAAATTAGGAGAACCCTCCAAATTCCCTGAGGCCATCCCAATATGTAGGTCTCTGTGGACAAACAAGGGCGGTCTGACACCAGCTGAGCATCTACCTCCACTCATACCATAGATGGACGTCCCCAGAGAAGGAGATGGAACCAGACAGGACCCTAGGCCATAATCGGATCCATTGCTTTTGTTTACAGACATGTCTCCTCAAAATCCTGGATTCCAATATCAGCATAGGGGGTTTCCTGAGGCACCCATCAGAAAAAATCTTCACCAGGAGGAAACTTTTGCATGGGACCTATGTCAAAATCTTAGGAGAATACTTCAGATTCCCGGTGCCACCGCCCCATTCCAAGGTCCTCATGGACACAAACACACATTAGGCCCCATGCTCAGGAAAGTCCATTTCAACACAGCCACTCTGGTTGCTCCCACAGAGCCATCCGATCTCAACTGTTATGTTGCTAGGAGACAAATGGAATGCGAGGCGGGCTTCCCTGGCATCCATCCTCGAACAGTCCTCTGGAGTCATTCCATATGGATAGTTTTTAAGCTGCACAACAGGTCTCAATTGTCCCGCAGAAGGAATCCTTGAAGGGGGCAAACCACAACTCCCACGTGGGAAAACCTCCTTGGCCTTGAAATTCCTCTCCGTTCATGAAGGGGCAGTCATGCACAGAAACTACAACCTGAGCCAACGTCTGATCCTCTCCGTGACTTCAGATGCATGAGATATTGGTTCAGATGTGCAAGGGGTACCTGCCTTGCCCTCGGCCTGAAGCCCAAGTCTAGCTTGTGTTCTCAGACTTCTGTCCTCACACTACTAGCCCAGAAGCCCTCAAGTTTGGTAATTCCAGACCCACAATGCAGCACTCTGCCTGCCCTTAGAAAAAATATCTTGCCTATTGAGCTGCCCAGTCACCTCAAATGAGGATCAATATACACGGCACTCGACTGTACCCAAATTATATAGCCTAACCTGGGCACTAATGCACTGTCTGACACAACCTGAGCCCGAAACTCCTGACCAACAAACAGGCAGCTGACCGCACACTGAGCACATCAGACCCACCATGGCCTTAGGTCATCATCTCTTCCCAACTGTGGTTTTCAGGCTTCCGAACCTAGACCTTATCTCCAAACACTGCCCAGGGTTGAAAATGATGCAGAAATCAGCACTCCTTCCCCATGGCAACAGACCTTGTGATTGGCATGTTGTCCAAAGTTCAGTGTAGTTGAAACCAGTGTGGCCCATGAGTCCCTGCCCATGGTCGCGGTCCACATTGGTCACAAACACACATTGTGACCCTCAGCCTGAGCCCAGTCCTCAAGTTGGCCTCTTAGTGGCTGGATGAAGAGACAGCCTATGGGGCCTGCCATGCCCGTAGGCCCCAAATTTTAACCATAGTTTGGGTTGTCCCTTCACTCTTCCCCAGGGCTCTGCTTTGGAATTCCTCTTTGGTTGGGACACCTGAGGTAACAAACCTGAAAGGAGACCTCCCATCCCACAGAGTGACGAAAAACAATTGGGACCGGGCCAAATTCACAGAGAAGAAGATTCGTCCATGGCCCATGAGGCTTCCCCACAATCCACGGCCATCATTGACACAAAATCCAGAGACCAAAACCTTAGCAAACGCCTCAGACTCGCTCTTTCTTCATATCCTGAAGAGTTCTTCTCATGGTTTGTGGATTGGGCCTGCCATACCTACGTCCCCAAACCTAAGCTGAGTTTGTGTTTTCAGACTTCTGTCCTCAAAGTCCTGGGCCACACACCCTCCAGGCTGGGGCCCTGGAGCCACACATTAGGACTGTGCCTACCCCATTCATGGGAATTCTTCCCATTCCATTGTCCAAAATCGTACAAATTAGGAGAACCCTCCAAAGTCCCCGAGGCCATCACATATGTAGGTTTCTGTGGACAAACAAGGGGGGGTCTGACACCAGCTGAGCATCTACCTCCACTCAGACCATAGATGGATGTCCCCAGAGAAGGAGATGGAACCTGACAGGACCCTAGGCCATAATCGGATCCATTGCTTTGGTTTACAGACCTGTCTCCTCAAAATCCTGGATACCAATACCAGCTTAGGAGGTTTCCTGAGGCACCCATCAGAAAAAATCTCGTCTCCACGAGGAGACTTGTGCATGGGACCTATGTCAAAACCTTAGGAGAATACTTCAGAGTCCCAGTGCCACCGCCCCATTCCAAGGTCCTCATGGACACAAACACACATTAGGCCCCATGCTCAGGAAAGTCCATTTCAACTCAGCCACCCCGGTTGCTCCCGCAGATCCATCCGATCTCAACTGTCTTGTTGCTAGGAGACATTTGGAATGCGAGGCGGGCTTCCCCGGCATCCATCCTCGAACGGTGCTCTAGAGTCATTCCATATGGGATGTTTTGGAGCTGCCCAACAGGTCTCAATTGTCCCGCAAAAGGAATCCTTGAAGGGGGCATCCCACAACTCCCAACGTGGGCAAACTTCCATGGCCTTGAGATTCCGCTCCATTCATGAAAGGGGAGTCATGCACAGAAACTCCAACCAGAGCCAACGCCTGATCCTCGCCGTGACTTCTGATGCATGAGATATCGTTTCAGATGTGCAGGGGGTACCTGCCGTGCCCTCGGCCTGAAGCCCAAGTCTAGCTTGTGTTCTCAGACTTCTGTCCTCACACTCCTGGCCCAGAGGCCCTCAAGTTTGGCAATTCAGGACCCACAATGCAGCACTCTGCCTGACCTCTAGAAAAATATCTTGCCTAATGAGCTGCCCAGGCTCCTCAAATGCGGAACAACCTACAGGCACTCGACTGTACCCAAATTATACAGTCTAAACTGGGCACTAATGCACTGAATAACACAAAAAGAGCCCGAACTTCCTGACCAACACCAAGGCAGGTGACCGCACCTTGAGCACAACAAACCTGCCATCGCCTTAGGTCGTCATCTCTTCCCAATTGCTTTTCAGGCTTCAGAACCTAGACCTTATCTCCAACCACTGCCCAGGGTTGAAAATGATGCAGAAATCAGAACTCCTTCCCCATGGCAAGAATCCTTATGATTGGCATGTTGTCCTAAGTTCAGTGTAGTTGAAACCAGTGTGGCCCATGAGGCCCCGCCCATGCTCGCGGGCCACATTGGTCACAAACACACATTGTGACCCTCAGCCTGAACACAGGCCTCTCAGTGGCTCGAAGAAGAGACAGCATATTTGGCCAGTCATGCCCCTTGGCCCCAATTTTTAACCATATTTTGGGTTGTCCCTTCACTCTTCCCCAGGGCTCTGCTTTGGAATTGCTCTTTGGTTGGGACACCTGAGGTAACAAACCTGAAAGGAGACCTCCCATCCCACAGATTGACGAAAAACAATTGGGACCGGGCCAAATCCACAGAGAAGAAGATTCGTCCATGGCCCATGAGGCCTCCCCACAATCCACGGCCTTCTTTGACACACAATCCAGAGACCATACACTGAGCAAGCGCCTCAGACTCGCTCTTTCTTCATATCCTGAAGAGTTCTTCTCATGGTTTGTAGATTGGGCCTGCCATACCTACGTCCCAAAACCTAAGCTGAGTTTGTGTTTTCAGACTTCTGTCCTCAAAGTCCTGGGCCACACACCATCCAGACTGGGGCCCCTGAAGCCACCCATTAGGATTGTGCCTACCCAATGAATAGGAATTCTGCCCATTCATTGTCCAAAATCGTACAAATTAGGATAACCCTCCAAAGTCCCCGAGGCCATCCCTATAGTGTACGTTTCCCGGGACAAACAAGGGCGGTCTGACACCAGGTGAGCATCTACATCCACTCATACCATAGATGGATGTCCCCAGAGAAGGAGATGGAAACAGACAGGACCCTAGGCCAAAATCGGATCTATTGCTTTGGTTTACAGGCATGTCTCCTCAAATGCCTGGATTCGAAGACCAGCATAGGGGGTTTCCTGAGGCACCCATCAGAACAAATCTCGTCTCCACAAGGAAACTGTGCATGGGACCTATGTCAAAAGCTTAGGAGAATACTTCAGGGTCCCGGTGCCACCGCCCCATTCCAAGGCCCTCATGGACAAAAACACACATTAGGCCCCATCCTCTGGAAAGTCCATTTCAACTCAGCCACCCCGATTGATCCCGCAGAGCCATCCTATCTCAACTGTCTTGTTGCTAGGAGACAATTGGAATGCGAGGCAGGCTTACCTGGCATCCATCCTCGAACGGTGCTCTGGAGTCATTCCATATGGGCTGTTTTGCAGCTGCCTAACAATTCTCAATTGTCCCGCAGAAGGAATGCTTGAAGGGGGCATCCCACAACTCCCAACGTGGGAAAACCTCCATGGCCTTGAGATTCCGCTCCGTTCATGAAGGGGCAGTCATGCACAGAAACTCCAACCAGAGCTTACGTCTGATCCTCGCCGTGACTTCTGATGCATGAGATATCGTTTCAGATTTGCAGGGGGTACCTGCCGTGCCCTCGGCCTGAAGCCCAAGTTTAGCTTGTGTTCTCAGACTTCTGTCCTCACACTCCTGGCCCAGAAGCCCTCAAGTTTGGCAATTCCGGACCCACAATGCAGCACTCTGCCTGCCCTCTAGAAAAATATCTTGCCTAATGAGCTGCCCAGGCTCCTCATTGCGGAACACCATACACTGAACTCGACTGCATCCAAATTATACAGTCTAACCTGGGCACTAATGCACTGTGTGACACAACCTGAGCCCAAACTTCCTGACCAACACCCAGGCAGCTGACCGCATACTGCGCACATCAGACCTGCCATGGCCTTAGGTCGTCATCTCTTCCCAAAGGCGGTTTTCAGGCTTCCGAACCTAGACCTTATCTCCAACCACTGCCCAGGGTTGAAAATGATGCAGAAATAAGAACTCCATCCCCATGGCAAGAAACCTTATGATTGGCATGTTGTCCAAAGTTCAGTGTACTTGAAACCAGATTGGCCCATGAGGCCCCGCCCATGCTCGCAGGCCACATTGGTCATAAACACAAATTGTGACCCTCGGCCTGAGCCCAGTCCTCAAGTAAGGCCTCTTAGTGGCTGGATGAAGAGACAGCATATTGGGCCTGCCATGACCTTAGGCCTCAATTTTTAAACATATTTTGTGTTGTCCCTTCAATCTTAAGGGTTCTGCTTTGGAATTCTTCTTTGGTTGGAACACCAGAGGAAATAGAACTGAAAGAACACCTCCCATCCCACAGATTGACGAAAAACAATTGGGACCGGGCCAAATACACAGAGACAAAGATTCGTCCATGGCCCTTGAAGCCTCACCACATACCACAGCCATCATTGATACAAAATCCAGAGACAAAAGCCTGAGCAAGTGCCTCAGACTCGCTCTTTCTTCATATCCTGAAGAGTTCTTCTCATGGTTTGTAGATTGGGCCTGCCATACCTACGTCCCCAAAACCTAAGTTGAGTTTGTGTATTCAGACTTCTGTCCTCAAAGTCCTGGGCCACACACCAATCAGGCTGGGGCCCCTGAATCCAGACGTTAGGACTTTTCCTACCCAATGCATAGGAAACCTGCCCATCCATTGTCCAAAATCGTACAAATTAGGAGAAAGCTCCAAATTCCCTGAGGCCATACCAATAGTGTAGGTCTCCCAGGTCAAACAAGGGCGGTCTGACACCAACAGAGCATCTACCTCCACATACCATAGATGGATGTCCCCAGAGAAGAAGATGGAACCAGACAGGACCGTAGGCCATAATCGGATCCATTGATTTGGTTTACAGGCATGTCTCCTCAAAAGCCTGGATTCCAAGACCAGCATAGGGGGTTTCGTGAGACACACATCAGAACAAATCTCGGCTCCACAAGGAAACTTGTGCTGGGAGCTATGTCAAAAGCTTAGGAGAATACTTCGGGGTCCCGGTGCCACCGCCCCATTCCAAGGCCCTCATGAACACAAACACACATTAAGCCCCATCCTCAAGAAAATCCATTTTAACTCAGCCACCGCGGTTACTCCCGCTGAGATTCCGATCTCAACTGTCTTGTTGCTAGGAGACAATTGGAATGCGAGCCGGGCTTCCCTGGCATCCATCCTCGAACGGTGCTCTGGATTCATTCCATATGGGATGTCCTGGAGCTGCCAAACAGATCTCAATTGTGCCTCAGAAGGAATCCTTGAAGGGGGCATCCCACAACTCCCAACATGGGAAAACCTCCATGTCCTTGAGATTCCCCTCTGTTCATGAAGGGGCAGTCATGCACAGAAACTCTAAGCTGAGCCAACGTCTGATCCTCGCCGTGACTTCAGATTCATGAGATGTAATTCAGATGTGCAGGGGGTACCTGCCGTGCCCTCGGCCTGAAGCCAATGTCTAGCTTGTGTTCTCAGACTTATGTCCTCACACTCGTGGCCCAGAAGCCCTCACGTTTGGCAATTCCGGACACACAATGCAGCACCCTGCCTGCCCTCTAGAAAAATATCTTGCCTAATGATCTGCCCAGGCACCTCAAAGGCGGAAAACCTACACGGCACTCAACTGTACCCAAATTATACAGTCTAACCTGGGCACTAATGCACTGTCTGACACAACCTGAGCTCGAACTTTCTGACCAACACCCAGGCAGCTGACCGCACACTGAGCACATCAGACCCGCCATGGACTTAGGTCGCCATCTCTTCCCAACGGTAATTTTCAGACATTACAACCTAGACCTTATCTCCAACCACTGCCCAGGGTTGAAAATGATGCAGAAATCAGAACTCATTCCCCATGGCAAGAATCCTTATGATTGGCATGTTGTCCAAAGTTCAGTGTAGTTGAAACCATTGTGGCCCATGCTCGCGGGGCACATTGGTCACAAACACACATTTTAACCCTCAGCCTGAACCCAGTCCTCAAGTAAGGCCTCTCAGTGGCTAGAAAAGAGACAGCTATTGGGACTGCATGCACCTAGGACCCAATTTTTAACCAAGTTTGGGTTGTCCCTTCACTCTTCCCCGGGGCTCTCCCTTGGAATTCCTCTTAGTTGGGACACCTGACGTAACAAACCTGAAAGGAGATCTCACATCCCACAGATTGACGAAAAACAATTTGGACTGGGCCATATCCACAGAGAGGAAGTTTCGTTCATGGCCCATGAGGCCTCCCCACATTCCACGGCCATCGTTGATACAAAATCCAGAGACAAAATCCTGAGCAAGCGCCTCAGACTCGCTCTTTCTTCATATCCTTAAGAGTTCTTCTCATGGTTTGTGATTGGGCCTGCCATACCTACGTCCCCAAACCTAAGCTGAGTTTGTGTTTTCAGACTTCTGTCCTCAAAGTCCTGGGCCACACACCCTCCATGCTGGGGCCCCTGGAGACACACATTAGGACAGTGCCTACCCAATCCATGGGAATTCTGCCCATTACGATGTCCAAAATCGTACAAATTAGGAGAACTCTCCAAAGTACCCGAGGCAATCCCAATAGTGTAGGTATCCAGGTACAACAAGGGCGGTCTGACACCAGTTGAGCATCTACCTCCACTCATTCCATAGAGGGATATCGCCAGAGAAGAAGATTGAACCAGACAGGACCCTAGGCCATAATCGGATCCATTGCTTTGGTTTACAGGCATGTCTCCTCAAAAGCCTGGATTCCAATACCAGCATAAGTGGTTTCCTGAGGCACCCATCAGAAAAAATCTCGTCTCCACAAGGAAACCTGTGCATGGGAGCCATGTCCAAAGCATAGGAGAGTTCTTCAGGGTCCCGGTGCCACCGCCCCATTCCAAGGCCCTCATGGACACAAAAACACATTAGGACCCACCCTCAGGAAAGTCCATTTCAACTCAGCCACCCCGGTTGCTCCCGCAGAGCCATCAGAAATAAACTGTCTTGTTGCTAGGAGACAATTGGAATGCGAGGCTGGCTTCCCAGGCTCCATTTTCGAACGGTGCTCTGGAGTCATTCCATATGGGATGTCCTGGAGCTGTCCAACTGGTCTCAATTGTCCAGCAGAAGGAATCCTTGAAGAGGGCATCCCACAACTCCCAACGTGCGAAAACCTCAATGGCCTCGAGATTCCGCTCCCTTCATGAACGGCCGTCATGCACGGAAACTCCAACCTGAGCCAACGTCTGATCCTTGCCCTGACTTCAGATGCATGAGTATTGGTTTAGATCTGCAGGGGGTACCTGCCGTGCCCTCGCCCTGAAACCCAAGTCTAGCTTGTCTTCTCAGACTTCCGTCCTCACACTCCTGGCCCTGAAGCCCTCAAGTTTGGCAATTCCGGACCCACAATGCAGCACTCTGCCTGCCCTCTAGAAAAAAATTATTGCCTCATGAGCTGCCCAGGCACTTTCAATGAGGATAAACCTCCACAGCAGTCGACTTCACCCAAATTATATAGTCTAACCTGGGCACTAATGCACTGTCGGACACAACCTGAGCCCGGACCTCCTGACCAACACCCGGAAAGCAGACCGCACACTGAGCACATAAGACCCGCCATGGCCTTAGGTCATCATCTCTTCCCTACCTCAGTTTTCAGGTCTCAGAACCGAGACATTATCTCCAATCACTGCCCAGGGGTGAGTGTGATGCAGAAATCAGAACACCTCCTTACCCATAGTAAGAAAACTTGTGGTTGGCACGTCGTCTAACGTTCAGTGTAGGAGAAACCAGCATTCACCCTGAGGCCTCGCCCATTCTTGAGTGCGACAAGGGCATACACACGCATTGTGACCCTCAGCATGAGTCCTGTACTCTAGTAAGTCCTCTCAGTTACTGGACCATTAGATGTCATAATGGGCTTGATATGTCCCTAGGCCCCAATTTTTAACCAGATTTCTGACTGTCCAGTCACCACCCCCCAGGGCTCTACTCTGTAATCCCTCATTTGGTGGGACACCTGAGGTTAAAAAGAAAACAACATCAAAAAAAAAAAACAAAAACGGACTTCTTCCATCCCACAGAGTGACCCCAAACGCTTTGGACTGGGCCAAACCACCAGGGAGTAAGACTCGTCCATTTCCCATGAAGTCACCCAGAAATTTCACGACCATGAGTAACACGATATCCAGAGACAAAAACTTGAGCAAGAGCCTCACACTCGCCCTTTTCTCGAATCCCGAAAAGTTCTCCTCATGGTCTGTAGATAAGTACTGCCATACCTATGACCTGAAACATAAGCCAAGTTTGTGTTTTCAGAAAACTGTCCAAACAGCCCTGGCCTACACAACCTGCAGGCTCAGGCCCCTGGAGCAAAACCTGAGGACTGTACTTGCCCTCTCCAAGGGAATTGTGTGTGCCCATTCCAATGGCCACATCCCTTCTAATAGGATAAACCTCCAAAGTCGCTGATCCATCTCATTAGTGGTGGCTTCCCAGGTAAAACAGGGGCAATCTGAGCCCATCTGAGCAACTACCTGTACTCAGGCCCATAGACAGATGTCCCCAGAGGTAAAAAGGAAAGAACAGGCCCCTAGGCACTAATCATATCCATTGCTTTGGTTTCCAGGCATCTCTCCTCAGAGGCCTGGAATTCAAAACCAGCATATGGCTGTTTCTTTACTCACCCATCAGAAAACATCTCATCTACACATGGGAAACTTGCACGTTGGAGCTGTGTCAAAGCCTCTGTTTAGGAGAACCCTTCAGGGCCCCAGTGCCACCGCTTCATTCCAAGGTCTCCATAGACACAAAAGCACATTAGGACCCATCCCCAGGGGTGTCCATTTCAACTCAGCATCCTCGGTTGCTCCCCCAGATCCAGCAGATCTAACCTGTCTTGTTTCTAGGAGACAATTGGAATGCGAGGTGGGCTAGCCAGCCATGCATCCTTAGAACCCTGTTCAGAATCATTGGCCTGGAGCCAAACAATAGGTCTCAATTGTCCTGCAGAAGACACTTTGCAGTTTGGAGCTTCTCACAAATCCCATCTTGGGAAAACCCCCATGGCCTCGTGATGCCGCCCTTTCGTGAAGGGGCCATTAGGGACAGAAACACCAACTTAAGCGGTAGTCTGATCCTCGCCCTGACTTCAGATGCACGAGATCTCGATACAGGTCTGTAGATTGTGCCATCGCTGATACAAAATCCAGATACAAAAACCTGAGCAAGCGCCTCAGACTCGCACTTTCTTCATATCCTGAAGAGTTCTTCTCATGTTTTGTAGATCGGGCCTGCCATACCTACGTCCCCAAACGTAAGCTGAGTTTGTGTTTTCAGACTTCTGTCCTCAAAGTCCTGTGCCCCACACCCTCCAGGCTGGGGCCCCTGGAGCCACACATTAGGACTGTGCCTACCAATCCATGGGAATTCTGCCCATTCCATTGTCCAAAATCGTATAAATTAGGAGAAACCTCCAAAGTCCCTGAGGCCATCCCAATAGTGTAGGTCGCCCGGAACAAACAAGGGCTGTCTGACACCAGATGATAATCTACCTCCACTCATACCATAAATGGATGTCCCCAGAGGAGAAGATTGAACCAGACAGGACCCTAGGCCATAATAGGATCCATTGCCTTGGTTTACAGGCATGTCTCCTCAAAAGCCTGAATCCAATACGAGCATAGGGGTTTTGCTGAGGCACCCAGCAGAACTCATCTCGTCTCCAAAAGGAAACCTGTGCATGGGAGCCATGTCCAAAGCATAGGGTTCTTCAGGGTCCCGGTGCCACCAACCCATTCCAAGGCCCTCATGGGCACAAAAACACATTAGGACCCATCCTCAGGAAAGTCCATTTCAACTCAGCCACCCCGGTTGCTCCCGCAGAGCCATCAGATCTAAACTGTCTTGTTGCTAGGAGACAATTGGAATGCGAGGCGGGCTTCCCAGGCATCCATCCTCGAACGGTGTTCTGGAGTCATTCCATATGGGATGTCCTGGAGCTGTCCAACAGGTCTCAATTGTTGCGCAGAAGGAATCCTTGAAGGGTGCATCCCACAACTCCCAACGTGGGAAAACCTCAATGGCCTTGAGATTCCGCTCCCTTCATGAAGTGGCCGTCATGCACGGAAACTCAAACCTGAGCCAACGTCTGATCCTCGCCCTGACTTCAGATGCATGAGTATTGGTTCAGATCTGTAGGGGGTACCTGCCGTAGCCCTCGCCCTGAAACCGAAGTCTAGTTTGTCTTCTCAGACTTCCGTCCTCACACTCCTGGCCCCGAAGCCCTCAAGTTTGGCAATTCCGGACCCACAATGCAGCACTCTGCCTGCCCTCTAGAAAAAAATTGTTGCCTCATGAGCTGCCCAGGCACCTTCAATGAGGATAAACCTCCACAGCACTCGACTTCACCCAAATTATATAGTCTAACCTGGGCACTAATGCACTGTCGGACACAACCTGAGCCCGGACCTCCTGACCAAACCCGGAAAGCAGACCGCACACTGAGCACATAAAACCCGCCATGGCCTTAGGTATCCTCTCTTCCCTACCTCAGTTTTCAGGCCTCAGAACCGAGACATTATCTCCAATCACTGCCCAGGGGTGAGTGTGATGCAGAAATCAGAACACCTCCTTACCCATGGTAAGAAACCTTGTGGTTGGCACGTCGTCCAACGTTCAGTGTAGGAGAAACCAGCATTCACCCTGAGGCCCCGCCCATTCTTGAGTTCGACAAGCGCATAAACACGCATTGTGACCCTCATGAGTCCTGTCCTCTAGTAAGTCCTCTCAGTGACTGGACCATTAGATGTCATAATGGGCTTGATATGTCCCTAGGCGCCAATTTTTAACCAGATTTCTGATTGTCCAGTCACCCCCCCCAAGGCTCTACTCTGGAATCCCTCATTTGGTGGGACCCCTGAGGTTAAAAAGAAAACAACATAAAAAAAAAAAACGGACTTCTTCCATCCCACAGAGTGACCCCAAACGCTTTGGACTGGGCCAAACCACCAGGGAGTAAGACTCGTCCATTTCCCATGAAGTCACCCAGATATTTCACGACAATGAGTGACACGATATCCAGAGACAAAAACTTGAGCAAGAGCCTCACACTCGCCCTTTTCTCAAATCCCGAAAAGTTCTCCTCATGGTCTGTAGATAAGTCCTGCCAAACCTATGACCTGAAACATAAGCCAAGTTTGTGTTTTCAGACAACTGTCCAAACAGACCTTGAGGAGAGCCATGCAGCAGAAGCTGGGAGTCACGTACTAGGCGAGGCTTGAGGAGAAGGGCAGGTGAATGTTTATGTGGGAGCGCTCCAGGCAACGCACAACCTGTACTGAAGTATCGGGACTAGTATAAGATTAACCAGGGACCATGGGAACGGCACAAAAAAAGAGTGAACAATAAGTTTCGGGGGCTCACGTCAGTAGGCACGAGCTCCCCGCATGATCTGGATTGAAGTTATCTGTATCCCTTCTGATTGGATGTTATAGTAGTTGTGTTATGTGGTGATTGGTTGCTTTCTATCCACTGTGTACTATAACTTGGGGCTATAATCGGTGTACGGGGTCCTGCGGCTGAAGATTGAATAAAGAAGTTTGCCACCCACCTCGACTGTGGGTCGTTCTTGCGGGTCGAGAGCGACATCTGGTGCCGAAAACCCGGGACCCGACGCCGAGCGCAGAACGAGGATTGGGGTAAGAGCAACAAAAGGGGAAGTTGGCCACCATCTCTGTCTACGGACAGGACAGGTCTCTGGACGAGTATAGCTGTAGTTTTAAAAGTTCACGGAGACCTGGATAGCAAAAGATTTCCAGATTGGGAAACGAGCTTACTAGATATAGGATGGAAGGTCCTTTAAAGGACATTCTCAAAGCAAATGGCACGCCTTTAAAATCAAAAACAGATCGTGCCTTTTTAAAGGAAGTAGGAGAAATCGCCCCTTGGTTTATAGAGGAGGGACTTCTGAATGTGCCTCAGTGGGAACATCTAGGAGAGGATTTAAGGCAGAACCCCACCGTGAACGCCGGCACTCTTGCCGTGTGGTCCCTTGTGAAAGTATGTTTGTAGTCATCTCGGGAGCGGCTAAAACAGGTGATTCAGCAAGGAGGGGAAATATTAGAACAATTAAAGGAGGAATCCTATAAGGGCTCCTCCCAGGGCTCTGAGGCGGATAGTGAGAGTTCAGAGGGACTTCCAGATGAACTAACTCAAAATCAAAAAGGGGGTAAGGAGAAAAAGAATCCAGAGGCTTTAGGCTTACCAACAGAGGCAAAACCCATAGCTGTGAAACAACCAGAAGCAGAAATAGACCGTGCGCCGACTCCTCATTCCAGCCCCACGGCGCCACCTTATGAATGGCCCCCACCATATCGGTCAGGCTGTGCAAAAGTCTGCCATTGCTCAGACTGCACCGCGGCAAACTGGAGAGAGGTCTTAGGTCCAGGAAAAGGGTTTTTCCCAGTACTGGAAGATCAAAATCAGCAGAGATATCATCAGCCGCTAGATTTTAAACTGGTGAAACAACTTAAGGAAGCACTTAGTGCCTACGGACCCCAGGCAGCCTTTACTGTCTCCCTTGTGGAATCGCTGGGAGCGCTCACCCTCACTCCTGAGGATTGGAGCAATTTAGCTAGAGCAGTTTTGAGCGGAGGGCAATATCTGGAATGGAAAATTCAAAATCAGGATAATTGCCAGGATACAGCGCGGAGAAATGCAGCTACGGGAAATCCCCAGTGGAACTCAGAAATGCTGACAGGCACTGGACCATATCTCGAGGCTCAGGTACAGGCCACCTACCCCCCTGCCGTATTTCAACAGATTGCTACAGCGGCCGTTAGGGCCTGGAAAACATTGAGGGGTGTAAATGATTTGCAAGGACAACTGTCTAGAGTAGTACAGGGGCCAAATGAGCCCTATGCTGATTTTGTGGACAGGCTGATGCAGGTTGCGGGCAGGATGTTTGGAGATACTGACTCTGCTATGCCTTTAATTAAACAATTAGCCTATGAAAATGCTAATAAATGGTGCCGTGAAGCCATTAGGCCATGGAGGGCTAAAGATCTTTCTGCCTATATCAAGGTCTGCAGAGACATTACAGGGCCAGTAATTCAGGGGCAGGTTATGGCTGCAGCCTTTGCTCAGGCTATGCAAGGACAGCAAGGAGCCCACCCCCGGAAATGTTTCCAGTGCAGACAGGAGGGCCATCTAAAAAGAGACTGCCCCCAAAGATGAGTTCCATTTGGAAAAGCCTCCCCGAATAAGCCGGCAAGGAAAAAACCTCAACTGTGTCCACGATGTAGAAAAGGAAATCATTGGGCACAAGAATGCCGATCTGTGGCGGATATACAAGGAAATCCGTTACCACCTAATAATTGGGGGAGTCCAAAAAACGAGGGGCATGGCCCCAGCCCCCGGGGCCCGAATCAAATGTACGGGGTGGCGATGTCCCTGCCAGTCAAGCCACGATGGCTGTACCCACCCACCGATCAGGGGAGTCAATTCCTGCAGGGCCCCGGGGAGCCACAACAGGCTCCGCCGGACTTGACGTCTGTGCCACCACCCGAATGGTCTTAACACCTGAGATGGGGGTGCAGGCTGTGCCATCTGACCTGTCTGGAGGGCCTCCAAAAGGAACGGTGGGACTCCTTCTTGGCAGAAGTTCTTGTACTTTACGAGGGCTTCAGGTCCATCCGGGAGTGATTGATCCTGATTTTGAAGGGGAAGTTAAAATTCTGATATCATCTCCTAAGGGAATTAATATTATAAATCCAGGGGACAGAATTGCACAGCTTTTGATTTTGCCTAGTAATCATGAAAAATATCCCTCTACAGGCCAGACTAGAAAAGGAGGTTTCGGATCCACGGGATCCTCCCTCGCATGCCTTACTATGAGCATGAAAGAGAGACCTATGCTTAAATTAAAGATTAGAGGTAAACTATTCTGGGGACTCCTAGATACAGGAGCAGACAAAAGCATTATAAATTGTCTAGATTGGCCTAAAGCCTGGGCTCTAGTTAAAGCCAGCCAGACCCTCCGGGGACTAGGGATAGCTACCAGTCCTGATATTAGTGCTGCATCTTTGGACTGGGAGGATGAGGAAGGACATAAAGGCATTTTACAACCATATGTCTGTTCCACCCCTGTTTCTTTGTGGGGGCGCGATGTGCTGGAGCAAATGAATATCAAACTTACTACAGAAAAGTTATACAGTGAGGCCTCCCAAAGCATGATGAGAAACATGGAATATAAGCCTGGCCAAGGGCTTGGGACCAAGGGCCAGGGAGATCCCAATCCGCCTTCTATGGGGGGTCAGGTTTTTTCCTAGCGGCCACTGAGGCAATTCGCATAACTTGGAAAACACCAGAGCCGCGCTGGGTGCCTCAGTGGCCTTTAACAAAAGAAAAATTACTAGCGGCAAAAGAGCTAGTTCAAGAACAACTCAAAGCAGGGCATATTCAAAAATCCACATCCCCATGGAATACACCCATATTTGTAATAAGAAAGAAATCAGGCAACTGGCGATTGCTACATGACCTACGACAGATTAATGATCAAATGCAGGTCATGGGACCCATTCAGTTAGGGCTCCCAGTCGTGACGGCGTTGCCAAGAAACTGGCCTTCTATTGTAATTGACATCAAAGACTGTTTCTTTTCCATTCCACTACACCCTGCAGATATAGAGCGCTTTGCATTTACTCTGCCATCAATTAATCATGCTGAGCTAGATCAACGGTATGAATGGAAAGTACTTCCTCAGGGGATGGCCAATAGCCCCACCTTGTGTCAGTTGTATGTAAGCCAAGCACTAGAGCCTTTCCGAAAAGCATTTCCAGACCTGCTTTGTTATCATTATATGGATGATATCTTGATTTGTGGGCCAAATGAGAGGTCTCTTCCTTCAGCTCTAACCTTCCTACAGGAACAGTTAGCAAAATGGGGTCTAACTATATCCCCTGAAAAAATCCAAGCAGGCGGCCTACAAAATTACCTTGGTATGCAGCTCTCTAAAACGTCAGTAAAGCCTCAGCTAATTCAAATCCGTAGAGATCACTTGCATAAATTGAATGATTTCCAAAAACTTTTAGGGGACATTAACTGGATTTGACCATACATAAAAATTACTACTGCAGAGCTGAAACCTTTATTCGATATTCTGCCTGGGGACCCTGCATTAGACTCCCCAAGAGTACTCACTCCAGCTGCTATTGAATCATTACAGTTAGTTGAAAGCAGGCTAGCTTTAACAGCAGCAGATAGATGTGACCCGGAAAAGCCTATAAGTGTCATAATTATTCCATCCCCTGGATCACCCACGGGGGCCTTATGGCAAGGAGGACCCCTACTATGGATTTAACTACCCCATAATCTTAGCCGTGTCATCACCCCGTATGCTACAGCTGTAGCTACAGTGGCAAATAAAGCCTTTAAAGCCAGCATACAGGTCCTAGGGAAACTGCCCGATGTTTGCATAATCCCTTATGATAAAACCCAAATAAGCATTTTAACGCATGAAAATGACGATTGGGCCATCCTGACAGTTGCTTATCCTGTTATATTTAATAATCATTATCCCTCACACCCTCTCATTGAGTTTTATAAAAATACACCCCTTATTTGGCCTAAATCCTGTCGATTGGAGCCATTAATCGGGGCCCTCACAGTATTTACAGATGGCAGTAAAGCAGGAACTGGCGCTTATGTGGTGGAAGGAAAAATAATTCCTGTTGTTGTGCCCTCGACTTCAGCCCAGAGAACAGAATTGTTGGTGATTATGTGTGTTTTACAAAGGTTTCTAAATCAACCCTTTAATATTATCTCAGATAGCAAATATGCAGTTGCAGCCACCAGGTCTATAGAAACTGCTATTATTTCAGCCAGCCAGTCAGAAATTTCCTCCCTGCTGGCTGAATTGCAACACCTTATACTCTCCCGTGGTGCCCCTTTTTATATTGGACATCTTAGAGCACATTCAGACCTTCCAGGACCTATGGCTGAGGGAAACCGAATGGCTGATTCAGCTGCGCGCTTTTATGTTTGTAATGCTCTAGAAGATGCTAAAAGATATCATGATAAATGGCATGTGAATGCCCAAACATTAAAGGCACGCTTTCATATCTCCAGAGCTGACGCACGAGATATCGTAAAGTCTTGTGGCAATTGTGTGGTACACTTGCCCATGCCCTCCTTCGGGGTAAATCCTAAGGGACTATTGCCCAACCATCTGTGGCAAATGGATGTAACACATATACCTTCTTTTGGGCAACAAAAATGCGTTCATGTGAGTGTGGATACCTGCTCAGGGGTCGTTAGCGCAACCCCCCTGCGAGGAGAAAATGTTAAAAACGTGATATCTCATTGCCTGCGCAGCTTTGCCTGCTGGGGAGTGCCTAAACAATTAAAGACAGACAATGCTCCTGCTTATACTTCTAAAAGCTTTTCAAACTTTCTAGCCTGTTATGATATTCACCATGTTACAGGCATTCCTTATAACCCTCGAGGCCAGGGTGTCATAGAGCGCACTCACCTGACCTTTAAAACTACCTTGCAAAAAATACAAAAAGGGGGAATTGGAGAGGAGCATCACACGCCTACAGACCTTACCAACTTGACCACTTTTATTTTAAATTTTCTCACACTTGACAAAGACGGCGTTTCAGCCGCAGAGCGCCATTGGGGCCAACAGAAAACGCAACAATCTATGGTGAAGTGGAAGGATGTCCTTACTGGTTCATGGAAGGGCCCTGACCCGGTGCTCCGGTGGCACCGAGGTTCCCTTTGTGTTTTTCCACAGGATGCGCCTGTCCCGCTCTGGGTGCCGGAACGTCTCACCAGGCTGGTGGCCGTGGAACCTGTGGAAGATGCTGCTACTGCGGATGACAGTGATGATGATCATCCTGCAGCCTGCCCCCGGGGACCTGGAACCGACCCAACTGCCGCCGAGGCAGAAGATCACCAAGCTTCGACTCCTTCCTCAAATGACTCAGTCTAAAGCGCAATTTTCTCTTTTGGACTTGTACCTGTCATTACTGTTCATTTGTATGCAAGTGTTAACAGTTCAAGGCTCTGTATACTGGGCATACGTTCCTGATCCGCCTTTACTGCAACCTGTAAGTTGGGAAATGAGTTCTGTCCCTGTCTATGTTAATGATACTGTTTTACTAGGATCCCCTTCCTCAGTACATATACAGCCGCAACAGGCGAATATTTCTTATAAGGGCTATTCTGACATGTATCCTATGTGCTTCTCCATGAATGGTAGACGATCACATTGCTTGTGGGTGTTTACACTAGTTTATTATGATGATGTGACTATAGCAGGGGTAACTGCTGGCCATGCAACATCAATAGGTAAGATTCCCCGGGATATCCCATTATGTGCAGCTCAGTTGGGAATATCTAAAGGAATAGACGTTCCCTGGAGGTTATGTGTGGAAAAGAAGGCCACTGCTTACACCCTTGAGGAGGGATTTACACTTTTAGATTGGGGATCTAGGGCACCTACCCAGGCTTTTAAGCCAAAGGTACCTCCTATACTTGCTCCGCCAAGAGGGTATCCAGTACAAACGGAAATATGGAAGCTTTTAGCCGCTTTTGGAAAAGCAACCCGTTGGAACAAGGAAGCCCAAGATCTAGAGGATAGATACCCTCAAGCGTGTGTGCCTAGACCTTTTATGCTGCTAGTAGAGGATCTCACCATTAAAAAAGATAAAGCTACATATCACCTGCTCTGTCCGAATTGTACTTTAACTAACTGCATTCAGGGTGTCTCGGTAGATGATGGTGTATTAGTAGTTCGACAACCCCCCTTTATCATGCTTCCTGTTAATATATCTAAGCCATGGTACTCTAACCCTGGGTTAGAATTGTGGGATCGGGTACAGAATGCCCTTAGTCGGCCTAGACGAGAATTAGGATTGTTGATCTTAGGTATAGTTTCTCTTATAACAATAATTGCTACAACTGTTACTGCATCTATTTATTTAACTCAAGCAGTGCAAGCTGCAGATACTGTAGATCATCTGGCACATAATACTTCTCTGGCCTTGGGAACACAAGAGGATATAGACAAAAGGGTTGAAACCAGACTAAATGCCTTATATGATGCTGTGAAGTTTCTGGGGGACGAACGTCAAAGTTTGAAATTGCGAACTAGGATCCAATGCCATAGTGACTACCACTGGATCTGTGTCACCCCCAAGCGCTATAATGTCACAGAAACTTCCTGGGGTCGAGTGTTGTACCACCTTGAAGGGGCATGGTCTAACTCTAATGTGTCCCTTGACTTGCTGCAGTTACATCAAGAGATTTTGAATATTGCAGAAGCTCCGCATGCCAAGCTGCCCGTGGCTCAGCTTGCTGACAATTTTGTAAATTCGCTATTTTCTCATATTCCTTTGCTATCACGTACTTGGTATGCTATAGGCTCTATTATAGGAGTGTTAATACTTATGCTTTTATTCATGTGCCTCTTTCCCTGTGTGGTGAAATTCATGCTTGCAGAATTATATAAAGTGCGAGCCATTGTGCGGAATCAGCAACGAGCTGCTCGTGACAAAACTACACGGCAACCTTGATTATGGGTTGCTCCCACCATAGCTAGTACCCTGCTGCCTCAAGTGTCTCAAAACTGGCTTTGCTGCCTAAAAGGATGCCTCCCCCTGAATATGGCTCTGTATGCTGGGTCGGTAGCCAAAGACGGGTAAGACTGGTCCCTCACCATAGCAACCTAAGACAGGGGCTCCTCGGTGAAGGGGAGTACCCGATGACGGGTAAGCATGTGTGTTGAGGATTGGCAACCTAAGACAGGCACGATCCCTGCCATGTAATAAATAAAAAAGGGGGAGCTGTGGAGAGCCATGCAGCAGAAGCTGGGAGTCACGTACTAGGCGAGGCTTGAGGAGAAGGGCAGGTGAATGTTTATGTGGGAGCGCTCCAGGCAACGCACAACCTGTACTGAAGTATCGGGACTAGTATAAGATTAACCAGGGACCATGGGAACGGCACAAAAACAGAGTGAACAATAAGTTTCAGGGGCTCACGTCAGTAGGCACGAGCTCCCCGCATGATCTGGATTGAAGTCATCTGTATCCCTTCTGATTGGATGTTATAGTAGTTGTGTTATGTGGTGATTGGTTGCTTTCTATCCACTGTGTTCTATAACTTGGGGCTATAATCGGTGTACGGGGTCCCGGGGCTAAGATTGAATAAAGAAGTTTGCCACCCACCTCGTCTGCGGGTCGTTCTTGCAAGTCGAGAGCGACAGACCTGGCCTACACAACCTACAGGCTCAGGCCCCTGGAGCCAAACCTGAGGACTGTACTTGCCCTCTCCAAGGGAATTCTGTGTGCCCATTCCAATGGCCACATCCCTTCTAATAGGATAAACCTCCAAAGTCCCTGATCCATCTCATTAGTGGTGGCTTCCCAGGTAAAACAGGGGCAATCTGAGCCCATCTGAGCACCTACCTGTACTCAGACCCATAGACAGATGTCCCCAGAGGTAAAAAGGAAAGAACAGGCCCTAGGCACTAATCATATCCATTGCTTTGGTTTCCAGGCATCTCTCCTCAGAGGCCTGGATTTAAAAACCAGCATATGGCTGTTTCATGACTCACCCATCAGAAAACATCTCATCTACACATGGGAAACTTGCACGTTGGAGCTGTGTCAAAGCCGCTGTTTATGAGAACCCTTCAGGGCCCCAGTGGCACCGCTTCATTCCAAGGTCTCCATAGACAAAAAGCACATTAGGACCCATCCATAGGAGAGTCCATTTCAACTAAGCCTCCTCGGTGGCTCCCCCAGATCCAGCATATCTAACCTGTCTTGTTTCTAGGAGACAATTGGAATGCGAGGTGGGCTACCCAGCCATGCATCCTTAAAACCCTGCTCAGAATCATTGGCCTGGAGCCAATCAATAGGAATCAATTGTCCTGCAGAAGTCACTTTGCAGTTTGGAGCTTCTCACAAATCCCATCGTGGGAAAACCCCCATGGCCTCTTGATGCCCCCCCTTCGTGAAGGGGCCATCAGGGCAGAAACACCAACTTGAGCGATCGACTGATCCTCGCCTTGACTTCAGATGCAAGAGAAGTCGATTCAGGTCTGTAGATTCTACCATCGCTGATACAAAATCCAGAGACAAAAGCCTGAGCAAGCACCTCAGACTCGCACTTTCTTCATATCCTGAAGAGTTTTTCTCATGGTTTGTAGATCGGGCCTGCCATACCTACGTCCCCAAACCTAAGTTGAGTTTGTGTTTTCAGACTTCTGTCCTCAAAGTCTTGGGCCACACACCCTCCAGGCTGGGCCCCTAGAGCCCCACATTAGGACTGTGCCTACCAATCCATGGGAATTCTGCCCATTCCATGGTCCAAAATCGTACAAATTAGGGGAAACCTCCAAAGTCCCTGAGGTCATCCCAATAGTGTAGGTCGCCCGGAACAAACAAGGGCTGTCTGACACCAGCTGATAATCGACCTCCACTCATACCATAGTTGGATGTCCCTAGAGAAGAATATTGAACCAGACAGGACCCTAGGCCATATTAAGATCCATTGCTTTGGGTTACGGGCATGTGTCCTCAAAAGCCTGATTCCAATACGAGCATAGGGGTTTTCCTGAGGCACCCATCAGAACTCATCTCGTCTCCACAAGGAAACCTGTGCATGGGAGCCATGTCCAAAGCTTAGGAGAGTACTTCAGGGTCCCGGTGCCACCGCCCCATTCCAAGGCCCTCATGGACACAAAAACACATTAGGACCCATCCTCAGGAAAGTCCATTTCAACTCAGCCACCCTGGTTGCTCCAGCAGAGCCATCAACTCTAAACTGTCTTGTTGCTAGGAGACAATTGGAATGGGAGTCGGGCTTCCCAGGCATCCATCCGCGAACGGTGCTCTGTAGTCATTCCATATGGGATGTCCTGGAGCTGTCCAAGAGGTCTCAATTGTCCCGCAGAAGGAATCCTTGAAGGGGGCATCCCACAACTCCCAAAGTGGGAAAACCTCAATGGCCTCGAGATTCCGCTCCCTTCATGAAGCGGCCGTCATGCACAGAAACTCCAACCTGAGCCAACGTCTGATCCTCGCCCTGACTTCAGATGCATGAGATATTGGTTCAGATCTGCAGGGGGTACCTGCCGTGCCCTCGCCCTGAAAGCCAAGTCTGCCTTGTCTTCTCACACTTCCGTCCTCACACTCCTGGCCCCGAAGCCCTCAAGTTTGGCAATTCCGGACCCACAATGCAGCACTCTGCCTGCCCTCTAGAAAAAAAATTATTGCCTCATGAGCTGCCCAGGCACCTTAAATGAGGATCAACCTACACAGCACTCGACTTTACCGAAATTATATAGTCTAACCTGGGCACTAATGCACTGTCGAACACAACCTGAGCCCGGATCTCCTGACCAACACCGAGAAAGCTGACTGCACACTGAGCACATAAAACCCGCCATGGCCTTAGGTATCCTCTCTTCTGTACCTCAGTTTTCAGGCTTCAGAACCGAGACCTTATCTCCAATCACTGCCCAGGGGTGAGTGTGATGCAGAAATCAGAACTCCTCCTTACCCATGGCAAGAACCCTTGTGGTTGGCACTTTGTCCAACGTTCAGTGAAGGAGAAACCAGCATTCACCCTGAGGCCCCGCCCATTCTTGAGTGCGACGAGGGCATACACACGCATTGTGACCCTCAGCATGAGTCCTGTCCTCTAGTAAGTCCTCTTTGTGGCTGGACCATTAGATGTCATAATGGGCTTGACATGTCCCTAGGCCCCAATTTTTAACCAGATTTCTGATTGTCCAGTCGCCCCTCCCCAGGGCTCTGCTCTGGAATCCCTCATTTGGTGGGACACCTGAGGTTAAAAAAGAAACAACAACAACAACAACAACAAAAAACGGACTTCTTCCAGCCCACAGAATGACCCCAAACTCTTTGGACGGGACAAACCACCAGAGAGTAAGACTCGTCCATTTCCCATGAAGTCACCCAGAAATTCCACGACCATGAGTGACACGATATCCAGAGACAAAAACTTGAGCAGGAGCCTCACAGTCACCCTTCTTTCAAATCCCGAAAGGTTCTCCTCATGGTCTGTAGATCACTCCTGCCATACCTATGACCCGAAACATAAGCCGAGTTTGTGTTTTCAGACAACTGTCCAAACAGCCCTGGCCTACACAACCAACAGGCTCAGGCCCCTGGAGCCAAACCTGAGGACTGTACTTGGCCTCTCCAAGGGAATTGTGTGTGCCCATTCCAATGGCCTCAACCCTCCTAATAGGCTAAACCTCAAAAGTCCCTGATCCAGGGACAATCTGAGCACAACTGAGCACCTACCTGCACTCAGACCCATAGACAGATGTCCCCAGAGGTAAAAAGGAAAGAACAGGACCCTAGGCACTAATCAGATCCATTGCTTTGGTTTCCAGGTATCTCTCCTCAGAGGCCTGGATTTCAAAAGCAGCATATAGCTGTTTCTTGACTCACCCATCAGAAAACATCTCATCTACACATGGGAAACTTGCACGTTTGAGCTGTGTCAAAGCCTCTGTTTAGGAGAACCTTTTGGGGCCCCAGTGCCACCGCTTCATTCCAAGGTCTCCATAGACACAAAAGCACATTTGGACCCATCCCCAGGGGTGTCCATTTCAACTCAGCGTCCTCGGTTGCTCCCCACAGATCCAGGAGATCTAACCTGTCTTGTTGCTAGGAGACAATTGGAATGCGAGGTGGGCTACCCAGCCATCCATCCTAAGAACCCTGCTCAGAATCATTGGCCTGGAGCCAAACAACAGGTCTCAATTGTTCTGCAGAAGACTCTCTGCACTTTGGAGCTTCTCACAACTCCCATCGTGGGAAAACCCCCATGGCCTCTTGATGCCCCCCCATTCATGAAGGGGCCATCAGGGACAGAAACTCCAACCTGAGCGATCGTCTGATCCTCGCCCTGTCTTCGGATGCACGAGATCTCAATTCAGGTCTGTAGATTGTGCCTGCCATGGCCTCACCCAGAAACCTAAGCCTAGCTTGTGTTCTCAGACTTTTGTCGTCAGACTACTGGCTCACAAGCCCTCCAGTTTGGCAATCCAGAACTACAATGCAGCACTCTTCCTGCCCTCCAGAAGAAAAACATTGTACTCTGGGGCCACCCAGTAACCCCAAATGAGGATCAACCTGCACCGACCTTGGCTGTACCCCAAATACATAGGCTGACCAGGGCACTAATGTCCTTTCTGACACAGCCTGAGCCTGGACCCACTGGTCCCTCCTAGAGTGCTGGCCGCACACTGAGCACATCGAGCCGCCATGGCCTTAGGTCGTCATCTCTTCCCAACCTCGGTTTTCAGGTTTCAGAACCTAGACCTTATCTCCTATCACTGACCAGGTTTGAAGGTGATGCAGAAATCAGAACTCCTTCCCCATGGCAAGAAACCTTGTGGTTGGCATGCTGTCCAACGTTCAGAGTAGTTGAAACCAGTGTGGCCCATGAGGCCCCGCCCATGCTCGCGGGCCACATTGGTCACAAACACACATTGTGACCCTCAGGCTGAGCCCAGTCCTCAAGTAAGGCCACTCAGTGGCTGGATGAAGAGATAGCATATTGGGCTTGCCATGCCCCTAGGCCCCAATTTTTAACCATAGTTCGGTTTGTCCCTTCAGTCTTCCCCACGACTTTGCTTTGGAATTCCTCTTTTGGTGGGACACCTGAGGTAACAAAACTGAAAGGAGTCCTCCCATCCCACAGATTGATGAAAAGCAATTGGGAATCGGGCCAAATCCTCAGAGAGGAAGATTCGTCCATGGCCCATGAGGCCTCCCCGACATTCCACGGCCATCGCTGATACAAAATCCAGAGACAAAAGCCTGAGCAAGCACCTCAGACTCGCACTTTCTTCATATCCTGAAGAGGTTTTCTCATGGTTTGTAGATCGGGCCTGCCATACCTACGTCCCCAAACCTAAGTTGAGTTTGTGTTTTCAGACTTCTGTCCTCAAAGTCTTGGGCCACACACCCTCCAGGCTGGGCCCCTAGAGCCCCACATTAGGACTGTGCCTACCAATCCATGGGAATTCTGCCCATTCCATGGTCCAAAATCGTACAAATTAGGGGAAACCTCCAAAGTCCCTCAGGTCATCCCAATAGTGTAGGTCGCCCGGAACAAACAAGGGCTGTCTGACACCAGCTGATAATCGACCTCCACTCATACCATAGTTGGATGTCCCTAGAGAAGAATATTGAACCAGACAGGACCCTAGGCCATATTAAGATCCATTGCTTTGGGTTACGGGCATGTGTCCTCAAAAGCCTGATTCCAATACGAGCATAGGGGTTTTCCTGAGGCACCCATCAGAACTCATCTCGTCTCCACAAGGAAACCTGTGCATGGCAGCCATGTCCAAAGCTTAGGAGAGTACTTCAGGGTCCCGGTGCCACCGCCCCATTCCAAGGCCCTCATGGACACAAAAACACATTAGGACCCATCCTCAGGAAAGCCCATTTCAACTCAGCCACCCTGGTTGCTCCGGCAGAGCCATCAACTCTAAACTGTCTTGTTGCTAGGAGACAATTGGAATGGGAGTCGGGCTTCCCAGGCATCCATCCGCGAACGGTGCTCTGTAGTCATTCCATATGGGATGTCCTGGAGCTGTCCAAGAGGTCTCAATTGTCCCGCAGAAGGAATCCTTGAAGGGGGCATCCCACAACTCCCAAAGTGGGAAAACCTCAATGGCCTCGAGATTCCGCTCCCTTCATGAAGCGGCCGTCATGCACAGAAACTCCAACCTGAGCCAACGTCTGATCCTCGCCCTGACTTCAGATGCATGAGATATTGGTTCAGATCTGCAGGGGGTACCTGCCGTGCCCTCGCCCTGAAAGCCAAGTCTGCCTTGTCTTCTCACACTTCCGTCCTCACACTCCTGGCCCCGAAGCCCTCAAGTTTGGCAATTCCGGACCCACAATGCAGCACTCTGCCTGCCCTCTAGAAAAAAAATTATTGCCTCATGAGCTGCCCAGGCACCTTAAATGAGGATCAACCTACACAGCACTCGACTTTACCGAAATTATATAGTCTAACCTGGGCACTAATGCACTGTCGAACACAACCTGAGCCCGGATCTCCTGACCAACACCGAGAAAGCTGACTGCACACTGAGCACATAAAACCCGCCATGGCCTTAGGTATCCTCTCTTCTGTACCTCAGTTTTCAGGCTTCAGAACCGAGACCTTATCTCCAATCACTGCCCAGGGGTGAGTGTGATGCAGAAATCAGAACTCCTCCTTACCCATGGCAAGAACCCTTGTGGTTGGCACTTTGTCCAACGTTCAGTGAAGGAGAAACCAGCATTCACCCTGAGGCCCCGCCCATTCTTGAGTGCGACGAGGGCATACACACGCATTGTGACCCTCAGCATGAGTCCTGTCCTCTAGTAAGTCCTCTTTGTGGCTGGACCATTAGATGTCATAATGGGCTTGACATGTCCCTAGGCCCCAATTTTTAACCAGATTTCTGATTGTCCAGTCGCCCCTCCCCAGGGCTCTGCTCTGGAATCCCTCATTTGGTGGGACACCTGAGGTTAAAAAAGAAACAACAACAACAACAACAACAAAAAACGGACTTCTTCCAGCCCACAGAATGACCCCAAACTCTTTGGACGGGACAAACCACCAGAGAGTAAGACTCGTCCATTTCCCATGAAGTCACCCAGAAATTCCACGACCATGAGTGACACGATATCCAGAGACAAAAACTTGAGCAGGAGCCTCACAGTCACCCTTCTTTCAAATCCCGAAAGGTTCTCCTCATGGTCTGTAGATCACTCCTGCCATACCTATGACCCGAAACATAAGCCGAGTTTGTGTTTTCAGACAACTGTCCAAACAGCCCTGGCCTACACAACCAACAGGCTCAGGCCCCTGGAGCCAAACCTGAGGACTGTACTTGGCCTCTCCAAGGGAATTGTGTGTGCCCATTCCAATGGCCTCAACCCTCCTAATAGGCTAAACCTCAAAAGTCCCTGATCCAGGGACAATCTGAGCACAACTGAGCACCTACCTGCACTCAGACCCATAGACAGATGTCCCCAGAGGTAAAAAGGAAAGAACAGGACCCTAGGCACTAATCAGATCCATTGCTTTGGTTTCCAGGCATCTCTCCTCAGAGGCCTGGATTTCAAAAGCAGCATATAGCTGTTTCTTGACTCACCCATCAGAAAACATCTCATCTACACATGGGAAACTTGCACGTTTGAGCTGTGTCAAAGCCTCTGTTTAGGAGAACCTTTTGGGGCCCCAGTGCCACCGCTTCATTCCAAGGTCTCCATAGACACAAAAGCACATTTGGACCCATCCCCAGGGGTGTCCATTTCAACTCAGCGTCCTCGGTTGCTCCCCACAGATCCAGGAGATCTAACCTGTCTTGTTGCTAGGAGACAATTGGAATGCGAGGTGGGCTACCCAGCCATCCATCCTAAGAACCCTGCTCAGAATCATTGGCCTGGAGCCAAACAACAGGTCTCAATTGTTCTGCAGAAGACTCTCTGCACTTTGGAGCTTCTCACAACTCCCATCGTGGGAAAACCCCCATGGCCTCTTGATGCCCCCCCATTCATGAAGGGGCCATCAGGGACAGAAACTCCAACCTGAGCGATCGTCTGATCCTCGCCCTGTCTTCGGATGCACGAGATCTCAATTCAGGTCTGTAGATTGTGCCTGCCATGGCCTCACCCAGAAACCTAAGCCTAGCTTGTGTTCTCAGACTTTTGTCGTCAGACTACTGGCTCACAAGCCCTCCAGTTTGGCAATCCAGAACTACAATGCAGCACTCTTCCTGCCCTCCAGAAGAAAAACATTGTACTCTGGGGCCACCCAGTAACCCCAAATGAGGATCAACCTGCACCGACCTTGGCTGTACCCCAAATACATAGGCTGACCAGGGCACTAATGTCCTTTCTGACACAGCCTGAGCCTGGACCCACTGGTCCCTCCTAGAGTGCTGGCCGCACACTGAGCACATCGAGCCGCCATGGCCTTAGGTCGTCATCTCTTCCCAACCTCGGTTTTCAGGTTTCAGAACCTAGACCTTATCTCCTATCACTGACCAGGTTTGAAGGTGATGCAGAAATCAGAACTCCTTCCCCATGGCAAGAAACCTTGTGGTTGGCATGCTGTCCAACGTTCAGAGTAGTTGAAACCAGTGTGGCCCATGAGGCCCCGCCCATGCTCGCGGGCCACATTGGTCACAAACACACATTGTGACCCTCAGGCTGAGCCCAGTCCTCAAGTAAGGCCACTCAGTGGCTGGATGAAGAGATAGCATATTGGGCTTGCCATGCCCCTAGGCCCCAATTTTTAACCATAGTTCGGTTTGTCCCTTCAGTCTTCCCCACGACTTTGCTTTGGAATTCCTCTTTTGGTGGGACACCTGAGGTAACAAAACTGAAAGGAGTCCTCCCATCCCACAGATTGATGAAAAGCAATTGGGAATCGGGCCAAATCCTCAGAGAGGAAGATTCGTCCATGGCCCATGAGGCCTCCCCGACATTCCACGGCCATCGCTGATACAAAATCCAGAGACAAAAGCCTGAGCAAGCACCTCAGACTCGCACTTTCTTCATATCCTGAAGAGGTTTTCTCATGGTTTGTAGATCGGGCCTGCCATACCTACGTCCCCAAACCTAAGTTGAGTTTGTGTTTTCAGACTTCTGTCCTCAAAGTCTTGGGCCACACACCCTCCAGGCTGGGCCCCTAGAGCCACACATTAGGACTGTGCCTACCAATCCATGGGAATTCTGCCCATTCCATGGTCCAAAATCGTACAAATTAGGGGAAACCTCCAAAGTCCCTCAGGTCATCCCAATAGTGTAGGTCGCCCGGAACAAACAAGGGCTGTCTGACACCAGCTGATAATCGACCTCCACTCATACCATAGTTGGATGTCCCTAGAGAAGAATATTGAACCAGACAGGACCCTAGGCCATATTAAGATCCATTGCTTTGGGTTACGGGCATGTGTCCTCAAAAGCCTGATTCCAATACGAGCATAGGGGTTTTCCTGAGGCACCCATCAGAACTCATCTCGTCTCCACAAGGAAACCTGTGCATGGCAGCCATGTCCAAAGCTTAGGAGAGTACTTCAGGGTCCCGGTGCCACCGCCCCATTCCAAGGCCCTCATGGACACAAAAACACATTAGGACCCATCCTCAGGAAAGCCCATTTCAACTCAGCCACCCTGGTTGCTCCGGCAGAGCCATCAACTCTAAACTGTCTTGTTGCTAGGAGACAATTGGAATGGGAGTCGGGTTTCCCAGGCATCCATCCGCGAACGGTGCTCTGGAGTCATTCCATATGGGATGTCCTGGAGTAGTCCAACAGGTCTCAATTGTCCCGCAGAAGGAATCCTTGAAGGGGGCATCCCACAACTCCCAACGTGGGAAAACCTCAATGGCCTCGAGATTCCGCTCCCTTCATGAAGCGGCCGTCATGCACAGAAACTCCAACCTGAGCCAACGTCTGATCCTCGCCTTGACTTCAGATGCATGAGATATTGGTTCAGATCTGCAGGGGGTACCTGCCGTGCCCTCGCCCTGAAACCCAAGTCTACCTTGTCTTCTCACACTTCCGTCCTCACACTCCTGGCCCCGAAGCCCTCAAGTTTGGCAATTCCGGACCCACAATGCAGCACTCTGCCTGCAATCTAGAAAAAAAATTAGTGCCTCATGAGCTGCCCAGGCACCTTAAATGAGGATCAACCTACACAGCACTCGACTTTACCGAAATAATATAGTCTAACCTGGGCACTAATGCACTGTCGAACACAACCTGAGCCCGGATCTCCTGACCAACACCGAGAAAGCTGACTGCACACTGAGCACATAAAACCCGCCATGGCCTTAGGTCATCATCTCTTCCCTACCTCAGTTTTCAGGCTTCAGAACCGAGACCTTATCTCCAATCACTGCCCAAGGGTGAGTGTGATGCAGAAATCAGAACACCTCCTTACCCATGGCAAGAACCCTTGTGGTTGGCACTTTGTCCAACGTTCAGTGAAGGGGAAACCAGCATTCACCCTGAGGCCCCGCCCATTCTTGAGTGCGACGAGGGCATACACACGCATTGTGACCCACAGCATGAGTCCTGTCCTCTAGTAAGTCCTCTTTGTGGCTGGATCATTAGATGTCATAATGGGCTTGACATGTCCCTAGGCCCCAATTTTTAACCAGATTTCTGATTGTCCGGTTGCCCCTCCCCTGGGCTCTGCTCTGGAATCCCTCATTTGGTGGGACACCTGAGGTTAAAAAAGAAAACAACAACAACAACAACAACAACAACAAAACGGACTTCTTCCAGCCCACAGAATGACCCCAAACTCTTTGGATGGGGCCAAACCACCAGAGAGTAAGACTCGTCCATTTCCCATGAAGTCACCCAGAAATTCCACGACCATGAGTGACACGATATCCAGAGACAAAAACTTGAGCAGGAGCCTCACACTCACCCTTCTTTCAAATCCCGAAAGGTTCTCCTCATGGTCTGTAGATCAGTCCTGCCATACCTATGACCCGAAACATAAGCCGAGTTTGTGTTTTCAGACAACTGTCCAAACAGCCCTGGCCTACACAACCTACAGGCTCAGGCCCCTGGAGCCAAACCTGAGGACTGTACTTGGCCTCTCCAAAAGAATTGTGTGTGCCCATTCCAATGGCCTCAACCCTCCTAATAGGATAAACCTCAAAAGTCCCTGATCCAGGGACAATCTGAGCCCATCTGAGCACCTACCTGCACTCAGACCCATAGACAGATGTCCCCAGAGGTAAAAAGGAAAGAACAGGACCCTAGGCACTAATCAGATCCATTGCTTTGGTTTCCAGGCATCTCTCCTCAGAGGCCTGGATTTCAAAAGCAGCATATAGCTGTTTCTTGACTCACCCATCAGAAAACATCTCATCTACACATGGGAAACTTGCACGTTTGAGCTGTGTCAGAGCCTCTGTTTAGGAGAACCTTTTGGGGCCCCAGTGCCACCGCTTCATTCCAAGGTCTCCATAGACACAAAAGCACATTTGGACCCATCCCCAGGGGTGTCCATTTCAACTCAGCGTCCTCGGTTGCTCCCCACAGATCCAGGAGATCTAACCTGTCTTGTTGCTAGGAGACAATTGGAATGCGAGGTGGGCTACCCAGCCATCCATCCTTAGAACCCTGCTCAGAATCATTGGCCTGGAGCCAAACAAAAGGGCTCAATTGTTCTGCAGAAGAATCTCTGCACTTTGGAGCTTCTCACAACTCCCATCGTGGGAAAACCCCCATGGCCTCGTGATGCCCCCCCATTCATGAAGGGGCCATCAGGGACAGAAACTCCAACCTGAGCGATCGTCTGATCCTCGCCCTGTCTTCAGATGCACGAGATCTCGATTCAGGTCTGTAGATTGTGCCTGCCATGGCCTCACCCAGAAACCGAAGCCTAGCTTGTGTTCTCAGACTTTTGTCGTCAGACTTCTGGCCCACAAGCCCTCCAGTTTGGCAATCCAGAACTACAATGCAGCACTCTTCCTGCCCTCCAGAAGAAAAACATTGTCCTCTGGGGCTACCCAGTAACCCCAAATAAGGATCAACTTGCACCGACCTTGGCTGTACCCCCAATACATAGGCTGACCAGGGCACTAATGTCCTTTCTGACACAGCCTGAGCCTGGACCCCCTGGCCTCTCCCAGACAGCTGGCCGCACACTGTGCACATCGAGCCGCCATGGCCTTAGGTCGTCATCTCTTCCCAACCTCGGTTTTCAGGTTTCTGAACCTAGACCTTATCTCCTATCACTGACCAGGGTTGAAGGTGATGCAGAAATCAGAACTCCTTCCCCATGGCAATAAACCTTGTGTTTGGCATGCTGTCCAACGTTCAGAGTAGTTGAAACCAGTGTGGCCCATGAGGCCCCGCCCATGCTCGCGGGCCACATTGGTCACAAACACACATTGTGACCCTCAGGCTGAGCCCAGTCCTCAAGTAAGGCCTCTCAGTGGCTGGATGAAGAGATAGCATATTGGGCTTGCCATGCCCCTAGGCCCCAATTTTTAACCATAGTTCGGGTTGTCCCTTCAGTCTTCCCCACGGCTTTGCTTTGGAATTCCTTTTTTGGTGGGACACCTGAGGTAACAAAACTGAAAGGAGTCCTCCCATCCCACAGATTGACGAAAAGCAATTGGGAATCGGGCCAAATCCTCAGAGAGGAAGATTCGTCCATGGCCCATGAGGCCTCCCCGACATTCCACGGCCATCGCTGATACAAAATCCAGAGACAAAAGCCTGAGCAAGCGCCTCAGACTCGCACTTTCTTCATATCCTGAAGAGTTTTTCTCATGGTTTGTAGATCGGGCCTGCCATACCTACGTCCCCAAACCTAAGTTGAGTTTGTGTTTTCAGACTTCTGTCCTCAAAGTCTTGGGCCACACACCCTCCAGGCTGGGCCCCTGGAGCCACACATTAGGACTGTGCCTACCAATCCATGGGAATTCTGCCCATTCCATGGTCCAAAATCGTACAAATTAGGAGAAACCTCGAAAGTCCCTGAGGTCATCCCAATAGTGTAGGTCGCCGGGAACAAACAAGGGCTGTCTGACACCAGCTGATAATCGACCTCCACTCATACCATAGATGGATGTCCCTAGAGAAGAAGATTGAACCGGACAGGACCCGAGGCCATATTAAGATCCATTGCTTTGGGTTACGGGCATGTGTCCTCAAAAGCCTGATTCCAATACGAGCATAGGGGTTTTCCTGAGGCACCCATCAGAACTCATCTCGTCTCCACAAGGAAACCTGTGCATGGCAGCCATGTCCAAAGCTTAGGAGAGTACTTCAGGGTCCCGGTGCCACCGCCCCATTCCAAGGCCCTCATGGACACAAAAACACATTAGGACCCATCCTCAGGAAAGCCCATTTCAACTCAGCCACCCTGGTTGCTCCGGCAGAGCCATCAACTCTAAACTGTCTTGTTGCTAGGAGACAATTGGAATGGGAGTCGGGTTTCCCAGGCATCCATCCGCGAACGGTGCTCTGGAGTCATTCCATATGGGATGTCCTGGAGCTGTCCAACAGGTCTCAATTGTCCCGCAGAAGGAATCCTTGAAGGGGGCATCCCACAACTCCCAACGTGGGAAAACCTCAATGGCCTCGAGATTCCGCTCCCTTCATGAAGCGGCCGTCATGCACAGAAACTCCAACCTGAGCCAACGTCTGATCCTCGCCCTGACTTCAGATGCATGAGATATTGGTTCAGATCTGCAGGGGGTACCTGCCGTGCCCTCGCCCTGAAACCCAAGTCTGCCTTGTCTTCTCACACTTCCGTCCTCACACTCCTGGCCCCGAAGCCCTCAAGTTTGGCAATTCCGGACCCACAATGCAGCACTCTGCCTGCCCTCTAGAAAAAAAAATTAGTGCCTCATGAGCCGCCCAAGCACCTTAAATGAGGATAAACCTACACAGCACTCGACTTTACCCAAATTACATAGTCTAACCTGGGCACTAATGCACTGTCGAACACAACCTGAGCCCGGACCTCCTGACCAACACCGAGAAAGCTGACCGCACACTGAGCACATAAAACCCGCCATGGCCTTAGGTATCCTCTCTTCTGTACCTCAGTTTTCAGGCTTCAGAACCGAGACCTTATCTCCAATCACTGCCCAGGGGTGAGTGTGATGCAGAAATCAGAACTTTTCCTTACCCATGGCAAGAACCCTTGTGGTTGGCACGTTGTCCTACTTTCAGTGTAGGAGAAACCAGCATTCACCCTGAAGCCACGCCCATCTTGAGTGCGGCGAGGACATACACAGGCATTGTGACCCTCAGGATGAGTCCTGTCCTCTAGTAAGTCCTCTTAGTGGCTGGACCATTAGATGTCATAATGGGCTTGACATGTCCCTAGGCCCCAATTTTTAACCAGATTTCTGATTGTCCAGTCGCCCCTCCCCAGGGCTCTGCTCTGGAATCCCTCATTTGGTGGGTCACATGAGGTTAAAAAAGAAAACAACAACAACAACAACAACAACAACAACAAAAATGGACTTCTTCCAGCCCAGAGAATGACCCAAAACTCTTTGGACGGGGCCAAACCACCAGAGAGTAAGACTCGTCCATTTCCCATGAAGTCACCCAGAAATTCCACGACCATGAGTGACACGATATACAGAGACAAAAACTTCAGCAGGAGCCTCACACTCGCCCTTCTTCAAATCCCGAAGAGTTCTCCTCATGGTCTGTAGATCAGTCCTGCCATACCTATGACCCGAAACATAAGCCGAGTTTGTGTTTTCAGACAACTGTCCAAACAGCCCTGGCCTACACAACCTACAGGCTCAGGACCCTGGAGCCAAACCTGAGGACTGTACTTGGCCTCTCCAAGGGAATTGTGTGTGCCCATTCCAATGGCCTCAACCCTCCTAATAGGATAAACCTCAAAAGTCCCTGATCCAGGGACAATCTGAGCCCAACTGAGCACCTACCTGCACTCAGACCCATAGACAGATGTCCCCAGAGGTAAAAAGGAAAGAACAGGACCCTAGGCACTAATCAGATCCATTGCTTTGGTTTCCAGGCATCTCTCCTCAGAGGCCTGGATTTCAAAAGCAGCATATAGCTGTTTCTTGACTCACCCATCAGAAAACATCTCATCTACACATGGGAAACTTGCACGTTGGAGCTGTGTCAAAGCCTCTGTTTAGGAGAACCCTTTAGGGCCCCAGTGCCACCGCTTCATTCCAAGGTCTCCATAGACACAAAAGCACATTAGGACCCATCACCAGGGGTGTCCATTTCAACTCAGCGTCCTCGGTTGCTCCCCACATATCCAGGAGATCTAACCTGTCTTGCTGCTAGGAGACAATTGGAATGCGAGGTGGGCTACCCAGCCATCCATCCTTAGAACCCTGCTCAGAATCATTGGCCTGGAGCCAAACAAAAGGGCTCAATTGTTCTGCAGAAGAATCTCTGCACTTTGGAGCTTCTCACAACTCCCATCGTGGGAAAATCCCCATGGCCTCGTGATGCCCCCCCATTCATGAAGCGGCCGTCATGCACAGAAACTCCAACCTGAGCCAACGTCTGATCCTCGCCCTGACTTCAGATGCATGAGATATTGGTTCAGATCTGCAGGGGGTACCTGCCGTGCCCTCGCCCTGAAACCCAAGTCTACCTTGTCTTTTCACAATTCCGTCCTCACACTCCTGGCCCCGAAGCCCTCAAGTTTGGCAATTCCGGACCCACAATGCAGCACTCTGCCTGCCCTCTAGAAAAAAAAAAATTAGTGCCTCATGAGCTGCCCAGGCACCTTAAATGAGGATAAACCTACACAGCACTCAACTTTACCCAAATTATATAGTCTAACCTGGGCACTAATGCACTGTCGAACACAACCTGAGCCCGGACCTCCTGACCAACCCCCAGATATCTGACCACACACTGAGCACATAAAACCCGCCATGGCCTTAGGTATCCTCTCTTCTGTACCTCAGTTTTCAGGCTTCAGAACCGAGACCTTATCTCCAATCACAGCCCAGGGGTGAGTGTGATGCAGAAATCAGAACTTTTCCTTACCCATGGCAAGAACCCTTGTGGTTGGCACGTTGTCCTACGTTCAGTGTAGGAGAAACCAGCATTCACCCTGAGGCCACGCCCATTCTTGAGTGCGACGAGGACATACACACGCATTGTGACCCTCAGCATGAGTACTGTCCTCTAGTAAGTCCTCTTAGTGGCTGGACCATTAGATGTCATAATGGGCTTGACATGTCCCTAGGCCCCAATTTTTAACCAGATTGCTGATTGTCCAGTCGGCCCTCCCCAGGGCTCTGCTCTGGAATCCCTCATTTGGTGGGACACATGAGGTTAAGAAAGAAAACAACAACAACAACAACAACAAAAAACGGACTTCTTCCAACCCACAGAATGACCCCAAACTCTTTGGACGGGGCCAAACCACCAGAGAGTAAGACTTGTCCATTTCCCATGAAGTCACCCGAAATTCCACCACCATGAGTGACACGATATCCAGAGACAAAAACTTGAGCAGGAGCCTCACACTCGCCCTTCTTTCAAATCCCGAAGAGTTCTCCTCATGGTCTGTAGATCAGTCCTGCCATACCTATGAACCGAAACATAAGCCGAGTTTGTGTTTTCAGACAACTGTCCAAACAGCCCTGGCCTACACAACCTACAGGCTCAGGCCCCTGGAGCCAAACATGAGGACTGTACTTGGCCTCTCCAAGGGAATTGTGTGTGCCCATTCCAATGGCCTCAACCCTCCTAATAGGATAAACCTCAAAAGTCCCTGATACAGGGACAATCTGAGCCCAACTGAGCACCTACCTGCACTCAGACCCATAGACAGATGTCCCCAGAGGTAAAAAGGAAAGAACAGGACCCTAGGCACTAATCAGATCCATTGCTTTGGTTTCCAGGCATCTCTCCTCAGAGGCCTGGATTTCAAAAGCAGCATATAGCTGTTTCTTGACTCACCCATCAGAAAACATCTCATCTACACATGGGAAACTTGCACGTTGGAGCTGTGTCAAAGCTTCTGTTTAGGAGAACCCTTTAGGGCCCCAGTGCCACAGCTTCATTCCAAGGTCTCCATAGACACAAAAGCACATTAGGACCCATCACCAGGGGTGTCCATTTCAACTCAGCGTCCTCGGTTGCTCCCCACATATCCAGGAGATCTAACCTGTCTTGCTGCTAGGAGACAATTGGAATGCGAGGTGGGCTACCCAGCCATCCATCCTTAGAACCCTGCTCAGAATCATTGGCCTGGAGCCAAACCACAGGTCTCAATTGTTCTGCAGAAGACTCTCTGCACTTTGGAGCTTCTCACAACTCCCATCGTGGGAAAACCCCCATGGCCTCGTGTCGCTCCCGCATTCATGAAGGGGCCATCAGGGACAGAAACTCCAACCTGAGCGATCGTCTGATCCTCGCCCTGTCTTCAGATGCACGAGATCTCCATTCAGGTCTGTAGATTGTGCCTGCCATGGCCTCACCCAGAAACCGAAGCCTAGCTTGTGTTCTCAGACTTTTGTCGTCAGGCTACTGGCCCACAAGCCCTCCAGTTTGGCAATCCAGAACTACAATGCAGCACTCTTCCTGCCCTCCAGAAGAAAAACATTGTCCTCTGGGGCTACCCAGTAACCTCAAATGAGGATCAACCTGCACCGACCTTGGCTGTACCCCAAATACATAGGCTGACCAGGGCACTAATGCCCTTTCTGGCACAGCCTGAGCCTGGACACCCTGGCCCCTCCCAGACAGCTGGCCGCACACTGAGCACATCGAGCCGCCATGGCCTTAGGTCGTCATCTCTTCCCAACCTCGGTTTTCAGGTTTCTGAACCTAGACCTTATCTCCTATCACTGACCAGGGTTGAAGGTGATGCAGAAATCAGAACTCCTTCCCCATGGCAAGAAACCTTGTGGTTGGCATGCTGTCCAACGTTCAGAGTACTTGAAACCAGTGTGGCCCACGAGGCCCCGCCCATGCTCGCAGGCCACATTGGTCACAAACACACATTGTGACACTCAGGCTGAGCCCAGTCCTCAAGTAAGGCCACTCAGTGGCTGGATGAAGAGATAGCATATTGGGCTTGCCATGCCCCTAGGCCCCAATTTTTAACCATAGTTCCGGTTGTCCCTTCAGTCTTCCCCACGGCTTTGCTTTGGAATTCCTCTTTTGGTGGGACACCTGACGTAAAAAAACTGAAAGGAGTCCTCCCATCCCACAGATTGACGAAAAGCAATTGGGAATCGGGCCAAATCCTCAGAGAGGAAGATTCGTCCATGGCCCATGAGGCCTCCCCGACATTCCACGGCCATCGCTGATACAAAATCCAGAGACAAAAGCCTGAGCAAGCGCCTCAGACTCGCACTTTCTTCATATCCTGAAGAGTTTTTCTCATGGTTTGTAGATCGGGCCTGCCATACCTACGTCCCCAAACCTAAGTTGAGTTTGTATTTTCAGACTTCTGTCCTCAAAGTCTTGGGCCACACACCCTCCAGGCTGGGCCCCTGGAGCCACACATTAGGACTGTGCCTACCAATCCATGGGAAATCTGCCCATTCCATGGTCCAAAATCGTACAAATTAGGAGAAACCTCTAAAGTCCCTGAGGTCATCCCAATAGTGTAGGTCGCCCGGAACAAACAAGGGCTGTCTGACACCAGCTGATAATCGACCTCCACTCATACCATAGTTGGATGTCCCTAGAGAAGAATATTGAACCAGACAGGACCCTAGGCCATATTAAGATCCATTGCTTTGGGTTACGGGCATGTGTCCTCAAAAGCCTGATTCCAATACGAGCATAGGGGTTTTCCTGAGGCACCCATTAGAACTCATCTCGTCTCCACAAGGAAACCTGTGCATGGGAGCCATGTCCAAAGCTTAGGAGAGTACTTCAGGGTCCCGGTGCCACAGCCCATTCCAAGGCCCTCATGGACACAAAAACACATTAGGACCCATCCTCAGTAAAGCCCATTTCAACTCAGCCACCCTGGTTGCTCCGGCAGAGTCATCAACTCTAAACTATCTTGTTGCTAGGACACAATTGGAATGGGAGGCAGGCTTCCCAGGCATCCATCCGCGAACGGTGCTCTGGAGTCATTCCATATGGGATGTCCTGGAGCTGTCCAACAGGTCTCAATTGTCCCGCAGAAGGAATCCTTGAAGGGGGCATCCCACAACTCCCAACGTGGGAAAACCTCAATGACCTCGAGATTCCGCTCCCTTCATGAAGCGGCCGTCATGCACAGAAACTCCAACCTGAGCCAACGTCTGATCCTCGCCCTGACTTCAGATGCATGAGATATTGGTTCAGATCTGCAGGGGGTACCTGCCGTGCCCTCGCCCTGAAACCCAAGTCTACCTTGTCTTTTCACAATTCCGTCCTCACACTCCTGGCCCCGAAGCCCTCAAGTTTGGCAATTCCGGACCCACAATGCAGCACTCTGCCTGCCCTCTAGAAAAAAAAAAATTAGTGCCTCATGAGCTGCCCAGGCACCTTAAATGAGGATAAACCTACACAGCACTCAACTTTACCCAAATTATATAGTCTAACCTGGGCACTAATGCACTGTCGAACACAACCTGAGCCCGGACCTCCGGACCAACACCCAGAAAGTTGACTGCACACTGAGCACATAAAACCCGCCATGGCCTTAGGTATCCTCTATTCTGTACCTCAGTTTTCAGGCTTCAGAACCGAGACCTTATTTCCAATCACTGCCCAGGGGTGAGTGTGATGCAGAAAGCAGATCTCCTCCTTACCCATGGCAAGAACCCTTGTGGTTGGCACGTTGTCCAACGTTCAGTGTAGGAGAAACCAGCATTCACCCTGAGGCCCCGCCCATTCTTGAGTGCGACGAGGGCATACACACGCATTGTGACCCTCAGCATGAGTCCTGTCCTCTAGTAAGTCCTCTTAGTGGCTGGACCATTAGATGTCATAATGGGCTTGACATGTCCCTAGGCCCCAATTTTTAACCAGATTTCTGATTGTCCAGTCGCCCCTCCCCAGGGCTCTGCTCTGGAATCCCTCATTTGGTGGGTCACATGAGGTTAAAAAAGAAAACAACAACAACAACAACAACAACAACAACAACAAAAACGGACTTCTTCCAGCCCAGAGAATGACCCAAAATTCTTTGGACGGGGCCAAACCACCAGAGAGTAAGACTCGTCCATTTCCCATGAAGTCACCCAGAAATTCCACGACCATGAGTGACACGATATACAGAGACAAAAACTTCAGCAGGAGCCTCACACTCGCCCTTCTTCAAATCCCGAAGAGTTCTCCTCATGGTCTGTAGATCAGTCCTGCCATACCTATGACCCGAAACATAAGCCGAGTTTGTGTTTTCAGACAACTGTCCAAACAGCCCTGGCCTACACAACCTACAGGCTCAGGACCCTGGAGCCAAACCTGAGGACTGTACTTGGCCTCTCCAAGGGAATTGTGTGTGCCCATTCCAATGGCCTCAACCCTCCTAATAGGATAAACCTCAAAAGTCCCTGATCCAGGGACAATCTGAGCCCAACTGAGCACCTACCTGCACTCAGACCCATAGACAGATGTCCCCAGAGGTAAAAAGGAAAGAACAGGACCCTAGGCACTAATCAGATCCATTGCTTTGGTTTCCAGGCATCTCTCCTCAGAGGCCTGGATTTCAAAAGCAGCATATAGCTGTTTCTTGACTCACCCATCAGAAAACATCTCATCTACACATGGGAAACTTGCACGTTGGAGCTGTGTCAAAGCCTCTGTTTAGGAGAACCCTTTAGGGCCCCAGTGCCACCGCTTCATCCAAGGTCTCCATAGACACAAAAGCACATTAGGACCCATCACCAGGGGTGTCCATTTCAACTCAGCGTCCTCGGTTGCTCCCCACATATCCAGGAGATCTAACCTGTCTTGCTGCTAGGAGACAATTGGAATGCGAGGTGGGCTACCCAGCCATCCATCCTTAGAACCCTGCTCAGAATCATTGGCCTGGAGCCAAACAAAAGGGCTCAATTGTTCTGCAGAAGACTCTCTGCACTTTGGAGCTTCTCACAACTCCCATCGTGGGAAAACCCCCATGGCCTCGTGTCGCCCCCGCATTCATGAAGGGGCCATCAGGGACAGAAACTCCAACCTGAGCGATCGTCTGATCCTCGCCCTGTCTTCAGATGCACGAGATCTCCATTCAGGTCTGTAGATTGTGCCTGCCATGGCCTCACCCAGAAACCGAAGCCTAGCTTGTGTTCTCAGACTTTTGTCGTCAGGCTACTGGCCCACAAGCCCTCCAGTTTGGCAATCCAGAACTACAATGCAGCACTCTTCCTGCCCTCCAGAAGAAAAACATTGTCCTCTGGGGCTACCCAGTAACCCCAAATGAGGATCAACCTGCACCGACCTTGGCTGTACCCCAAATACATAGGCTGACCAGGGCACTAATGCCCTTTCTGGCACAGCCTGAGCCTGGACACCCTGGCCCCTCCCAGACAGCTGGCCGCACACTGAGCACATCGAGCCGCCATGGCCTTAGGTCGTCATCTCTTCCCAACCTCGGTTTTCAGGTTTCTGAACCTAGACCTTATCTCCTATCACTGACCAGGGTTGAAGGTGATGCAGAAATCAGAACTCCTTCCCCATGGCAAGAAACCTTGTGGTTGGCATGCTGTCCAACGTTCAGAGTACTTGAAACCAGTGTGGCCCACGAGGCCCCGCCCATGCTCGCAGGCCACATTGGTCACAAACACACATTGTGACACTCAGGCTGAGCCCAGTCCTCAAGTAAGGCCACTCAGTGGCTGGATGAAGAGATAGCATATTGGGCTTGCCATGCCCCTAGGCCCCAATTTTTAACCATAGTTCCGGTTGTCCCTTCAGTCTTCCCATGGCTTTGCTTTGGAATTCCTCTTTTGGTGGGACACCTGAGGTAACAAAACTGAAAGGAGTCCTCCCATCCCACAGATTGACGAAAAGCAATTGGGAATCGGGCCAAATCCTCAGAGAGGAAGATTCGTCCATGGCCCATCAGGTCTCCCCGACATTCCACGGCCATCGCTGATACAAAATCCAGAGACAAAAGCCTGAGCAAGCGCCTCAGACTCGCACTTTCTTCATATCCTGAAGAGTTTTTCTCATGGTTTGTAGATCGGGCCTGCCATACCTACGTCCCCAAACCTAAGTTGAGTTTGTGTTTTCAGACTTCTGTCCTCAAAGTCTTGGGCCACACACCCTCCAGGCTGGGCCCTTGGAGCCACACATTAGGACTGTGCCTACCAATCCATGGGAATTCTGCCCATTCCATGGTCCAAAATCGTACAAATTAGGAGAATCCTCCAAAGTCCCTGAGGTCATCCCAATAGTGTAGGTCGCCCGGAACAAACAAGGGCTGTCTGACACCAGCTGATAATCGACCTCCACTCATACCATAGTTGGATGTCCCTAGAGAAGAATATTTAACCAGATAGGACCCTAGGCCATATTAAGATCCATTGCTTTGGGTTACGGGCATGTGTCCTCAAAAGCCTGATTCCAATACGAGCATAGGGGTTTTCCTGAGGCACCCATCAGAACTCATCTCGTCTCCACAAGGAAACCTGTGCATGGGAGCCATGTCCAAAGCTTAGGAGAGTACTTCAGGGTCCCGGTGCCACAGCCCCATTCCAAGGCCCTCATGGACACAAAAACACATTCGGACCCATCCTCAGTAAAGCCCATTTCAACTCAGCCACCCTGGTTGCTCCGGCAGAGCCATCAACTCTAAACTATCTTGTTGCTAGGAGACAATTGGAATGGGAGGCGGGCTTCCCAGGCATCCATCCGCGAACGGTGCTCTGGAGTCATTCCATATGGGATGTCCTGGAGCTGTCCTACAGGTCTCAATTGTCCCGCAGAAGGAATCCTTGAAGGGGGCATCCCACAACTCCCAACGTGGGAAAACCTCAATGACCTCGAGATTCCGCTCCCTTCATGAAGCGGCCGTCATGCACAGAAACTCCAACCTGAGCCAACGTCTGATCCTCGCCGTGACTTCAGATGCATGAGATATTGGTTCAGATCTGCAGGGGGTACCTGCCGTGCCCTCGCCCTGAAACCCAAGTCTACCTTGTCTTTTCACAATTCCGTCCTCACACTCCTGGCCCCGAAGCCCTCAAGTTTGGCAATTCCGGACCCACAATGCAGCACTCTGCCTGCCCTCTAGAAAAAAAAAAATTAGTGCCTCATGAGCTGCCCAGGCACCTTAAATGAGGATAAACCTACACAGCACTCAACTTTACCCAAATTATATAGTCTAACCTGGGCACTAATGCACTGTCGAACACAACCTGAGCCCGGACCTCCTGACCAACCCCCAGATATCTGACCACACACTGAGCACATAAAACCCGCCATGGCCTTAGGTATCCTCTCTTCTGTACCTCAGTTTTCAGGCTTCAGAACCGAGACCTTATCTCCAATCACAGCCCAGGGGTGAGTGTGATGCAGAAATCAGAACTTTTCCTTACCCATGGCAAGAACCCTTGTGGTTGGCACGTTGTCCTACGTTCAGTGTAGGAGAAACCAGCATTCACCCTGAGGCCACGCCCATTCTTGAGTGCGACGAGGACATACACACGCATTGTGACCCTCAGCATGAGTACTGTCCTCTAGTAAGTCCTCTTAGTGGCTGGACCATTAGATGTCATAATGGGCTTGACATGTCCCTAGGCCCCAATTTTTAACCAGATTTCTGATTGTCCAGTCGCCCCTCCCCAGGGCTCTGCTCTGGAATCCCTCATTTGGTGGGACACATGAGGTTAAGAAAGAAAACAACAACAACAACAACAACAAAAAGCGGACTTCTTCTAACCCACAGAATGACCCCAAACTCTTTGGACGGGGCCAAACCACCAGAGAGTAAGACTTGTCCATTTCCCATGAAGTCACCCGAAATTCCACCACCATGAGTGACACGATATCCAGAGACAAAAACTTGAGCAGGAGCCTCACACTCGCCCTTCTTTCAAATCCCGAAGAGTTCTCCTCATGGTCTGTAGATCAGTCCTGCCATACCTATGAACCGAAACATAAGCCGAGTTTGTGTTTTCAGACAACTGTCCAAACAGCCCTGGCCTACACAACCTACAGGCTCAGGCCCCTGGAGCCAAACATGAGGACTGTACTTGGCCTCTCCAAGGGAATTGTGTGTGCCCATTCCAATGGCCTCAACCCTCCTAATAGGATAAACCTCAAAAGTCCCTGATCCAGGGACAATCTGAGCCCAACTGAGCACCTACCTGCACTCAGACCCATAGACAGATGTCCCCAGAGGTAAAAAGGAAAGAACAGGACCCTAGGCACTAATCAGATCCATTGCTTTGGTTTCCAGGCATCTCTCCTCAGAGGCCTGGATTTCAAAAGCAGCATATAGCTGTTTCTTGACTCACCCATCAGAAAACATCTCATCTACACATGGGAAACTTGCACGTTGGAGCTGTGTCAAAGCCTCTGTTTAGGAGAACCCTTTAGGGCCCCAGTGCCACCGCTTCATTCCAAGGTCTCCATAGACACAAAAGCACATTAGGACCCATCACCAGGGGTGTCCATTTCAACTCAGCGTCCTCGGTTGCTCCACACATATCCAGGAGATCTAACCTGTCTTGCTGCTAGGAGACAATTGGAATGCGAGGTGGGCTACCCAGCCATCCATCCTTAGAACCCTGCTCAGAATCATTGGCCTGGAGCCAAACCACAGGTCTCAATTGTTCTGCAGAAGACTCTCTGCACTTTGGAGCTTCTCACAACTCCCATCGTGGGAAAACCCCCATGGCCTCGTGTCGCCCCCGCATTCATGAAGGGGCCATCAGGGACAGAAACTCCAACCTGAGCGATCGTCTGATCCTCGCCCTGTCTTCAGATGCACGAGATCTCCATTCAGGTCTGTAGATTGTGCCTGCCATGGCCTCACCCAGAAACCGAAGCCTAGCTTGTGTTCTCAGAATTTTGTCGTCAGGCTACTGGCCCACAAGCCCTCCAGTTTGGCAATCCAGAACTACAATGCAGCACTCTTCCTGCCCTCCAGAAGAAAAACATTGTCCTCTGGGGCTACCCAGTAACCCCAAATGAGGATCAACCTGCACCGACCTTGGCTGTACCCCAAATACATAGGCTGACCAGGGCACTAATGCCCTTTCTGGCACAGCCTGAGCCTGGACACCCTGGCCCCTCCCAGACAGCTGGCCGCACACTGAGCACATCGAGCCGCCATGGCCTTAGGTCGTCATCTCTTCCCAACCTCGGTTTTCAGGTTTCTGAACCTAGACCTTATCTCCTATCACTGACCAGGGTTGAAGGTGATGCAGAAATCAGAACTCCTTCCCCATGGCAAGAAACCTTGTGGTTGGCATGCTGTCCAACGTTCAGAGTACTTGAAACCAGTGTGGCCCACGAGGCCCCGCCCATGCTCGCAGGCCACATTGGTCACAAACACACATTGTGACACTCAGGCTGAGCCCAGTCCTCAAGTAAGGCCACTCAGTGGCTGGATGAAGAGATAGCATATTGGGCTTGCCATGCCCCTAGGCCCCAATTTTTAACCATAGTTCCGGTTGTCCCTTCAGTCTTCCCCACGGCTTTGCTTTGGAATTCCTCTTTTGGTGGGACACCTGACGTAAAAAAACTGAAAGGAGTCCTCCCATCCCACAGATTGACGAAAAGCAATTGGGAATCGGGCCAAATCCTCAGAGAGGAAGATTCGTCCATGGCCCATGAGGCCTCCCCGACATTCCACGGCCATCGCTGATACAAAATCCAGAGACAAAAGCCTGAGCAAGCGCCTCAGACTCGCACTTTCTTCATATCCTGAAGAGTTTTTCTCATGGTTTGTAGATCGGGCCTGCCATACCTACGTCCCCAAACCTAAGTTGAGTTTGTGTTTTCAGACTTCTGTCCTCAAAGTCTTGGGCCACACACCCTCCAGGCTGGGCCCCTGGAGCCACACATTAGGACTGTGCCTACCAATCCATGGGAAATCTGCCCATTCCATGGTCCAAAATCGTACAAATTAGGAGAAACCTCCAAAGTCCCTGAGGTCATCCCAATAGTGTAGGTCGCCCGGAACAAACAAGGGCTGTCTGACACCAGCTGATAATCGACCTCCACTCATACCATAGTTGGATGTCCCTAGAGAAGAATATTGAACCAGACAGGACCCTAGGCCATATTAAGATCCATTGCTTTGGGTTACGGGCATGTGTCCTCAAAAGCCTGATTCCAATACGAGCATAGGGGTTTTCCTGAGGCACCCATCAGAACTCATCTCGTCTCCACAAGGAAACCTGTGCATGGGAGCCATGTCCAAAGCTTAGGAGAGTACTTCAGGGTCCCGGTGCCACAGCCCATTCCAAGGCCCTCATGGACACAAAAACACATTAGGACCCATCCTCAGGAAAGCCCATTTCAACTCAGCCACCCTGGTTGCTCCGGCAGAGCCATCAACTCTAAACTATCTTGTTGCTAGGAGACAATTGGAATGGGAGGCAGGCTTCCCAGGCATCCATCCGCGAACGGTGCTCTGGAGTCATTCCATATGGGATGTCCTGGAGCTGTCCAACAGGTCTCAATTGTCCCGCAGAAGGAATCCTTGAAGGGGGCATCCTACAACTCCCAACGTGGGAAAACCTCAATGACCTCGAGATTCCGCTCCCTTCATGAAGCGGCCGTCATGCACAGAAACTCCAACCTGAGCCAACGTCTGATCCTCGCCCTGACTTCAGATGCATGAGATATTGGTTCAGATCTGCAGGGGGTACCTGCCGTGCCCTCGCCCTGAAACCCAAGTCTACCTTGTCTTTTCACAATTCCGTCCTCACACTCCTGGCCCCGAAGCCCTCAAGTTTGGCAATTCCGGACCCACAATGCAGCACTCTGCCTGCCCTCTAGAAAAAAAAAAATTAGTGCCTCATGAGCTGCCCAGGCACCTTAAATGAGGATAAACCTACACAGCACTCAACTTTACCCAAATTATATAGTCTAACCTGGGCACTAATGCACTGTCGAACACAACCTGAGCCCGGACCTCCGGACCAACACCCAGAAAGTTGACTGCACACTGAGCACATAAAACCCGCCATGGCCTTAGGTATCCTCTATTCTGTACCTCAGTTTTCAGGCTTCAGAACCGAGACCTTATTTCCAATCACTGCCCAGGGGTGAGTGTGATGCAGAAAGCAGATCTCCTCCTTACCCATGGCAAGAACCCTTGTGGTTGGCACGTTGTCCAACGTTCAGTGTAGGAGAAACCAGCATTCACCCTGAGGCCCCGCCCATTCTTGAGTGCGACGAGGGCATACACACGCATTGTGACCCTCAGCATGAGTCCTGTCCTCTAGTAAGTCCTCTTAGTGGCTGGACCATTAGATGTCATAATGGGCTTGACATGTCCCTAGGCCCCAATTTTTAACCAGATTTCTGATTGTCCAGTCGCCCCTCCCCAGGGCTCTGCTCTGGAATCCCTCATTTGGTGGGACACATGAGGTTAAAAAAGAAAACAACAACAACATCAACAGAACGGACTTCTTCCAGCCCACAGTATGCCCCCAAACTCTTTGGACGGGCCAAACCAACAGAGAGTAAGACTCGTCCATTTCCATGAAGTCACCCAGAAATTCCACGACCATGAGTGACACGATATCCAGAGACAAAAACATGAGCAGGAGCGTCACACTCGCCCTTCTTTCAAATCCCGAAGAGTTCTCCTCATGGTCTGTAGATCAGTCCTGCCATACCTATGACCCGAAACATAAGCCGAGTTTGTGTTTTCAGACAACTGTCCAAACAGCCCTGGCCTACACAACCTACAGGCTCAGGCCCCTGGAGCCAAACCTGAGGACTGTACTTGGCCTCTCCAAGGGAATTGTGTGTGCCCATTTCAATGGCCTCAACCCTCCTAATAGGATAAACCTCAAAAGTCCCTGATCCAGGGACAATCTGAGCCCAACTGAGCACCTACCTGCACTCAGACCCATAGACAGATGTCCCCAGAGGTAAAAAGGAAAGAACAGGACCCTAGGCACTAATCAGATCCATTGCTTTGGTTTCCAGGCATCTCTCCTCAGAGGCCTGGATTTCAAAAGCAGCATATCGCTGTTTCTTGACTCACCCATCAGAAAACATCTCATCTACACATGGGAAACTTGCACGTTGGAGCTGTGTCAAAGCCTCTGTTTAGGAGAACCCTTTAGGGCCCCAGTGCCACCGCTTCATTCCAAGGTCTCCATAGAAACAAAAGCACATTAGGACCCATCCCCAGGGGTGTCCATTTCAACTCAGCGTCCTCGGTTGCTCCCCACAGATCCAGGAGATCTAACCTGTCTTGTTGCTAGGAGACAATTGGAATGCGAGGTGGGCTACCCAGCCATCCATCCTTAGAACCCTGCTCAGAATCATTGGCCTGGAGCCAAACAACAGGTCTCAATTGTTCTGCAGAAGACTCTCTGCACTTTGGTGCTTCTCACAACTCCCATCGTGGGAAAACCCCATGGATTCGTGATGCCCCCCCATTCATGAAGGGGACATCAGGGACAGAAACTCCAACCTGAGTGATCGTCTGATCCTCGCCCTGTTCAGATGCTCGAGATCTCAATTCAGGTCTGTAGATTGTGCCTGCCATGGCCTCACCCAGAAACCTAAGCCTAGCTTGTGTTCTCAGACTTTTGTCGTCAGACTACTGGCCCACAAGCCCTCCAGTTTGGCAATCCAGAACTACAATGCAGCACTCTCCTGCCCTCAAGAAGAAAAACATTGTCCTCTGGGGCTACCCAGTAACCCCAAATGAGTATCAACCTGCACCGACCTTCGCTGTACCCCAAATACATAGGCTGACCAGGGCACTAATGTCATTTCTGACACAGCCTGAGCCTGGACCCCCTGGCCACTCCCAGACAGCTGGCCGCACACTGAGCACATCGAGCCGCCATGGCCTTAGGGCGTCATCTCTTTCCAACCTCGGTTTTCAGGTTTCAGAACCTAGACCTAATCTCCAATCACTGCCCAGGGTTGAAGGTGATGCAGAAATCAGATCTCCTTCCCCATGGCAAGAAACCTTGTGGTTGGGATGCTGTCCAACGTTCAGAGTAGTTGAAACCAGTGTGGCCCATGAGGACCCGCCCATGCTTGCGGGCCACATTGGTCACAAACACACATTGTGACCCTCAGGCTGAGCCCAGTCCTCAAGTAAGGCCACTCAGTGGCTGGATGAAGAGATAGCATATTGGGCTTGCCATGCCCCTAGGCCCCAATTTTTAACCATAGTTCGGGTTGTCCCTTCAGTCTTTCCCATGGCTTTGCTTTGGAATTCCTCTTTTGGTGGGACACCTGAGGTAACAGAACTGAAAGGAGTCCTCCCATCCCACAGATTGACAAAAAGCAATTGGGAATCGGGCCATATCCTCAGAGAGGAACATTCGTCCATGGCCCATGAGGCCTCCCCGACATTCCACGGCCATCGCTGATACAAAATCCAGAGACAAAAGCCTGAGCAAGTGCCTCAGACTCGATCTTTCTTCATATCCTGAAGAGTTTTTCTCATGGTTTGTAGATCGGGCCTGCCATACCTACGTCCCCAAACCTAAGTTGAGTTTGTGTTTTCAGACTTCTGTCCTCAAAGTCTTGGGCCACACACCCTCCAGGCTGGGCTCCTGGAGCCACACATTAGGACTGTGCCTACCAATCCATGGGAATTCTGCCCATTCCATGGTCCAAAATCGTACAAATTAGGAGAAACTTCCAAATTCCCTGAGGTCATCCCAATAGTGTAGGTCGCCCGGAACAAACAAGGGCTGTTTGACACAAGCTGATAATCGACCTCCACTCATACCATAGTTGGATGTCCCTAGAGAAGAATATTGAACCAGACAGGACCCTAGGCCATATTATGATCCACTGCTTTGGGTAACGGGCATGTGTCCTCAAAAGCCTGATTCCAATACGAGCATAGGGGTTTTCCTGAGGCACCCATCAGAACTCATCTCGTCTCCACAAGGAAACCTGTGCATGGGTGCCATGTCCAAAGCTTAGGAGAGTACTTCAGGGTCCCGTTGCCACCGCCCAATTCCAAGGCCCTCATGGACACAAAAACACATTAGGACCCATCCTCAGGAAAGTCCATTTCAACTCAGCAACCCGGGTTGCTCCGGCAGAGCCATCAGATCTAAACTGTCTTGTTGCTAGGAGACAATTGGAATGCGAGGCGTGCTTCCCAGGCAACCAACCGCGAACTGTGCTCTGGAGTCATACCATATGTGATGTCCTGGAGCAGTCCAACAGATCTCAATGTCCCGCAGAAAGATCCTTGAAGGGGGCATCCCACAACTCCCAACGTGGGAAAACCTCAATGGCCCCGAGATTCTGCTCCCTTCATATAGCGACCGTCATGCACAGAAACTCCAACCTGAGCCAACGTCTGATCCTCGCCCTGACTTCATATGCATGAGATATTGGTTCAGGTCTGCAGGGGGTACCTGCTGTGCCTCCGCCCTGAAACCCAAGTCTAGCTTGTCTTCTCAGACTTCCATCCTCACACTTTTGGCCATGAAGCCCTCAAGTATGGCAATTCCGGTACCACAATGCAGCACCCTGCCTGCCCTCTAGAAAAAAAATTAGTGCCTCATGAGCTGCCCAGGCACCTTAAATGAGGATCAACCTACACAGCACTCGACTTTACCCAAATTATATAGTCTTACCTGGGCACTAATGCACTGTCGAACACAACCTGAGCCCGGACCTCCTGAACAACACCCATAAAGCTGACCGCACACTGAGCACATAAAACCCGCCATGGCCTTAGGTCATCATCTCTTCCCTACCTCAGTTTTCAGGCTTCAGAACCGAGACCTTATCTCCAATCACTGCCCAGGGGTGATTGTGATGCAGAAATCAGAACTCCACTTAACCCATGGCAAGAATCCTTGTGGTTGGCACGTTGTCTAACGTTCAGTGTAGGAGAAACCAGCATTCACCCTGAGGCCCCGCCCATTCTTGAGTGCGACGAGGGCATACACACGCATTGTGACCCTCAGCATGAGTCCTGTCCTCTAGTAAGTCCTCTCAGTGGCTGCACCATTAGATGTCATAATGGGCTTGACATGTCCCTAGGCCCCAATTTTTAACCAGATTTCTGATTGTCCTGTCGCCCCTTTCCAGGGCTCTACTCTGGAATCCCTCATTTGGTGGGACATCTGAGGTTAAAAAAGAAAACAACAACAACAACAAAAAACGGACTTCTTCCAGCCGAGAATGACCCCAAACTCTTTGGACGGGGCCAAACCACCAGAGAGTAAGTCTCGTCCATTTCCCATGAAGTCACCCAGAAATTCCACCACCATGAGTGACACGATATCCAGAGACAAAAACTTGAGCAGGAGCCTCACACTCGCCCTTCTTTCAAAACCCGAAGAGTTCTCCTCATGGTCTGTAGATCAGTCCTGCCATACCTATGACCCGAAACATAAGCCGAGTTTGTGTTTTCAGACAACTGTCCAAACAGCCCTGGCCTACACAACCTACAGGCTCAGGCCCCTGGAGCCAAACCTGAGGACTGTACTTGGCCTCTCCAAGGGAATTGTGTGTGCCCATTCCAATGGCCTCAACCCTCCTAATAGGATAAACCTCAAAGTCCCTGATCCAGGGACAATCTGAGCCCAACTGAGCACCTACCTGCACTCAGACCCATAGACAGATGTCCCCAGAGGTAAAAAGGAAAGAACAGGCCCCTAGGCACTAATCAGATCCATTGCTTTGGTTTCCAGGCATCTCTCCTCAGAGGCCTGGATTTCAAAAGCAGCATATAGCTGTTTCTTGACTCACCCATCAGAAAACATCTCATCTACACATGGGAAACTTGCACGTTGGAGCTGTGTCAAAGCCTCTGTTTAGGAGAACCCTTTAGGGCCCCAGTGCCACCGCTTCATTCCAAGGTCTCCATAGACACAAAAGCACATTAGGACCCATCCCCAGGGGTGTCCATTTCAACTCAGCGTCCTCGGTTTCTCCCCACAGATCCAGGAGATCTAACTTGTCTTGTTGCTAGGAGACAATTGGAATGCGAGGTGGGCTACCCAGCCATCCATCCTTAGAACCCTGCTCAGAATCATTGGCCTGGAGCCAAACCACAGGTCTCAATTGTTCTGGAGAAGACTCTCTGCACTTTGGAGCTTCTCACAACTCCCATCGTGGGAAAACCCCCATGGCCTCGTGATGCCCCCCCATTCATGAAGGGGCCATCAGGGACAGAAACTCCAACCTGAGCGATCGTCTGATCCTCGCCCTGTCTACAGATGCACGAGATCTCCATTCAGGTCTGTAGATTGTGCCTGCCATGGCCTCACCCAGAAACCTAAGCCTAGCTTGTGTTCTCAGACTTTTGTCGTCAGACTACTGGCCCACAAGCCCTCCAGTTTGGCAATCCAGAACTACAATGCAGCACTCTTCCTGCCCTCCAGAAGAAAAAACATTGTCCTCTGGGGCTACCCAGTAACCCCAAATGAGGATCAACCTGCACCGACCTTGGCTGTACCCCAAATACATAGGCTGACCAGGGCACTAATGCCCTTTCTGACACAGCCTGAGCCTGGACACCCTGTCCCCTCCCAGACAGCTGGTCGCACACTGAGCACATCGAGCCGCCATGGGCTTAGGTCGTCATCTCTTCCCAACCTCGGTTTTCAGGTTTCAGAACCTAGACCTTATGTCCTATCACTGACTAGGGTTGAAGGTGATGCAGAAATCAGAACTCCTTCCCCATGGCAAGAAACCTTGTGGTTGGCATGCTGTCCAACGTTCAGAGCACTTGAAACCAGTGTGGCCCACGAGGCCCCGCCCATGCTCGCAGGCCACCTTGGTCACAAACACACATTGTGACCCTCAGGCTGAGCCCAGTCCTCAAGTAAGGCCACTCAGTGGCTGGATGAAGAGATAGCATATTGGGCTTGCCATGCCCCTAGGCCCCAATTTTTAACTATATTTCGGGTTGTCCCTTCAGTCTTCCCCTTGGCTTGTCTTTGGAATTCCTCTTTTGGTGGGACACCTGAGGTAACAAAACTGAAAGGAGTCCTCCCATACCACTGATTGACGAAAAGCAATTGGGAATCGGGCCAAATCCTCAGAGAGGAAGATTCGTCCATGGCCCATCAGGCCTCCCCGACATTCCACGGCCATCGCTGATACAATATCCAGAGACAAAAGCCTGAGCAAGCGCCTCAGACTCGCACTTTCTTCATATCCTGAAGAGTTTTCTCATGGTTTGTAGATCGGGCCTGCCATACCTACGTCCCCAAACCTAAGTTGAGTTTGTGTTTTCAGACTTCTGTCCTCAAAGTCTTGGGCCACACACCCTCCAGGCTGTGCCCCTGGAGCCACACATTAGGACTGTGCCTACCAATCCATGGGAATTCTGACCATTCCATGGTCCAAAATCGTACAAATTAGGAGAAACATCCAAAGTCCCTTAGGCCATCCAAATATTGTAGGTCGCCCGGAACAAACAAAAGCTGTCTGACACCAGCTGATAATCTACCTCCACTCATACCATAAATGGATTTGCCCAGAAGAGAAGATTGAACAGGACAGGACCCTGGTTTACAGGCATGTCTCCTCAAAAGCCTGATTCCAAAACGAGCAGAGGGGTTTTGCTGAGGCACCCAGCAGAACTCATCCCGTCTCCACAAGGAAACCTGTGCATGGGAGCCATGTCCAAAGCTTAGGAGAGAACTTCAGTGTCCCGGTGCCACCGCCCCATTCCAAGTCTCTCATGGACACAAAACACATTAGGACCCATCCTCAGGAAAGCCCATTTCAACTCAGCCACCCTGGTTGCTCCGGCAGAGCCATCAAATCTAATCTGTCTTGTTGCTAGGAGACAATTGGAATGGGAGGCGGGCTTCCCAGGCATCCATCCGCGAACGGTGCTCTGGAGTCATTCCATATGGATGTCCTGGAGCTGTCCAACAGGTCTCAATTGTCCCGCAGAAGGAATCCTTGAAGGGGGCATCCCTCAACTCCCAACGAGGGAAAACCTCAATGGCCTCGAGATTCCGCTCCCTTCATGAAGCGGCCGTCATGCACAGAAACTCCAACCTGAGCCAACGTCTGATCCTCGCCCTGACTTCAGATGCATGAGATATTGGTTCAGATCTGCAGGGGGTACCTGCCGTGCCCTCGCCCTGAAACCCAAGTCTACCTTGTCTTCTCACACTTCCGTCCTCACACTCCTGGACCAGAAGCCCTCAAGTTGGGCAATTCGGAACCTACAATGCAGCACTCTGCCTGCCCTCTAGAAAAAAAATTAGTGCCTCATGAGCTGCCCAGGCACCTTAAATGAGGATAAACCTACACAGCACTCGACTTTACCCAAATTATATAGTCTAACCTAGGCACTAATACACTGTCGAACACAACCTGAGCCCGGACCTCCTGACCAACACCCAGAAAGCTGACCGCACACTGAGCACATAAAACCCGCCATGGCCTTAGTTATCCTCTCTTCTGTACCTCAGTTTTCAGGCTTCAGAACCGTGACCTTATCTTCAATCACTGACCAGGGGTGAGTGTGATGCAGAAATCAGAACTCCTCCTTACCCATGGCAAGAACCCTTGTGGGTTGTCCAACGTTCAGTGTAGGAGAAACCAGCATTCACACTGAGGCCCCGCCCATTCTTGAGTGCGACGAGGGCATACACACACATTGTGACCCTCAGCATGAGTCCAGTCCTCTAGTAAGTCCTCTTAGTGGCTGGACCATTAGATGTCATAACGGGCTTGACATGTCCCTAGGCCCCAATTTTTAACCAGATTTCAGATTGTCCAGTCGCCCCTCCCCAGGCCTATGCTCTGGAATCCCTCATTTGGTGGGACACATGAGGTTAAAAAAGAAAACAACAACAACAACAACAAAAAACGGACTTCTTCTAGCCCACAGAATGACCCCAAACTCTTTGGACGGGGCCAAACCACCAGAGAGTAAGACTCGTCCATTTCCCATGAAGTCACCCAGAAATTCCACGACCATGAGTGACACGATATCCAGAGACAAAAACTTGAGCAGGAGCCTCACACTCGCCCTTCTTTCAAAACCCGAAGAGTTCTCCTCATGGACTGTAGATCAGTCCTGCCATACCTATGACCCGAAACACAAGCCGAGTTTGTGTTTTCAGACAACTGTCCAAACAGCCCTGGCCTACACAACCTACAGGCTCAGGCCCCTGGAGCCAAACCTGAGGACTGTACTTGGCCTCTCCAAGGGAATTGTGTGTGCCCATTCCAATGGCCTCAACCCTCCTAATAGGATAAACTTCAAAGTCCCTGATCCAGGGACAATCTGAGCCCAACTGAGCACCTACCTGCACTCAGACCCATAGACAGATGTCCCCAGAGGTAAAAAGGAAAGAACAGGCCCCTAGGCACTAATCAGATCCATTGCTTTGGTTTCCAGGCATCTCTCCTCAGAGGCCTGGATTTCAAAAGCAGCATATAGCTGTTTCTTGACTCACCCATCAGAAAACATCTCATCTACACATGGGAAACTTGCACGTTGGAGCTGTGTCAAAGCCTCTGTTTAGGAGAACCCTTTAGGGCCCCAGTGCCACCGCTTCATTCCAAGGTCCCCATAGACACAAAAGCACATTAGGACCCATCCCCAGGGGTGTCCATTTCAACTCAGCGTCCTCGGTTGCTCCCCACAGATCCAGGAGATCTAACCTGTCTTGTTGCTAGGAGACAATTGGAATGCGAGGTGGGCTACCCAGCCATCCATCCTTAGAACCCTGCTCAGAATCATTGGCCTGGAGCCAAACAACAGGTCTCAATTGTTCTGCAGAAGACTCTCTGCACTTTGGAGCTTCTCACAACTCCCATCGTGGGAAAACCCCCATGGCCTCGTGATGCCCCCCCATTCATGAAGGGGCCATCAGGGACAGAAACTCCAACCTGAGCGATCGTCTGATCCTCGCCCTGTCTTCAGATGCACGAGATCTCAATTCAGGTCTGTAGATTGTGCCTGCCATGGCCTCACCCAGAAACCTAAGCCTAGCTTGTGTTCTCAGACTTTTGTCGTCACACTACTGGCGCACAAACCCTCCAGTTTGGCAATCCAGAACTACAATGCAGCACTCTTCCTGCCCTCAAGAAGAAAAACATTGTCCTCTGGGGCTACCAGTAACCCCAAATGAGGATCAACCTGCACCGACCTTGGCTGTACCCCAAATACATAGGCTGACCAGGGCACTAATGTCTTTTCTGACACAGCCTGAGCCTGGACCCCCTGGCTTCTCCCAGACAGCTGGCCACACACTGAGCACATCGAGCTGCCATGGACTTAGGTCGTCATCTCTTCCCAACCTCGGTTTTCAGGTTTCAGAACCTAGACCTTATCTCCAATCACTGCCCAGGGTTGAAGGTGATGCAGAAATCAGAACTCCTTCCCCATGGCAAGAAAGCTTGTGGTTGGCATGCTGTCCAACGTTCAGAGTAGTTGAAACCAGTGTGGCCCATGAGGCCCCGCCCATGGTTGAGGGCCACATTGGTCACAAACACACATTGTGACCCTCAGGCTGAGCCCAGTCCTCAAGTAAGGCCACTCAGTGGCTGGATGAAGAGATAGCATATTGGGCTTTCCATGCCCCTAGGCCCCAATTTTTAACCATAGTTCGGGTTGTCCCTTCAGTCTTCCCCATGGCTTTGCTTTGGAATTCCTCTTTTGGTGGGACACCTGAGGTAACAAAACTGAAAGGAGTCCTCCCATCCCACAGATTGACAAAAAGCAATTGGGAATCGGGCCAAATCCTCAGAGAGGAAGATTCGTCCATGGCCCTTGAGGCCTCCCCGACATTCCACGGCCATCGCTGATACAAAATCCAGAGACAAAAGCCTGAGCAAGCGCCTCAGACTCGCACTTTCTTCATATCCTGAAGAGTTTTTCTCATGGTTTGTAGATCGGGCCTGCCATACCTACGTCCCCAAACCTAAGTTGAGTTTGTGTTTTCAGACTTCTGTCCTCAAAGTCTTGGGCCACACACCCTCCAGGCTGGTCTCCTGGAGCCACACATTAGGACTGTGCCTACCAATCCATGGGAATTCTGCCCATTCCATGGTCCAAAATCGTACAAATTAGGAGAAACCTCCAAAGTCCCTGAGGTCATCCCAATAGTGTAGGTCGCCCGGAACAAACAAGGGCTGTCTGACACCAGCTGATAATCGACCTCCACTCATACCATAGTTGGATGTCCCTAGAGAAGAATATTGAACCAGACAGGACCCTAGGCCATATTAAGATCCATTGCTTTGTGTTACGGGCATGTGTCCTCAAAGGCCTGATTCCAATACGAGCATAGGGGTTTTCCTGAGGCACCCATCAGAACTCATCTCGTTTCCACAAGGAAACCTGTGCATGGGTGCCATGTCCAAAGCTTAGGAGAGTACTTCAGGGTCCCGTTGCCACCGCCCCATTCCAAGGCCCTCATGGACACAAAAACACATTAGGACCCATCCTCAGGAAAGTCCATTTCAACTCAGCAACCCGGGTTGCTCCGGCAGAGCCATCAGATCTAAACTGTCTTGTTGCTAGGAGACAATTGGAATGCGAGGCGTGCTTCCCAGGCAACCAACCGCGAACTGTGCTCTGGAGTCATACCATATGTGATGTCCTGGAGCAGTCCAACAGATCTCAATTGTCCCGCAGAAGGAATCCTTGAAGGGGGCATCCCACAACTCCCAACGTGGGAAAACCTCAATGGCCCCGAGATTCCGCTCCCTTCATGAAGCGGCCGTCATGCACAGAAACTCCAACCTGAGCCAACGTCTGATCCTCGCCCTGACTTCAGATGCATGAGATATTGGTTCAGGTCTGCAGGGGGTACCTGCTGTGCCTCCGCCCTGAAACCCAAGTCTAGCTTGTTCTCAGACTTCCTTCCTCACACTCCTGGCCATGAAGCCCTCAAGTATGGCAATTCCGGTACCACAATGCAGCACCCTGCCTGCCCTCTAGAAAAAAAATTAGTGCCTCATGAGCTGCCCAGGCACCTTAAATGAGGATCAACCTACACAGCACTCGACTTTACCCAAATTATATAGTCTAACCTGGGCAGTAATGCACTGTCGAAAACAACCTGAGCCCGGACCTCCTGAACAACACCCAGAAAGCTGACCGCACACTGAGCACATAAAACCCGCCATGGCCTTAGGTCATCATCTCTTCCCTACCTCAGTTTTCAGGCTTCAGAACCGAGACCTTATCTCCAATCACTGCCCAGGGGTGATTGTGATGCAGAAATCAGAACTCCACTTAACCCATGGCAAGAATCCTTGTTGTTGGCACTTTGTCCAACGTTCAGTGTAGGAGAAACCAGCATTCACCCTGAGGCCCCGCCCATTCTTGAGTGCGAGGAGGGCATACACAGGCATTGTGACCCTCAGCATGAGTCCTGTCCTCTAGTAAGTCCTCTCAGTGGCTGGACCATTAGATGTCATAATGGGCTTGACATGTCCCTAGGCCCCAATTTTTAACCAGATTTCTGATTGTCCTGTCGCCCCTTCCCAGGGCTCTACACTGGAGTCCCTCATTTGGTGGGACACCTGAGGTTAAAAAAGAAACAACAACAACAACAAAAAACGGACTTCTTCCAGCCGAGAATGACCCCAAACTCTTTGGACCGGGCCAAACCACCAGAGTGTAAGACTCGTCCATTTCCCATTGAGTCACCAGAAATTCCACGACCATGAGTGACACGATATCCAGAGACAAAAACGTGAGCAGGAGCCTCACACTCGCCCTTCTTTCAAATCCCGAAGAGTTCTCCTCATGGTCTGTAGATCAGTCGTTCCATACCTATGACACGAAACATAAGCCTAGTTTGTGTTTTCAGACAACTGTCCAAAGAGCCCTGGCTTACACAACCTACAGGCTCAGGCCCCTGGAGCCAAACCTGAGGACTGTACTTGGCCTCTCCAAGGGAATTGTGTGTGCCCATTCCAATGGCCTCAACCCTCCTAAGAGGATAAACCTCAAAAGTCCATGATCCAGGGACAATCTGAGCCCAACTGAGCACCTACCTGCACTCAGACCCATAGACAGATGTCCCCAGAGGTAAAAAGGAAAGAACAGGACCCTAGGCACTAATCAGATCCATTGCTTTGGTTTCCAGGCATCTCTCCTCAGAGGCCTGGATTTCAAAAGCAGCATCAAGCTGTTTCTTGACTCCCCCATCAGAAAACATCTCATCTACACATGGGAAGCTTGCACGTTGGAGCTGTGTCAAAGCCTCTGTTTAGGAGAACCCTTTAGGGCCCCAGTGCCACCGCTTCATTCCAAGGTCTCCATAGACACAAAAGCACATTAGGACCCATCCCCAGGGGTGTCCATTTCAACTCAACATCCTCGGTTGCTCCCCACAGATCCAGGAGATCTAAATTGTCTTGTTGCTAGGAGACAATTGGAATGCGAGGTGGGCTACCCAGCCATCCATCATTAGAACCCTGCTCAGAATCATAGGCCTGGAGCCAAACAACAGGTCTCAATTGTCCTGCAGAAGACTCTCTGCACTTTGGAGCTTCTCACAACTCCCATCGTGGGAAAACCCCCATGGCCTCGTGATGCCCCCCCATTCATGAAGGAGCCTTCAGGTACAGAAACTCCAACCTGAGTGATCGTCTGAACCTCGCCCTGAATTCAGATGCACGAAATCTCGATTCAGGTCTGTAGATTGTGACTGCCATGGCCTCACCCAGAAACCTAAGCCTAGCTTGTGTTCTCAGACTTTTGTCGTCAGACTACTGGCCCACAAGCCCTCCAGTTTGGCAATCCAGAACTACAATGCAGCACTCTGCCTGCCCTCCAGAGGAAAACATTGTCCTCTGGGCTGCCCAGTAACCCCAAATGAGGATCAACCGGCACCGACCTTGGCTGTACCCCAAAAACATAGGCTGACCAGGGCACTAATGTCCTTTCTGACACAGCCTGTGCCTGGACCCCCTGGCCCCTCCCAGACAGCTGGCCGCACACTGAGCACATCGAGCCGCCATGCCCTTAGGTCGTCATCTCTTCCGAACCTCGGTTTTCAGGTTTCAGAACCTAGACTTAATCTCCTATCACTGCCCAGGCTTGAAGGTGATGCAGAACTCAGAACTCCTTCCCCATGGCAAGAAACCTTGTGGTTGGCATGTTGTCCAACGTTCAGTGTAGTTGAAACCAGTGTGGCCCATGAGGCCCCGCCCATGCTCGCAGGCCACATTGGTCCAAACACACATTGTGACCCTCAGGCTGAGCCCAGTCCTCAAGTAAGGCCACTCAGTGGCTGGATGAAGAGATAGCATATTGGGCTTGCCATGCCCCTAGGCCCCAATTTTTAACCATAGTTCGGGTTGTCCCTTCAGTCTATTCCACGGCTTTGCTTTAGAATTCCTCTTTTGGTGGGACACCTGAGGTAACAAACCTGAATGGAGACCTCCCATCCCACAGATTGACGAAAAGCAATTGAGAATCGGGCCAAATCCTCAGAGAGGAAGATTCCTCCATGGCCCATGAGGCGACCCGACATTCCACGTCCATCGCTGATACAAAATCCAGAGACAAAAGCCTGAGCAAGCACCTCAGACTCGCACTTTCTTCATATCCTGAAGAGTTCTTCTCATGGTTTGTAGTTCGGCCCTGCCATACCTACGTCCCCAAACCTAAGTTGAGTTTGTGTTTTCAGACTTCTGTCCTCAAAGTCTTGGGCCACACACCCTCCAGGATGGGCCCATGGAGCCACACATTAGGACTGAGCCTACCAATCCATGGGAATTCTGACCATTCCATGGTCCAAATTCGTACAAATTCGGAGAAACCTTCAAAGTCCCTGAGGCCATCCCAATAGTGTAGGTCCCCGGAACAAACAAGGGCTGTCTGACACCAGCTGATAATCGACCTGCACTCATACCATAGATGGATGTCCCCAGAGAAGAAGACTGAACCAGACAGGACCTAGGCCATCATAGGATCCATTGCTTTCGGTTACAGGCATATGTCCTCAAAAGCCTGATTCCAATACGAGCATAGGTGTTTTCCTGAGGCACCCATCAGAACTCATTTCGTCTCCACAAGGAAACCTGTGCATGGTAGCCATGTCCAAAGCTTAGGAGAGTACTTCAGGGTCCCGGTGCCACCGCCCCATTCCAAGGCCCTCATGGACAAAAAAACACATTAGGACCCATCCTCAGGAAAGTCCATTTCAACTCAGCCACCCCGGTTGCTCCGGCAGAGCCATCAGATCTAAACTGTCTTGTTGCTAGGAGACAATTGGAATGCGAGGCGTGCTTTCCAGGAAACCAATCGCGAACTGTGCTCTGGAGTCATACCATATGCGATGTCCTGGAGAAGTCCAACAGATCTCAATTGTCCCGCAGAAGGAATCCTTGAAGGGGGCATCCCACAACTCCCAACGTGGGAAAACCTCAATGGCCCCGAGATTCCGCTCCCTTCATGAAGCGGCCGTCATGCACAGAAACTCCAACCTGAGCCAACGTCTGATCCTCGCCCTGACTTCAGATGCATGAGATATTGGTTCAGGTCTGCAGGGGGTACCTGCTGTGCCTCCGCCCTGAAACCCAAGTCTAGCTTGTCTTCTCAGACTTCCATCCTCACACTCCTGGCCATGAAGCCCTCAAGTATGGCAATTCCGGTACCACAATGCAGCACCCTGCCTGCCCTCTAGAAAAAAAATTAGTGCCTCATGAGCTGCCCAGGCACCTTAAATGAGGATCAACCTACACAGCACTCGACTTTACCCAAATTATATAGTCTAACCTGGGCAGTAATGCACTGTCGAAAACAACCTGAGCCCGGACCTCCTGAACAACACCCAGAAAGCTGACCGCACACTGAGCACATAAAACCCGCCATGGCCTTAGGTCATCATCTCTTCCCTACCTCAGTTTTCAGGCTTCAGAACCGAGACCTTATCTCCAATCACTGCCAAGGGGTGATTGTGATGCAGAAATCAGAACTCCACTCAACCCATGGCAAGAATCCTTGTGGTTGGCACGTTGTCCAACGTTCAGTGTAGGAGAAACCAGCATTCACCCTGAGGCCCCGCCCATTCTTGAGTGCGAGGAGGGCATACACACGCATTGTGACCCTCAGCATGAGTCCTGTCCACTAGTAAGTCCTCTCAGTGGCTGGACCATTAGATGTCATAATGGGCTTGACATGTCCCTAGGCCCCAATTTTTAACCAGATTGCTGATTGTCCTGTCGCCCCTTCCCAGGGCTCTACACTGGAGTGCCTCATTTGGTGGGACACCTGAGGTTAAAAAAGAAAACAACAACAACAACAAAAAACGGACTTCTTCCAGCCGAGAATGACCCCAAACTCTTTGGACGGGGCCAAACCACCAGAGAGTAAGACTCGTCCATTTCCCATTGAGTCACCAGAAATTCCACGACCATGAGTGACACGATATCCAGAGACAAAAACGTGAGCAGGAGCCTCACACTCGCCCTTCTTTCAAATCCCGAAGAGTTCTCCTCATGGTCTGTAGATCAGTCGTTCCATACCTATGACCCGAAACATAAGCCTAGATTGTGTTTTCAGACAACTGTCCAAAGAGCCCTGGCTTACACAACCTACAGGCTCAGGCCCCTGGAGCCAAACCTGAGGACTGTACTTGCCCTCTCCAAGGGAATTGTGTGTGCCCATTCCAATGGCCACAACCCTTCTAATAGGATAAACCTCCAAAGTCCCTGATCCATCTCAATAGTGGTGGCTTCCCAGGAAAAAACAGGGGCAATCTGAGCCCTACGAAGCCCCGACCTGCACTCAGACCCATAGACAGATGTCCCCAGAGGTAAAAAGGAAAGAACAGGCCCTTGGCAATAATCAGATCCAATGCTTTGGTTTCCAGGCGTCTCTCCTCAGAGGCCTGGATTTCAAAAGCAGCATCTAGCTGTTTCTTGACTCACCCATCAGAAAACATCTCATCTACACATGGGGAACTTGCACGTTGGAGCTGTGTCAAAGCCTCTGTTTAGGAGAACCCTTTAGATCCCCAGTGCCAACTCTTCATTCCACGGTAATCATAGACACAAATGCACATTAGGACCCATCACCAGGGGTGTCCATTTCAACTCAGCGTCCTCGGTTGCTCCCCACAGATCCAGGAGATCTAACCTGTCTTGTTGCTAGGAGACAATTGGAATGCGAGGTGGGCTACCCAGCCATCCATCCTTAGAACCCTGCTCAGAATCATTGGCCTGGAGCCAAACAACAGGTCTCAATTGTCCTGCAGAAGACTCTCTGCAGTTTGGAGCTTCTCACAACTCCCATCGTGGGAAAACCCCCATGGCCTCGTGATGCCCCCCCATTCATGAAGGGGCCATCAGGGACAGAAACTCCAACCTGAGCGATCGCCTGATCCTCGCCCTGACTTCAGATGCACGAGATCTCGATTCAGGTCTGTAGATTGTGCCTGCCATGGCCTCATCCAGAAACCTAAGCCTAGCTTGTGTTCTCAGACTTTTGTCGTCAGACTACTGGCCCACAAGCCCTCCAGTTTGGCAATACAGTACTACAATGCAGCACTCTGCCGGCCCTCCAGAAGAAAAACATTGTCCTCGGTGGCTACCCATTGCCCCAAATGAGGATCAACCTGCACCGATCTTGGTTGTACCCCAAATACATAGGCTGACCAGGGCACTAATGCCCTTTGCGACACAGCCTGAGACTGGACCCCCTGACCCCTCCCAGACAGCTGGCCGCAAACATAACACATCAAGCCGCCATGGCCTTAGGTCGTCATCCTCTCCCAACCTCGGTTTTCAGGTTTCAGAACCTAGACCTTATCTCCTATCACTACCCAGGGTTGAGGATGATGCAGAAAGCAGAACTCCTTCCCCACGTCAAGAAACCTTGTGGTTGGCATGTTGTCCAACGTTCAGTGTAGTTGAAATCAGTGTTGCCTATGAGGCCCCGCCAATGCTCGCGGGCCACATTGGTCACAAACACACATTGTGACCCTCAGGCTGAGCCCAGTCCTCAAGTAAGGCCACTCAGTGGCTGGATGAAGAGATAGCATATTGGGCTTGCAATGCCCCTAGCCCCCAATTTAAAACCATAGTTCGGGTTGTCCCTTCTATCTTCCCCACGGCTTTGCTTTGGAATTCCTCTTTTGGTGGGACACCTGAGGTAACAAACCTGAAAGGAGACCTGCCATCCCACAGATTGACGAAAAGCAATTGGGAATCGGGCCAAATCCTCAAGAGGAAGATTCGTCCATGGCCCATGAGGCCTCCCGACATTCCACGGCCATCGCTGACACAAAATCCAGAGACAAATGCCTGAGCAAGTGCCTCAGACTCGCACTTTCTTCATATCCTGAAGAGTGCTTCTCATGGTTTTTGGATCGGGCCTGCCATACCTACGTCCCCAAACCTAAGCTGAGTTTGTGTTTTCAGACGTCTGTCCTCAAAGCCTTGGGCCACACACCCTCCAGGCTGGGCCCCTGGAGCCACACATTAGGACTGTGCCTACCAATCCATGGGAAATCTGCCCATTTCATGGTCCAAAATCATACAAATTAGGAGAAACCTCCAAAGTCCCTGAGGCCATCCCAATAGTGTAGGTCGCCCGGAACAAACAAGGGCTGTCTGACACCAGCTGATAATCGACCTTCACTCATACCATAGATGGATGTCCCCAGAGAAGAAGATTGAACCAGACAGGACCCTAGACCATAATAGGATCCATTGCTTTGGGTTACAAGCATGTGTCTTCAAAAGCCTGCTTTCAATACGAGCATAGGGGTTTTCCTGAGGCACCCATCAGAACTCATCTCGTCTCCACAAGGAAACCTGTGCATGGGAGCCATGTCCAAAGCTTAGGAGAGAACTTCAGGGTCCCGGTGCCACCGCCCCATTCCAAGGCCCTCATGGACACAAAAACACAATAGGACCCATCCTCAGGAAAGTCCATTTCAACTCAGCCACCCAGGTTGCTCCGGCAGAGCCATCAGATCTAAACTTTCTTGTTGCTAGGAGACAATTGGAATGCGAGGCGGGCTTCCCAGGCATCCATTCGAGAACGGTGCTCTGGAGTCATTCCATATGGGATGTCCTGGAGCTGTCCAACAGGTCTCAATTGTCCCGCAGAAGGAATCCTTGAATGGGGCATCCCAAACTCCCAACCTGGGAAAACCTCAATGGCCTCGAGATTCCGCTCCCTTCATGAAGCTGCCGTCATGCACAGAAACTCCAACCTGAGCCAACGTCTCATCCTCGCCCTGACTTCAGATGCATGACATATTGGTTCAGATCTGCAGGGGGTACCTGCCGTGCCCTCGCCCTGAAACAGAAGTCTAGCTTGTCTTCTCCGACTTCCGTCCTCACACTCCTGGCCCCGAAGCCCTCAAGTTTGGCAATTCCGGACCCACAATGCAGCACTCTGCCTGCCCTCTAGAAAAAAAATTAGTGCATCATGAGCTGCCCAGGCACCTTAGATGAGGATAAACCTACACAGCACTCGACTTTACCCAAATTAGATAGTCTAACCTGGGCACTAATGCACTGTCGAACACAACCTGAGCCCGGACCTCCTGACCAACACCCAGAAAGCTGATGGCACACTGAGCCAATAATACCCGCCATGGCCTTAGGTCATCATCTCTTCTGTACCTTAATTTTCAGTCTTCAGAACCGAGACCTTATCTCCAATCACTGCCCAGGGGTGAGTGTGATGCAGAAATCAGAACTCCTCCTTACCCATGGCAAGAACCCTTGTGGTTGGCACGTTGTCCAACGTTCAGTGTAGGAGAAACCAGCATTCACCCTGAGGCCCCGCCCATTCTTGAGTGCGACGAGGGCATACACACGCATTGTGACCCTCAGCATGAGTCTTGTCCTCTAGTAAGTCCTCTCTGTGGCTGGACCTTTAGATGTCATAATGGGCTTGACATGTCCCTAGGCCCCAATTTTTAACCAGATTTCTGATTGTCCAGTCGCCCCTCCCCAGGGCTCTACTCTGGAATCCCTCATTTGGTGGGACACCTGAGGTTAAAAAAGAAAACAACAAAAACAACAACAACAACAACAACAACAACAACAACAAAAAGGACTTCTTCCAGCCCACAGAATGACCCCAAACTCTTTGGACGGGGCCAACCACCAGAGATTAAGACTCGTCCATTTCCCATGAAGTCACCCAGAAATTCCACGACCATGAGTGACACGATATCCAGAGACAAAAACTTGAGCAGGAGCCTCACACTCGCCCTTCTTTCAAATCCCAACGAGTTCTCCTCATGGTCTGTAGATCAGTCCTGCAATACCTATGACCCGAAACATCAGCCTAGTTTGTGTTTTCAGACAACTGTCCAAACAGCCCTGGCCTACACAACCTACAGGCTCTGGACACTGGAGCCAAACCTGAGGACTGTACTTGCCCTCTCCAAGGGAATTGTGTGTGCCCATTCCAATGGCCACAAATCTTCTTAGGATAAACCTCCAAAGTCCCTGATCCATCTCAATAGTGGTGGCTTCCCAGGAAAAACAGGGGCAATCTGAGCCCAACGGAGCCCCGACCTGCACTCAGACCCATAGACAGATGTCCCCAGAGGTAAAAAGGAAAGAACAGGCCCTTGGCAATAATCAGATCCATTGCTTTGGTTTCCAGGCGTCTCTCCTCAGAGGCCTGGATTTCAAAAGCAGCATCAAGCTGTTTCTTGACTCACCCATCAGAAAACATCTCATCTGCACATGGGAAACTTGCACGTTGGAGCTGTGTCAAAGCCTCTGTTTAGGAGAACCCTTTAGATCCCCAGTGCCAACTCTTCATTCCACGGTAATCATAGACACAAATGCACATTAGGACCCATCCCCAGGGGTGTCCATTTCAACTCAGCATCTTCTGTTGCTCCCCACAGATCCAGGAGATCTAACCTGTCTTGTTGCTAGGAGACAATTGGAATGCGAGGTGGGCTACCCAGCCATCCATCCTTAGAACCCTGCTCAGAATCATTGGCCTGGAGCCAAACAACAGGTCTCAATTGTCCTGCAGAAGACTCTCTGCAGTTTGGAGCTTCTCACAACTCCCATCGTGGGAAAACCCCCATGGCCTCGTGATGCCCCCCCATTTATGAAGGGCCCATCAGGGACAGAAACTCCAACCTGAGCGATCGCCTGATCCTCGCCCTGACTTCAGATGCACGAGATCTCGATTCAGGTCTGTAGATTGTGCCTGCCATGGCCTCATCCAGAAACCTAAGCCTAGCTTGTGTTCTCAGACTTTTGTCGTCAGACTACTGGCCCACAAGCCCTCCAGTTTGGCAATACAGTACTACAATGCAGCACTCTGCCGGCCCTCCAGAAGAAAAACATTGTCCTCTGTGGCTACCCTGTGCCCCAAATGATGATCAACCTGCACCGATCTTGGTTGTACCCCAAATACATAGGCTGACCAGGGCACTAATGCCCTTTGGGACACAGCCTGAGACTGGACCCCCTGACCCCTCCCAGACAGCTGGCCGCAAACTGAGCACATCGAGCCTCCATGGCCTTAGGTCGTCATCCTCTCCCAACTTCGGTTTTCAGGTTTCAGAACCTAGACCTTATCTCCTATCACTACCCAGGGTTGAAGGTGATGCAGAAATCAGAACTCCTTCCCCACGGCAAGAAACCTTGTGGTTGGCATGTTGTCCAACGTTAAGTGTAGTTGAAATCAGTGTTGCCTATGAGGCCCCGCCAATGCTCGCGGGCCACATTGGTCACAAACACACATTGTGACCCTCAGGCTGAGCCCAGTCCTCAAGTAAGGCCACTCAGTGGCTGGATGAAGAGATAGCATATTAAGCTTGCAATGCCCCTAGCCCCCAATTTAAAACCATAGTTCGGGTTGTCCCTTCTATCTTCCCCACGGCTTTGCTTTGGAATTCCTCTTTTGGTGGGACACCTGAGGTAACAAACCTGAAAGGAGACCTCCCATCCCACAGATTGACGAAAAGCAATTGGGAATCGGGCCAAATCCTCAAGAGGAAGATTCGTCCATGGCCCATGAGGCCTCCCGACATTCCACGGCCATCGCTGACACAAAATCCAGAGACAAATGCCTGAGCAAGTGCCTCAGACTCGCACTTTCTTCATATCCTGAAGAGTTCTTCTCATGGTTTGTAGATCGGGCCTGCCATACCTACGTCCCCAAACCTAAGCTGAGTTTGTGTTTTCAGACGTCTGTCCTCAAAGCCTTGGGCCACACACCCTCCAGGCTGGGCCCCTGGAGCCACACATTAGGACTGTGCCTACCAATCCATGGGAAATCTGCCCATTCCATGGTCCAAAATCATACAAATTAGGAGAAACCTCCAAAGTCCCTGAGGCCATCCCAATAGTGTAGGTCGCCCGGAACAAACAAGGGCTGTCTGACACCAGCTGATAATCGACCTCCACTCATACCATAGATGGATGTCCCCAGAGAAGAAGATTGAACCAGACAGGACCCTAGGCCATAATAGGATCCATTGCTTTGGGTTACAAGCATGTGTCCTCAAAAGCCTGCTTTCAATACGAGCATAGGGGTTTTCCTGAGGCACCCATCAGAACTCATCTCGTCTCCACAAGGAAACCTGTGCATGGGAGCCATGTCCAAAGCTTAGGAGAGAACTTCAGGGTCCCGGTGCCACCGCCCCATTCCAAGGCCCTCATGGACACAAAAACACAATAGGACCCATCCTCAGGAAAGTCCATTTCAACTCAGCCACCCAGGTTGCTCCGGCAGAGCCATCAGATCTAAACTTTCTTGTTGCTAGGAGACAATTGGAATGCGAGGCGGGCTTCCCAGGCATCCATTCGAGAACGGTGCTCTGGAGTCATTCCATATGGGATGTCCTGGAGCTGTCCAACAGGTCTCAATTGTCCCGCAGGAGGAATCCTTGAATGGGGCATCCCACAACTCCCAACGTGGGAAAACCTCAATGGCCTCGAGATTCCGCTCCCTTCATGAAGCTGCCGTCATGCACAGAAACTCCAACCTGAGCCAACGTCTCATCCTCGCCCTGACTTCAGATGCATGACATATTGGTTCAGATCTGCAGGGGGTACCAGCCGTGCCCTCGCCCTGAAATAGAAGTCTAGCTTGTCTTCTCAGAGTTCCGTCCTCACACTCCTGGCCCCGAAGCCCTCAAGTTTGGCAATTCCGGACCCACAATGCAGCACTCTGCCTGCCCTCTAGAAAAAAAATTAGTGCATCATGAGCTGCCCAGGCACCTTAGATGAGGATAAACCTACACAGCACTCAACTTTACCCAAATTATATAGTCTAACCTGGGCACTAATGCACTGTCGAACACAACCTGAGCCCGGACCTCCTGACCAACACCCAGAAAGCTGATGGCACACTGAGCCAATAATACCCGCCAGGGCCTTAGGTCATCATCTCTTCTGTACCTCAATTTTCAGTCTTCAGAACCGAGACCTTATCTCCAATCACTGCCCAGGGGTGAGTGTGATGCAGAAATCAGAACTCCTCCTTACCCATGGCAAGAACCCTTGTGGTTGGCACGTTGTCCAACGTTCAGTGTAGGAGAAACCAGCATTCACCCTGAGGCCCCGCCCATTCTTGAGTGCGACGAGGGCATACACACGCATTGTGACCCTCAGCATGAGTCTTGTCCTCTAGTAAATCCTCTCTGTGGCTGGACCTTTAGATGTCATAATGGGCTTGACATGTCCCTAGGCCCCAATTTTTAACCAAATTTCTGATTGTCCAGTCGCCCCTCCCCAGGGCTCTACTCTGGAATCCCTCATTTGGTGGGACACCTGAGGTTAAAAAAGAAAACAACAAAAACAACAACAACAACAACAACAACAACAACAACAACAACAAAAAGGACTTCTTCCAGCCCACAGAATGACCCCAAACTCTTTGGACGGGGCCAACCACCAGAGATTAAGACTCGTCCATTTCCCATGAAGTCACCCAGAAATTCCACGACCATGAGTGACACGATATCCAGAGACAAAAACTTGAGCAGGAGCCTCACACTCGCCCTTCTTTCAAATCCCAACGAGTTCTCCTCATGGTCTGTAGATCAGTCCTGCAATACCTATGACCCGAAACATCAGCCTAGTTTGTGTTTTCAGACAACTGTCAAAACAGCCCTGGCCTACACAACCTACAGGCTCTGGACACTGGAGCCAAACCTGAGGACTGTACTTGCCCTCTCCAAGGGAATTGTGTGTGCCCATTCCAATGGCCACAAATCTTCTTAGGATAAACCTCCAAAGTCCCTGATCCATCTCAATAGTGGTGGCTTCCCAGGAAAAACAGGGGCAATCTGAGCCCAACGGAGCCCCGACCTGCACTCAGACCCATAGACAGATGTCCCCAGAGGTAAAAAGGAAAGAACAGGCCCTTGGCAATAATCAGATCCATTGCTTTGGTTTCCAGGCGTCTCTCCTCAGAGGCCTGGATTTCAAAAGCAGCATCAAGCTGTTTCTTGACTCACCCATCAGAAAACATCTCATCTGCACATGGGAAACTTGCACGTTGGAGCTGTGTCAAAGCCTCTGTTTAGGAGAACCCTTTAGATCCCCAGTGCCAACTCTTCATTCCACGGTAATCATAGACACAAATGCACATTAGGACCCATCCCCAGGGGTGTCCATTTCAACTCAGCATCTTCTGTTGCTCCCCACAGATCCAGGAGATCTAACCTGTCTTGTTGCTAGGAGACAATTGGAATGCGAGGTGGGCTACCCAGCCATCCATCCTTAGAACCCTGCTCAGAATCATTGGCCTGGAGCCAAACAACAGGTCTCAATTGTCCTGCAGAAGACTCTCTGCAGTTTGGAGCTTCTCACAACTCCCATCGTGGGAAAACCCCCATGGCCTCGTGATGCCCCCCCATTTATGAAGGGCCCATCAGGGACAGAAACTCCAACCTGAGCGATCGCCTGATCCTCGCCCTGACTTCAGATGCACGAGATCTCGATTCAGGTCTGTAGATTGTGCCTGCCATGGCCTCATGCAGAAACCTAAGCCTAGCTTGTGTTCTCAGACTTTTGTCGTCAGACTACTGGCCCACAAGCCCTCCAGTTTGGCAATACAGTACTACAATGCAGCACTCTGCCGGCCCTCCAGAAGAAAAACATTGTCCTCTGTGGCTACCCAGTGCCCCAAATGATGATCAACCTGCACCAATCTTGGTTGTACCCCAAATACTTAGGCTGACCAGGGCACTAATGCCCTTTGCGACACAGCCTGAGACTGGACCCCCTGACCCCTCCCAGACAGCTGGCCGCAAACTGAGCACATCGAGCCTCCATGGCCTTAGGTCGTCATCCTCTCCCAACTTCGGTTTTCAGGTTTCAGAACCTAGACCTTATCTCCTATCACTACCCAGGGTTGAAGGTGATGCAGAAATCAGAACTCCTTCCCCACGGCAAGAAACCTTGTGGTTGGCATGTTGTCCAATGTTAAGTGTAGTTGAAATCAGTGTTGCCTATGAGGCCCCGCCAATGCTCGCGGGCCACATTGGTCACAAACACACATTGTGACCCTCAGGCTGAGCCCAGTCCTCAAGTAAGGCCACTCAGTGGCTGGATGAAGAGATAGCATATTGGGCTTGCAATGCCCCTAGCCCCCAATTTAAAACCATAGTTCGGGTTGTCCCTTCTATCTTCCCCACGGCTTTGCTTTGGAATTCCTCTTTTGGTGGGACACCTGAGGTAACAAACCTGAAAGGAGACCTCCCATCCCACAGATTGACGAAAAGCAATTGGGAATCGGGCCAAATCCTCAAGAGGAAGATTCGTCCATGGCCCATGAGGCCTCCCGACATTCCACGGCCATCGCTGACACAAAATCCAGAGACAAATGCCTGAGCAAGTGCCTCAGACTCGCACTTTCTTCATATCCTGAAGAGTTCTTCTCATGGTTTGTAGATCGGGCCTGCCATACCTACGTCCCCAAACCTAAGCTGAGTTTGTGTTTTCAGACGTCTGTCCTCAAAGCCTTGGGCCACACACCCTCCAGGCTGGGCCCCTGGAGCCACACATTAGGACTGTGCCTACCAATCCATGGGAAATCTGCCCATTCCATGGTCCAAAATCATACAAATTAGGAGAAACCTCCAAAGTCCCTGAGGCCATCCCAATAGTGTAGGTCGCCCGGAACAAACAAGGGCTGTCTGACACCAGCTGATAATCGACCTCCACTCATACCATAGATGGATGTCCCCAGAGAAGAAGATTGAACCAGACAGGACCCTAGGCCATAATAGGATCCATTGCTTTGGGTTACAAGCATGTGTCCTCAAAAGCCTGCTTTCAATACGAGCATAGGGGTTTTCCTGAGGCACCCATCAGAACTCATCTCGTCTCCACAAGGAAACCTGTGCATGGGAGCCATGTCCAAAGCTTAGGAGAGAACTTCAGGGTCCCGGTGCCACCGCCCCATTCCAAGGCCCTCATGGACACAAAAACACAATAGGACCCATCCTCAGGAAAGTCCATTTCAACTCAGCCACCCAGGTTGCTCCGGCAGAGCCATCAGATCTAAACTTTCTTGTTGCTAGGAGACAATTGGAATGCGAGGCATTCCCAGGCATCCATTCGAGAACGGTGCTCTGGAGTCATTCCATATGGGATGTCCTGGAGCTGTCCAACAGGTCTCAATTGTCCCGCAGGAGGAATCCTTGAATGGGGCATCCCACAACTCCCAACGTGGGAAAACCTCAATGGCCTCGAGATTCCGCTCCCTTCATGAAGCTGCCGTCATGCACAGAAACTCCAACCTGAGCCAACGTCTCATCCTCGCCCTGACTTCAGATGCATGACATATTGGTTCAGATCTGCAGGGGGTACCAGCCGTGCCCTCGCCCTGAAACAGAAGTCTAGCTTGTCTTCTCAGAGTTCCGTCCTCACACTCCTGGCCCCGAAGCCCTCAAGTTTGGCAATTCCGGACCCACAATGCAGCACTCTGCCTGCCCTCTAGAAAAAAAATTAGTGCATCATGAGCTGCCCAGGCACCTTAAATGAGGATAAACCTACACAGCACTCGACTTTACCCAAATTAGATAGTCTAACCTGGGCACTAATGCACTGTCGAACACAACCTGAGCCCGGACCTCCTGACCAACACCCAGAAATCTGACCGCACACTGAGCACATAAAACACGCCATGGCCTTAGGTCTCATCTCTTCCCTACCTCAGTTTTCAGGCTTCAGAACCGAGACCTTATCTCCAATCACTGCCCAGGGGTGAGTGTGATGCAGAAATCAGAACTCCTCCTTACCCATGGCAAGAACCCTTGTGGTTGGCACGTTGTCCAATGTTCAGTGTAGGAGAAACCAGCATTCACCCTGAGGCCCCGCCCATTATTGAGTGCGATGAGGACATACACACGCATTGTGACCCTCATCATGAGTCCTGTCCTCTAGTAAGTCCTCTTAGTGGCTGGACCATTAGATGTCATAATGGGCTTGACATGTCCCTAGGCCCCAATTTTTAACCAGTTTTCTAATTGTCCAGTCGCCCCTCCCCAGGGCTCTGCTCTGGAATCCCTCATTTGGTGGGACACCTGAGGTTAAAAAAGAAAACAACAACAAAAACAACAAAAACCGGACTTCTTGCAGCCCACAGTATGACCCCAAATTCTTTGGACTGGGCCAAACCACCAGAGAGTAAGACTCGTCCATTTCCCATGAAGTCACCCAAAAATTCCACGACCATGAGTGACACGATATCCAGAGACAAAAACTTGAGCAGGAGCCTCACACTGGCCCTTCTTTCAAATCCCAACGAGTTCCCTCATGGTCTGTAGATCTGTCCTGCCATACCTATGACCCGAAACATCAGCCGAGTTTGTGTTTTCAGACAACTGTCCAAACAGCCCTGGCCTACACAACCTACAGGCTCAGGCCCCTGGAGCCAAACCTGAGGACTGTACTTGCCCTCTCGTAGAAAATTGTGTGTGCCCATTCTAATGGCCACAACTCTTCTAATATATTAACCTCCAAAGTCCCTGATCCATCTCAATAGTGGTGGCTTCCCAGGAAAAACAGGGGCAATCTGAGCCCAACTGAGCACCTACATGCACTCAGACACATAGACAGATGTCCCCAGAGGTTTAAAGGAAAGAACAGGCCCCTAGGCACTAATCAGATCCATTGCTTTGTTTTCCAGGCATCTCTCCTCAGAGGCCTGGATTTCAAAAGCAGCATATAGCTGTTTCTTGACTCATCCATCAGAAAACATCTCATCTACACATGGGAACCTTGAACGTTGGAGCTGTGTCAACGCCTCTGTTTTGGAGAACATTTTAGGGCCCCAGTGCCACTGCTTCATTCCAAGATCTCCATAGACACAAAAGCACATTAGGACCCATCCCCAGGGGTGTCCATTTCAACTCAGCGTCCTCGGTTGCTCCCCACACATCCAGGAGATCTAACCTGTCTTGTTGCTAGGAGACAATTGGAATGCGAGGTGGGCTACCCAGCCATCCATCCTTAGAACCCTGCTCAGAATCATTGGCCTGGAGCCAAACAACAGGTCTCAATTGTCCTGCAGAAGACTCTCTGCAGTTTGGAGCTTCTCACAACTCCCATCGTGGGAAAACCCCCATGGCTTCGTGATGCCCCCCCCATTCATGAAGGGGCCATCAGGGACAGAAACTCCAACCTGAGCGATCGTCTGATCCTCGCCCTGACTTCAGATGCACGAGATCTCGATTCAGGTCTGTAGATTGTGCCTGCCATGGCCTCACCCAGAAACCTAAGCCTAGCTTGTGTTCTCAGACTTTTGTCGTCAGACTACTGGCCCACAAGCCCTCCAGTTTGGCAATCCAGAACTACAATGTAGCACACTGCCGGCCATCCAGAAGAAAAACATTGTCCTCTGGGGCTACCCAGTGCCCCAAATGAGGATCAACCTGCACCGAACTTGGCTGTACCCAAAATACATAGACAGACCAGGGCACTAATGCCCTTTCCGACACAGCCTGAGCCTGGAACCCATGGCCCCTCCCAGACAGCTGGCCGCACACTGAGCACATCGAGCCGCCATGGCCTTAGGTCGTCATCTCTTCCCAACCTCGGTTTTCAGGTTTCAGAACCTAGACCTTATCTCCAAATACTGCCCAGTGTTGAAGGTGATGTAGAAATCAGAACTCCTTCCCCATAGCAAGAAACCTTGTGGTTGGCATGTTGTCCATCGTTCAGTGTAGTTGAAACCTGTGTGGCCCATGAGGCCCCGCCCACGCTCGAGGGCCACATTGGTCACAAACACATATTGTGACCCTCAAGCTGAGCCCAGTCCTCAAGTAAGGCCACTCAGTTGCTGGGTGAAGAGATAGCATATTGGGCTTGCCATGCCCCTATGCCCCAATTTTTAACCATAGTTCGAGTTGTCACTTCTATCTTCCCCACGGCTTTGCTTTGGAATTCCTCTTTTGGTGGGACACCTGAGGTAACAAACCTGAAAGGACACCTCTCATCCCACAGATTTATGAAAAGCAATTGGGAATCGGGCCAAATCCTCAGAGAGGAAGATTCGTCCATGGCCCAGGAGGCCTCCCCGACATTCCAAGGCCATCGCTGACACAAAATCCAGAGGCAAAAGCCTGAGCCAGCGCCTCAGACTAGCACTTTCTTCATATCCTGAAGAGTTCTTCTCATGGTTTGTAGATCGGGCCTGCCATACCTACGTCCCCAAACCTAAGCTGAGTTTGTGTTTTCAGACTTCTGTCCTCAAAGTCTTGAGCCACACACCCTCCAGGCTGGGCTCCTGGAGCCACACATTAGGACTGAGCCTACCAATCCATGGGAATTCTGCCCATTCCATGGTCCAAAATCGTACAAGTTAGGAGAAACCTCCAAAGTCCCTGAGGCCATCCCAATAGTTTAGGTCCCCCGGAACAAACAAGGGCTGTCTGACACCAGCTGATAATCGACCTCCACTCATACCATAGATGGATGTCCCCAGAGAAGAACATTGAACCAGACAGGACCCTAGGCCATAATAGGATCCATTGCTTTGGGTTACAGGCATGTGTCCTCAAAAGCCTGATTCCAATACGAGCATAGGGGTTTTCCTGAGTCACCCATCAGAACTCATCTCGTCTCCACAAGGAAACCTGTGCATGGGAGCCATGTCCAAAGCTTAGGTGAGTACTTCATGGTCCCGATGCCACCGCCCCATTCCAAGACCCTCATGGACACAAAAACACATTAGGACCCATCTTCAGGGAAGTCCATTTCAACTCATCCACTCGGTTGCTCCGGCAGAGCCATCAGATCTAAATTGTCTTGTTGCTCGGAGACAATTGGAATGGGAAGCGAGCTTCCCAGGCATCCATCCGCGAATGGTGCTCTGGAGTCATTCCATATGGGATGTCCTGGAGCTGTCCAACAGGTCTCAATTGTCCTGCAGAAGGAATCCTTGAAGGGTGCTTCCCACAACTCCAAACGTGGGAAAACCTCAATGGCCTCGAGATTCCACTCCCTTCATTAAACGGTCGACATGCACAGAAACTCCAACCTTAGCCAACGTCTGATCCTCGCCCTGACTTCAGATGCATGAGATATTGGTTCAGATCTGCAGGGGGTACCTGCCGTGCCCTCGCCCTGAAACACAAGTCTAGCTTGTCTTCTCAGACTTCCGTCCTCACACTCCTGGCCCCGAAGCCCTCAAGTTTGGCAATTCCGGACCCACAATGCAGCACTCTGCCTGCCCTCTAGTAAAAAATTAGTGCCTCATTAGCTGCTCAGGCACCTTAAATGAGGATAAACCTACACAGCACTCGACTTTACCCAAATGATATAGTCTAACCTGGGCACTAATGCACTGTCGAACACAACCTGAGCCGGGACCTCCTGACCAACACCCAGAAATCTGACCGCAAACTGAGCACATAAAACCCGCCATGGCCTTAGGTCATCATCTCTTCCCTACCTCAGTTTTCAGGCTTAGGAACCGAGACCTTATCTCCAATCACTGCCCAGGGGTGAGTGTGATGCAGAAATCAGAACTCCTCCTTACCCATGGCAAGAACCCTTGTGGTTGGCACGTTGTCCAACGTTCAGTGTAGGAGAAACCAGCATTCACCCTGAGGCCCCGCCCATTCTTGAGTGCGATGAGGACATACACACGCATTGTGACCCTCAGCATGAGTCCTGTCCTCTAATAAGTCCTCTTAGTGGCTGGACCATTAGATGTCATAATGGGCTTGACATGTCCCTAGGCCTGAATTTTTAACCAGTTTTCTAATTGTCCAGTCGCCCCTCCCCAGGGCTCTACTCTGGAATCCCTCATTTGGTGGGACACCTGAGGTTAAAAAAGAAACAACAACAACAACAACAACAAAAACCGGACTTCTTGCAGCCCACAGTATGACCCCAAATTCTTTGGACTGGGCCAAACCACCAGAGAGTAAGACTCGTCCATTTCCCATGAAGTCACCCAAAAATTCCACGACCATGAGTGACACGATATCCAGAGACAAAAACTTGAGCAGGAGCCTCACACTGGCCCTTCTTTCAAATCCCAACGAGTTCCCTCATGGTCTGTAGATCTGTCCTGCCATACCTATGACCCGAAACATCAGCCGAGTTTGTGTTTTCAGACAACTGTCCAAACAGCCCTGGCCTACACAACCTACAGGCTCAGGCCCCTGGAGCCAAACCTGAGGACTGTACTTGCCCTCTCGTAGAAAATTGTGTGTGCCCATTCTAATGGCCACAACTCTTCTAATATATTAACCTCCAAAGTCCCTGATCCATCTCAATAGTGGTGGCTTCCCAGGAAAAACAGGGGCAATCTGAGCCCAACTGAGCACCTACCTGCACTCAGACACATAGACAGATGTCCCCAGAGGTTTAAAGGAAAGAACAGGCCCCTAGGCACTAATCAGATCCATTGCTTTGTTTTCCAGGCATCTCTCCTCAGAGGCCTGGATTTCAAAAGCAGCATATAGCTGTTTCTTGACTCATCCATCAGAAAACATCTCATCTACACATGGGAACCTTGAACGTTGGAGCTGTGTCAACGCCTCTGTTTTGGAGAACATTTTAGGGCCCCAGTGCCACTGCTTCATTCCAAGATCTCCATAGACACAAAAGCACATTAGGACCCATCCCCAGGGGTGTCCATTTCAACTCAGCGTCCTCGGTTGCTCCCCACACATCCAGGAGATCTAACCTGTCTTGTTGCTAGGAGACAATTGGAATGCGAGGTGGGCTACCCAGCCATCCATCCTTAGAACCCTGCTCAGAATCATTGGCCTGGAGCCAAACAACAGGTCTCAATTGTCCTGCAGAAGACTCTCTGCAGTTTGGAGCTTCTCACAACTCCCATCGTGGGAAAACCCCCATGGCTTCGTGATGCCCCCCCATTCATGAAGGGGCCATCAGGGACAGAAACTCCAACCTGAGCGATCGTCTGATCCTCGCCCTGACTTCAGATGCACGAGATCTCGATTCAGGTCTGTAGATTGTGCCTGCCATGGCCTCACCCAGAAACCTAAGCCTAGCTTGTGTTCTCAGACTTTTGTCGTCAGACTACTGGCCCACAAGCCCTCCAGTTTGGCAATCCAGAACTACAATGTAGCACACTGCCGGCCATCCAGAAGAAAAACATTGTCCTCTGGGGCTACCCAGTGCCCCAAATGAGGATCAACCTGCACCGAACTTGGCTGTACCCAAAATACATAGACAGACCAGGGCACTAATGCCCTTTCCGACACAGCCTGAGCCTGGAACCCATGGCCCCTCCCAGACAGCTGGCCGCACACTGAGCACATCGAGCCGCCATGGCCTTAGGTCGTCATCTCTTCCCAACCTCGGTTTTCAGGTTTCAGAACCTAGACCTTATCTCCAAATACTGCCCAGTGTTGAAGGTGATGTAGAAATCAGAACTCCTTCCCCATAGCAAGAAACCTTGTGGTTGGCATGTTGTCCATCGTTCAGTGTAGTTGAAACCTGTGTGGCCCATGAGGCCCCGCCCACGCTCGAGGGCCACATTGGTCACAAACACATATTGTGACCCTCAAGCTGAGCCCAGTCCTCAAGTAAGGCCACTCAGTTGCTGGGTGAAGAGATAGCATATTGGGCTTGCCATGCCCCTATGCCCCAATTTTTAACCATAGTTCGAGTTGTAACTTCTATCTTCCCCACGGCTTTGCTTTGGAATTCCTCTTTTGGTGGGACACCTGAGGTAACAAACCTGAAAGGACACCTCTCATCCCACAGATTTATGAAAAGCAATTGGGAATCGGGCCAAATCCTCAGAGAGGAAGATTCGTCCATGGCCCAGGAGGCCTCCCCGACATTCCAAGGCCATCGCTGACACAAAATCCAGAGGCAAAAGCCTGAGCCAGCGCCTCAGACTAGCACTTTCTTCATATCCTGAAGAGTTCTTCTCATGGTTTGTAGATCGGGCCTGCCATACCTACGTCCCCAAACCTATGCTGAGTTTGTGTTTTCAGACTTCTGTCCTCAAAGTCTTGGGCCACACACCCTCCAGGCTGGGCTCCTGGAGCCACACATTAGGACTGAGCCTACCAATCCATGGGAATTCTGCCCATTCCATGGTCCAAAATCGTACAAGTTAGGAGAAACCTCCAAAGTCCCTGAGGCCATCCCAATAGTTTAGGTCCCCCGGAACAAACAAGGGCTGTCTGACACCAGCTGATAATCGACCTCCACTCATACCATAGATGGATGTCCCCAGAGAAGAACATTGAACCAGACAGGACCCTAGGCCATAATAGGATCCATTGCTTTGGGTTACAGGCATGTGTCCTCAAAAGCCTGATTCCAATACGAGCATAGGGGTTTTCCTGAGTCACCCATCAGAACTCATCTCGTCTCCACAAGGAAACCTGTGCATGGGAGCCATGTCCAAAGCTTAGGTGAGTACTTCATGGTCCCGATGCCACCGCCCCATTCCAAGACCCTCATGGACACAAAAACACATTAGGACCCATCTTCAGGGAAGTCCATTTCAACTCATCCACTCGGTTGCTCCGGCAGAGCCATCAGATCTAAATTGTCTTGTTGCTCGGAGACAATTGGAATGGGAAGCGAGCTTCCCAGGCATCCATCCGCGAATGGTGCTCTGGAGTCATTCCATATGGGATGTCCTGGAGCTGTCCAACAGGTCTCAATTGTCCTGCAGAAGGAATCCTTGAAGGGTGCTTCCCACAACTCCAAACGTGGGAAAACCTCAATGGCCTCGAGATTCCACTCCCTTCATTAAACGGTCGACATGCACTGAAACTCCAACCTGAGCCAACGTCTGATCCTCGCCCTGACTTCAGATGCATGAGATATTGGTTCAGATCTGCAGGGGGTACCTGCCGTGCCCTCGCCCTGAAACACAAGTCTAGCTTGTCTTCTCAGACTTCCGTCCTCACACTCCTGGCCCCGAAGCCCTCAAGTTTGGCAATTCCGGACCCACAATGCAGCACTCTGCCTGCCCTCTAGTAAAAAATTAGTGCCTCATTAGCTGCTCAGGCACCTTAAATGAGGATAAACCTACACAGCACTCGACTTTACCCAAATGATATAGTCTAACCTGGGCACTAATGCACTGTCGAACACAACCTGAGCCGGGACCTCCTGACCAACACCCAGAAATCTGACCGCAAACTGAGCACATAAAACCCGCCATGGCCTTAGGTCATCATCTCTTCCCTACCTCAGTTTTCAGGCTTAGGAACCGAGACCTTATCTCCAATCACTGCCCAGGGGTGAGTGTGATGCAGAAATCAGAACTCCTCCTTACCCATGGCAAGAACCCTTGTGGTTGGCACGTTGTCCAACGTTCAGTGTAGGAGAAACCAGCATTCACCCTGAGGCCCCGCCCATTCTTGAGTGCGATGAGGACATACACACGCATTGTGACCCTCAGCATGAGTCCTGTCCTCTAGTAAGTCCTCTTAGTGGCTGGACCATTAGATGTCATAATGGGCTTGACATGTCCCTAGGCCTGAATTTTTAACCAGTTTTCTAATTGTCCAGTCGCCCCTCCCCAGGGCTCTACTCTGGAATCCCTCATTTGGTGGGACACCTGAGGTTAAAAAAGAAACAACAACAACAACAACAACAAAATACGGACTTCTTCCAGCCCACAGAATGACCCCAAATTCTTTGGACGGGGCCAAACCACCAGAGAGTAAGACTCGTCCATTTCCCATGAAGTCACCCAGAAATTCCACGACCATGAGTGACACGATATCCAGAGACAAAAACTTGAGCAGGAGCCTCACACTCGCCCTTCTTTCAAATCCCAACGAGTTCTCCTCATGGTCTGTAGATCAGTCCTGCCATACCTATGACCCGAAACATCAGCCGAGTTTGTGTTTTCAGACAACTGTCCAAACAGCCCTGGCCTACACAACCTACAGGCTCTGGTCACTGGAGCCAAACCTGAGGACTGTACTTGCCCTCTCCAAGGGAATTGTGTGTGCCCATTGCAATGGCCACAAATCTTCTAATGGGATAAACCTCCAAAGTCCCTGATCCATCTCAATAGTGGTGGCTTCCCAGGAAAAACAGAGGCAATCTGAGCCCAATGGAGCCCCGACCTGTACTCAGACCCATAGACAGATGTCCCCAGAGGTAAAAAGGAAAGAACAGGCCCTTGGCAATAATCAGATCCATTGCTTTGGTTTCCAGGCATCTCTCCTCAGTGGCCTGGATTTCAAAAGCAGCATATAGCTATTTCTTCATTCACCCATCAGAAAACATCTCATCTACACATGGGAAACTTGAACGTTGGAGCTGTGTCAAAGCCTCTGTTTAGGAGAACCCTTTAGATCCCCAGTGCCAACTCTTCATTCCACGGTAATCATAGACACAAATGCACATTAGGACCCATCCCCAGGGGTGTCCATTTCAACTCAGCGTCCTCGGTTGCTCCCCACACATCCAGGAGATCTAACCTGTCTTGTTGCTAGGAGACAATTGGAATGCGAGGTGGGCTACCCAGCCATCCATCCTTAGAACCCTGCTCAGAATCATTGGCCTGGAGCCAAACAACAGGTCTCAATTGTCCTGCAGAAGACTCTCTGCAGTTTGGAGCTTCTCACAACTCCCATCGTGGGAAAACCCCCATGGCCTCGTGATGCCCCCACATTCATGAAGGGGCCATCAGGGACAGAAACTCCAACCTGAGCGATCGCCTGATCCTCGCCCTGACTTCAGATGCACGAGATCTCGATTCAGGTCTGTAGATTGTGCCTGCCATGGCCTCATCCAGAAACCTAAGCGTAGCTTGTGTTCTCAGACTTTTGTCGTCAGACTACTGGCCCACAAGCCCTCCAGTTTGGCAATACAGAACTACAATGCAGCACTCTGCGGTCCCTCCAGAAGAAAAACATTGTCCTTGTGGCTACCCAGTGCCCCAAATGAGGATCCACCTGCACCGATCTTGGTTGTACCCCAAATACATAGGCTGACCAGGGCACTAATGCCCTTTGCGACACAGCCTGAGTTGGACCCCCTGACCCCTCCCAGACAGCTGGCCGCAAACTGAGCACATGGAGCCGCCATGGCCTTAGGTCGTCATCCTCTCCCAACCTCGGTTTTCAGGTTTCAGAACCTACACCTTATCTCCTATCACTACGCAGGGTTGAAGGTGATGCAGAAATCAGAACTCCTTCCCCACGACAAGAAACCTTGTGGTTGGCATGTTGTCCAACGTTCAGTGTAGTTGAAATCAGTGTTGCCTATGAGGCCCCGCCCATGCTCGCGGGCCACATTGGTCACAAACACACATTGTGACCCTCAGGCTGAGCCCAGTCCTCAAGTAAGGCCACTCAGTGGCTGGATGAAGAGATAGCATATTGGGCTTGCCATGCCCCTAGGCCCCAATTTTTAACCATAGTTCGGGTTGTCACTTCTATCTTCCCCACGGCTTTGCTTTGGAATTCCTCTTTTGGTGGGACACCTGAGGTAACAAACCTGAAAGGAGACCTCCCATCCCACAGATTGACGAAAAGCAATTGGGAATCGGGCCAAATCCTCAAGAGGAAGATTCGTCCATGGCCCATGAGGCCTCCCCGACATTCCACGGCCATCGCTGACACAAAATCCAGAGACAAATGTCTGAGCAAGTGCCTCAGACTCGCACTTTCTTCATAAACTGAAGAGTTCTTCTCATGGCTTGTAGATCGGGCCTGCCATACCTAAGTCCCCAAACCTAAGCTGAGTTTGTGTTTTCAGACGTCTGTCCTCAAAGCCTTGGGCCACACACCCTCCAGGCTGGGCCCCTGGAGCCACACATTAGGACTGTGCCTACCAATCCATGGGAAATCTGCCCATTCCATGGTCCAAAATCTTACAAATTAGGAGAATCCTCCAAAGTCCCTGAGGCCATCCCAATGGTGTAGGTCGCCCAGAACAAACAAGGGCTGTCTGACACCAGCTGATAATCGACCTCTACTCACACCATAGATGGATGTCCCCAGAGAAGAAGATTGAACCAGACAGGACCCTAGGCCATAATAGGATCCATTGCTTTGGGTTACAAGCATGTGTCCTCAAAAGCCTGCTTTCAATACGAGCATAGGGGTTTTCCTGAGTCACCCATCAGAACTCATCTCGTCTCCACAAGGAAACCTGTGCATCGGAGCCATGTCCAAAGCTTAGGAGAGAACTTCAGGGTCCCGGTGCCACCGCCCCATTCCAAGGCCCTCATGGACACAAAAACACATTAGGACCCATTCTCAGGAAAGTCCATTTCAACTCAGCCACCCAGGTTGCTCCGGCAGAGCCATCAGATCTAAACTTTCTTGTTGCTAGGAGACAATTGGAATGCGAGGCGGGCTTCCCAGGCATCCATTCGAGAACGTTGCTCTGGAGTCATTCCATATGGGATGTCCTGGAGCTGTCCAACAGGTCTCAATTGTCCCGCAGAAGGATGCCTTGAATGGGGCATCCCACAACTCCCAACGTGGGAAAACCTCAATGGCCTCGAGATTCCGCTCCCTTCAAGTAGCTGCCGTCATGCACATAAACTCCAACCAGAGCCAACGTCTCATCCTCGCCCTGACTTCAGATGCATGACATATTGGTTCAGATCTGCAGGGGGTACCTGCCGTGCCCTCGCCCTGAAACACAAGTCTAGCTTGTCTTCTCAGAGTTCCGTCCTCACACTCTTGGCCCCGAAGCCCTCAAGTTTGGCAATTCCGGACCCACAATGCAGCACTCTGCCTGCCTTCTAGAAAGAAAATTATTGCCTCCTGAGCTGCCCAGGCACCTTAAATGAGGATCAACCTACACAGCACTCGACTTTACCCAAATTATATAGTCTAACCTGGGCACTAATGCACTGTCGAACACAACCTGAGCCCGGACCTCCTGACCAACACCCAGAAAGCTGACCGCACAATGAGCACATAAAACCCGCCATGGCATTAGGTCATCATCTCTTCCCTACCTCAGTTTTCAGGCTTCAGAACCGAGACCTTATCTCCAATCACTGCCCAGGGGTGAGTGTGATGCAGAAATCAGAACTCCTCCTTACCCATGGCAAGAACCCTTGTGGTTGGCACGTTGTCCAACGTTCAGTGTGGAGAATCCAGCATTCATCCTGAGGCCCCGCCCATTCTTGAGTGCGACGAGGGCATACACACGCATTGTGACCCTCAGCATGAGTCCTGTCCTCTAGTAAGTCCTCTCAGTGGTTGGACCATTAGATGTCATACTGGGCTTGACATGTCCCTAAGCCCCAATTTTTAACCAGATTTCTGATTGTCCAGTCGCCCCTCCCCAGGGCTCTACTCTGGAATCCCTCATTTGGTGGGACACCTGAGGTTAAAAAAGAAAACAACAACAAAAACAAAAGATAAAACGGACTTCTTCCAGCCCACAGAATGACCCCAAACTCTTTGGACGGGGCCAAACCACCAGAGAGTAAGACTCGTCCATTTCCCATGAAGTCACCCAGAAATTCCACCACCATGAGTGACACGATATCCAGAGACAAAAACTTGAGCAGGGCCTCACACTCGCCCTTCTCTCAAATACCGAAGATTTCTCCTCATGGTCTGTAGATCAGTCCTGCCATACCTATGACCCGAAACGTAAGCCGAGTTTGTATTTTCAGACAACTGTCCAAACAGCCCTGGCCTACACAACCTAAAGGCTCAGGCCCCTGGAGCCAAACCTGAGGACTGTACTTGCCCTCTCCAAGGGAATTGCGTGTGCCCATTCCAATGGCCACAACCCTTCTCATAGGATAAACCTCCAAAGTCCCTGATCCATCTCAATAGTGGTGGCTTCCCAGGAAAAACAGGGGCAATCTGAGCCCAACTGAGCACTTACCTGCACTCAGACCCAAAGACAGTTGTCCCCAGAGGGAAAAGGGAAAGAACAGGCCCCTAGGCACTAATGAGATCCATTGCTTTGGTTTCCAGGCATCTCTCCTCAGAGGCCTGGATTTCAAAAGCAGCATATAGCTGTTTCTTGACTCACCCATCGGAAAACATCTCATCTACACATGGGAAACTTGCACGTTGGAGCTGTGTCAAAGCCTCTGTTTAGGAGAACCCTTTAGGGCCCCAGTGCCACCGCTTCATTCCAAGGTCTCCATAGACACAAAAGCACATTAGGACCCATCCCCAGGGGTGTCCATTTCAACTCAGCGTCCTCGGTTGCTCCCCACACATCCAGGAGATCTAACCTGTCTTGTTGCTAGGTGACAATTGGAATGCGAGGTGGGCTACCCAGCCATCCATCCTTAGAACCCTGCTCACAATCATTGGCCAGGTGCCAAACAACAGGTCTCAATTGTCCTGCAGAAGACTCTCTGCAGTTTGGAGCTTCTCACAACTCCCATCGTGGGAAAACCCCCATGGCCTCGTGATGCCCCCCCATTCATGAAGGGGCCATCAGGGACAGAAACTCCAACCTGAGCGATCGTCTGATACTCGCCCTGACTTCAGATGCACGAGATCTCGATTCAGGTCTGTAGATTGTGCCTTCCATGGCCTCACCCAGAAAACTAAGCCTAGCTTGTGTTCTCAGACTTTGGTCGTCAGACTACTGGCCCACAAGCCCTCCAGTTTGGCAATCCAGAACTACAGTGCAGCACTCTGCCGGCCCTCCAAAAGAAAAACATTGCCCTCCGGGGCTACCCAGTAACCCCAGTGAGTATCAACCTGCACCGACCTTGGCTGTACCCCCAATACATAGGCTGACCAGGGCACTAATGTCCTTTCTGACACAGCCTGATCCTGGACCCCCTGGCCCCTCCCAGACAGCTGGCCGCACACTGAGCACATCGAGCCGCCATGGCCTTAGGTCGTCATCTCTTCCCAACCTCGGTTTTCAGGTTTCAGAACTTAGACCTTATCTCCTATCACTGACCAGGGTTGAAGGTGATGCAGAAATCAGAACTCCTTCCCCATGGCAAGAAACCTTGTGGTTGGCATGCTGTCAAACATTCAGAGTAGTTGAAACCTGTGAGGCCCATGAGGCCCTGCCCATGCTCCCGGGCCACATTGGTCACAAACACACATTGTGACCCTCAGGCTGAGCCCAGTCCTCAAGTAAGGCCACTCAGTGGCTGGATGAAGAGATAGCATATTGGGCTTGCCATGCCCCTAGGCCCCAATTTTTAACCATAGTTCGGGTTGTCCCTTCAGTCTTCCCCACGGCTTTGCTTTGGAATTCCTCTTTTGGTGGGACACCTGAGGTAACAAAACTGAAAGGAGTCCTCCCATCCCACAGATTGACGAAAAGCAATTGGGAATCGGGCCAAATCCTCAGAGAGGAAGATTCGTCCATGGCCCATGAGGCCTCTCCGACATTCCTTGGCCATCGCTGATACAAAATCCAGAGACAAAAGCCTGAGCAAGCGCCTCAGACTCGCACTTTGTTCATATCCTGAAGAGTTTTTCTCATGGTTTGCAGATCGTGCCTGCCATACCTACGTCCCCAAACCTAAGTTGAGTTTTGTTTTCAGACTTCTGTCGTCAAAGTCTTGGGCCACACACCCTCCAGGCTGGGCCCCTGGAGCCACACATTAGGACTGTGCCTACCAATCCATGGGAATTCTGCCCATTCCATGGTCCAAAATCGTACAAATTAGGAGAAAACTCCAAAGACCGTGAGGCCATCCCAATAGTGTATGTAGCCCGGAACAAACAAGGGCTGTCTGACACCAGCTGATAATCGACCTCCACTCACACCATAGATGGATGTCCCCAGAGAAGAAGATTGAACCAGACAGGACCCAAGGCCATAATAGGATCCATTGATTTGGGTTCAGGCATGTGTCCTCAAAAGCCTGATTCCAATACGAGCATAGGGGTTTTCCTGAGGCACCCATCAGAACTCATCTCGTCTCCACTAGGAAACCTGTGCATGGTAGCCATGTCCAAAGCTTAGGAGAGTACTTCAGGGTCCCGGTGCCACCTCCCCATTCCAAGGCCCTCATGGACACAAAAACACATTAGGACCCATCCTCAGGAAAGTCCATTTCAACTCAACCACCCCGGTTGCTCCGGCAGAGCCATCAGATCTAAACTGTCTTGTTGCTAGGAGACAATTGGAATGCGAGGCGGGCTTCCCAGGCACCCATCCGCGAAAGGAGCTCTGGAGTCATTCCATATGGGATGTCCTAGAGATGCCCAAAATGTCTCAATTTTCCCGCTGAAGGAATTCTTGAAGGGGGCATCCCACAACTCCCAACGTGGGAAAACCTCAATGGCTTCAAGATTCCACTCCCTTCATGAAGCGGCCGTCATGCACAGAAACTCCAACCTGAGCCAACGTCTGATCCTCGCCCTGACTTCAGATGCATGAGATATTGGTTCAGATCTGCAGGGGGTCCCTGCCGTACCTCGCCCTGAAACCCAAGTCTAGCTTGTCTTCTCAGAATTCCGTCCTCACACTCCTGGCCCCGAAGCCCTCAAGTTTGGCAATTCCGGACCCACAATGCAGCACTCTGCCTGCCCTCGGGAAAAAAAAAAAATTATTGCCTCCTGAGCTGCCCAGGCACCTTAAATGAGGATAAACCTACACAGCACTCGACTTTACCGAAATTATATAGTCTAACCTTGGCACTAATGCACTGTCGAACACAACTTGAGCCCGGACCTCCTGACCAACACCCAGAAAGCTGACCGCACACTGAGCACATAAAACCCGCCATGGCATTAGGTCATCATCTCTTCCCTACCTCAGTTTTCAGGCTTCAGAACCGAGACCTTATCTCCAATCACTGCCCAGGGGTGAGTGTGATGCAGAAATCAGAACTCCTCCTTACCCATGGCAAGAACCCTTGTGGTTGGCCCGTTGTCCAACGTTCAGAGTAGGAGAAACCAGCATTCACCCTGAGGCCCCGCCCATTCTTGAGTGCCACGAGGGCATACACAAGCATTGTGACACTCAGCATGAGTCCTGTCCTCTAGTAAGTCCTCTCAGTGGCTGGACCATTAGATGTCATAATGGGCTTGACATGTCTTTAGGCCCCAATTTTTAACCAGATTTCTGATTGTCCAGTCGCCCATCCCCAGGGCTCTACTCTGGAATCCCTCATTTGGTGGGATACCTGAGGTTAAAAAAGAAAACACCAACAATAAAAAAAAAAAAAGACTTCTTCCAGCCCACAGAATGACCCGAAACTCTTTGGACGGGGCCAAACCACCAGAGAGTAAGACTCGTCCATTTCCTCGAAGTCACCCAGAAATTCCAAGACCATGAGTGACACGATATCCAGAGACAAAAACTTGAGCAGGCGCCTCACACGCCCTTCTTTCAAATCCCGTAGAGTTCTCCTCATGGTCTGTAGGTCAGTCCTGCCATACCTATGACCCGAAACATAAGCCGAGTTTGTGTTTTCAGACAACTGTCCAAACAGCCCTGGCCTACACAACCTACAGGTTCAGGCCCCTGGAGCCAAACCTGAGGACTGTACTTGCCCTCTCCAAGGGAATTGTGTGTGCCCATTCCAATGGCCACAACCCTTCTAATAGGATAAACCTCCAAAGTCCCTGATCCATCTCAATAGTGGTGGCTTCCCAGGAAAAAACAGGGGCAATCTGAGCCCAAAGGAGCACCTAACTGCACTCAGACCCATAGTCAGATGTCCGCAGAGTTAAAAAGGAAAGAACAGGCCCCTAGGCCCTAATCAGATCCATTGCTTTTGTTTCCAGTCATCTCTCCTCAGAGGCCTGGATTTCAAAAGCAGCATATAGCTGTTTCTACACTCACCCATCAGAAAACATCTCATCTACACATGGGAAACTTGCACGTTGGAGCTGTGTCAAAGCCTCTGTTTAGGAGAACCCTTTAGGGCCCCAGTGCCACCGCTTCATTCCAAGGTCTCCATAGACACAAAAGCACATTAGGACCCATCCTCAGGGGTGTCCATTTCAACTCAGCGTCCTCGGTTGCTCCCCACAGATCCAAAAGATATAACCTGTCTTGGTGCTAGGAGACAATTGGAATGCGAGGTGGGCTACCCAGCCATCCATCCTTAGAACCCTGCTCAGAATCTTTGGCCTGGAGCCATACAACAGGTCTCAATTGTCCCGCAGAAGACTCTCTGCAGTTTAGAGCTTCTCACAATTCCCATCGTGGGAAAACCCCCAAGGCGTTGTGATGCCCCCCATTCATGAAGGGGCCATCATGGGCAGAAACTACAACCTGAGCAATCGTCTGATCCTCGCCCTGACTTCAGATGCACGAGATTTCGATTCAGGGCTGTAGATTGTGCCTGCCATGGCCTCACCCAGAAACCTAAGCCTAGCTTGTGTTCTCAGACTTTTGTCGTCAGACTACTGGCGCACAAACCCTCCAGTTTGGCAATCCAGAACTACAACGCAGCACTCTGCCTGCCCTCCAGAATAAAAAACATTGTCCTCTGGGGCTACCCAGTAACCCCAAATGAGGATCAACCTGCACCGACCTTGGCTGTACCCCAAATACATAGGCTAACCAGGGCACTAATGTCCTTTCTGACACAGGCTGAGCCTGGACCTCCTGACCCCTCCCAGACAGCTGGCCGCACACTGAGCACATCGAGCTGCTGTGGCCTTAGGTCGTCATCTCTTCCCAACCTCGGTTTTCAGGTTTCAGAACCTAGACCTTTTCTCCAATCACTGCCCAGGGCTGAAGGTGATGCAGAAATCAGAACTCCTTCCCCATGGCAGGAAACCCTTGGTTGGCATGTTGTCTAACGTTCAGTATAGTTGAAACCAGTGTGGCCCTTGAGGCCCCGCCCATGCTCGGGGGCCACATTGGTCACAAACACACATTGTGACCCTCTGGCTGAGCCGAGTCCTCAAGTAAGGCCACTCAGTGGCTGGATGAAGAGATAGCATATTGGGCTTGCCATGCCCCTAGGCCCCAATTTTTAACCATAGTTCGGGTTGTCCCTTCAGTCTTCCCCACGGCTTGGCTTTGGAGTTCCTCTTTTGGTGGGACACCTGAGGTAACAAAACTGAAATGAGTCCTCCCATCCCACAGATTGACGAAAAGCAATTGGGAATCGGGCCAAATCCTCAGAGAGGAAGATTCGTCCATGGCCCATGAGGCCTCCCCGACATTCCACGGCCATCGCTGATACAAAATCCAGAGACAAAAGCCTGAGCAAGCGCCTCAGACTCGCACTTTCTTCATATCCAGAAGAGTTCTTCTCATGGTTTGTAGATCGGGCCTGCCATACCTACGTCCCCAAACCTAAGCTGAGTTTGTGTTTTCAGACTTCTGTCCTCAAAGTCTTGGGCCACACACCCTCCAGGCAGGGCCCTTGGAGCCACATATTAGGACTGTGCCTACCAGTCCATGGGAATTCGGCCCATTCCATGGTCCAAATGGTACAAATTAGGAGAACCCTCCAAAGTCCCTGAGGCCATCCCAATAGTGTAGGACGCCCGGAACAAACAAGTGCTGTCTGACACCAGCTGATAATCGACCTCCACTCATACCATAGATGGATGTCCCCAGAGAAGAAGATTGAACCAGACAGGAACCTAGGCCATAATAGGATCCATTGCTTTGGGTTACAGGCAGGTGTCCTCAAATGCCTGATTCCAATACGAGCATAGGGGTTTTCCTGAGGCACCCATCAGAACTCATCTCGTCTCCACAAGGAAACCTGTTCATGGGAGCCATGTCCAAAGCTTAGGAGAGTACTTCAGGGTCCCGTAGCCACCGCCCCATTCCAAGGCCCTCATGGTCAGAAAAACACATTAGGGCCCATCCTCAGGAAAGTCCACTTCAACTCAGCCACCCCGGTTGCTCCGGCAGAGCCATCAGATCTAAACTGTCTTGTTGCTAGGAGACAATTGGAATGCGAGGCGGGCTTCCCAGGCATCCATCCACGAACGGTGCTCTGGAGTCATTCCATATGGGATGTCCTGGAGCTGTCCAACAGGTCTCAATTGTCCCGCAGAAGGAATCCTTGAAGGGGGCATCCCACAACTCCCAACGTGGGAAAACCTCAATGGCCCCGAGATTCCGCTCCCTTCATGAAGCGGCCGTCATGCACAGAAACTCCAACCTGAGCCAACGTCTGATCCTCGCCCTGACTTTAGATGCATGAGATTGGTTCAGATCTGCAGGGGGTACCTGCCGTGCCCTCGCCCTGAAACCCAAGTTAGCTTGTCTTCTCAGACTTCCGTCCTCACACTACTGGCCCCGAAGCCCTCAAGTTTGGCAATTCCGGACCCACAATGCAGCACTCTTCCTGCCCTCTAGAAAAAAAATTATTGCCTCATGAGCTGCCCAGGCACCTTAAATGAGGATAAACCTACACAGCACTCGACTTTACCCAAATGATATAGTCTAACCTGGGCACTAATGCACTGTCGAACACAACCTGAGCCCGGACCTCCTGACCAACACCCAGAAAGCTGACCGCACACTGAGCACATAAAACCCGCCATGTCCTTAGGTCATCATCCCTTCCCTACCTCAGTTTTCAGGCTTCAGATCCGAGATCTTATCTCCAATCACTGCCCAGGGGTGAGTGTGACGCAGAAATCAGACTCCTCCTTACCCATGGCAAGAACCCTTGTGGTTGGCACGTTGTCCAACGTTCAGTGTGGGAGAAACCAGCTTTCACCCTGAGGCCCCGCCCATTCTTGAGTGCGACGAGGGCATACACACGCATTGTGACCCTCAGCATGAGTCCTGTCCTCTAGTAAGTCCTCTCAGTGGCTGGACCATTAGATGTCATAATGGGCTTGACATGTCCCTAGGCCCCAATTTTTAACCAGATTTCTGATTGTCCAGTCGCCCCTCCCCAGGGCTCTACTCTGGAATCCCTCATTTGGTGGGACACCTGAGGTTAAAAAAGAAAACAACAACAACAACAACAACAACAACAAAACGGACTTCTTCCAGCCCACAGAATGACCCCAAACTCTTTGGACGGGGCCAAACCACCAGAGAGTAAGACTCGTCCATTTCCCATGAAGTCACCCAGAAATTCCACGACTATGAGTGACACGATATCCAGAGACAAAAACTTGAGCAGGAGCCTCACACTCGCCCTTCTTTCAAATCCCGAAGAGTTCTCCTCATGGTCTGTAGGTCAGTCCTGCCATACCTATGACCCGAAACATAAGCCGAGTTTGTGTTCTCAGACAACTGTCCAAACAGCCCTGGCCTACACAACCTACAGGCTCAGGCCCCTGGAGCCAAACCTGAGGACTGTACTTGCCCTCTCCAAGGGAATTGTGTGTGCCCATTCCAATGGCCACAACCCTTCTAATAGGATAAACCTCCAAAGTCCCTGATCCATCTCAATAGTGGTGGCTTCCCAGGAAAAAACAGGGGCAATCTGAGCCCAACTGAGCACCTACCTGCACTCAGACCCATAGAAAGATGTCCCCAGAGGTAAAAAGGAAAGAACAGGCCCCTAGGCCCTAATCAGATCCATTGCTTTTGTTTCCAGTCATCTCTCCTCAGAGGCCTGGATTTCAAAAGCAGCATATAGCTGTTTCTACACTCACCCATCAGAAAACATCTCATCTACACATGGGAAACTTGCACGTTGGAGCTGTGTCAAAGCCTCTGTTTAGGAGAACCCTTTAGGGCCCCAGTGCCACCGCTTCATTCCAAGGTCTCCATAGACACAAAAGCACATTAGGACCCATCCCCAGGTGTGTCCATTTCAACTCAGCGTCCTCAGTTGCTCCCCACAGATCCAGGAGATCTAACCTGTCTTGTTGCTAGGAGACAATTTGAATGCGAGGTGGGCTACCCAGCCATCCATCCTTAGAACCCTGCTCAGAATCATTGGCCTGGAGCCATACAACAGGTCTCAATTGTCCTGCAGAAGACTCTCTGCAGTTTGGAGCTTCTCACAACTCCCATCGTGGGAAAACCCCGATGGCCTCCAGATGCCCCCCCCATTCATGAAGGGGCCATCAGGGACAGAAACTCAAACCTGAGCAATCGTCTGAACCTCGCCCTGACTTCAGATGCACGAGATCTCGATTCAGGGCTGTAGATTGTGCCTGCCATGGCCTCACCCAGAAACCTAAGCCTAGCTTGTGTTCTCAGACTTTTGTCGTCAGACTACTGGCCCACAAGCCCTCCAGTTTGGCAATCCAGAACAACAATGCAGCACTCTGCCTGCCCTCCAGAAGAAAAAACATTGTCCTCTGGGGCTACCCAGTAACCCCAAATGAGGATCAACCTGCACCGAACTTGGCTGTACCCCAAATACATAGGCTGACCAGGGCACTAATGTCCTTTCTGACACAGGCTGAGCCTGGACCTCCTGACCCCTCCCAGACAGCTTGCCACACACTGAGCACATCGAGCCGCCATGGCCTTAGGTCGTCATCTCTTCCCAACCTCGGTTTTCAGGTTTCAGAACGTAGACTTTATCTCCAATCTCTGCCCAGGGTTGAAGGTGATGCAGAAATAAGAACTCCTTCCCCATGGCAAGAAACCTTGTGGTTGGCATGTTGTCCAACGTTCAGTGTAGTTGAAACCAGTGTGGCCCTTGAGGCCCCGCCCATGCTCGCGGGCCACATTGGTCACAAACACACATTGTGACCCTCTGGCTGAGCCGAGTCCTCAAGTAAGGCCACTCAGTGGCTGGATGAAGAGATAGCATATTGGGCTTGCCATGCCCCTAGGCCCCAATTTTTAACCATAGTTCGGGTTGTCCCTTCAGTCTTCCCCACGGCTTGGCTTTGGAATTCCTCTTTTGGTGGGACACCTGAGGTAACAAAACTGAAATGAGTCCTCCCATCCCACAGATTGACGAAAAGCAATTGGGAATCGGGCCAAATCCTCAGAGAGGAAGATTCGTCCATGGCCCATGAGGCCTCCCCAACATTCCACGGCCATCGCTGATACAAAATCCAGAGACAAAAGCCTGAGCAAGCGCCTCAGACTCGCACTTTCTTCATATCCAGAAGAGTTCTTCTCATGGTTTGTAGATCGGGCCTGCCATACCTACGTCCCCAAACCTAAGCATAGTTTGTGTTTTCAGACTTCTGTCCTCAAAGTCTTGGGCCACACACCCTCCAGGCTGGGCCCTTGGAGCCACACATTAGGACTGTGCCTACCAATCCATGGGAATTCTGCCCATTCCATGACCCAAAATCGTACAAATTAGGAGAAACTTCCAAAGTCCCTGAGGCCATCCCAATAGTGTAGGACGCCCGGAATAAACAAGGGCTGTCTGACACCAGCTGATAATCGACCTCCACTCATACCATAGATGGATGTCCCCAGAGAAGAAGATTGAACCAGACAGGACCCTAGGCCATAATAGGATCCATTGCTTTGGGTTACAGGCATGTGTCCTCAAAAGCCTGATTCCAATACGAGCATAGGGGTTTTCCTGAGTCACCCATCAGAACTCATCTCGTCTCCACAAGGAAACCTGTGCATGGGAGCCATGTCCAAAGCTTAGGAGAGTACTTCAGGGTCCCGTAGCCACCGCCCCATTCCAAGGCCCTCATGGTCAGAAAAACACATTAGGGCCCATCCTCAGGAAAGTCCATTTCAACTCAGCCACCCTGGTTGCTCCGGCAGAGCCATCAGATCTAAACTGTCTTGTTGCTAGGAGACAATTGGAATGCGAGGCGGGCTTCCCAGGCATCCATCCACGAACGGTGCTCTGGAGTCATTCCATATGGGATGTCCTGGAGCTGTCCAACAGGTCTCAATTGTCCCGCAGAAGGAATCCTTGAAGGGGGCATCCAACAACTCCCAACGTGGGAAAACCTCAATGGCCCCGACGTTCCGCTCCCTTCATGAAGCGGCCGTCATGCACTGAAACTCCAACCTGAGCCAACGTCTGATCCTTGCCCTGACTTCAGATGCATGAGATATTGGTTCAGATCTGCAGGGGGTACCTGCCGTGCCCTCGCCCTGAAACCCAAGTCTAGCTTGTCTTCTCAGACTTCCGTCCTCACACTCCTGGCCCCGAAGCCCTCAAGTTTGGCAATTCCGGACCCACAATGCAGCACTCTTCCTGCCCTCTAGAAAAAAAAGTTATTGCCTCATGAGCTGCCCAGGCACCTTAAATGAGGATCAACCTACACAGCACTCGACTTTACCCAAATGATATAGTCTAACCTGGGCACTAATGCACTGTCGAACACAACCTGAGCCCGGACCTCCTGACCAACACCCAGAAAGCTGACCGCACACTGAGCACAAAAAACCCGCCATGGCCTTAGGTCATCATCCCTTCCCTACCTCAGTTTTCAGGCTTCAGATCCGAGATCTTATCTCCAATCACTGCCCAGGGGTGAGTGTGATGCAGAAATCAGAACTCCTCCTTACCCATGGCAAGAACCCTTGTGGTTGGCACGTTGTCCAACGTTCAGTGTAGGAGAAACCAGCATTCACCCTGAGGCCCCGCCCATTCTTGAGTGCGACGAGGGCATACACACGCATTGTGACCCTCAGCATGAGTCCTGTCCTCTAGTAAGTCCTCTCAGTGGCTGGACCATTAGATGTCATAATGGGCTTGACATGTCCCTAGGCCCCAATTTTTAACCAGATTTCTGATTGTCCAGTCGCCCCTCCCCAGGGCTCTACTCTGGAATCCCTCATTTGTTGGGACACCTGAGGTTAAAAAAGAAAACAACAACAACAACAACAACAACAACAACAAAACGGACTTCTTCCAGCCCACAGAATGACCCCAAACTCTTTGGACGGGGCCAAACCACCAGAGAGTAAGACTCGTCCATTTCCCATGAAGTCACCCAGAAATTCCACGACCATGAGTGACACGATATCCAGAGACAAAAACTTGAGCAGGAGCCTCACACTCGCCCTTCTTTCAAATCCCGAAGAGTTCTCCTCATGGTCTGTAGGTCAGTCCTGCCATACCTATGACCCGAAACATAAGCCGAGTTTGTGTTTTCAGACAACTGTCCAAACAGCCCTGGCCTACACAACCTACAGGCTCAGGCCCCTGGAGCCAAACCTGAGGACTGTACTTGCCCTCTCCAAGGGAATTGTGTGTGCCCATTCCAATGGCCACAACCCTTCTAATAGGATAAACCTCCAAAGTCCCTGATCCATCTCAATAGTGGTGGCTTCCCAGGAAAAAACAGGGGCAATCTGAGCCCAACTGAGCACCTACCTGCACTCAGACCCATAGACAGATGTCCCCAGAGGTAAAAAGGAAAGAACAGGCCCCTAGGCCCTAATCAGATCCATTGCTTTTGTTTCCAGTCATCTCTCCTCAGAGGCCTGGATTACAAAAGCAGCATATAGCTGTTTCTACACTCACCCATCAGAAAACATCTCATCTACACATGGGAAACTTGCACGTTGGAGCTGTGTCAAAGCCTCTGTTTAGGAGAACCCTTTAGGGCCCCAGTGCCACCGCTTCATTCCAAGGTCTCCATAGACACAAAAGCACATTAGGACCCATCCCCAGGTGTGTCCATTTCAACTCAGCGTCCTCAGTTGCTCCCCACAGATCCAGGAGATCTAACCTGTCTTGTTGCTAGGAGACAATTGGAATGCGAGGTGGGCTACCCAGCCATCCATCCTTAGAACCCTGCTCAGAATCATTGGCCTGGAGCCATACAACAGGTCTCAATTGTCCTGCAGAAGACTCTCTGCAGTTTGGAGCTTCTCACAACTCCCATCGTGGGAAAACCCCGATGGCCTCCAGATGCCCCCCCCCATTCATGAAGGGGCCATCAGGGGCAGAAACTCCAACCTGAGCAATCGTCTGAACCTCGCCCTGACTACAGATGCACGAGATCTCGATTCAGGGCTGTAGATTGTGCCTGCCATGGCCTCACCCAGAAACCTAAGCCTAGCTTGTGTTCTCAGACTTTTGTCGTCAGACTACTGGCCCACAAGCCCTCCAGTTTGGCAATCCAGAACTACAATGCAGCACTCTGCCTGCCCTCCAGAAGAAAAAACATTGTCCTCTGGGGCTACCCAGTAACCCCAAATGAGGATCAACCTGCACCGAACTTGGCTGTACCCCAAATACATAGGCTGACCAGGGCACTAATGTCCTTTCTGACACAGGCTGAGCCTGGACCTCCTGACCCCTCCCAGACAGCTTGCCGCACACTGAGCACATCGAGCCGCCATGGCCTTAGGTCGTCATCTCTTCCCAACCTCGGTTTTCAGGTTTCAGAACGTAGACCTTATCTCCAATCACTGCCCAGGGTTGAAGGTGATGCAGAAATCAGAACTCCTCCTTACCCATGGCAAGAACCCTTGTGGTTGGCACGTTGTCCAACGTTCAGTGTAGGAGAAACCAGCATTCACCCTGAGGCCCCGCCCATTCTTGAGTGCGACGAGGGCATACACACGCATTGTGACCCTCAGCATGAGTCCTGTCCTCTAGTAAGTCCTCTCAGTGGCTGGACCATTAGATGTCATAATGGGCATGACATGTCCCTAGGCCCCAATTTTTAACCAGATTTCTGATTGTCCAGTCGCCCCTCCCCAGGGCTCTACTCTGGAATCCCTCATTTGTTGGGACACCTGAGGTTAAAAAAGAAAACAACAACAACAACAACAACAACAACAACAAAACGGACTTCTTCCAGCCCACAGAATGACCCCAAACTCTTTGGACGGGGCCAAACCACCAGAGAGTAAGACTCGTCCATTTCCCATGAAGTCACCCAGAAATTCCACGACCATGAGTGACACGATATCCAGAGACAAAAACTTGAGCAGGAGCCTCACACTCGCCCTTCTTTCAAATCCCGAAGAGTTCTCCTCATGGTCTGTAGGTCAGTCCTGCCATACCTATGACCCGAAACATAAGCCGAGTTTGTGTTTTCAGACAACTGTCCAAACAGCCCTGGCCTACACAACCTACAGGCTCAGGCCCCTGGAGCCAAACCTGAGGACTGTACTTGCCCTCTCCAAGGGAATTGTGTGTGCCCATTCCAATGGCCACAACCCTTCTAATAGGATAAACCTCCAAAGTCCCTGATCCATCTCAATAGTGGTGGCTTCCCAGGAAAAAACAGGGGCAATCTGAGCCCAACTGAGCACCTACCTGCACTCAGACCCATAGACAGATGTCCCCAGAGGTAAAAAGGAAAGAACAGGCCCCTAGGCCCTAATCAGATCCATTGCTTTTGTTTCCAGTCATCTCTCCTCAGAGGCCTGGATTACAAAAGCAGCATATAGCTGTTTCTACACTCACCCATCAGAAAACATCTCATCTACACATGGGAAACTTGCACGTTGGAGCTGTGTCAAAGCCTCTGTTTAGGAGAACCCTTTAGGGCCCCAGTGCCACCGCTTCATTCCAAGGTCTCCATAGACACAAAAGCACATTAGGACCCATCCCCAGGTGTGTCCATTTCAACTCAGCGTCCTCAGTTGCTCCCCACAGATCCAGGAGATCTAACCTGTCTTGTTGCTAGGAGACAATTGGAATGCGAGGTGGGCTACCCAGCCATCCATCCTTAGAACCCTGCTCAGAATCATTGGCCTGGAGCCATACAACAGGTCTCAATTGTCCTGCAGAAGACTCTCTGCAGTTTGGAGCTTCTCACAACTCCCATCGTGGGAAAACCCCGATGGCCTCCAGATGCCCCCCCCCATTCATGAAGGGGCCATCAGGGGCAGAAACTCCAACCTGAGCAATCGTCTGAACCTCGCCCTGACTACAGATGCACGAGATCTCGATTCAGGGCTGTAGATTGTGCCTGCCATGGCCTCACCCAGAAACCTAAGCCTAGCTTGTGTTCTCAGACTTTTGTCGTCAGACTACTGGCCCACAAGCCCTCCAGTTTGGCAATCCAGAACTACAATGCAGCACTCTGCCTGCCCTCCAGAAGAAAAAACATTGTCCTCTGGGGCTACCCAGTAACCCCAAATGAGGATCAACCTGCACCGAACTTGGCTGTACCCCAAATACATAGGCTGACCAGGGCACTAATGTCCTTTCTGACACAGGCTGAGCCTGGACCTCCTGACCCCTCCCAGACAGCTTGCCGCACACTGAGCACATCGAGCCGCCATGGCCTTAGGTCGTCATCTCTTCCCAACCTCGGTTTTCAGGTTTCAGAACGTAGACCTTATCTCCAATCACTGCCCAGGGTTGAAGGTGATGCAGAAATCAGAACTCCTTCCCCATGGCAAGAAACCCTTTGTTGGCATGTTGTCCAACGTTCAGTGTAGTTGAAACCAGTGTGGCCCTTGAGGCCCCGCCCATGCTCGCGGGCCACATTGGTCACAAACACACATTGTGACCCTCTGGCTGAGCCGAGTCCTCAAGTAAGGCCACTCAGTGGCTGGATGAAGAGATAGCATATTGGGCTTGCCATGCCCCTAGGCCCCAATTTTTAACCATAGTTCGGGTTGTCCCTTCAGTCTTCCCCACGGCTTGGCTTTGGAATTCCTCTTTTGGTGGGACACCTGAGGTAACAAAACTGAAATGAGTCCTCCCATCCCACAGATTGACGAAAAGCAATTGGGAATCGGGCCAAATCCTCAGAGAGGAAGATTCGTCCATGGCCCATGAGGCCTCCCCGACAATCCACGGCCATCGCTGATACAAAATCCAGAGACAAAAGCCTGAGCAAGCGCCTCAGACTCGCACTTTCTTCATATCCAGAAGAGTTCTTCTCATGGTTTGTAGATCGGGCCTGCCATACCTACGTCCCCAAACCTAAGCTGAGTTTGTGTTTTCAGACTTCTGTCCTCAAAGTCTTGGGCCACACACCCTCCAGGCTGGGCCCTTGGAGCCACACATTGGGACTGTGCCTACCAATCCATGGGAATTCTGCCCATTCCATGGTCCAATATCGTACAAATTAGGAGAAACCTCCAAAGTCCCTGAGGCCATCCCAATAGTGTAGGACGCCCGGAACAAACAAGGGCTGTCTGACACCAGCTGATAATCGACCTCCACTCATACCATAGATGGATGTCCCCAGAGAAGAAGATTGAACCAGACAGGACCCTAGGCCATAATAGGATCCATTGCTTTGGGTTACAGGCATGTGTCCTCAAAAGCCTGATTCCAATACGAGCATAGGGGTTTTCCTGAGGCACCCATCAGAACTCATCTCGTCTCCACAAGGAAACCTGTGCATGGGAGCCATGTCCAAAGCTTAGGAGAGTACTTCAGGGTCCCGTAGCCACCGCCCCATTCCAAGGCCCTCATGGTCAGAAAAACACATTAGGGCCCATCCTCAGGAAAGTCCATTTCAACTCAGCCACCCCGGTTGCTCCGGCAGAGCCATCAGATCTAAACTGTCTTGTTGCTAGGAGACAATTGGAATGCGAGGCGGGCTTCCCAGGCATCCATCCACGAACGGTGCTCTGGAGTCATTCCATATGGGATGTCCTGGAGCTGTCCAACAGGTCTCAATTGTCCCGCAGAAGGAATCCTTGAAGGGGGCATCCAACAACTCCCAACGTGGGAAAACCTCAATGGCCCCGACGTTCCGCTCCCTTCATGAAGCGGCCGTCATGCACTGAAACTCCAACCTGAGCCAACGTCTGATCCTTGCCCTGACTTCAGATGCATGAGATATTGGTTCAGATCTGCAGGGGGTACCTGCCGTGCCCTCGCCCTGAAACCCAAGTCTAGCTTGTCTTCTCAGACTTCCGTCCTCACACTCCTGGCCCCGAAGCCCTCAAGTTTGGCAATTCCGGACCCACAATGCAGCACTCTTCCTGCCCTCTAGAAAAAAAATTATTGCCTCATGAGCTGCCCAGGCACCTTAAATGAGGATCAACCTACACAGCACTCGACTTTACCCAAATGATATAGTCTAACCTGGGCACTAATGCACTGTCGAACACAACCTGAGCCCGGACCTCCTGACCAACACCCAGAAAGCTGACCGCACACTGAGCACAAAAAACCCGCCATGGCCTTAGGTCATCATCCCTTCCCTACCTCAGTTTTCAGGCTTCAGATCCGAGATCTTATCTCCAATCACTGCCCAGGGGTGAGTGTGATGCAGAAATCAGAACTCCTCCTTACCCATGGCAAGAACCCTTGTGGTTGGCACGTTGTCCAACGTTCAGTGTAGGAGAAACCAGCATTCACCCTGAGGCCCCGCCCATTCTTGAGTGCGACGAGGGCATACACACGCATTGTGACCCTCAGCATGAGTCCTGTCCTCTAGTAAGTCCTCTCAGTGGCTGGACCATTAGATGTCATAATGGGCTTGACATGTCCCTAGGCCCCAATTTTTAACCAGATTTCTGATTGTCCAGTCGCCCCTCCCCAGGGCTCTACTCTGGAATCCCTCATTTGTTGGGACACCTGAGGTTAAAAAAGAAAACAACAACAACAACAACAACAACAACAACAACAACAACAACAAAACGGACTTCTTCCAGCCCACAGAATGACCCCAAACTCTTTGGATGGGGCCAAACCACCAGAGAGTAAGACTCGTCCATTTCCCATGAAGTCACCCAGAAATTCCACGACCATGAGTGACACGATATCCAGAGACAAAAACTTGAGCAGGAGCCTCACACTCGCCCTTCTTTCAAATCCCGAAGAGTTCTCCTCATGGTCTGTAGGTCAGTCCTGCCATACCTATGACCCGAAACATAAGCCGAGTTTGTGTTTTCAGACAACTGTCCAAACAGCCCTGGCCTACAAACCTACAGGCTCAGGCCCCTGGAGCCAAACCTGAGGACTGTACTTGCCCTCTCCAAGGGAATTGTGTGTGCCCATTCCAATGGCCACAACCCTTCTAATAGGATAAACCTCCAAAGTCCCTGATCCATCTCAATAGTGGTGGCTTCCCAGGAAAAAACAGGGGCAATCTGAGCCCAACTGAGCACCTACCTGCACTCAGACCCATAGACAGATGTCCCCAGAGGTAAAAAGGAAAGAACAGGCCCCTAGGCCCTAATCAGATCCATTGCTTTTGTTTCCAGTCATCTCTCCTCAGAGGCCTGGATTACAAAAGCAGCATATAGCTGTTTCTACACTCACCCATCAGAAAACATCTCATCTACACATGGGAAACTTGCACGTTGGAGCTGTGTCAAAGCCTCTGTTTAGGAGAACCCTTTAGGGCCCCAGTGCCACCGCTTCATTCCAAGGTCTCCATAGACACAAAAGCACATTAGGACCCATCCCCAGGTGTGTCCATTTCAACTCAGCGTCCTCAGTTGCTCCCCACAGATCCAGGAGATCTAACCTGTCTTGTTGCTAGGAGACAATTGGAATGCGAGGTGGGCTACCCAGCCATCCATCCTTAGAACCCTGCTCAGAATCATTGGCCTGGAGCCATACAACAGGTCTCAATTGTCCTGCAGAAGACTCTCTGCAGTTTGGAGCTTCTCACAACTCCCATCGTGGGAAAACCCCGATGGCCTCCAGATGCCCCCCCCATTCATGAAGGGGCCATCAGGGGCAGAAACTCCAACCTGAGCAATCGTCTGAACCTCGCCCTGACTTCAGATGCACGAGATCTCGATTCAGGGCTGTAGATTGTGCCTGCCATGGCCTCACCCAGAAACCTAAGCCTAGCTTGTGTTCTCAGACTTTTGTCGTCAGACTACTGGCCCACAAGCCCTCCAGTTTGGCAATCCAGAACTACAATGCAGCACTCTGCCTGCCCTCCAGAAGAAAAAACATTGTCCTCTGGGGCTACCCAGTAACCCCAAATGAGGATCAAACTGCACCGACCTTGGCTGTACCCCAAATACATAGGCTGACCAGGGCACTAATGTCCTTTCTGACACAGGCTGAGCCTGGACCTCCTGACCCCTCCCAGACAGCTTGCCGCACACTGAGCACATCGAGCCGCCATGGCCTTAGGTCGTCATCTCTTCCCAACCTCGGTTTTCAGGTTTCAGAACGTAGACTTTATCTCCAATCACTGCCCAGGGTTGAAGGTGATGCAGAAATCAGAACTCCTTCCCCATGGCAAGAAACCCTTTGTTGGCATGTTGTCCAACGTTCAGTGTAGTTGAAACCAGTGTGGCCCTTGAGGCCCCGCCCATGCTCACGGGCCACATTGGTCACAAACACACATTGTGACCCTCTGGCTGAGCCGAGTCCTCAAGTAAGGCCACTCAGTGGCTGGATGAAGAGATAGCATATTGGGCTTGCCATGCCCCTAGGCCCCAATTTTTAACCATAGTTCGGGTTGTCCCTTCAGTCTTCCCCACGGCTTGGCTTTGGAATTCCTCTTTTGGTGGGACACCTGAGGTAACAAAACTGAAATGAGTCCTCCCATCCCACAGATTGACGAAAAGCAATTGGGAATCGGGCCAAATCCTCAGAGAGGAAGATTCGTCCATGGCCCATGAGGCCTCCCCGACATTCCACGGCCATCGCTGATACAAAATCCAGAGACAAAAGCCTGAGCAAGCGCCTCAGACTCGCACTTTCTTCATATCCAGAAGAGTTCTTCTCATGGTTTGTAGATCGGGCCTGCCATACCTACGTCCCCAAACCTAAGCTGAGTTTGTGTTTTCAGACTTCTGTCCTCAAAGTCTTGGGCCACACACCCTCCAGGCTGGGCCCTTGGAGCCACACATTGGGACTGTGCCTACCAATCCATGGGAATTCTGCCCATTCCATGGTCCAATATCGTACAAATTAGGAGAAACCTCCAAAGTCCCTGAGGCCATCCCAATAGTGTAGGACGCCCGGAACAAACAAGGGCTGTCTGACACCAGCTGATAATCGACCTCCACTCATACCATAGATGGATGTCCCCAGAGAAGAAGATTGAACCAGACAGGACCCTAGGCCATAATAGGATCCATTGCTTTGGGTTACAGGCATGTGTCCTCAAAAGCCTGATTCCAATACGAGCATAGGGGTTTTCCTGAGGCACCCATCAGAACTCATCTCGTCTCCACAAGGAAACCTGTGCATGGGAGCCATGTCCAAAGCTTAGGAGAGTACTTCAGGGTCCCGTAGCCACCGCCCCATTCCAAGGCCCTCATGGTCAGAAAAACACATTAGGGCCCATCCTCAGGAAAGTCCATTTCAACTCAGCCACCCCGGTTGCTCCGGCAGAGCCATCAGATCTAAACTGTCTTGTTGCTAGGAGACAATTGGAATGCGAGGCGGGCTTCCCAGGCATCCATCCACGAACGGTGCTCTGGAGTCATTCCATATGGGATGTCCTGGAGCTGTCCAACAGGTCTCAATTGTCCCGCAGAAGGAATCCTTGAAGGGGGCATCCAACAACTCCCAACGTGGGAAAACCTCAAGGGCCCCGACGTTCCGCTCCCTTCATGAAGCGGCCGTCATGCACTGAAACTCCAACCTGAGCCAACGTCTGATCCTTGCCCTGACTTCAGATGCATGAGATATTGGTTCAGATCTGCAGGGGGTACCTGCCGTGCCCTCGCCCTGAAACCCAAGTCTAGCTTGTCTTCTCAGACTTCCGTCCTCACACTCCTGGCCCCGAAGCCCTCAAGTTTGGCAATTCCGGACCCACAATGCAGCACTCTTCCTGCCCTCTAGAAAAAAAATTATTGCCTCATGAGCTGCCCAGGCACCTTAAATGAGGATCAACCTACACAGCACTCGACTTTACCCAAATGATATAGTCTAACCTGGGCACTAATGCACTGTCGAACACAACCTGAGCCCGGACCTCCTGACCAACACCCAGAAAGCTGACCGCACACTGAGCACATAAAACCCGCCATGGCCTTAGGTCATCATCCCTTCCCTACCTCAGTTTTCAGGCTTCAGATCCGAGATCTTATCTCCAATCACTGCCCAGGGGTGAGTGTGATGCAGAAATCAGAACTCCTCCTTACCCATGGCAAGAACCCTTGTGGTTGGCACGTTGTCCAACGTTCAGTGTGGGAGAAACCAGCATTCACCCTGAGGCCCCGCCCATTCTTGAGTGCGACGAGGGCATACACACGCATTGTGACCCTCAGCATGAGTCCTGTCCTCTAGTAAGTCCTCTCAGTGGCTGGACCATTAGATGTCATAATGGGCTTGACATGTCCCTAGGCCCCAATTTTTAACCAGATTTCTGATTGTCCAGTCGCCCCTCCCCAGGGCTCTACTCTGGAATCCCTCATTTGTTGGGACACCTGAGGTTAAAAAAGAAAACAACAACAACAACAACAACAACAACAACAACAACAACAACAAAACGGACTTCTTCCAGCCCACAGAATGACCCCAAACTCTTTGGATGGGGCCAAACCACCAGAGAGTAAGACTCGTCCATTTCCCATGAAGTCACCCAGAAATTCCACGACCATGAGTGACACGATATCCAGAGACAAAAACTTGAGCAGGAGCCTCACACTCGCCCTTCTTTCAAATCCCGAAGAGTTCTCCTCATGGTCTGTAGGTCAGTCCTGCCATACCTATGACCCGAAACATAAGCCGAGTTTGTGTTTTCAGACAACTGTCCAAACAGCCCTGGCCTACAAACCTACAGGCTCAGGCCCCTGGAGCCAAACCTGAGGACTGTACTTGCCCTCTCCAAGGGAATTGTGTGTGCCCATTCCAATGGCCACAACCCTTCTAATAGGATAAACCTCCAAAGTCCCTGATCCATCTCAATAGTGGTGGCTTCCCAGGAAAAAACAGGGGCAATCTGAGCCCAACTGAGCACCTACCTGCACTCAGACCCATAGACAGATGTCCCCAGAGGTAAAAAGGAAAGAACAGGCCCCTAGGCCCTAATCAGATCCATTGCTTTTGTTTCCAGTCATCTCTCCTCAGAGGCCTGGATTACAAAAGCAGCATATAGCTGTTTCTACACTCACCCATCAGAAAACATCTCATCTACACATGGGAAACTTGCACGTTGGAGCTGTGTCAAAGCCTCTGTTTAGGAGAACCCTTTAGGGCCCCAGTGCCACCGCTTCATTCCAAGGTCTCCATAGACACAAAAGCACATTAGGACCCATCCCCAGGTGTGTCCATTTCAACTCAGCGTCCTCAGTTGCTCCCCACAGATCCAGGAGATCTAACCTGTCTTGTTGCTAGGAGACAATTGGAATGCGAGGTGGGCTACCCAGCCATCCATCCTTAGAACCCTGCTCAGAATCATTGGCCTGGAGCCATACAACAGGTCTCAATTGTCCTGCAGAAGACTCTCTGCAGTTTGGAGCTTCTCACAACTCCCATCGTGGGAAAACCCCGATGGCCTCCAGATGCCCCCCCCATTCATGAAGGGGCCATCAGGGGCAGAAACTCCAACCTGAGCAATCGTCTGAACCTCGCCCTGACTTCAGATGCACGAGATCTCGATTCAGGGCTGTAGATTGTGCCTGCCATGGCCTCACCCAGAAACCTAAGCCTAGCTTGTGTTCTCAGACTTTTGTCGTCAGACTACTGGCCCACAAGCCCTCCAGTTTGGCAATCCAGAACTACAATGCAGCACTCTGCCTGCCCTCCAGAAGAAAAAACATTGTCCTCTGGGGCTACCCAGTAACCCCAAATGAGGATCAAACTGCACCGACCTTGGCTGTACCCCAAATACATAGGCTGACCAGGGCACTAATGTCCTTTCTGACACAGGCTGAGCCTGGACCTCCTGACCCCTCCCAGACAGCTTGCCGCACACTGAGCACATCGAGCCGCCATGGCCTTAGGTCGTCATCTCTTCCCAACCTCGGTTTTCAGGTTTCAGAACGTAGACTTTATCTCCAATCACTGCCCAGGGTTGAAGGTGATGCAGAAATCAGAACTCCTTCCCCATGGCAAGAAACCCTTTGTTGGCATGTTGTCCAACGTTCAGTGTAGTTGAAACCAGTGTGGCCCTTGAGGCCCCGCCCATGCTCACGGGCCACATTGGTCACAAACACACATTGTGACCCTCTGGCTGAGCCGAGTCCTCAAGTAAGGCCACTCAGTGGCTGGATGAAGAGATAGCATATTGGGCTTGCCATGCCCCTAGGCCCCAATTTTTAACCATAGTTCGGGTTGTCCCTTCAGTCTTCCCCACGGCTTGGCTTTGGAATTCCTCTTTTGGTGGGACACCTGAGGTAACAAAACTGAAATGAGTCCTCCCATCCCACAGATTGACGAAAAGCAATTGGGAATCGGGCCAAATCCTCAGAGAGGAAGATTCGTCCATGGCCCATGAGGCCTCCCCGACATTCCACGGCCATCGCTGATACAAAATCCAGAGACAAAAGCCTGAGCAAGCGCCTCAGACTCGCACTTTCTTCATATCCAGAAGAGTTCTTCTCATGGTTTGTAGATCGGGCCTGCCATACCTACGTCCCCAAACCTAAGCTGAGTTTGTGTTTTCAGACTTCTGTCCTCAAAGTCTTGGGCCACACACCCTCCAGGCTGGGCCCTTGGAGCCACACATTGGGACTGTGCCTACCAATCCATGGGAATTCTGCCCATTCCATGGTCCAATATCGTACAAATTAGGAGAAACCTCCAAAGTCCCTGAGGCCATCCCAATAGTGTAGGACGCCCGGAACAAACAAGGGCTGTCTGACACCAGCTGATAATCGACCTCCACTCATACCATAGATGGATGTCCCCAGAGAAGAAGATTGAACCAGACAGGACCCTAGGCCATAATAGGATCCATTGCTTTGGGTTACAGGCATGTGTCCTCAAAAGCCTGATTCCAATACGAGCATAGGGGTTTTCCTGAGGCACCCATCAGAACTCATCTCGTCTCCACAAGGAAACCTGTGCATGGGAGCCATGTCCAAAGCTTAGGAGAGTACTTCAGGGTCCCGTAGCCACCGCCCCATTCCAAGGCCCTCATGGTCAGAAAAACACATTAGGGCCCATCCTCAGGAAAGTCCATTTCAACTCAGCCACCCCGGTTGCTCCGGCAGAGCCATCAGATCTAAACTGTCTTGTTGCTAGGAGACAATTGGAATGCGAGGCGGGCTTCCCAGGCATCCATCCACGAACGGTGCTCTGGAGTCATTCCATATGGGATGTCCTGGAGCTGTCCAACAGGTCTCAATTGTCCCGCAGAAGGAATCCTTGAAGGGGGCATCCAACAACTCCCAACGTGGGAAAACCTCAAGGGCCCCGACGTTCCGCTCCCTTCATGAAGCGGCCGTCATGCACTGAAACTCCAACCTGAGCCAACGTCTGATCCTTGCCCTGACTTCAGATGCATGAGATATTGGTTCAGATCTGCAGGGGGTACCTGCCGTGCCCTCGCCCTGAAACCCAAGTCTAGCTTGTCTTCTCAGACTTCCGTCCTCACACTCCTGGCCCCGAAGCCCTCAAGTTTGGCAATTCCGGACCCACAATGCAGCACTCTTCCTGCCCTCTAGAAAAAAAATTATTGCCTCATGAGCTGCCCAGGCACCTTAAATGAGGATCAACCTACACAGCACTCGACTTTACCCAAATGATATAGTCTAACCTGGGCACTAATGCACTGTCGAACACAACCTGAGCCCGGACCTCCTGACCAACACCCAGAAAGCTGACCGCACACTGAGCACATAAAACCCGCCATGGCCTTAGGTCATCATCCCTTCCCTACCTCAGTTTTCAGGCTTCAGATCCGAGATCTTATCTCCAATCACTGCCCAGGGGTGAGTGTGATGCAGAAATCAGAACTCCTCCTTACCCATGGCAAGAACCCTTGTGGTTGGCACGTTGTCCAACGTTCAGTGTAGGAGAAACCAGCATTCACCCTGAGGCCCCGCCCATTCTTGAGTGCGACGAGGGCATACACACGCATTGTGACCCTCAGCATGAGTCCTGTCCTCTAGTAAGTCCTCTCAGTGGCTGGACCATTAGATGTCATAATGGGCTTGACATGTCCCTAGGCCCCAATTTTTAACCAGATTTCTGATTGTCCAGTCGCCCCTCCCCAGGGCTCTACTCTGGAATCCCTCATTTGTTGGGACACCTGAGGTTAAAAAAGAAAACAACAACAACAACAACAACAACAACAACAACAACAACAAAACGGACTTCTTCCAGCCCACAGAATGACCCCAAACTCTTTGGATGGGGCCAAACCACCAGAGAGTAAGACTCGTCCATTTCCCATGAAGTCACCCAGAAATTCCACGACCATGAGTGACACGATATCCAGAGACAAAAACTTGAGCAGGAGCCTCACACTCGCCCTTCTTTCAAATCCCGAAGAGTTCTCCTCATGGTCTGTAGGTCAGTCCTGCCATACCTATGACCCGAAACATAAGCCGAGTTTGTGTTTTCAGACAACTGTCCAAACAGCCCTGGCCTACAAACCTACAGGCTCAGGCCCCTGGAGCCAAACCTGAGGACTGTACTTGCCCTCTCCAAGGGAATTGTGTGTGCCCATTCCAATGGCCACAACCCTTCTAATAGGATAAACCTCCAAAGTCCCTGATCCATCTCAATAGTGGTGGCTTCCCAGGAAAAAACAGGGGCAATCTGAGCCCAACTGAGCACCTACCTGCACTCAGACCCATAGACAGATGTCCCCAGAGGTAAAAAGGAAAGAACAGGCCCCTAGGCCCTAATCAGATCCATTGCTTTTGTTTCCAGTCATCTCTCCTCAGAGGCCTGGATTACAAAAGCAGCATATAGCTGTTTCTACACTCACCCATCAGAAAACATCTCATCTACACATGGGAAACTTGCACGTTGGAGCTGTGTCAAAGCCTCTGTTTAGGAGAACCCTTTAGGGCCCCAGTGCCACCGCTTCATTCCAAGGTCTCCATAGACACAAAAGCACATTAGGACCCATCCCCAGGTGTGTCCATTTCAACTCAGCGTCCTCAGTTGCTCCCCACAGATCCAGGAGATCTAACCTGTCTTGTTGCTAGGAGACAATTGGAATGCGAGGTGGGCTACCCAGCCATCCATCCTTAGAACCCTGCTCAGAATCATTGGCCTGGAGCCATACAACAGGTCTCAATTGTCCTGCAGAAGACTCTCTGCAGTTTGGAGCTTCTCACAACTCCCATCGTGGGAAAACCCCGATGGCCTCCAGATGCCCCCCCCATTCATGAAGGGGCCATCAGGGGCAGAAACTCCAACCTGAGCAATCGTCTGAACCTCGCCCTGACTTCAGATGCACGAGATCTCGATTCAGGGCTGTAGATTGTGCCTGCCATGGCCTCACCCAGAAACCTAAGCCTAGCTTGTGTTCTCAGACTTTTGTCGTCAGACTACTGGCCCACAAGCCCTCCAGTTTGGCAATCCAGAACTACAATGCAGCACTCTGCCTGCCCTCCAGAAGAAAAAACATTGTCCTCTGGGGCTACCCAGTAACCCCAAATGAGGATCAAACTGCACCGACCTTGGCTGTACCCCAAATACATAGGCTGACCAGGGCACTAATGTCCTTTCTGACACAGGCTGAGCCTGGACCTCCTGACCCCTCCCAGACAGCTTGCCGCACACTGAGCACATCGAGCCGCCATGGCCTTAGGTCGTCATCTCTTCCCAACCTCGGTTTTCAGGTTTCAGAACGTAGACTTTATCTCCAATCACTGCCCAGGGTTGAAGGTGATGCAGAAATCAGAACTCCTTCCCCATGGCAAGAAACCCTTTGTTGGCATGTTGTCCAACGTTCAGTGTAGTTGAAACCAGTGTGGCCCTTGAGGCCCCGCCCATGCTCACGGGCCACATTGGTCACAAACACACATTGTGACCCTCTGGCTGAGCCGAGTCCTCAAGTAAGGCCACTCAGTGGCTGGATGAAGAGATAGCATATTGGGCTTGCCATGCCCCTAGGCCCCAATTTTTAACCATAGTTCGGGTTGTCCCTTCAGTCTTCCCCACGGCTTGGCTTTGGAATTCCTCTTTTGGTGGGACACCTGAGGTAACAAAACTGAAATGAGTCCTCCCATCCCACAGATTGACGAAAAGCAATTGGGAATCGGGCCAAATCCTCAGAGAGGAAGATTCGTCCATGGCCCATGAGGCCTCCCCGACATTCCACGGCCATCGCTGATACAAAATCCAGAGACAAAAGCCTGAGCAAGCGCCTCAGACTCGCACTTTCTTCATATCCAGAAGAGTTCTTCTCATGGTTTGTAGATCGGGCCTGCCATACCTACGTCCCCAAACCTAAGCTGAGTTTGTGTTTTCAGACTTCTGTCCTCAAAGTCTTGGGCCACACACCCTCCAGGCTGGGCCCTTGGAGCCACACATTGGGACTGTGCCTACCAATCCATGGGAATTCTGCCCATTCCATGGTCCAATATCGTACAAATTAGGAGAAACCTCCAAAGTCCCTGAGGCCATCCCAATAGTGTAGGACGCCCGGAACAAACAAGGGCTGTCTGACACCAGCTGATAATCGACCTCCACTCATACCATAGATGGATGTCCCCAGAGAAGAAGATTGAACCAGACAGGACCCTAGGCCATAATAGGATCCATTGCTTTGGGTTACAGGCATGTGTCCTCAAAAGCCTGATTCCAATACGAGCATAGGGGTTTTCCTGAGGCACCCATCAGAACTCATCTCGTCTCCACAAGGAAACCTGTGCATGGGAGCCATGTCCAAAGCTTAGGAGAGTACTTCAGGGTCCCGTAGCCACCGCCCCATTCCAAGGCCCTCATGGTCAGAAAAACACATTAGGGCCCATCCTCAGGAAAGTCCATTTCAACTCAGCCACCCCGGTTGCTCCGGCAGAGCCATCAGATCTAAACTGTCTTGTTGCTAGGAGACAATTGGAATGCGAGGCGGGCTTCCCAGGCATCCATCCACGAACGGTGCTCTGGAGTCATTCCATATGGGATGTCCTGGAGCTGTCCAACAGGTCTCAATTGTCCCGCAGAAGGAATCCTTGAAGGGGGCATCCAACAACTCCCAACGTGGGAAAACCTCAAGGGCCCCGACGTTCCGCTCCCTTCATGAAGCGGCCGTCATGCACTGAAACTCCAACCTGAGCCAACGTCTGATCCTTGCCCTGACTTCAGATGCATGAGATATTGGTTCAGATCTGCAGGGGGTACCTGCCGTGCCCTCGCCCTGAAACCCAAGTCTAGCTTGTCTTCTCAGACTTCCGTCCTCACACTCCTGGCCCCGAAGCCCTCAAGTTTGGCAATTCCGGACCCACAATGCAGCACTCTTCCTGCCCTCTAGAAAAAAAATTATTGCCTCATGAGCTGCCCAGGCACCTTAAATGAGGATCAACCTACACAGCACTCGACTTTACCCAAATGATATAGTCTAACCTGGGCACTAATGCACTGTCGAACACAACCTGAGCCCGGACCTCCTGACCAACACCCAGAAAGCTGACCGCACACTGAGCACATAAAACCCGCCATGGCCTTAGGTCATCATCCCTTCCCTACCTCAGTTTTCAGGCTTCAGATCCGAGATCTTATCTCCAATCACTGCCCAGGGGTGAGTGTGATGCAGAAATCAGAACTCCTCCTTACCCATGGCAAGAACCCTTGTGGTTGGCACGTTGTCCAACGTTCAGTGTGGGAGAAACCAGCATTCACCCTGAGGCCCCGCCCATTCTTGAGTGCGACGAGGGCATACACACGCATTGTGACCCTCAGCATGAGTCCTGTCCTCTAGTAAGTCCTCTCAGTGGCTGGACCATTAGATGTCATAATGGGCTTGACATGTCCCTAGGCCCCAATTTTTAACCAGATTTCTGATTGTCCAGTCGCCCCTCCCCAGGGCTCTACTCTGGAATCCCTCATTTGTTGGGACACCTGAGGTTAAAAAAGAAAACAACAACAACAACAACAACAACAACAACAACAACAACAACAAAACGGACTTCTTCCAGCCCACAGAATGACCCCAAACTCTTTGGATGGGGCCAAACCACCAGAGAGTAAGACTCGTCCATTTCCCATGAAGTCACCCAGAAATTCCACGACCATGAGTGACACGATATCCAGAGACAAAAACTTGAGCAGGAGCCTCACACTCGCCCTTCTTTCAAATCCCGAAGAGTTCTCCTCATGGTCTGTAGGTCAGTCCTGCCATACCTATGACCCGAAACATAAGCCGAGTTTGTGTTTTCAGACAACTGTCCAAACAGCCCTGGCCTACAAACCTACAGGCTCAGGCCCCTGGAGCCAAACCTGAGGACTGTACTTGCCCTCTCCAAGGGAATTGTGTGTGCCCATTCCAATGGCCACAACCCTTCTAATAGGATAAACCTCCAAAGTCCCTGATCCATCTCAATAGTGGTGGCTTCCCAGGAAAAAACAGGGGCAATCTGAGCCCAACTGAGCACCTACCTGCACTCAGACCCATAGACAGATGTCCCCAGAGGTAAAAAGGAAAGAACAGGCCCCTAGGCCCTAATCAGATCCATTGCTTTTGTTTCCAGTCATCTCTCCTCAGAGGCCTGGATTACAAAAGCAGCATATAGCTGTTTCTACACTCACCCATCAGAAAACATCTCATCTACACATGGGAAACTTGCACGTTGGAGCTGTGTCAAAGCCTCTGTTTAGGAGAACCCTTTAGGGCCCCAGTGCCACCGCTTCATTCCAAGGTCTCCATAGACACAAAAGCACATTAGGACCCATCCCCAGGTGTGTCCATTTCAACTCAGCGTCCTCAGTTGCTCCCCACAGATCCAGGAGATCTAACCTGTCTTGTTGCTAGGAGACAATTGGAATGCGAGGTGGGCTACCCAGCCATCCATCCTTAGAACCCTGCTCAGAATCATTGGCCTGGAGCCATACAACAGGTCTCAATTGTCCTGCAGAAGACTCTCTGCAGTTTGGAGCTTCTCACAACTCCCATCGTGGGAAAACCCCGATGGCCTCCAGATGCCCCCCCCATTCATGAAGGGGCCATCAGGGGCAGAAACTCCAACCTGAGCAATCGTCTGAACCTCGCCCTGACTTCAGATGCACGAGATCTCGATTCAGGGCTGTAGATTGTGCCTGCCATGGCCTCACCCAGAAACCTAAGCCTAGCTTGTGTTCTCAGACTTTTGTCGTCAGACTACTGGCCCACAAGCCCTCCAGTTTGGCAATCCAGAACTACAATGCAGCACTCTGCCTGCCCTCCAGAAGAAAAAACATTGTCCTCTGGGGCTACCCAGTAACCCCAAATGAGGATCAAACTGCACCGACCTTGGCTGTACCCCAAATACATAGGCTGACCAGGGCACTAATGTCCTTTCTGACACAGGCTGAGCCTGGACCTCCTGACCCCTCCCAGACAGCTTGCCGCACACTGAGCACATCGAGCCGCCATGGCCTTAGGTCGTCATCTCTTCCCAACCTCGGTTTTCAGGTTTCAGAACGTAGACTTTATCTCCAATCACTGCCCAGGGTTGAAGGTGATGCAGAAATCAGAACTCCTTCCCCATGGCAAGAAACCCTTTGTTGGCATGTTGTCCAACGTTCAGTGTAGTTGAAACCAGTGTGGCCCTTGAGGCCCCGCCCATGCTCACGGGCCACATTGGTCACAAACACACATTGTGACCCTCTGGCTGAGCCGAGTCCTCAAGTAAGGCCACTCAGTGGCTGGATGAAGAGATAGCATATTGGGCTTGCCATGCCCCTAGGCCCCAATTTTTAACCATAGTTCGGGTTGTCCCTTCAGTCTTCCCCACGGCTTGGCTTTGGAATTCCTCTTTTGGTGGGACACCTGAGGTAACAAAACTGAAATGAGTCCTCCCATCCCACAGATTGACGAAAAGCAATTGGGAATCGGGCCAAATCCTCAGAGAGGAAGATTCGTCCATGGCCCATGAGGCCTCCCCGACATTCCACGGCCATCGCTGATACAAAATCCAGAGACAAAAGCCTGAGCAAGCGCCTCAGACTCGCACTTTCTTCATATCCAGAAGAGTTCTTCTCATGGTTTGTAGATCGGGCCTGCCATACCTACGTCCCCAAACCTAAGCTGAGTTTGTGTTTTCAGACTTCTGTCCTCAAAGTCTTGGGCCACACACCCTCCAGGCTGGGCCCTTGGAGCCACACATTGGGACTGTGCCTACCAATCCATGGGAATTCTGCCCATTCCATGGTCCAATATCGTACAAATTAGGAGAAACCTCCAAAGTCCCTGAGGCCATCCCAATAGTGTAGGACGCCCGGAACAAACAAGGGCTGTCTGACACCAGCTGATAATCGACCTCCACTCATACCATAGATGGATGTCCCCAGAGAAGAAGATTGAACCAGACAGGACCCTAGGCCATAATAGGATCCATTGCTTTGGGTTACAGGCATGTGTCCTCAAAAGCCTGATTCCAATACGAGCATAGGGGTTTTCCTGAGGCACCCATCAGAACTCATCTCGTCTCCACAAGGAAACCTGTGCATGGGAGCCATGTCCAAAGCTTAGGAGAGTACTTCAGGGTCCCGTAGCCACCGCCCCATTCCAAGGCCCTCATGGTCAGAAAAACACATTAGGGCCCATCCTCAGGAAAGTCCATTTCAACTCAGCCACCCCGGTTGCTCCGGCAGAGCCATCAGATCTAAACTGTCTTGTTGCTAGGAGACAATTGGAATGCGAGGCGGGCTTCCCAGGCATCCATCCACGAACGGTGCTCTGGAGTCATTCCATATGGGATGTCCTGGAGCTGTCCAACAGGTCTCAATTGTCCCGCAGAAGGAATCCTTGAAGGGGGCATCCAACAACTCCCAACGTGGGAAAACCTCAAGGGCCCCGACGTTCCGCTCCCTTCATGAAGCGGCCGTCATGCACTGAAACTCCAACCTGAGCCAACGTCTGATCCTTGCCCTGACTTCAGATGCATGAGATATTGGTTCAGATCTGCAGGGGGTACCTGCCGTGCCCTCGCCCTGAAACCCAAGTCTAGCTTGTCTTCTCAGACTTCCGTCCTCACACTCCTGGCCCCGAAGCCCTCAAGTTTGGCAATTCCGGACCCACAATGCAGCACTCTTCCTGCCCTCTAGAAAAAAAATTATTGCCTCATGAGCTGCCCAGGCACCTTAAATGAGGATCAACCTACACAGCACTCGACTTTACCCAAATGATATAGTCTAACCTGGGCACTAATGCACTGTCGAACACAACCTGAGCCCGGACCTCCTGACCAACACCCAGAAAGCTGACCGCACACTGAGCACATAAAACCCGCCATGGCCTTAGGTCATCATCCCTTCCCTACCTCAGTTTTCAGGCTTCAGATCCGAGATCTTATCTCCAATCACTGCCCAGGGGTGAGTGTGATGCAGAAATCAGAACTCCTCCTTACCCATGGCAAGAACCTTTGTGGTTGGCACGTTGTCCAACGTTCAGTGTAGGAGAAACCAGCATTCACCCTGAGGCCCCGCCCATTCTTGAGTGCGACGAGGGCATACACACGCATTGTGACCCTCAGCATGAGTCCTGTCCTCTAGTAAGTCCTCTCAGTGGCTGGACCATTAGATGTCATAATGGGCATGACATGTCCCTAGGCCCCAATTTTTAACCAGATTTCTGATTGTCCAGTCGCCCCTCCCCAGGGCTCTACTCTGGAATCCCTCATTTGTTGGGACACCTGAGGTTAAAAAAGAAAACAACAACAACAACAACAACAACAACAACAAAACGGACTTCTTCCAGCCCACAGAATGACCCCAAACTCTTTGGACGGGGCCAAACCACCAGAGAGTAAGACTCGTCCATTTCCCATGAAGTCACCCAGAAATTCCACGACCATGAGTGACACGATATCCAGAGACAAAAACTTGAGCAGGAGCCTCACACTCGCCCTTCTTTCAAATCCCGAAGAGTTCTCCTCATGGTCTGTAGGTCAGTCCTGCCATACCTATGACCCGAAACATAAGCCGAGTTTGTGTTTTCAGACAACTGTCCAAACAGCCCTGGCCTACACAACCTACAGGCTCAGGCCCCTGGAGCCAAACCTGAGGACTGTACTTGCCCTCTCCAAGGGAATTGTGTGTGCCCATTCCAATGGCCACAACCCTTCTAATAGGATAAACCTCCAAAGTCCCTGATCCATCTCAATAGTGGTGGCTTCCCAGGAAAAAACAGGGGCAATCTGAGCCCAACTGAGCACCTACCTGCACTCAGACCCATAGACAGATGTCCCCAGAGGTAAAAAGGAAAGAACAGGCCCCTAGGCCCTAATCAGATCCATTGCTTTTGTTTCCAGTCATCTCTCCTCAGAGGCCTGGATTTCAAAAGCAGCATATAGCTGTTTCTACACTCACCCATCAGAAAACATCTCATCTACACATGGGAAACTTGCACGTTGGAGCTGTGTCAAAGCCTCTGTTTAGGAGAACCCTTTAGGGCCCCAGTGCCACCGCTTCATTCCAAGGTCTCCATAGACACAAAAGCACATTAGGACCCATCCCCAGGTGTGTCCATTTCAACTCAGCGTCCTCAGTTGCTCCCCACAGATCCAGGAGATCTAACCTGTCTTGTTGCTAGGAGACAATTGGAATGCGAGGTGGGCTACCCAGCCATCCATCCTTAGAACCCTGCTCAGAATCATTGGCCTGGAGCCATACAACAGGTCTCAATTGTCCTGCAGAAGACTCTCTGCAGTTTGGAGCTTCTCACAACTCCCATCGTGGGAAAACCCCGATGGCCTCCAGATGCCCCCCCCCATTCATGAAGGGGCCATCAGGGGCAGAAACTCCAACCTGAGCAATCGTCTGAACCTCGCCCTGACTTCAGATGCACGAGATCTCGATTCAGGGCTGTAGATTGTGCCTGCCATGGCCTCACCCAGAAACCTAAGCCTAGCTTGTGTTCTCAGACTTTTGTCGTCAGACTACTGGCCCACAAGCCCTCCAGTTTGGCAATCCAGAACTACAATGCAGCACTCTGCCTGCCCTCCAGAAGAAAATACATTGTCCTCTGGGGCTACCCAGTAACCCCAAATGAGGATCAACCTGCACCGAACTTGGCTGTACCCCAAATACATAGGCTGACCAGGGCACTAATGTCCTTTCTGACACAGGCTGAGCCTGGACCTCCTGACCCCTCCCAGACAGCTTGCCGCACACTGAGCACATCGAGCCGCCATGGCCTTAGGTCGTCATCTCTTCCCAACCTTGGTTTTCAGGTTTCAGAACGTAGACCTTATCTCCAATCACTGCCCAGGGTTGAAGGTGATGCAGAAATCAGAACTCCTTCCCCATGGCAAGAAACCCTTTGTTGGCATGTTGTCCAACGTTCAGTGTAGTTGAAACCAGTGTGGCCCTTGAGGCCCCGCCCATGCTCGCGGGCCACATTGGTCACAAACACACATTGTGACCCTCTGGCTGAGCCGAGTCCTCAAGTAAGGCCACTCAGTGGCTGGATGAAGAGATAGCATATTGGGCTTGCCATGCCCCTAGGCCCCAATTTTTAACCATAGTTCGGGTTGTCCCTTCAGTCTTCCCCACGGCTTGGCTTTGGAATTCCTCTTTTGGTGGGACACCTGAGGTAACAATACTGAAATGAGTCCTCCCATCCCACAGATTGACGAAAAGCAATTGGGAATCGGGCCAAATCCTCAGAGAGGAAGATTCGTCCATGGCCCATGAGGCCTCCCCGACATTCCACGGCCATCGCTGATACAAAATCCAGAGACAAAAGCCTGAGCAAGCGCCTCAGACTCGCACTTTCTTCATATCCAGAAGAGTTCTTCTCATGGTTTGTAGATCGGGCCTGCCATACCTACGTCCCCAAACCTAAGCTGAGTTTGTGTTTTCAGACTTCTGTCCTCAAAGTCTTGGGCCACACACCCTCCAGGCTGGGCCCTTGGAGCCACACATTGGGACTGTGCCTACCAATCCATGGGAATTCTGCCCATTCCATGGTCCAATATCGTACAAATTAGGAGAAACCTCCAAAGTCCCTGAGGCCATCCCAATAGTGTTGGACGCCCGGAACAAACAAGGGCTGTCTGACACCAGCTGATAATCGACCTCCACTCATACCATAGATGGATGTCCCCAGAGAAGAAGATTGAACCAGACAGGACCCTAGGCCATAATAGGATCCATTGCTTTGGGTTACAGGCATGTGTCCTCAAAAGCCTGATTCCAATACGAGCATAGGGGTTTTCCTGAGGCACCCATCAGAACTCATCTCGTCTGCACAAGGAAACCTGTGCATGGGAGCCATGTCCAAAGCTTAGGAGAGTACTTCAGGGTCCCGTAGCCACCGCCCCATTCCAAGGCCCTCATGGTCAGAAAAACACATTAGGGCCCATCCTCAGGAAAGTCCATTTCAACTCAGCCACCCCGGTTGCTCCGGCAGAGCCATCAGATCTAAACTGTCTTGTTGCTAGGAGACAATTGGAATGCGAGGCGGGCTTCCCAGGCATCCATCCACGAACGGTGCTCTGGAGTCATTCCATATGGGATGTCCTGGAGCTGTCCAACAGGTCTCAATTGTCCCGCAGAAGGAATCCTTGAAGGGGGCATCCAACAACTCCCAACGTGGGAAAACCTCAATGGCCCCGACGTTCCGCTCCCTTCATGAAGCGGCCGTCATGCACTGAAACTCCAACCTGAGCCAACGTCTGATCCTTGCCCTGACTTCAGATGCATGAGATATTGGTTCAGATCTGCAGGGGGTACCTGCTGTGCCCTCGCCCTGAAACCCAAGTCTAGCTTGTCTTCTCAGACTTCCGTCCTCACACTCCTGGCCCCGAAGCCCTCAAGTTTGGCAATTCCGGACCCACAATGCAGCACTCTTCCTGCCCTCTAGAAAAAAAAGTTATTGCCTCATGAGCTGCCCAGGCACCTTAAATGAGGATCAACCTACACAGCACTCGACTTTACCCAAATGATATAGTCTAACCTGGGCACTAATGCACTGTCGAACACAACCTGAGCCCGGACCTCCTGACCAACACCCAGAAAGCTGACCGCACACTGAGCACATAAAACCCGCCATGGCCTTAGGTCATCATCCCTTCCTTACCTCAGTTTTCAGGCTTCAGATCCGAGATCTTATCTCCAATCACTGCCCAGGGGTGAGTGTGATGCAGAAATCAGAACTCCTCCTTACCCATGGCAAGAACCCTTGTGGTTGGCACGTTGTCCAACGTTCAGTGTAGGAGAAACCAGCATTCACCCTGAGGCCCCGCCCATTCTTGAGTGCGACGAGGGCATACACACGCATTGTGACCCTCAGCATGAGTCCTGTCCTCTAGTAAGTCCTCTCAGTGGCTGGACCATTAGATGTCATAATGGGCTTGACATGTCCCTAGGCCCCAATTTTTAACCAGATTTCTGATTGTCCAGTCGCCCCTCCCCAGGGCTCTACTCTGGAATCCCTCATTTGGTGGGACACCTGAGGTTAAAAAAGAAAACAACAACAACAACAACAACAACAACAACAAAACGGACTTCTTCCAGCCCACAGAATGACCCCAAGCTCTTTGGACGGGGCCAAACCACCAGAGAGTAAGACTCGTCCATTTCCCATGAAGTCACCCAGAAATTCCACGACCATGAGTGACACGATATCCAGAGACAAAAACTTGAGCAGGAGCCTCACACTCGCCCTTCTTTCAAATCCCGAAGAGTTCTCCTCATGGTCTGTAGGTCAGTCCTGCCATACCTATGACCCGAAACATAAGCCGAGTTTGTGTTCTCAGACAACTGTCCAAACAGCCCTGGCCTACACAACCTACAGGCTCAGGCCCCTGGAGCCAAACCTGAGGACTATACTTGCCCTCTCCAAGGGAATTGTGTGTGCCCATTCCAATGGCCACAACCCTTCTAATAGGATAAACCTCCAAAGTCCCTGATCCATCTCAATAGTGGTGGCTTCCCAGGAAAAAACAGGGGCAATCTGAGCCCAACTGAGCACCTACCTGCACTCAGACCCATAGACAGATGTCCCCAGAGGTAAAAAGGAAAGAACAGGCCCCTAGGCCCTAATCAGATCCATTGCTTTTGTTTCCAGTCATCTCTCCTCAGAGGCCTGGATTTCAAATGCAGCATATAGCTGTTTCTACACTCACCCATCAGAAAACATCTCATCTACACATGGGAAACTTGCACGTTGGAGCTGTGTCAAAGCCTCTGTTTAGGAGAACCCTTTAGGGCCCCAGTGCCACCGCTTCATTCCAAGGTCTCCATAGACACAAAAGCACATTAGGACCCATCCCCAGGTGTGTCCATTTCAACTCAGCGTCCTCAGTTGCTCCCCACAGATCCAGGAGATCTAACCTGTCTTGTTGCTAGGAGACAATTGGAATGCGAGGTGGGCTACCCAGCCATCCATCCTTAGAACCCTGCTCAGAATCATTGGCCTGGAGCCATACAACAGGTCTCAATTGTCCTGCAGAAGACTCTCTGCTGTTTGGAGCTTCTCACAACTCCCATCGTGGGAAAACCCCGATGGCCTCCAGATGCCCCCCCCCATTCATGAAGGGGCCATCAGGGGCAGAAACTCCAACCTGAGCAATCGTCTGAACCTCGCCCTGACTTCAGATGCACGAGATCTCGATTCAGGGCTGTAGATTGTGCCTGCCATGGCCTCACCCAGAAACCTAAGCCTAGCTTGTGTTCTCAGACTTTTGTCGTCAGAGTACTGGCCCACAAGCCCTCCAGTTTGGCAATCCAGAACTACAATGCAGCACTCTGCCTGCCCTCCAGAAGAAAATACATTGTCCTCTGGGGCTACCCAGTAACCCCAAATGAGGATCAACCTGCACCGAACTTGGCTGTACCCCAAATACATAGGCTGACCAGGGCACTAATGTCCTTTCTGACACAGGCTGAGCCTGGACCTCCTGACCCCTCCCAGACAGCTTGCCGCACACTGAGCACATCGAGCCGCCATGGCCTTAGGTCGTCATCTCTTCCCAACCTTGGTTTTCAGGTTTCAGAACGTAGACCTTATCTCCAATCACTGCCCAGGGTTGAAGGTGATGCAGAAATCAGAACTCCTTCCCCATGGCAAGAAACCCTTTGTTGGCATGTTGTCCAACGTTCAGTGTAGTTGAAACCAGTGTGGCCCTTGAGGCCCCGCCCATGCTCGCGGGCCACATTGGTCACAAACACACATTGTGACCCTCTGGCTGAGCCGAGTCCTCAAGTAAGGCCACTCAGTGGCTGGATGAAGAGATAGCATATTGGGCTTGCCATGCCCCTAGGCCCCAATTTTTAACCATAGTTCGGGTTGTCCCTTCAGTCTTCCCCACGGCTTGGCTTTGGAATTCCTCTATTGGTGGGACACCTGAGGTAACAATACTGAAATGAGTCCTCCCATCCCACAGATTGACGAAAAGCAATTGGGAATCGGGCCAAATCCTCAGAGAGGAAGATTCGTCCATGGCCCATGAGGCCTCCCCGACATTCCACGGCCATCGCTGATACAAAATCCAGAGACAAAAGCCTGAGCAAGCGACTCAGACTCGCACTTTCTTCATATCCAGAAGAGTTCTTCTCATGGTTTGTAGATCGGGCCTGCCATACCTACGTCCCCAAACCTAAGCTGAGTTTGTGTTTTCAGACTTCTGTCCTCAAAGTCTTGGGCCACACACCCTCCAGGCTGGGCCCTTGGAGCCACACATTGGGACTGTGCCTACCAATCCATGGGAATTCTGCCCATTCCATGGTCCAATATCGTACAAATTAGGAGAAACCTCCAAAGTCCCTGAGGCCATCCCAATAGTGTTGGACGCCCGGAACAAACAAGGGCTGTCTGACACCAGCTGATAATCGACCTCCACTCATACCATAGATGGATGTCCCCAGAGAAGAAGATTGAACCAGACAGGACCCTAGGCCATAATAGGATCCATTGCTTTGGGTTACAGGCATGTGTCCTCAAAAGCCTGATTCCAATACGAGCATAGGGGTTTTCCTGAGGCACCCATCAGAACTCATCTCGTCTCCACAAGGAAACCTGTGCATGGGAGCCATGTCCAAAGCTTAGGAGAGTACTTCAGGGTCCCGTAGCCACCGCCCCATTCCAAGGCCCTCATGGTCAGAAAAACACATTAGGGCCCATCCTCAGGAAAGTCCATTTCAACTCAGCCACCCCGGTTGCTCCGGCAGAGCCATCAGATCTAAACTGTCTTGTTGCTAGGAGACAATTGGAATGCGAGGCGGGCTTCCCAGGCATCCATCCACGAACGGTGCTCTGGAGTCATTCCATATGGGATGTCCTGGAGCTGTCCAACAGGTCTCAATTGTCCCGCAGAAGGAATCCTTGAAGGGGGCATCCAACAACTCCCAACGTGGGAAAACCTCAATGGCCCCGACGTTCCGCTCCCTTCATGAAGCGGCCGTCATGCACTGAAACTCCAACCTGAGCCAACGTCTGATCCTTGCCCTGACTTCAGATGCATGAGATATTGGTTCAGATCTGCAGGGGGTACCTGCCGTGCCCTCGCCCTGAAACCCAAGTCTAGCTTGTCTTCTCAGACTTCCGTCCTCACACTCCTGGCCCCGAAGCCCTCAAGTTTGGCAATTCCGGACCCACAATGCAGCACTCTTCCTGCCCTCTAGAAAAAAAAGTTATTGCCTCATGAGCTGCCCAGGCACCTTAAATGAGGATCAACCTACACAGCACTCGACTTTACCCAAATGATATAGTCTAACCTGGGCACTAATGCACTGTCGAACACAACCTGAGCCCGGACCTCCTGACCAACACCCAGAAAGCTGACCGCACACTGAGCACATAAAACCCGCCATGGCCTTAGGTCATCATCCCTTCCCTACCTCAGTTTTCAGGCTTCAGATCCGAGATCTTATCTCCAATCACTGCCCAGGGGTGAGTGTGATGCAGAAATCAGAACTCCTCCTTACCCATGGCAAGAACCCTTGTGGTTGGCACGTTGTCCAACGTTCAGTGTGGGAGAAACCAGCATTCACCCTGAGGCCCCGCCCATTCTTGAGTGCGACGAGGGCATACACACGCATTGTGACCCTCAGCATGAGTCCTGTCCTCTAGTAAGTCCTCTCAGTGGCTGGACCATTAGATGTCATAATGGGCTTGACATGTCCCTAGGCCCCAATTTTTAACCAGATTTCTGATTGTCCAGTCGCCCCTCCCCAGGGCTCTACTCTGGAATCCCTCATTTGTTGGGACACCTGAGGTTAAAAAAGAAAACAACAACAACAACAACAACAACAACAACAAAACGGACTTCTTCCAGCCCACAGAATGACCCCAAACTCTTTGGACGGGGCCAAACCACCAGAGAGTAAGACTCGTCCATTTCCCATGAAGTCACCCAGAAATTCCACGACCATGAGTGACACGATATCCAGAGACAAAAACTTGAGCAGGAGCCTCACACTCGCCCTTCTTTCAAATCCCGAAGAGTTCTCCTCATGGTCTGTAGGTCAGTCCTGCCATACCTATGACCCGAAACATAAGCCGAGTTTGTGTTTTCAGACAACTGTCCAAACAGCCCTGGCCTACACAACCTACAGGCTCAGGCCCCTGGAGCCAAACCTGAGGAATGTACTTGCCCTCTCCAAGGGAATTGTGTGTGCCCATTCCAATGGCCACAACCCTTCTAATAGGATAAACCTCCAAAGTCCCTGATCCATCTCAATAGTGGTGGCTTCCCAGGAAAAAACAGGGGCAATCTGAGCCCAACTGAGCACCTACCTGCACTCAGACCCATAGACAGATGTCCCCAGAGGTAAAAAGGAAAGAACAGGCCCCTAGGCCCTAATCAGATCCATTGCTTTTGTTTCCAGTCATCTCTCCTCAGAGGCCTGGATTACAAAAGCAGCATATAGCTGTTTCTACACTCACCCATCAGAAAACATCTCATCTACACATGGGAAACTTGCACGTTGGAGCTGTGTCAAAGCCTCTGTTTAGGAGAACCCTTTAGGGCCCCAGTGCCACCGCTTCATTCCAAGGTCTCCATAGACACAAAAGCACATTAGGACCCATCCCCAGGTGTGTCCATTTCAACTCAGCGTCCTCGGTTGCTCCCCACAGATCCAGGAGATCTAACCTGTCTTGCTGCTAGGAGACAATTGGAATGCGAGGTGGGCTACCCAGCCATCCATCCTTAGAACCCTGCTCAGAATCATTGGCCTGGAGCCATACAACAGGTCTCAATTGTCCTGCAGAAGACTCTCTGCAGTTTGGAGCTTCTCACAACTCCCATCGTGGGAAAACCCCGATGGCCTCCAGATGCCCCCCCCCCATTCATGAAGGGGCCATCAGGGGCAGAAACTCCAACCTGAGCAATCGTCTGAACCTCGCCCTGACTTCAGATGCACGAGATCTCGATTCAGGGCTGTAGATTGTGCCTGCCATGGCCTCACCCAGAAACCTAAGCCTAGCTTGTGTTCTCAGACTTTTGTCGTCAGACTACTGGCCCACAAACCCTCCAGTTTGGCAATCCAGAACTACAATGCAGCACTCTGCCTGCCCTCCAGAAGAAAAAACATTGTCCTCTGGGGCTACCCAGTAACCCCAAATGAGGATCAACCTGCACCGAACTTGGCTGTACCCCAAATACATAGGCTGACCAGGGCACTAATGTCCTTTCTGACACAGGCTGAGCCTGGACCTCCTGACCCCTCCCAGACAGCTTGCCGCACACTGAGCACATCGAGCCGCCATGGCCTTAGGTCCTCATCTCTTCCCAACCTTGGTTTTCAGGTTTCAGAACGTAGACTTTATCTCCAATCACTGCCCAGGGTTGAAGGTGATGCAGAAATCAGAACTCCTTCCCCATGGCAAGAAACCCTTTGTTGGCATGTTGTCCAACGTTCAGTGTAGTTGAAACCAGTGTGGCCCTTGAGGCCCCGCCCATGCTCGCGGGCCACATTGGTCACAAACACACATTGTGACCCTCTGGCTGAGCCGAGTCCTCAAGTAAGGCCACTCAGTGGCTGGATGAAGAGATAGCATATTGGGCTTGCCATGCCCCTAGGCCCCAATTTTTAACCATAGTTTGGGTTGTCCCTTCAGTCTTCCCCACGGCTTGGCTTTGGAATTCCTCTTTTGGTGGGACACCTGAGGTAACAAAACTGAAATGAGTCCTCCCATCCCACAGATTGACGAAAAGCAATTGGGAATCGGGCCAAATCCTCAGAGAGGAAGATTCGTCCATGGCCCATGAGGCCTCCCCGACATTCCACGGCCATCGCTGATACAAAATCCAGAGACAAAAGCCTGAGCAAGCGCCTCAGACTCGCACTTTCTTCATATCCAGAAGAGTTCTTCTCATGGTTTGTAGATCGGGCCTGCCATACCTACGTCCCCAAACCTAAGCTGAGTTTGTGTTTTCAGACTTCTGTCCTCAAAGTCTTGGGCCACACACCCTCCAGGCTGGGCCCTTGGAGCCACACATTAGGACTGTGCCTACCAATCCATGGGAATTCTGCCCATTCCATGGTCCAAAATCGTACAAATTAGGAGAAACCTCCAAAGTCCCTGAGGCCATCCCAATAGTGTAGGACGCCCGGAACAAACAAGGGCTGTCTGACACCAGCTGATAATCGACCTCCACTCATACCATAGATGGATGTCCCCAGAGAAGAAGATTGAACCAGACAGGACCCTAGGCCATAATAGGATCCATTGCTTTGGGTTACAGGCATGTGTCCTCAAAAGCCTGATTCCAATACGAGCATAGGGGTTTTCCTGAGGCACCCATCAGAACTCATCTCGTCTCCACAAGGAAACCTGTGCATGGGAGCCATGTCCAAAGCTTAGGAGAGTACTTCAGGGTCCCGTAGCCACCGCCCCATTCCAAGGCCCTCATGGTCAGAAAAACACATTAGGGCCCATCCTCAGGAAAGTCCATTTCAACTCAGCCACCCCGGTTGCTCCGGCAGAGCCATCAGATCTAAACTGTCTTGTTGCTAGGAGACAATTGGAATGCGAGGCGGGCTTCCCAGGCATCCATCCACGAACGGTGCTCTGGAGTCATTTCATATGGGATGTCCTGGAGCTGTCCAACAGGTCTCAATTGTCCCGCAGAAGGAATCCTTGAAGGGGGCATCCAACAACTCCCAACGTGGGAAAACCTCAATGGCCCCGACGTTCCGCTCCCTTCATGAAGCGGCCGTCATACACAGAAACTCCAACCTGAGCCAACGTCTGATTCTCGCCCTGACTTCAGATGCATGAGATTGGTTCAGATCTGCAGGGGGTACCTGCCGTGCCCTCGCCCTGAAACCCAAGTTAGCTTGTCTTCTCAGACTTCCGTCCTCACACTACTTGCCCCGAAGCCCTCAAGTTTGGCAATTCCGGACCCACAATGCAGCACTCTTCCTGCCCTCTAGAAAAAAAATTATTGCCTCATGAGCTGCCCAGGCACCTTAAATGAGGATCAACCTACACAGCACTCGACTTTACCCAAATGATATAGTCTAACCTGGGCACTAATGCACTGTCGAACACAACCTGAGCCCGGACCTCCTGACCAACACCCAGAAAGCTGACCGCACACTGAGCACATAAAACCCGCCATGGCCTTAGGTCATCATCCCTTCCCTACCTCAGTTTTCAGGCTTCAGATCCGAGATCTTATCTCCAATCACTGCCCAGGGGTGAGTGTGACACAGAAATCAGAACTCCTCCTTACCCATGGCAAGAACCCTTGTGGTTGGCACGTTGTCCAACGTTCAGTGTGGGAGAAACCAGCTTTCACCCTGAGGCCCCGCCCATTCTTGAGTGCGACGAGGGCATACACACGCATTGTGACCCTCAGCATGAGTCCTGTCCTCTAGTAAGTCCTCTCAGTTGCTGGACCATTAGATGTCATAATGGGCTTGACATGTCCCTAGGCCCCAATTTTTAACCAGATTTCTGATTGTCCAGTCGCCCCTCCCCAGGGCTCTAATCTGGAATCCCTCATTTGGTGGGACACCTGAGGTTAAAAAAGAAAACAACAACAACAACAACAACAACAACAAAACGGACTTCTTCCAGCCCACAGAATGACCCCAAACTCTTTGGACGGGGCCAAACCACTAGAGAGTAAGACTCGTCCATTTCCCATGAAGTCACCCAGAAATTCCACGACCATGAGTGACACGATATCCAGAGACAAAAACTTGAGCAGGAGCCTCACACTCGCCCTTCTTTCAAATCCCGAAGAGTTCTCCTCATGGTCTGTAGGTCAGTCCTGCCATACCTATGACCCGAAACATAAGCCGAGTTTGTGTTCTCAGACAACTGTCCAAACAGCCCTGGCCTACACAACCTACAGGCTCAGGCCCCTGGAGCCAAACCTGAGGACTGTACTTGCCCACTCCAAGGGAATTGTGTGTGCCCATTCCAATGGCCACAACCCTTCTAATAGGATAAACCTCCAAAGTCCCTGATCCATCTCAATAGTGGTGGCTTCCCAGGAAAAAACAGGGGCAATCTGAGCCCAACTGAGCACCTACCTGCACTCAGACCCATAGACAGATGTCCCCAGAGGTAAAAAGGAAAGAACAGGCCCCTAGGACCTAATCAGATCCATTGCTTTTGTTTCCAGTCATCTCTCCTCAGAGGCCTGGATTTCAAAAGCAGCATATAGCTGTTTCTACACTCACCCATCAGAAAACATCTCATCAACACATGGGAAACTTGCACGTTGGAGCTGTGTCAAAGCCTCTGTTTAGGAGAACCCTTTAGGGCCCCAGTGCCACCGCTTCATTCCAAGGTCTCCATAGACACAAAAGCACATTAGGACCCATCCCCAGGTGTGTCCATTTCAACTCAGCGTCCTCGGTTGCTCCCCACAGATCCAGGAGATCTAACTTGTCTTGTTGCTAGGAGACAATTGGAATGCGAGGTGGGCTACCCAGCCATCCATCCTTAGAACCCTGCTCAGAATCATTGGCCTGGAGCCATACAACAGGTCTCAATTGTCCTGCAGAAGACTCTCTGCAGTTTGGAGCTTCTCACAACTCCCATCGTGGGAAAACCCCGATGGCCTCCAGATGCCCCCCCCATTCATGAAGGGGCCATCAGGGGCAGAAACTCCAACCTGAGCAATCGTCTGAACCTCGCCCTGACTTCAGATGCACGAGATCTCGATTCAGGGCTGTAGATTGTGCCTGCCATGGCCTCACCCAGAAACCTAAGCCTAGCTTGTGTTCTCAGACTTTTGTCGTCAGACTACTGGCCCACAAGCCCTCCAGTTTGGCAATCCAGAACTACAATGCAGCACTCTGCCTGCCCTCCAGAAGAAAAAACATTGTCCTCTGGGGCTACCCAGTAACCCCAAATGAGGATCAACCTGCACCGAACTTGGCTGTACCCCAAATACATAGGCTGACCAGGGCACTAATGTCCTTTCTGACACAGGCTGAGCCTGGACCTCCTGACCCCTCCCAGACAGCTTGCCGCACACTGAGCACATCGAGCCGCCATGGCCTTAGGTCGTCATCTCTTCCCAACCTCGGTTTTCAGGTTTCAGAACGTAGACTTTATCTCCAATCACTGCCCAGGGTTGAAGGTGATGCAGAAATCAGAACTCCTTCCCCATGGCAAGAAACCCTTTGTTGGCATGTTGTCCAACGTTCAGTGTAGTTGAAACCAGTGTGGCCCTTGAGGCCCCGCCCATGCTCGCGGGCCACATTGGTCACAAACACACATTGTGACCCTCTGGCTGAGCCGAGTCCTCAAGTAAGGCCACTCAGTGGCTGGATGAAGAGATAGCATATTGGGCTTGCCATGCCCCTAGGCCCCAATTTTTAACCATAGTTCGGGTTGTCCCTTCAGTCTTCCCCACGGCTTGGCTTTGGAATTCCTCTTTTGGTGGGACACCTGAGGTAACAAAACTGAAATGAGTCCTCCCATCCCACAGATTGACGAAAAGCAATTGGGAATCGGGCCAAATCCTCAGAGAGGAAGATTCGTCCATGGCCCATGAGGCCTCCCCGACATTCCACGGCCATCGCTGATACAAAATCCAGAGACAAAAGCCTGAGCAAGCGCCTCAGACTCGCACTTTCTTCATATCCAGAAGAGTTCTTCTCATGGTTTGTAGATCGGGCCTGCCATACCTACGTCCCCAAACCTAAGCTGAGTTTGTGTTTTCAGACTTCTGTCCTCAAAGTCTTGGGCCACACACCCTCCAGGCTGGGCCCTTGGAGCCACACATTAGGACTGTGCCTACCAATCCATGGGAATTCTGCCCATTCCATGGTCCAAAATCGTACAAATTAGGAGAAACCTCCAAAGTCCCTGAGGCCATCCCAATAGTGTAGGACGCCCGGAACAAACAAGGGCTGTCTGACACCAGCTGATAATCGACCTCCACTCATACCATAGATGGATGTCCCCAGAGAAGAAGATTGAACCAGACAGGACCCTAGGCCATAATAGGATCCATTGCTTTGGGTTACAGGCATGTGTCCTCAAAAGCCTGATTCCAATACGAGCATAGGGGTTTTCCTGAGGCACCCATCAGAACTCATCTCGTCTCCACAAGGAAACCTGTGCATGGGAGCCATGTCCAAAGCTTAGGAGAGTACTTCAGGGTCCCGTAGCCACCGCCCCATTCCAAGGCCCTCATGGTCAGAAAAACACATTAGGGCCCATCCTCAGGAAAGTCCATTTCAACTCAGCCACCCCGGTTGCTCCGGCAGAGCCATCAGATCTAAACTGTCTTGTTGCTAGGAGACAATTGGAATGCGAGGCGGGCTTCCCAGGCATCCATCCACGAACGGTGCTCTGGAGTCATTCCATATGGGATGTCCTGGAGCTGTCCAACAGGTCTCAATTGTCCCGCAGAAGGAATCCTTGAAGGGGGCATCCAACAACTCCCAACGTGGGAAAACCTCAATGGCCCCGACGTTCCGCTCCCTTCATGAAGCGGCCGTCATACACAGAAACTCCAACCTGAGCCAACGTCTGATTCTCGCCCTGACTTCAGATGCATGAGATTGGTTCAGATCTGCAGGGGGTACCTGCCGTGCCCTCGCCCTGAAACCCAAGTTAGCTTGTCTTCTCAGACTTCCGTCCTCACACTACTTACCCCGAAGCCCTCAAGTTTGGCAATTCCGGACCCACAATGCAGCACTCTGCCTGCCCTCTAGAAAAAAAATTATTGCCTCATGAGCTGCCCAGGCACCTTAAATGAGGATCAACCTACACAGCACTCGACTTTACCCAAATGATATAGTCTAACCTGGGCACTAATGCACTGTCGAACACAACCTGAGCCCGGACCTCCTGACCAACACCCAGAAAGCTGACCGCACACTGAGCACATAAAACCCGCCATGGCCTTAGGTCATCATCCCTTCCCTACCTCAGTTTTCAGGCTTCAGATCCGAGATCTTATCTCCAATCACTGCCCAGGGGTGAGTGTGACGCAGAAATCAGAACTCCTCCTTACCCATGGCAAGAACCCTTGTGGTTGGCACGTTGTCCAACGTTCAGTGTGGGAGAAACCAGCTTTCACCCTGAGGCCCCGCCCATTCTTGAGTGCGACGAGGGCATACACACGCATTGTGACCCTCAGCATGAGTCCTGTCCTCTAGTAAGTCCTCTCAGTGGCTGGACCATTAGATGTCATAATGGGCTTGACATGTCCCTAGGCCCCAATTTTTAACCAGATTTCTGATTGTCCAGTCGCTCCTCCCCAGGGCTCTACTCTGGAATCCCTCATTTGGTGGGACACCTGAGGTTAAAAAAGAAAACAACAACAACAACAACAACAACAACAAAACGGACTTCTTCCAGCCCACAGAATGACCCCAAACTCTTTGGACGGGGCCAAACCACCAGAGAGTAAGACTCGTCCATTTCCCATGAAGTCACCCAGAAATTTCACGACCATGAGTGACACGATATCCAGAGACAAAAACTTGAGCAGGAGCCTCACACTCGCCCTTCTTTCAAATCCCGAAGAGTTCTCCTCATGGTCTGTAGGTCAGTCCTGCCATACCTATGACCCGAAACATAAGCCGAGTTTGTGTTCTCAGACAACTGTCCAAACAGCCCTGGCCTACACAACCTACAGGCTCAGGCCCCTGGAGCCAAACCTGAGGACTGTACTTGCCCTCTCCAAGGGAATTGTGTGTGCCCATTCCAATGGCCACAACCCTTCTAATAGGATAAACCTCCAAAGTCCCTGATCCATCTCAATAGTGGTGGCTTCCCAGGAAAAAACAGGGGCAATCTGAGCCCAACTGAGCACCTACCTGCACTCAGACCCATAGACAGATGTCCCCAGAGGTAAAAAGGAAAGAACAGGCCCCTAGGCCCTAATCAGATCCATTGCTTTTGTTTCCAGTCATCTCTCCTCAGAGGCCTGGATTTCAAAAGCAGCATATAGCTGTTTCTACACTCACCCATCAGAAAACATCTCATCTACACATGGGAAACTTGCACGTTGGAGCTGTGTCAAAGCCTCTGTTTAGGAGAACCCTTTAGGGCCCCAGTGCCACCGCTTCATTCCAAGGTCTCCATAGACACAAAAGCACATTAGGACCCATCCCCAGGTGTGTCCATTTCAACTCAGCGTCCTCGGTTGCTCCCCACAGATCCAGGAGATCTAACCTGTCTTGTTGCTAGGAGACAATTGGAATGCGAGGTGGGCTACCCAGCCATCCATCCTTAGAACCCTGCTCAGAATCATTGGCCTGGAGCCATACAACAGGTCTCAATTGTCCTGCAGAAGACTCTCTGCAGTTTGGAGCTTCTCACAACTCCCATCGTGGGAAAACCCCGATGGCCTCCAGATGCCCCCCCCATTCATGAAGGGGCCATCAGGGGCAGAAACTCCAACCTGAGCAATCGTCTGAACCTCGCCCTGACTTCAGATGCACGAGATCTCGATTCAGGGCTGTAGATTGTGCCTGCCATGGCCTCACCCAGAAACCTAAGCCTAGCTTGTGTTCTCAGACTTTTGTCGTCAGACTACTGGCCCACAAACCCTCCAGTTTGGCAATCCAGAACTACAATGCAGCACTCTGCCTGCCCTCCAGAAGAAAAAACATTGTCCTCTGGGGCTACCCAGTAACCCCAAATAAGGATCACCTGCACCGAACTTGGCTGTACCCCAAATACATAGGCTGACCAGGGCACTAATGTCCTTTCTGACACAGGCTGAGCCTGGACCTCCTGACCCCTCCCAGACAGCTTGCCGCACACTGAGCACATCGAGCCGCCATGGCCTTAGGTCGTCATCTCTTCCCAACCTCGGTTTTCAGGTTTCAGAACGTAGACCTTATCTCCAATCACTGCCCAGGGTTGAAGGTGATGCAGAAATCAGAACTCCTTCCCCATGGCAAGAAACCCTTTGTTGGCATGTTGTCCAACGTTCAGTGTAGTTGAAACCAGTGTGGCCCTTGAGGCCCCGCCCATGCTCGCGGGCCACATTGGTCACAAACACACATTGTGACCCTCTGGCTGAGCCGAGTCCTCAAGTAAGGCCACTCAGTGGCTGGATGAAGAGATAGCATATTGGGCTTGCCATGCCCCTAGGCCCCAATTTTTAACCATAGTTCGGGTTGTCCCTTCAGTCTTCCCCACGGCTTGGCTTTGGAATTCCTCTTTTGGTGGGACACCTGAGGTAACAAAACTGAAATGAGTCCTACCATCCCACAGATTGACGAAAAGCAATTGGGAATCGGGCCAAATCCTCAGAGAGGAAGATTCGTCCATGGCCCATGAGGCCTCCCCGACATTCCACGGCCATCGCTGATACAAAATCCAGAGACAAAAGCCTGAGCAAGCGCCTCAGACTCGCACTTTCTTCATATCCAGAAGAGTTCTTCTCATGGTTTGTAGATCGGGCCTGCCATACCTACGTCCCCAAACCTAAGCTGAGTTTGTGTTTTCAGACTTCTGTCCTCAAAGTCTTGGGCCACACACCCTCCAGGCTGGGCCCTTGGAGCCACACATTAGGACTGTGCCTACCAATCCATGGGAATTCTGCCCATTCCATGGTCCAAAATCGTACAAATTAGGAGAAACCTCCAAAGTCCCTGAGGCCATCCCAATAGTGTAGGATGCCCGGAACAAACAAGGGCTGTCTGACACCAGCTGATAATCGACCTCCACTCATACCATAGATGGATGTCCCCAGAGAAGAAGATTGAACCAGACAGGACCCTAGGCCATAATAGGATCCATTGCTTTGGGTTACAGGCATGTGTCCTCAAAAGCCTGATTCCAATACGAGCATAGGGGTTTTCCTGAGGCACCCATCAGAACTCATCTCGTCTCCACAAGGAAACCTGTGCATGGGAGCCATGTCCAAAGCTTAGGAGAGTACTTCAGGGTCCCGTAGCCACCGCCCCATTCCAAGGCCCTCATGGTCAGAAAAACACATTAGGGCCCATCCTCAGGAAAGTCCATTTCAACTCAGCCACCCCGGTTGCTCCGGCAGAGCCATCAGATCTAAACTGTCTTGTTGCTAGGAGACAATTGGAATGCGAGGCGGGCTTCCCAGGCATCCATCCACGAACGGTGCTCTGGAGTCATTCCATATGGGATGTCCTGGAGCTGTCCAACAGGTCTCAATTGTCCCGCAGAAGGAATCCTTGAAGGGGGCATCCAACAACTCCCAACGTGGGAAAACCTCAATGGCCCCGACGTTCCGCTCCCTTCATGAAGCGGCCGTCATACACAGAAACTCCAACCTGAGCCAACGTCTGATCCTCGCCCTGACTTCAGATGCATGAGATTGGTTCAGATCTGCAGGGGGTACCTGCCGTGCCCTCGCCCTGAAACCCAAGTTAGCTTGTCTTCTCAGACTTCCGTCCTCACACTACTTGCCCCGAAGCCCTCAAGTTTGGCAATTCCGGACCCACAATGCAGCACTCTTCCTGCCCTCTAGAAAAAAAATTATTGCCTCATGAGCTGCCCAGGCACCTTAAATGAGGATCAACCTACACAGCACTCGACTTTACCCAAATGATATAGTCTAACCTGGGCACTAATGCACTGTCGAACACAACCTGAGCCCGGACCTCCTGACCAACACCCAGAAAGCTGACCGCACACTGAGCACATAAAACCCGCCATGGCCTTAGGTCATCATCCCTTCCCTACCTCAGTTATCAGGCTTCAGATCCGAGATCTTATCTCCAATCACTGCCCAGGGGTGAGTGTGACGCAGAAATCAGAACTCCTCCTTACCCATGGCAAGAACCCTTGTGGTTGGCACGTTGTCCAACGTTCAGTGTGGGAGAAACCAGCTTTCACCCTGAGGCCCCGCCCATTCTTGAGTGCGACGAGGGCATACACACGCATTGTGACCCTCAGCATGAGTCCTGTCCTCTAGTAAGTCCTCTCAGTGGCTGGACCATTAGATGTCATAATGGGCTTGACATGTCCCTAGGCCCCAATTTTTAACCAGATTTCTGATTGTCCAGTCGCCCCTCCCCAGGGCTCTACTCTGGAATCCCTTATTTGGTGGGACACCTGAGGTTAAAAAAGAAAACAACAACAACAACAACAACAACAACAAAACGGACTTCTTCCAGCCCACAGAATGACCCCAAACTCTTTGGACGGGGCCAAACCACCAGAGAGTAAGACTCGTCCATTTCCCATGAAGTCACCCAGAAATTCCACGACCATGAGTGACACGATATCCAGAGACAAAAACTTGAGCAGGAGCCTCACACTCGCCCTTCTTTCAAATCCCGAAGAGTTCTCCTCATGGTCTGTAGGTCAGTCCTGCCATACCTATGACCGAAACATAAGCCGAGTTTGTGTTCTCAGACAACTGTCCAAACAGCCCTGGCCTACACAACCTACAGGCTCAGGCCCCTGGAGCCAAACCTGAGGACTGTACTTGCCCTCTCCAAGGGAATTGTGTGTGCCCATTCCAATGGCCACAACCCTTCTAATAGGATAAACCTCCAAAGTCCCTGATCCATCTCAATAGTGGTGGCTTCCCAGGAAAAAACAGGGGCAATCTGAGCCCAACTGAGCACCTACCTGCACTCAGACCCATAGACAGATGTCCCCAGAGGTAAAAAGGAAAGAACAGGCCCCTAGGCCCTAATCAGATCCATTGCTTTTGTTTCCAGTCATCTCTCCTCAGAGGCCTGGATTTCAAAAGCAGCATATAGCTGTTTCTACACTCACCCATCAGAAAACATCTCATCTACACATGGGAAACTTGCACGTTGGAGCTGTGTCAAAGCCTCTGTTTAGGAGAACCCTTTAGGGCCCCAGTGCCACCGCTTCATTCCAAGGTCTCCATAGACACAAAAGCACATTAGGACCCATCCCCAGGTGTGTCCATTTCAACTCAGCGTCCTCGGTTGCTCCCCACAGATCCAGGAGATCTAACCTGTCTTGTTGCTAGGAGACAATTGGAATGCGAGGTGGGCTACCCAGCCATCCATCCTTAGAACCCTGCTCAGAATCATTGGCCTGGAGCCATACAACAGGTCTCAATTGTCCTGCAGAAGACTCTCTGCAGTTTGGAGCTTCTCACAACTCCCATCGTGGGAAAACCCCGATGGCCTCCAGATGCCCCCCCCATTCATGAAGGGGCCATCAGGGGCAGAAACTCCAACCTGAGCAATCGTCTGAACCTCGCCCTGACTTCAGATGCACGAGATCTCGATTCAGGGCTGTAGATTGTGCCTGCCATGGCCTCACCCAGAAACCTAAGCCTAGCTTGTGTTCTCAGACTTTTGTCGTCAGAGTACTGGCCCACAAGCCCTCCAGTTTGGCAATCCAGAACTACAATGCAGCACTCTGCCTGCCCTCCAGAAGAAAAAACATTGTCCTCTGGGGCTACCCAGTAACCCCAAATGAGGATCAACCTGCACCGAACTTGGCTGTACCCCAAATACATAGGCTGACCAGGGCACTAATGTCCTTTCTGACACAGGCTGAGCCTGGACCTCCTGACCCCTCCCAGACAGCTTGCCGCACACTGAGCACATCGAGCCGCCATGGCCTTAGGTCGTCATCTCTTCCCAACCTCGGTTTTCAGGTTTCAGAACGTAGACCTTATCTCCAATCACTGCCCAGGGTTGAAGGTGATGCAGAAATCAGAACTCCTTCCCCATGGCAAGAAACCCTTTGTTGGCATGTTGTCCAACGTTCAGTGTAGTTGAAACCAGTGTGGCCCTTGAGGCCCCGCCCATGCTCGCGGGCCACATTGGTCACAAACACACATTGTGACCCTCTGGCTGAGCCGAGTCCTCAAGTAAGGCCACTCAGTGGCTGGATGAAGAGATAGCATATTGGGCTTGCCATGCCCCTAGGCCCCAATTTTTAACCATAGTTCGGGTTGTCCCTTCAGTCTTCCCCACGGCTTGGCTTTGGAATTCCTCTTTTGGTGGGACACCTGAGGTAACAAAACTGAAATGAGTCCTCCCATCCCACAGATTGACGAAAAGCAATTGGGAATCGGGCCAAATCCTCAGAGAGGAAGATTCGTCCATGGCCCATGAGGCCTCCCCGACATTCCACGGCCATCGCTGATACAAAATCCAGAGACAAAAGCCTGAGCAAGCGCCTCAGACTCGCACTTTCTTCATATCCAGAAGAGTTCTTCTCATGGTTTGTAGATCGGGCCTGCCATACCTACGTCCCCAAACCTAAGCTGAGTTTGTGTTTTCAGACTTCTGTCCTCAAAGTCTTGGGCCACACACCCTCCAGGCTGGGCCCTTGGAGCCACACATTAGGACTGTGCCTACCAATCCATGGGAATTCTGCCCATTCCATGGTCCAAAATCGTACAAATTAGGAGAAACCTCCAAAGTCCCTGAGGCCATCCCAATAGTGTAGGACGCCCGGAACAAACAAGGGCTGTCTGACACCAGCTGATAATCGACCTCCACTCATACCATAGATGGATGTCCCCAGAGAAGAAGATTGAACCAGACAGGACCCTAGGCCATAATAGGATCCATTGCTTTGGGTTACAGGCATGTGTCCTCAAAAGCCTGATTCCAATACGAGCATAGGGGTTTTCCTGAGGCACCCATCAGAACTCATCTCGTCTCCACAAGGAAACCTGTGCATGGGAGCCATGTCCAAAGCTTAGGAGAGTACTTCAGGGTCCCGTAGCCACCGCCCCATTCCAAGGCCCTCATGGTCAGAAAAACACATTAGGGCCCATCCTCAGGAAAGTCCATTTCAACTCAGCCACCCCGGTTGCTCCGGCAGAGCCATCAGATCTAAACTGTCTTGTTGCTAGGAGACAATTGGAATGCGAGGCGGGCTTCCCAGGCATCCATCCACGAACGGTGCTCTGGAGTCATTCCATATGGGATGTCCTGGAGCTGTCCAACAGGTCTCAATTGTCCCGCAGAAGGAATCCTTGAAGGGGGCATCCAACAACTCCCAACGTGGGAAAACCTCAATGGCCCCGACGTTCCGCTCCCTTCATGAAGGGGCCGTCATGCACAGAAACTCCAACCTGAGCCAACGTCTGATTCTCGCCCTGACTTCAGATGCATGAGATTGGTTCAGATCTGCAGGGGGTACCTGCCGTGCCCTCGCCCTGAAACCCAAGTTAGCTTGTCTTCTCAGACTTCCGTCCTCACACTAATTGCCCCGAAGCCCTCAAGTTTGGCAATTCCGGACCCACAATGCAGCACTCTTCCTGCCCTCTAGAAAAAAAATTATTGCCTCATGAGCTGCCCAGGCACCTTAAATGAGGATCAACCTACACAGCACTCGACTTTACCCAAATGATATAGTCTAACCTGGGCACTAATGCACTGTCGAACACAACCTGAGCCCGGACCTCCTGACCAACACCCAGAAAGCTGACCGCACACTGAGCACATAAAACCCGCCATGGCCTTAGGTCATCATCCCTTCCCTACCTCAGTTTTCAGGCTTCAGATCCGAGATCTTATCTCCAATCACTGCCCAGGGGTGAGTGTGACGCAGAAATCAGAACTCCTCCTTACCCATGGCAAGAACCCTTGTGGTTGGCACGTTGTCCAACGTTCAGTGTGGGAGAAACCAGCTTTCACCCTGAGGCCCCGCCCATTCTTGAGTGCGACGAGGGCATACACACGCATTGTGACCCTCAGCATGAGTCCTGTCCTCTAGTAAGTCCTCTCAGTGGCTGGACCATTAGATGTCATAATGGGCTTGACATGTCCCTAGGCCCCAATTTTTAACCAGATTTCTGATTGTCCAGTCGCCCCTCCCCAGGGCTCTACTCTGGAATCCCTCATTTGGTGGGACACCTGAGGTTAAAAAAGAAAACAACAAAAACAACAACAACAACAACAACAACAACAACAAAAAGGACTTCTTCCAGCCCACAGAATGACCCCAAACTCTTTGGACGGGGCCAAACCACCAGAGAGTAAGACTCGTCCATTTCCCATGAAGTCACCCAGAAATTCCACGACCATGAGTGACACGATATCCAGAGACAAAAACTTGAGCAGGAGCCTCACACTCGCCCTTCTTTCAAATCCCGAAGAGTTCTCCTCATGGTCTGTAGGTCAGTCCTGCCATACCTATGACCGAAACATAAGCCGAGTTTGTGTTCTCAGACAACTGTCCAAACAGCCCTGGCCTACACAACCTACAGGCTCAGGCCCCTGGAGCCAAACCTGAGGACTGTACTTGCCCTCTCCAAGGGAATTGTGTGTGCCCATTCCAATGGCCACAACCCTTCTAATAGGATAAACCTCCAAAGTCCCTGATCCATCTCAATAGTGGTGGCTTCCCAGGAAAAAACAGGGGCAATCTGAGCCCAACTGAGCACCTACCTGCACTCAGACCCATAGACAGATGTCCCCAGAGGTAAAAAGGAAAGAACAGGCCCCTAGGCCCTAATCAGATCCATTGCTTTTGTTTCCAGTCATCTCTCCTCAGAGGCCTGGATTTCAAAAGCAGCATATAGCTGTTTCTACACTCACCCATCAGAAAACATCTCATCTACACATGGGAAACTTGCACGTTGGAGCTGTGTCAAAGCCTCTGTTTAGGAGAACCCTTTAGGGCCCCAGTGCCACCGCTTCATTCCAAGGTCTCCATAGACACAAAAGCACATTAGGACCCATCCCTAGGTGTGTCCATTTCAACTCAGCGTCCTCGGTTGCTCCCCACAGATCCAGGAGATCTAACCTGTCTTGTTGCTAGGAGACAATTGGAATGCGAGGTGGGCTACCCAGCCATCCATCCTTAGAACCCTGCTCAGAATCATTGGCCTGGAGCCATACAACAGGTCTCAATTGTCCTGCAGAAGACTCTCTGCAGTTTGGAGCTTCTCACAACTCCCATCGTGGGAAAACCCCGATGGCCTCCAGATGCCCCCCCCATTCATGAAGGGGCCATCAGGGGCAGAAACTCCAACCTGAGCAATCGTCTGAACCTCGCCCTGACTTCAGATGCACGAGATCTCGATTCAGGGCTGTAGATTGTGCCTGCCATGGCCTCACCCAGAAACCTAAGCCTAGCTTGTGTTCTCAGACTTTTGTCGTCAGACTACTGGCCCACAAGCCCTCCAGTTTGGCAATCCAGAACTACAATGCAGCACTCTGCCTGCCCTCCAGAAGAAAAAACATTGTCCTCTGGGGCTACCCAGTAACCCCAAATGAGGATCAACCTGCACCGAACTTGGCTGTACCCCAAATACATAGGCTGACCAGGGCACTAATGTCCTTTCTGACACAGGCTGAGCCTGGACCTCCTGACCCCTCCCAGACAGCTTGCCGCACACTGAGCACATCGAGCCGCCATGGCCTTAGGTCGTCATCTCTTCCCAACCTCGGTTTTCAGGTTTCAGAACGTAGACCTTATCTCCAATCACTGCCCAGGGTTGAAGGTGATGCAGAAATCAGAACTCCTTCCCCATGGCAAGAAACCCTTGGTTGGCATGTTGTCCAACGTTCAGTGTAGTTGAAACCAGTGTGGCCCTTGAGGCCCCGCCCATTCTCGCGGGCCACATTGGTCACAAACACACATTGTGACCCTCTGGCTGAGCCGAGTCCACAAGTAAGGCCACTCAGTGGCTGGATGAAGAGATAGCATATTGGGCTTGCCATGCCCCTAGGCCCCAATTTTTAACCATAGTTCGGGTTGTCCCTTCAGTCTTCCCCACGGCTTGGCTTTGGAATTCCTCTTTTGGTGGGACACCTGAGGTAACAAAACTGAAATGAGTCCTCCCATCCCACAGATTGACGAAAAGCAATTGGGAATCGGGCCAAATCCTCAGAGAGGAAGATTCGTCCATGGCCCATGAGGCCTCCCCGACATTCCACGGCCGTCGCTGATACAAAATCCAGAGACAAAAGCCTGAGCAAGCGCCTCAGACTCGCACTTTCTTCATATCCAGAAGAGTTCTTCTCATGGTTTGTAGATCGGGCCTGCCATACCTACGTCCCCAAACCTAAGCTGAGTTTGTGTTTTCAGACTTCTGTCCTCAAAGTCTTGGGCCACACACCCTCCAGGCTGGGCCCTTGGAGCCACACATTAGGACTGTGCCTACCAATCCATGGGAATTCTGCCCATTCCATGGTCCAAAATCGTACAAATTAGGAGAAACCTCCAAAGTCCCTGAGGCCATCCCAATAGTGTAGGACGCCCGGAACAAACAAGGGCTGTCTGACACCAGCTGATAATCGACCTCCACTCATACCATAGATGGATGTCCCCAGAGAAGAAGATTGAACCAGACAGGACCCTAGGCCATAATAGGATCCATTGCTTTGGGTTACAGGCATGTGTCCTCAAAAGCCTGATTCCAATACGAGCATAGGGGTTTTCCTGAGGCACCCATCAGAACTCATCTCGTCTCCACAAGGAAACCTGTGCATGGGAGCCATGTCCAAAGCTTAGGAGAGTACTTCAGGGTCCCGTAGCCACCGCCCCATTCCAAGGCCCTCATGGTCAGAAAAACACATTAGGGCCCATCCTCAGGAAAGTCCATTTCAACTCAGCCACCCCGGTTGCTCCGGCAGAGCCATCAGATCTAAACTGTCTTGTTGCTAGGAGACAATTGGAATGCGAGGCGGGCTTCCCAGGCATCCATCCACGAACGGTGCTCTGGAGTCATTCCATATGGGATGTCCTGGAGCTGTCCAACAGGTCTCAATTGTCCCGCAGAAGGAATCCTTGAAGGGGGCATCCAACAACTCCCAACGTGGGAAAACCTCAATGGCCCCGACGTTCCGCTCCCTTCATGAAGGGGCCGTCATGCACAGAAACTCCAACCTGAGCCAACGTCTGATTCTCGCCCTGACTTCAGATGCATGAGATTGGTTCAGATCTGCAGGGGGTACCTGCCGTGCCCTCGCCCTGAAACCCAAGTTAGCTTGTCTTCTCAGACTTCCGTCCTCACACTAATTGCCCCGAAGCCCTCAAGTTTGGCAATTCCGGACCCACAATGCAGCACTCTTCCTGCCCTCTAGAAAAAAAATTATTGCCTCATGAGCTGCCCAGGCACCTTAAATGAGGATCAACCTACACAGCACTCGACTTTACCCAAATGATATAGTCTAACCTGGGCACTAATGCACTGTCGAACACAACCTGAGCCCGGACCTCCTGACCAACACCCAGAAAGCTGACCGCACACTGAGCACATAAAACCCGCCATGGCCTTAGGTCATCATCCCTTCCCTACCTCAGTTTTCAGGCTTCAGATCCGAGATCTTATCTCCAATCACTGCCCAGGGGTGAGTGTGACGCAGAAATCAGAACTCCTCCTTACCCATGGCAAGAACCCTTGTGGTTGGCACGTTGTCCAACGTTCAGTGTGGGAGAAACCAGCTTTCACCCTGAGGCCCCGCCCATTCTTGAGTGCGACGAGGGCATACACACGCATTGTGACCCTCAGCATGAGTCCTGTCCTCTAGTAAGTCCTCTCAGTGGCTGGACCATTAGATGTCATAATGGGCTTGACATGTCCCTAGGCCCCAATTTTTAACCAGATTTCTGATTGTCCAGTCGCCCCTCCCCAGGGCTCTACTCTGGAATCCCTCATTTGGTGGGACACCTGAGGTTAAAAAAGAAAACAACAACAACAACAACAACAACAACAAAACGGACTTCTTCCAGCCCACAGAATGACCCCAAACTCTTTGGACGGGGCCAAACCACCAGAGAGTAAGACTCGTCCATTTCCCATGAAGTCACCCAGAAATTCCACGACCATGAGTGACACGATATCCAGAGACAAAAACTTGAGCAGGAGCCTCACACTCGCCCTTCTTTCAAATCCCGAAGAGTTCTCCTCATGGTCTGTAGGTCAGTCCTGCCATACCTATGACCGAAACATAAGCCGAGTTTGTGTTCTCAGACAACTGTCCAAACAGCCCTGGCCTACACAACCTACAGGCTCAGGCCCCTGGAGCCAAACCTGAGGACTGTACTTGCCCTCTCCAAGGGAATTGTGTGTGCCCATTCCAATGGCCACAACCCTTCTAATAGGATAAACCTCCAAAGTCCCTGATCCATCTCAATAGTGGTGGCTTCCCAGGAAAAAACAGGGGCAATCTGAGCCCAACTGAGCACCTACCTGCACTCAGACCCATAGACAGATGTCCCCAGAGGTAAAAAGGAAAGAACAGGCCCCTAGGACCTAATCAGATCCATTGCTTTTGTTTCCAGTCATCTCTCCTCAGAGGCCTGGATTTCAAAAGCAGCATATAGCTGTTTCTACACTCACCCATCAGAAAACATCTCATCTACACATGGGAAACTTGCACGTTGGAGCTGTGTCAAAGCCTCTGTTTAGGAGAACCCTTTAGGGCCCCAGTGCCACCGCTTCATTCCAAGGTCTCCATAGACACAAAAGCACATTAGGACCCATCCCCAGGTGTGTCCATTTCAACTCAGCGTCCTCGGTTGCTCCCCACAGATCCAGGAGATCTAACCTGTCTTGTTGCTAGGAGACAATTGGAATGCGAGGTGGGCTACCCAGCCATCCATCCTTAGAACCCTGCTCAGAATCATTGGCCTGGAGCCATACAACAGGTCTCAATTGTCCTGCAGAAGACTCTCTGCAGTTTGGAGCTTCTCACAACTCCCATCGTGGGAAAACCCCGATGGCCTCCAGATGCCCCCCCCATTCATGAAGGGGCCATCAGGGGCAGAAACTCCAACCTGAGCAATCGTCTGAACCTCGCCCTGACTTCAGATGCACGAGATCTCGATTCAGGGCTGTAGATTGTGCCTGCCATGGCCTCACCCAGAAACCTAAGCCTAGCTTGTGTTCTCAGACTTTTGTCGTCAGACTACTGGCCCACAAGCCCTCCAGTTTGGCAATCCAGAACTACAATGCAGCACTCTGCCTGCCCTCCAGAAGAAAAAACATTGTCCTCTGGGGCTACCCAGTAACCCCAAATGAGGATCAACCTGCACCGAACTTGGCTGTACCCCAAATACATAGGCTGACCAGGGCACTAATGTCCTTTCTGACACAGGCTGAGCCTGGACCTCCTGACCCCTCCCAGACAGCTTGCCGCACACTGAGCACATCGAGCCGCCATGGCCTTAGGTCGTCATCTCTTCCCAACCTTGGTTTTCAGGTTTCAGAACGTAGACCTTATCTCCAATCACTGCCCAGGGTTGAAGGTGATGCAGAAATCAGAACTCCTTCCACATGGCAAGAAACCCTTGGTTGGCATGTTGTCCAACGTTCAGTGTAGTTGAAACCAGTGTGGCCCTTGAGGCCCCGCCCATTCTCGCGGGCCACATTGGTCACAAACACACATTGTGACCCTCTGGCTGAGCCGAGTCCACAAGTAAGGCCACTCAGTGGCTGGATGAAGAGATAGCATATTGGGCTTGCCATGCCCCTAGGCCCCAATTTTTAACCATAGTTCGGTTTGTCCCTTCAGTCTTCCCCACGGCTTGGCTTTGGAATTCCTCTTTTGGTGGGACACCTGAGGTAACAAAACTGAAATGAGTCCTCCCATCCCACAGATTGACGAAAAGCAATTGGGAATCGGGCCAAATCCTCAGAGAGGAAGATTCGTCCATGGCCCATGAGGCCTCCCCGACATTCCACGGCCATCGCTGATACAAAATCCAGAGACAAAAGCCTGAGCAAGCGCCTCAGACTCGCACTTTCTTCATATCCAGAAGAGTTCTTCTCATGGTTTGTAGATCGGGCCTGCCATACCTACGTCCCCAAACCTAAGCTGAGTTTGTGTTTTCAGACTTCTGTCCTCAAAGTCTTGGGCCACACACCCTCCAGGCTGGGCCCTTGGAGCCACACATTAGGACTGTGCCTACCAATCCATGGGAATTCTGCCCATTCCATGGTCCAAAATCGTACAAATTAGGAGAAACCTCCAAAGTCCCTGAGGCCATCCCAATAGTGTAGGACGCCCGGAACAAACAAGGGCTGTCTGACACCAGCTGATAATCGACCTCCACTCATACCATAGATGGATGTCCCCAGAGAAGAAGATTGAACCAGACAGGACCCTAGGCCATAATAGGATCCATTGCTTTGGGTTACAGGCATGTGTCCTCAAAAGCCTGATTCCAATACGAGCATAGGGGTTTTCCTGAGGCACCCATCAGAACTCATCTCGTCTCCACAAGGAAACCTGTGCATGGGAGCCATGTCCAAAGCTTAGGAGAGTACTTCAGGGTCCCGTAGCCACCGCCCCATTCCAAGGCCCTCATGGTCAGAAAAACACATTAGGGCCCATCCTCAGGAAAGTCCATTTCAACTCAGCCACCCCGGTTGCTCCGGCAGAGCCATCAGATCTAAACTGTCTTGTTGCTAGGAGACAATTGGAATGCGAGGCGGGCTTCCCAGGCATCCATCCACGAACGGTGCTCTGGAGTCATTCCATATGGGATGTCCTGGAGCTGTCCAACAGGTCTCAATTGTCCCGCAGAAGGAATCCTTGAAGGGGGCATCCAACAACTCCCAACGTGGGAAAACCTCAATGGCCCCGACGTTCCGCTCCCTTCATGAAGGGGCCGTCATGCACAGAAACTCCAACCTGAGCCAACGTCTGATTCTCGCCCTGACTTCAGATGCATGAGATTGGTTCAGATCTGCAGGGGGTACCTGCCGTGCCCTCGCCCTGAAACCCAAGTTAGCTTGTCTTCTCAGACTTCCGTCCTCACACTAATTGCCCCGAAGCCCTCAAGTTTGGCAATTCCGGACCCACAATGCAGCACTCTTCCTGCCCTCTAGAAAAAAAATTATTGCCTCATGAGCTGCCCAGGCACCTTAAATGAGGATCAACCTACACAGCACTCGACTTTACCCAAATGATATAGTCTAACCTGGGCACTAATGCACTGTCGAACACAACCTGAGCCCGGACCTCCTGACCAACACCCAGAAAGCTGACCGCACACTGTGCACATAAAACCCGCCATGGCCTTAGGTCATCATCCCTTCCCTACCTCAGTTTTCAGGCTTCAGATCCGAGATCTTATCTCCAATCACTGCCCAGGGGTGAGTGTGACGCAGAAATCAGAACTCCTCCTTACCCATGGCAAGAACCCTTGTGGTTGGCACGTTGTCCAACGTTCAGTGTGGGAGAAACCAGCTTTCACCCTGAGGCCCCGCCCATTCTTGAGTGCGACGAGGGCATACACACGCATTGTGACCCTCAGCATGAGTCCTGTCCTCTAGTAAGTCCTCTCAGTGGCTGGACCATTAGATGTCATAATGGGCTTGACATGTCCCTAGGCCCCAATTTTTAACCAGATTTCTGATTGTCCAGTCGCCCCTCCCCAGGGCTCTACTCTGGAATCCCTCATTTGGTGGGACACCTGAGGTTAAAAAAGAAAACAACAACAACAACAACAACAACAACAAAACGGACTTCTTCCAGCCCACAGAATGACCCCAAACTCTTTGGACGGGGCCAAACCACCAGAGAGTAAGACTCGTCCATTTCCCATGAAGTCACCCAGAAATTCCACGACCATGAGTGACACGATATCCAGAGACAAAAACTTGAGCAGGAGCCTCACACTCGCCCTTCTTTCAAATCCCGAAGAGTTCTCCTCATGGTCTGTAGGTCAGTCCTGCCATACCTATGACCCGAAACATAAGCCGAGTTTGTGTTCTCAGACAACTGTCCAAACAGCCCTGGCCTACACAACCTACAGGCTCAGGCCCCTGGAGCCAAACCTGAGGACTGTACTTGCCCTCTCCAAGGGAATTGTGTGTGCCCATTCCAATGGCCACAACCCTTCTAATAGGATAAACCTCCAAAGTCCCTGATCCATCTCAATAGTGGTGGCTTCCCAGGAAAAAACAGGGGCAATCTGAGCCCAACTGAGCACCTACCTGCACTCAGACCCATAGACAGATGTCCCCAGAGGTAAAAAGGAAAGAACAGGCCCCTAGGACCTAATCAGATCCATTGCTTTTGTTTCCAGTCATCTCTCCTCAGAGGCCTGGATTTCAAAAGCAGCATATAGCTGTTTCTACACTCACCCATCAGAAAACATCTCATCTACACATGGGAAACTTGCACGTTGGAGCTGTGTCAAAGCCTCTGTTTAGGAGAACCCTTTAGGGCCCCAGTGCCACCGCTTCATTCCAAGGTCTCCATAGACACAAAAGCACATTAGGACCCATCCCCAGGTGTGTCCATTTCAACTCAGCGTCCTCGGTTGCTCCCCACAGATCCAGGAGATCTAACCTGTCTTGTTGCTAGGAGACAATTGGAATGCGAGGTGGGCTACCCAGCCATCCATCCTTAGAACCCTGCTCAGAATCATTGGCCTGGAGCCATACAACAGGTCTCAATTGTCCTGCAGAAGACTCTCTGCAGTTTGGAGCTTCTCACAACTCCCATCGTGGGAAAACCCCGATGGCCTCCAGATGCCCCCCCCATTCATGAAGGGGCCATCAGGGGCAGAAACTCCAACCTGAGCAATCGTCTGAACCTCGCCCTGACTTCAGATGCACGAGATCTCGATTCAGGGCTGTAGATTGTGCCTGCCATGGCCTCACCCAGAAACCTAAGCCTAGCTTGTGTTCTCAGACTTTTGTCGTCAGACTACTGGCCCACAAGCCCTCCAGTTTGGCAATCCAGAACTACAATGCAGCACTCTGCCTGCCCTCCAGAAGAAAAAACATTGTCCTCTGGGGCTACCCAGTAACCCCAAATGAGGATCAACCTGCACCGAACTTGGCTGTACCCCAAATACATAGGCTGACCAGGGCACTAATGTCCTTTCTGACACAGGCTGAGCCTGGACCTCCTGACCCCTCCCAGACAGCTTGCCGCACACTGAGCACATCGAGCCGCCATGGCCTTAGGTCGTCATCTCTTCCCAACCTCGGTTTTCAGGTTTCAGAACGTAGACTTTATCTCCAATCACTGCCCAGGGTTGAAGGTGATGCAGAAATCAGAACTCCTTCCCCATGGCAAGAAACCCTTTGTTGGCATGTTGTCCAACGTTCAGTGTAGTTGAAACCAGTGTGGCCCTTGAGGCCCCGCCCATGCTCGCGGGCCACATTGGTCACAAACACACATTGTGACCCTCTGGCTGAGCCGAGTCCTCAAGTAAGGCCACTCAGTGGCTGGATGAAGAGATAGCATATTGGGCTTGCCATGCCCCTAGGCCCCAATTTTTAACCATAGTTCGGGTTGTCCCTTCAGTCTTCCCCACGGCTTGGCTTTGGAATTCCTCTTTTGGTGGGACACCTGAGGTAACAAAACTGAAATGAGTCCTCCCATCCCACAGATTGACGAAAAGCAATTGGGAATCGGGCCAAATCCTCAGAGAGGAAGATTCGTCCATGGCCCATGAGGCCTCCCCGACATTCCACGGCCATCGCTGATACAAAATCCAGAGACAAAAGCCTGAGCAAGCGCCTCAGACTCGCACTTTCTTCATATCCAGAAGAGTTCTTCTCATGGTTTGTAGATCGGGCCTGCCATACCTACGTCCCCAAACCTAAGCTGAGTTTGTGTTTTCAGACTTCTGTCCTCAAAGTCCAGGGCCACACACCCTCCAGGCTGGGGCCCCTGGAGCCACACATTAGGACTGAGCCTACCAATCCATGGGAATTCTGCCCATTCTATTGTCCAAAATCGTACAAATTAGGAGAAACCTCCAAAGTCCCTGAGGCCATCCCAATCGTGTAGGTCGCCCGGAACAAACAAGGGCTGTCTGACACCAGCTGATAATCTACCTCCACTCATACCATAAATGGATGTCCCCAGAGGAGAAGATTGAACCAGACAGGACCCTAGGCCATAATAGGATCCATTGCCTTGGTTTACAGGCATGTCTCCTCAAAAGCCTGATTCCAATACGAGCATAGGGGTTTTGCTGAGGCACCCAGCAGAACTCATCTCGTCTCCACAAGGAAACCTGTGCATGGGAGCCATGTCCAAAGCATAGGAGAGTACTTCAGGGTCCCGGTGCCACCGCCCCATTCCAAGGCCCTCATGGACACAAAAACACATTAGGACCCATCCTCAGGAAAGTCCATTTCAACTCAGCCACCCCGGTTGCTCCCGCAGAACCATCAGATCTAAACTGTCTTGTTGCTAGGAGACAATTGGAATGCGAGGCTGGCCTCCCAGGCATCCATCCTCGAACGGTGCTCTGGAGTCATTCCATATGGAATGTCCTGAAGCTGTCCAACAGGTCTCAATTGTCCCGCAGAAGGAATCTTTGTAGGGGGCATCCCACAACTCCCAACGTGGGAAAACCTCAATGGCCTCGAGATTCCGCTCCCTTCATGAAGCGGCCGTCATGCACGGAAACTCCAACCTGAGCCAACGTCTGATCCTCGCCCTGACTTCAGATGCATGAGTATTGGTTCAGATCTGCAGGGGGTACCTGCCGTGCCCTCGCCCTGAAACCCAAGTCTAGCTTGTCTTCTCAGACTTCCGTCCTTACACTCCTGACCCCGAAGCCCTCAAGTTTGGCAATTCCGGACCCACAATGCAGCACTCTGCCTGCCCTCTAGAAAAAAATTATTGCCTCATGAGCTGCCCAGGCACCTTCAATGAGGATAAACCTCCACAGCACTCGACTTCACCCAAATTATACAGTCTAACCTGGGCACTAATGCACTGTCGGACACAACCTGAGCCCGGACCTCTTGACCAACACCCGGAAAGCAGACCGCACACTGAGCACATAAGACCGGCCATGGCCTTAGGTCATCATCTTTTCCCTACCTCAGTTTTCAGGCCTCAGAACAGAGACTTTATCTCCAATCACTGCCCAGGGGTGAGTGTGATGCAGAAATCAGAACACCCCCTTACCCATGGTAAGAAACCTTGTGGTTGGCACGTTGTCCAACGTTCAGTGTAGGAGAAACCAGCATTCACCCTGAGGCCCCGCCCATTCTTGAGTGCGACAAGGGCATAAACACGCATTGTGACTCTCAACATGAGTCCTGTCCTCTAGTAAGTCCTCTCAGTGACTGGACCATTAGATGTCATAATGGGCTTGATATGTCCCTAGGCCTCAATTTTTAACCAGATTTCTGATTGTCCAATCACCACCCCCCCAGGGCTCTACTCTGGAATCCCTCATTTGGTGGGACACCTGAGGTTAAAAAGAAAACAACATCAAAAAAAAAAAAAAAACGGACTTCTTCCATCCCACAGAGTGACCCCAAAAGCTTTGGACTGGGCCAAACCACCAGGGAGTAAGACTCGTCCATTTCCCATGAAGTCACCCAGAAATTTCACGACCATGAGTGACACGATATCCAGAGACAAAAACTTGAGCAAGAGCCTCACACTCGCACTTTTCTCAAATCCCGAAAATGCTCCTCATGGTCTGTAGATAAGTCCTGCCAACCTATGACCTGAAACATAAGCCAAGTTTGTGTTTTCAGACAACTGTCCAAACAGCCCTGGCCTACACAACCTACAGGCTCAGGCCCCTGGAGCCAAACCTGAGGACTGTACTTGCCCTCTCCAAGGGAATTGTGTGTGCCCATTCCAATGGCCACATCCCTTCTAAAAGGATAAACCTCCAAAGTCCCTGATCCATGTCATTAGTGGTGGCTTCCCAGGTAAAACAGGGGCAATCTGAGCCCATCTGAGCACCTACCTGTACTCAGACCCATAGACAGATGTCCCCAGAGGTAAAAAGGAAAGAACAGGCCCCTAGGCACTAATCATATCCATTGCTTTAGTTTCCAGGCATCTCTCCTCAGAGGCCTGGATTTCAAAACCAGCATATGGCTGTTTCTTGACTCACCCATCACAAAACATCTCATCTACCCATGGGAAACTTGCACGTTGGAGCTGTGCCAAAGCCTCTGTTTAGGAGAACACTTCAGGGCCCCAGTGCCACCGCTTTATTCCAAGGTCTCCATCGACACAAAAGCACATTAGGACCCATCCATAGGAGAGTCCATTTCAACTCAGCCTCCTCGGTTGCTCCCCCAGATCCAGCAGATCTAACCTGTCTTGTTTCTAGGAGACAATTGGAATGCGAGGTGGGCTACCCAGCCATGCATCCTTAGAACCCTGCTCAGAATCATTGGCCTGGAGCCAAACAACAGGTCTCAATTGTCCTGCAGAAGACACTTTGCAGTTTGGAGCTTCTCACAAATCCCATCGTGGGAAAACCCCTTTGGCCTCGTGATGCCACCCTTCGTGAAAGGTCCATCAGGGACAGAAACACCAACTTGAGCGATCGTCTGATCTGCGCCGTGACTTCAGATGCACGAGATCTCAATTCAGGTCTGTAGATTGTGCCATCGCTGATACAAAATCCAGAGACAAAAACCTGAGCAAGCGCCTCAGACTCGCACTTTCTTCATAACCTGAAGAGTTCTTCTCATGGTTTGTAGATCGGGCCTGCCATACCTACGTCCCCAAACCTAAGCTGAGTTTGTGTTTTCAGACTTCTGTCCTCAAAGTCCAGGGCCACACACCCTCCAGGCTGGGGCCCCTGGAGCCACACATTAGGACTGAGCCTACCAATCCATGGGAATTCTGCCCATTCTATTGTCCAAAATCGTACAAATTAGGAGAAACCTCCAAAGTCCCTGAGGCCATCCCAATCGTGTAGGTCGCCCGGAACAAACAAGGGCTGTCTGACACCAGCTGATAATCTACCTCCACTCATACCATAAATGGATGTCCCCAGAGGAGAAGATTGAACCAGACAGGACCCTAGGCCATAATAGGATCCATTGCCTTGGTTTACAGGCATGTCTCCTCAAAAGCCTGATTCCAATACGAGCATAGGGGTTTTGCTGAGGCACCCAGCAGAACTCATCTCGTCTCCACAAGGAAACCTGTGCATGGGAGCCATGTCCAAAGCATAGGAGAGTACTTCAGGGTCCCGGTGCCACCGCCCCATTCCAAGGCCCTCATGGACACAAAAACACATTAGGACCCATCCTCAGGAAAGTCCATTTCAACTCAGCCACCCCGGTTGCTCCCGCAGAACCATCAGATCTAAACTGTCTTGTTGCTAGGAGACAATTGGAATGCGAGGCTGGCCTCCCAGGCATCCATCCTCGAACGGTGCTCTGGAGTCATTCCATATGGAATGTCCTGAAGCTGTCCAACAGGTCTCAATTGTCCCGCAGAAGGAATCTTTGTAGGGGGCATCCCACAACTCCCAACGTGGGAAAACCTCAATGGCCTCGAGATTCCGCTCCCTTCATGAAGCGGCCGTCATGCACGGAAACTCCAACCTGAGCCAACGTCTGATCCTCGCCCTGACTTCAGATGCATGAGTATTGGTTCAGATCTGCAGGGGGTACCTGCCGTGCCCTCGCCCTGAAACCCAAGTCTAGCTTGTCTTCTCAGACTTCCGTCCTTACACTCCTGACCCCGAAGCCCTCAAGTTTGGCAATTCCGGACCCACAATGCAGCACTCTGCCTGCCCTCTAGAAAAAAATTATTGCCTCATGAGCTGCCCAGGCACCTTCAATGAGGATAAACCTCCACAGCACTCGACTTCACCCAAATTATACAGTCTAACCTGGGCACTAATGCACTGTCGGACACAACCTGAGCCCGGACCTCTTGACCAACACCCGGAAAGCAGACCGCACACTGAGCACATAAGACCGGCCATGGCCTTAGGTCATCATCTTTTCCCTACCTCAGTTTTCAGGCCTCAGAACAGAGACTTTATCTCCAATCACTGCCCAGGGGTGAGTGTGATGCAGAAATCAGAACACCCCCTTACCCATGGTAAGAAACCTTGTGGTTGGCACGTTGTCCAACGTTCAGTGTAGGAGAAACCAGCATTCACCCTGAGGCCCCGCCCATTCTTGAGTGCGACAAGGGCATAAACACGCATTGTGACTCTCAACATGAGTCCTGTCCTCTAGTAAGTCCTCTCAGTGACTGGACCATTAGATGTCATAATGGGCTTGATATGTCCCTAGGCCTCAATTTTTAACCAGATTTCTGATTGTCCAATCACCACCCCCCCAGGGCTCTACTCTGGAATCCCTCATTTGGTGGGACACCTGAGGTTAAAAAGAAAACAACATCAAAAAAAAAAAAAAAACGGACTTCTTCCATCCCACAGAGTGACCCCAAAAGCTTTGGACTGGGCCAAACCACCAGGGAGTAAGACTCGTCCATTTCCCATGAAGTCACCCAGAAATTTCACGACCATGAGTGACACGATATCCAGAGACAAAAACTTGAGCAAGAGCCTCACACTCGCACTTTTCTCAAATCCCGAAAATGCTCCTCATGGTCTGTAGATAAGTCCTGCCAACCTATGACCTGAAACATAAGCCAAGTTTGTGTTTTCAGACAACTGTCCAAACAGCCCTGGCCTACACAACCTACAGGCTCAGGCCCCTGGAGCCAAACCTGAGGACTGTACTTGCCCTCTCCAAGGGAATTGTGTGTGCCCATTCCAATGGCCACATCCCTTCTAAAAGGATAAACCTCCAAAGTCCCTGATCCATGTCATTAGTGGTGGCTTCCCAGGTAAAACAGGGGCAATCTGAGCCCATCTGAGCACCTACCTGTACTCAGACCCATAGACAGATGTCCCCAGAGGTAAAAAGGAAAGAACAGGCCCCTAGGCACTAATCATATCCATTGCTTTAGTTTCCAGGCATCTCTCCTCAGAGGCCTGGATTTCAAAACCAGCATATGGCTGTTTCTTGACTCACCCATCACAAAACATCTCATCTACCCATGGGAAACTTGCACGTTGGAGCTGTGTCAAAGCCTCTGTTTAGGAGAACACTTCAGGGCCCCAGTGCCACCGCTTTATTCCAAGGTCTCCATCGACACAAAAGCACATTAGGACCCATCCATAGGAGAGTCCATTTCAACTCAGCCTCCTCGGTTGCTCCCCCAGATCCAGCAGATCTAACCTGTCTTGTTTCTAGGAGACAATTGGAATGCGAGGTGGGCTACCCAGCCATGCATCCTTAGAACCCTGCTCAGAATCATTGGCCTGGAGCCAAACAACAGGTCTCAATTGTCCTGCAGAAGACACTTTGCAGTTTGGAGCTTCTCACAAATCCCATCGTGGGAAAACCCCTTTGGCCTCGTGATGCCACCCTTCGTGAAAGGTCCATCAGGGACAGAAACACCAACTTGAGCGATCGTCTGATCTGCGCCGTGACTTCAGATGCACGAGATCTCAATTCAGGTCTGTAGATTGTGCCATCGCTGATACAAAATCCAGAGACAAAAACCTGAGCAAGCGCCTCAGACTCGCACTTTCTTCATAACCTGAAGAGTTCTTCTCATGGTTTGTAGATCGGGCCTGCCATACCTACGTCCCCAAACCTAAGCTGAGTTTGTGTTTTCAGACTTCTGTCCTCAAAGTCCAGGGCCACACACCCTCCAGGCTGGGGCCCCTGGAGCCACACATTAGGACTGAGCCTACCAATCCATGGGAATTCTGCCCATTCTATTGTCCAAAATCGTACAAATTAGGAGAAACCTCCAAAGTCCCTGAGGCCATCCCAATCGTGTAGGTCGCCCGGAACAAACAAGGGCTGTCTGACACCAGCTGATAATCTACCTCCACTCATACCATAAATGGATGTCCCCAGAGGAGAAGATTGAACCAGACAGGACCCTAGGCCATAATAGGATCCATTGCCTTGGTTTACAGGCATGTCTCCTCAAAAGCCTGATTCCAATACGAGCATAGGGGTTTTGCTGAGGCACCCAGCAGAACTCATCTCGTCTCCACAAGGAAACCTGTGCATGGGAGCCATGTCCAAAGCATAGGAGAGTACTTCAGGGTCCCGGTGCCACCGCCCCATTCCAAGGCCCTCATGGACACAAAAACACATTAGGACCCATCCTCAGGAAAGTCCATTTCAACTCAGCCACCCCGGTTGCTCCCGCAGAACCATCAGATCTAAACTGTCTTGTTGCTAGGAGACAATTGGAATGCGAGGCTGGCCTCCCAGGCATCCATCCTCGAACGGTGCTCTGGAGTCATTCCATATGGAATGTCCTGAAGCTGTCCAACAGGTCTCAATTGTCCCGCAGAAGGAATCTTTGTAGGGGGCATCCCACAACTCCCAACGTGGGAAAACCTCAATGGCCTCGAGATTCCGCTCCCTTCATGAAGCGGCCGTCATGCACGGAAACTCCAACCTGAGCCAACGTCTGATCCTCGCCCTGACTTCAGATGCATGAGTATTGGTTCAGATCTGCAGGGGGTACCTGCCGTGCCCTCGCCCTGAAACCCAAGTCTAGCTTGTCTTCTCAGACTTCCGTCCTTACACTCCTGACCCCGAAGCCCTCAAGTTTGGCAATTCCGGACCCACAATGCAGCACTCTGCCTGCCCTCTAGAAAAAAATTATTGCCTCATGAGCTGCCCAGGCACCTTCAATGAGGATAAACCTCCACAGCACTCGACTTCACCCAAATTATACAGTCTAACCTGGGCACTAATGCACTGTCGGACACAACCTGAGCCCGGACCTCTTGACCAACACCCGGAAAGCAGACCGCACACTGAGCACATAAGACCGGCCATGGCCTTAGGTCATCATCTTTTCCCTACCTCAGTTTTCAGGCCTCAGAACAGAGACTTTATCTCCAATCACTGCCCAGGGGTGAGTGTGATGCAGAAATCAGAACACCCCCTTACCCATGGTAAGAAACCTTGTGGTTGGCACGTTGTCCAACGTTCAGTGTAGGAGAAACCAGCATTCACCCTGAGGCCCCGCCCATTCTTGAGTGCGACAAGGGCATAAACACGCATTGTGACTCTCAACATGAGTCCTGTCCTCTAGTAAGTCCTCTCAGTGACTGGACCATTAGATGTCATAATGGGCTTGATATGTCCCTAGGCCTCAATTTTTAACCAGATTTCTGATTGTCCAATCACCACCACCCAGGGCTCTACTCTGGAATCACTCATTTGGTGGGACACCTGAGGTTAAAAAGAAAACAACATCAAAAAAAAAAAAACGGACTTCTTCCATCCCACAGAGTGACCCCAAAAGCTTTGGACTGGGCCAAACCACCAGGGAGTAAGACTCGTCCATTTCCCATGAAGTCACCCAGAAATTTCACGACCATGAGTGACACGATATCCAGAGACAAAAACTTGAGCAAGAGCCTCACACTCGCACTTTTCTCAAATCCCGAAAATGCTCCTCATGGTCTGTAGATAAGTCCTGCCAACCTATGACCTGAAACATAAGCCAAGTTTGTGTTTTCAGACAACTGTCCAAACAGCCCTGGCCTACACAACCTACAGGCTCAGGCCCCTGGAGCCAAACCTGAGGACTGTACTTGCCCTCTCCAAGGGAATTGTGTGTGCCCATTCCAATGGCCACATCCCTTCTAAAAGGATAAACCTCCAAAGTCCCTGATCCATGTCATTAGTGGTGGCTTCCCAGGTAAAACAGGGGCAATCTGAGCCCATCTGAGCACCTACCTGTACTCAGACCCATAGACAGATGTCCCCAGAGGTAAAAAGGAAAGAACAGGCCCCTAGGCACTAATCATATCCATTGCTTTAGTTTCCAGGCATCTCTCCTCAGAGGCCTGGATTTCAAAACCAGCATATGGCTGTTTCTTGACTCACCCATCACAAAACATCTCATCTACCCATGGGAAACTTGCACGTTGGAGCTGTGCCAAAGCCTGTGTTTAGGAGAACACTTCAGGGCCCCAGTGCCACCGCTTTATTCCAAGGTCTCCATCGACACAAAAGCACATTAGGACCCATCCATAGGAGAGTCCATTTCAACTCAGCCTCCTCGGTTGCTCCCCCAGATCCAGCAGATCTAACCTGTCTTGTTTCTAGGAGACAATTGGAATGCGAGGTGGGCTACCCAGCCATGCATCCTTAGAACCCTGCTCAGAATCATTGGCCTGGAGCCAAACAACAGGTCTCAATTGTCCTGCAGAAGACACTTTGCAGTTTGGAGCTTCTCACAAATCCCATCGTGGGAAAACCCCTTTGGCCTCGTGATGCCACCCTTCGTGAAAGGTCCATCAGGGACAGAAACACCAACTTGAGCGATCGTCTGATCTGCGCCGTGACTTCAGATGCACGAGATCTCAATTCAGGTCTGTAGATTGTGCCATCGCTGATACAAAATCCAGAGACAAAAACCTGAGCAAGCGCCTCAGACTCGCACTTTCTTCATAACCTGAAGAGTTCTTCTCATGGTTTGTAGATCGGGCCTGCCATACCTACGTCCCCAAACCTAAGCTGAGTTTGTGTTTTCAGACTTCTGTCCTCAAAGTCCAGGGCCACACACCCTCCAGGCTGGGGCCCCTGGAGCCACACATTAGGACTGAGCCTACCAATCCATGGGAATTCTGCCCATTCTATTGTCCAAAATCGTACAAATTAGGAGAAACCTCCAAAGTCCCTGAGGCCATCCCAATCGTGTAGGTCGCCCGGAACAAACAAGGGCTGTCTGACACCAGCTGATAATCTACCTCCACTCATACCATAAATGGATGTCCCCAGAGGAGAAGATTGAACCAGACAGGACCCTAGGCCATAATAGGATCCATTGCCTTGGTTTACAGGCATGTCTCCTCAAAAGCCTGATTCCAATACGAGCATAGGGGTTTTGCTGAGGCACCCAGCAGAACTCATCTCGTCTCCACAAGGAAACCTGTGCATGGGAGCCATGTCCAAAGCATAGGAGAGTACTTCAGGGTCCCGGTGCCACCGCCCCATTCCAAGGCCCTCATGGACACAAAAACACATTAGGACCCATCCTCAGGAAAGTCCATTTCAACTCAGCCACCCCGGTTGCTCCCGCAGAACCATCAGATCTAAACTGTCTTGTTGCTAGGAGACAATTGGAATGCGAGGCTGGCCTCCCAGGCATCCATCCTCGAACGGTGCTCTGGAGTCATTCCATATGGAATGTCCTGAAGCTGTCCAACAGGTCTCAATTGTCCCGCAGAAGGAATCTTTGTAGGGGGCATCCCACAACTCCCAACGTGGGAAAACCTCAATGGCCTCGAGATTCCGCTCCCTTCATGAAGCGGCCGTCATGCACGGAAACTCCAACCTGAGCCAACGTCTGATCCTCGCCCTGACTTCAGATGCATGAGTATTGGTTCAGATCTGCAGGGGGTACCTGCCGTGCCCTCGCCCTGAAACCCAAGTCTAGCTTGTCTTCTCAGACTTCCGTCCTTACACTCCTGACCCCGAAGCCCTCAAGTTTGGCAATTCCGGACCCACAATGCAGCACTCTGCCTGCCCTCTAGAAAAAAATTATTGCCTCATGAGCTGCCCAGGCACCTTCAATGAGGATAAACCTCCACAGCACTCGACTTCACCCAAATTATACAGTCTAACCTGGGCACTAATGCACTGTCGGACACAACCTGAGCCCGGACCTCTTGACCAACACCCGGAAAGCAGACCGCACACTGAGCACATGAGACCGGCCATGGCCTTAGGTCATCATCTTTTCCCTACCTCAGTTTTCAGGCCTCAGAACAGAGACTTTATCTCCAATCACTGCCCAGGGGTGAGTGTGATGCAGAAATCAGAACACCCCCTTACCCATGGTAAGAAACCTTGTGGTTGGCACGTTGTCCAACGTTCAGTGTAGGAGAAACCAGCATTCACCCTGAGGCCCCGCCCATTCTTGAGTGCGACAAGGGCATAAACACGCATTGTGACTCTCAACATGAGTCCTGTCCTCTAGTAAGTCCTCTCAGTGACTGGACCATTAGATGTCATAATGGGCTTGATATGTCCCTAGGCCTCAATTTTTAACCAGATTTCTGATTGTCCAATCACCACCCCCCCAGGGCTCTACTCTGGAATCCATCATTTGGTGGGACACCTGAGGTTAAAAAGAAAACAACATCAAAAAAAAAAAAAAAACGGACTTCTTCCATCCCACAGAGTGACCCCAAAAGCTTTGGACTGGGCCAAACCACCAGGGAGTAAGACTCGTCCATTTCCCATGAAGTCACCCAGAAATTTCACGACCATGAGTGACACGATATCCAGAGACAAAAACTTGAGCAAGAGCCTCACACTCGCACTTTTCTCAAATCCCGAAAATGCTCCTCATGGTCTGTAGATAAGTCCTGCCAACCTATGACCTGAAACATAAGCCAAGTTTGTGTTTTCAGACAACTGTCCAAACAGCCCTGGCCTACACAACCTACAGGCTCAGGCCCCTGGAGCCAAACCTGAGGACTGTACTTGCCCTCTCCAAGGGAATTGTGTGTGCCCATTCCAATGGCCACATCCCTTCTAAAAGGATAAACCTCCAAAGTCCCTGATCCATGTCATTAGTGGTGGCTTCCCAGGTAAAACAGGGGCAATCTGAGCCCATCTGAGCACCTACCTGTACTCAGACCCATAGACAGATGTCCCCAGAGGTAAAAAGGAAAGAACAGGCCCCTAGGCACTAATCATATCCATTGCTTTAGTTTCCAGGCATCTCTCCTCAGAGGCCTGGATTTCAAAACCAGCATATGGCTGTTTCTTGACTCACCCATCACAAAACATCTCATCTACCCATGGGAAACTTGCACGTTGGAGCTGTGTCAAAGCCTCTGTTTAGGAGAACACTTCAGGGCCCCAGTGCCACCGCTTTATTCCAAGGTCTCCATCGACACAAAAGCACATTAGGACCCATCCATAGGAGAGTCCATTTCAACTCAGCCTCCTCGGTTGCTCCCCCAGATCCAGCAGATCTAACCTGTCTTGTTTCTAGGAGACAATTGGAATGCGAGGTGGGCTACCCAGCCATGCATCCTTAGAACCCTGCTCAGAATCATTGGCCTGGAGCCAAACAACAGGTCTCAATTGTCCTGCAGAAGACACTTTGCAGTTTGGAGCTTCTCACAAATCCCATCGTGGGAAAACCCCTTTGGCCTCGTGATGCCACCCTTCGTGAAAGGTCCATCAGGGACAGAAACACCAACTTGAGCGATCGTCTGATCTGCGCCGTGACTTCAGATGCACGAGATCTCAATTCAGGTCTGTAGATTGTGCCATCGCTGATACAAAATCCAGAGACAAAAACCTGAGCAAGCGCCTCAGACTCGCACTTTCTTCATAACCTGAAGAGTTCTTCTCATGGTTTGTAGATCGGGCCTGCCATACCTACGTCCCCAAACCTAAGCTGAGTTTGTGTTTTCAGACTTCTGTCCTCAAAGTCCAGGGCCACACACCCTCCAGGCTGGGGCCCCTGGAGCCACACATTAGGACTGAGCCTACCAATCCATGGGAATTCTGCCCATTCTATTGTCCAAAATCGTACAAATTAGGAGAAACCTCCAAAGTCCCTGAGGCCATCCCAATCGTGTAGGTCGCCCGGAACAAACAAGGGCTGTCTGACACCAGCTGATAATCTACCTCCACTCATACCATAAATGGATGTCCCCAGAGGAGAAGATTGAACCAGACAGGACCCTAGGCCATAATAGGATCCATTGCCTTGGTTTACAGGCATGTCTCCTCAAAAGCCTGATTCCAATACGAGCATAGGGGTTTTGCTGAGGCACCCAGCAGAACTCATCTCGTCTCCACAAGGAAACCTGTGCATGGGAGCCATGTCCAAAGCATAGGAGAGTACTTCAGGGTCCCGGTGCCACCGCCCCATTCCAAGGCCCTCATGGACACAAAAACACATTAGGACCCATCCTCAGGAAAGTCCATTTCAACTCAGCCACCCCGGTTGCTCCCGCAGAACCATCAGATCTAAACTGTCTTGTTGCTAGGAGACAATTGGAATGCGAGGCTGGCCTCCCAGGCATCCATCCTCGAACGGTGCTCTGGAGTCATTCCATATGGAATGTCCTGAAGCTGTCCAACAGGTCTCAATTGTCCCGCAGAAGGAATCTTTGTAGGGGGCATCCCACAACTCCCAACGTGGGAAAACCTCAATGGCCTCGAGATTCCGCTCCCTTCATGAAGCGGCCGTCATGCACGGAAACTCCAACCTGAGCCAACGTCTGATCCTCGCCCTGACTTCAGATGCATGAGTATTGGTTCAGATCTGCAGGGGGTACCTGCCGTGCCCTCGCCCTGAAACCCAAGTCTAGCTTGTCTTCTCAGACTTCCGTCCTTACACTCCTGACCCCGAAGCCCTCAAGTTTGGCAATTCCGGACCCACAATGCAGCACTCTGCCTGCCCTCTAGAAAAAAATTATTGCCTCATGAGCTGCCCAGGCACCTTCAATGAGGATAAACCTCCACAGCACTCGACTTCACCCAAATTATACAGTCTAACCTGGGCACTAATGCACTGTCGGACACAACCTGAGCCCGGACCTCTTGACCAACACCCGGAAAGCAGACCGCACACTGAGCACATAAGACCGGCCATGGCCTTAGGTCATCATCTTTTCCCTACCTCAGTTTTCAGGCCTCAGAACAGAGACTTTATCTCCAATCACTGCCCAGGGGTGAGTGTGATGCAGAAATCAGAACACCCCCTTACCCATGGTAAGAAACCTTGTGGTTGGCACGTTGTCCAACGTTCAGTGTAGGAGAAACCAGCATTCACCCTGAGGCCCCGCCCATTCTTGAGTGCGACAAGGGCATAAACACGCATTGTGACTCTCAACATGAGTCCTGTCCTCTAGTAAGTCCTCTCAGTGACTGGACCATTAGATGTCATAATGGGCTTGATATGTCCCTAGGCCTCAATTTTTAACCAGATTTCTGATTGTCCAATCACCACCCCCCCAGGGCTCTACTCTGGAATCCCTCATTTGCTGGGACACCTGAGGTTAAAAAGAAAACAACATCAAAAAAAAAAAAAAAAACGGACTTCTTCCATCCCACAGAGTGACCCCAAAAGCTTTGGACTGGGCCAAACCACCAGGGAGTAAGACTCGTCCATTTCCCATGAAGTCACCCAGAAATTTCACGACCATGAGTGACACGATATCCAGAGACAAAAACTTGAGCAAGAGCCTCACACTCGCACTTTTCTCAAATCCCGAAAATGCTCCTCATGGTCTGTAGATAAGTCCTGCCAACCTATGACCTGAAACATAAGCCAAGTTTGTGTTTTCAGACAACTGTCCAAACAGCCCTGGCCTACACAACCTACAGGCTCAGGCCCCTGGAGCCAAACCTGAGGACTGTACTTGCCCTCTCCAAGGGAATTGTGTGTGCCCATTCCAATGGCCACATCCCTTCTAAAAGGATAAACCTCCAAAGTCCCTGATCCATGTCATTAGTGGTGGCTTCCCAGGTAAAACAGGGGCAATCTGAGCCCATCTGAGCACCTACCTGTACTCAGACCCATAGACAGATGTCCCCAGAGGTAAAAAGGAAAGAACAGGCCCCTAGGCACTAATCATATCCATTGCTTTAGTTTCCAGGCATCTCTCCTCAGAGGCCTGGATTTCAAAACCAGCATATGGCTGTTTCTTGACTCACCCATCACAAAACATCTCATCTACCCATGGGAAACTTGCACGTTGGAGCTGTGTCAAAGCCTCTGTTTAGGAGAACACTTCAGGGCCCCAGTGCCACCGCTTTATTCCAAGGTCTCCATCGACACAAAAGCACATTAGGACCCATCCATAGGAGAGTCCATTTCAACTCAGCCTCCTCGGTTGCTCCCCCAGATCCAGCAGATCTAACCTGTCTTGTTTCTAGGAGACAATTGGAATGCGAGGTGGGCTACCCAGCCATGCATCCTTAGAACCCTGCTCAGAATCATTGGCCTGGAGCCAAACAACAGGTCTCAATTGTCCTGCAGAAGACACTTTGCAGTTTGGAGCTTCTCACAAATCCCATCGTGGGAAAACCCCTTTGGCCTCGTGATGCCACCCTTCGTGAAAGGTCCATCAGGGACAGAAACACCAACTTGAGCGATCGTCTGATCTGCGCCGTGACTTCAGATGCACGAGATCTCAATTCAGGTCTGTAGATTGTGCCATCGCTGATACAAAATCCAGAGACAAAAACCTGAGCAAGCGCCTCAGACTCGCACTTTCTTCATAACCTGAAGAGTTCTTCTCATGGTTTGTAGATCGGGCCTGCCATACCTACGTCCCCAAACCTAAGCTGAGTTTGTGTTTTCAGACTTCTGTCCTCAAAGTCCAGGGCCACACACCCTCCAGGCTGGGGCCCCTGGAGCCACACATTAGGACTGAGCCTACCAATCCATGGGAATTCTGCCCATTCTATTGTCCAAAATCGTACAAATTAGGAGAAACCTCCAAAGTCCCTGAGGCCATCCCAATCGTGTAGGTCGCCCGGAACAAACAAGGGCTGTCTGACACCAGCTGATAATCTACCTCCACTCATACCATAAATGGATGTCCCCAGAGGAGAAGATTGAACCAGACAGGACCCTAGGCCATAATAGGATCCATTGCCTTGGTTTACAGGCATGTCTCCTCAAAAGCCTGATTCCAATACGAGCATAGGGGTTTTGCTGAGGCACCCAGCAGAACTCATCTCGTCTCCACAAGGAAACCTGTGCATGGGAGCCATGTCCAAAGCATAGGAGAGTACTTCAGGGTCCCGGTGCCACCGCCCCATTCCAAGGCCCTCATGGACACAAAAACACATTAGGACCCATCCTCAGGAAAGTCCATTTCAACTCAGCCACCCCGGTTGCTCCCGCAGAACCATCAGATCTAAACTGTCTTGTTGCTAGGAGACAATTGGAATGCGAGGCTGGCCTCCCAGGCATCCATCCTCGAACGGTGCTCTGGAGTCATTCCATATGGAATGTCCTGAAGCTGTCCAACAGGTCTCAATTGTCCCGCAGAAGGAATCTTTGTAGGGGGCATCCCACAACTCCCAACGTGGGAAAACCTCAATGGCCTCGAGATTCCGCTCCCTTCATGAAGCGGCCGTCATGCACGGAAACTCCAACCTGAGCCAACGTCTGATCCTCGCCCTGACTTCAGATGCATGAGTATTGGTTCAGATCTGCAGGGGGTACCTGCCGTGCCCTCGCCCTGAAACCCAAGTCTAGCTTGTCTTCTCAGACTTCCGTCCTTACACTCCTGACCCCGAAGCCCTCAAGTTTGGCAATTCCGGACCCACAATGCAGCACTCTGCCTGCCCTCTAGAAAAAAATTATTGCCTCATGAGCTGCCCAGGCACCTTCAATGAGGATAAACCTCCACAGCACTCGACTTCACCCAAATTATACAGTCTAACCTGGGCACTAATGCACTGTCGGACACAACCTGAGCCCGGACCTCTTGACCAACACCCGGAAAGCAGACCGCACACTGAGCACATGAGACCGGCCATGGCCTTAGGTCATCATCTTTTCCCTACCTCAGTTTTCAGGCCTCAGAACAGAGACTTTATCTCCAATCACTGCCCAGGGGTGAGTGTGATGCAGAAATCAGAACACCCCCTTACCCATGGTAAGAAACCTTGTGGTTGGCACGTTGTCCAACGTTCAGTGTAGGAGAAACCAGCATTCACCCTGAGGCCCCGCCCATTCTTGAGTGCGACAAGGGCATAAACACGCATTGTGACTCTCAACATGAGTCCTGTCCTCTAGTAAGTCCTCTCAGTGACTGGACCATTAGATGTCATAATGGGCTTGATATGTCCCTAGGCCTCAATTTTTAACCAGATTTCTGATTGTCCAATCACCACCCCCCCAGGGCTCTACTCTGGAATCCATCATTTGGTGGGACACCTGAGGTTAAAAAGAAAACAACATCAAAAAAAAAAAAAAAACGGACTTCTTCCATCCCACAGAGTGACCCCAAAAGCTTTGGACTGGGCCAAACCACCAGGGAGTAAGACTCGTCCATTTCCCATGAAGTCACCCAGAAATTTCACGACCATGAGTGACACGATATCCAGAGACAAAAACTTGAGCAAGAGCCTCACACTCGCACTTTTCTCAAATCCCGAAAATGCTCCTCATGGTCTGTAGATAAGTCCTGCCAACCTATGACCTGAAACATAAGCCAAGTTTGTGTTTTCAGACAACTGTCCAAACAGCCCTGGCCTACACAACCTACAGGCTCAGGCCCCTGGAGCCAAACCTGAGGACTGTACTTGCCCTCTCCAAGGGAATTGTGTGTGCCCATTCCAATGGCCACATCCCTTCTAAAAGGATAAACCTCCAAAGTCCCTGATCCATGTCATTAGTGGTGGCTTCCCAGGTAAAACAGGGGCAATCTGAGCCCATCTGAGCACCTACCTGTACTCAGACCCATAGACAGATGTCCCCAGAGGTAAAAAGGAAAGAACAGGCCCCTAGGCACTAATCATATCCATTGCTTTAGTTTCCAGGCATCTCTCCTCAGAGGCCTGGATTTCAAAACCAGCATATGGCTGTTTCTTGACTCACCCATCACAAAACATCTCATCTACCCATGGGAAACTTGCACGTTGGAGCTGTGTCAAAGCCTCTGTTTAGGAGAACACTTCAGGGCCCCAGTGCCACCGCTTTATTCCAAGGTCTCCATCGACACAAAAGCACATTAGGACCCATCCATAGGAGAGTCCATTTCAACTCAGCCTCCTCGGTTGCTCCCCCAGATCCAGCAGATCTAACCTGTCTTGTTTCTAGGAGACAATTGGAATGCGAGGTGGGCTACCCAGCCATGCATCCTTAGAACCCTGCTCAGAATCATTGGCCTGGAGCCAAACAACAGGTCTCAATTGTCCTGCAGAAGACACTTTGCAGTTTGGAGCTTCTCACAAATCCCATCGTGGGAAAACCCCTTTGGCCTCGTGATGCCACCCTTCGTGAAAGGTCCATCAGGGACAGAAACACCAACTTGAGCGATCGTCTGATCTGCGCCGTGACTTCAGATGCACGAGATCTCAATTCAGGTCTGTAGATTGTGCCATCGCTGATACAAAATCCAGAGACAAAAACCTGAGCAAGCGCCTCAGACTCGCACTTTCTTCATAACCTGAAGAGTTCTTCTCATGGTTTGTAGATCGGGCCTGCCATACCTACGTCCCCAAACCTAAGCTGAGTTTGTGTTTTCAGACTTCTGTCCTCAAAGTCCAGGGCCACACACCCTCCAGGCTGGGGCCCCTGGAGCCACACATTAGGACTGAGCCTACCAATCCATGGGAATTCTGCCCATTCTATTGTCCAAAATCGTACAAATTAGGAGAAACCTCCAAAGTCCCTGAGGCCATCCCAATCGTGTAGGTCGCCCGGAACAAACAAGGGCTGTCTGACACCAGCTGATAATCTACCTCCACTCATACCATAAATGGATGTCCCCAGAGGAGAAGATTGAACCAGACAGGACCCTAGGCCATAATAGGATCCATTGCCTTGGTTTACAGGCATGTCTCCTCAAAAGCCTGATTCCAATACGAGCATAGGGGTTTTGCTGAGGCACCCAGCAGAACTCATCTCGTCTCCACAAGGAAACCTGTGCATGGGAGCCATGTCCAAAGCATAGGAGAGTACTTCAGGGTCCCGGTGCCACCGCCCCATTCCAAGGCCCTCATGGACACAAAAACACATTAGGACCCATCCTCAGGAAAGTCCATTTCAACTCAGCCACCCCGGTTGCTCCCGCAGAACCATCAGATCTAAACTGTCTTGTTGCTAGGAGACAATTGGAATGCGAGGCTGGCCTCCCAGGCATCCATCCTCGAACGGTGCTCTGGAGTCATTCCATATGGAATGTCCTGAAGCTGTCCAACAGGTCTCAATTGTCCCGCAGAAGGAATCTTTGTAGGGGGCATCCCACAACTCCCAACGTGGGAAAACCTCAATGGCCTCGAGATTCCGCTCCCTTCATGAAGCGGCCGTCATGCACGGAAACTCCAACCTGAGCCAACGTCTGATCCTCGCCCTGACTTCAGATGCATGAGTATTGGTTCAGATCTGCAGGGGGTACCTGCCGTGCCCTCGCCCTGAAACCCAAGTCTAGCTTGTCTTCTCAGACTTCCGTCCTTACACTCCTGACCCCGAAGCCCTCAAGTTTGGCAATTCCGGACCCACAATGCAGCACTCTGCCTGCCCTCTAGAAAAAAATTATTGCCTCATGAGCTGCCCAGGCACCTTCAATGAGGATAAACCTCCACAGCACTCGACTTCACCCAAATTATACAGTCTAACCTGGGCACTAATGCACTGTCGGACACAACCTGAGCCCGGACCTCTTGACCAACACCCGGAAAGCAGACCGCACACTGAGCACATAAGACCGGCCATGGCCTTAGGTCATCATCTTTTCCCTACCTCAGTTTTCAGGCCTCAGAACAGAGACTTTATCTCCAATCACTGCCCAGGGGTGAGTGTGATGCAGAAATCAGAACACCCCCTTACCCATGGTAAGAAACCTTGTGGTTGGCACGTTGTCCAACGTTCAGTGTAGGAGAAACCAGCATTCACCCTGAGGCCCCGCCCATTCTTGAGTGCGACAAGGGCATAAACACGCATTGTGACTCTCAACATGAGTCCTGTCCTCTAGTAAGTCCTCTCAGTGACTGGACCATTAGATGTCATAATGGGCTTGATATGTCCCTAGGCCTCAATTTTTAACCAGATTTCTGATTGTCCAATCACCACCCCCCCAGGGCTCTACTCTGGAATCCCTCATTTGCTGGGACACCTGAGGTTAAAAAGAAAACAACATCAAAAAAAAAAAAAAAAACGGACTTCTTCCATCCCACAGAGTGACCCCAAAAGCTTTGGACTGGGCCAAACCACCAGGGAGTAAGACTCGTCCATTTCCCATGAAGTCACCCAGAAATTTCACGACCATGAGTGACACGATATCCAGAGACAAAAACTTGAGCAAGAGCCTCACACTCGCACTTTTCTCAAATCCCGAAAATGCTCCTCATGGTCTGTAGATAAGTCCTGCCAACCTATGACCTGAAACATAAGCCAAGTTTGTGTTTTCAGACAACTGTCCAAACAGCCCTGGCCTACACAACCTACAGGCTCAGGCCCCTGGAGCCAAACCTGAGGACTGTACTTGCCCTCTCCAAGGGAATTGTGTGTGCCCATTCCAATGGCCACATCCCTTCTAAAAGGATAAACCTCCAAAGTCCCTGATCCATGTCATTAGTGGTGGCTTCCCAGGTAAAACAGGGGCAATCTGAGCCCATCTGAGCACCTACCTGTACTCAGACCCATAGACAGATGTCCCCAGAGGTAAAAAGGAAAGAACAGGCCCCTAGGCACTAATCATATCCATTGCTTTAGTTTCCAGGCATCTCTCCTCAGAGGCCTGGATTTCAAAACCAGCATATGGCTGTTTCTTGACTCACCCATCACAAAACATCTCATCTACCCATGGGAAACTTGCACGTTGGAGCTGTGTCAAAGCCTCTGTTTAGGAGAACACTTCAGGGCCCCAGTGCCACCGCTTTATTCCAAGGTCTCCATCGACACAAAAGCACATTAGGACCCATCCATAGGAGAGTCCATTTCAACTCAGCCTCCTCGGTTGCTCCCCCAGATCCAGCAGATCTAACCTGTCTTGTTTCTAGGAGACAATTGGAATGCGAGGTGGGCTACCCAGCCATGCATCCTTAGAACCCTGCTCAGAATCATTGGCCTGGAGCCAAACAACAGGTCTCAATTGTCCTGCAGAAGACACTTTGCAGTTTGGAGCTTCTCACAAATCCCATCGTGGGAAAACCCCTTTGGCCTCGTGATGCCACCCTTCGTGAAAGGTCCATCAGGGACAGAAACACCAACTTGAGCGATCGTCTGATCTGCGCCGTGACTTCAGATGCACGAGATCTCAATTCAGGTCTGTAGATTGTGCCATCGCTGATACAAAATCCAGAGACAAAAACCTGAGCAAGCGCCTCAGACTCGCACTTTCTTCATAACCTGAAGAGTTCTTCTCATGGTTTGTAGATCGGGCCTGCCATACCTACGTCCCCAAACCTAAGCTGAGTTTGTGTTTTCAGACTTCTGTCCTCAAAGTCCAGGGCCACACACCCTCCAGGCTGGGGCCCCTGGAGCCACACATTAGGACTGAGCCTACCAATCCATGGGAATTCTGCCCATTCTATTGTCCAAAATCGTACAAATTAGGAGAAACCTCCAAAGTCCCTGAGGCCATCCCAATCGTGTAGGTCGCCCGGAACAAACAAGGGCTGTCTGACACCAGCTGATAATCTACCTCCACTCATACCATAAATGGATGTCCCCAGAGGAGAAGATTGAACCAGACAGGACCCTAGGCCATAATAGGATCCATTGCCTTGGTTTACAGGCATGTCTCCTCAAAAGCCTGATTCCAATACGAGCATAGGGGTTTTGCTGAGGCACCCAGCAGAACTCATCTCGTCTCCACAAGGAAACCTGTGCATGGGAGCCATGTCCAAAGCATAGGAGAGTACTTCAGGGTCCCGGTGCCACCGCCCCATTCCAAGGCCCTCATGGACACAAAAACACATTAGGACCCATCCTCAGGAAAGTCCATTTCAACTCAGCCACCCCGGTTGCTCCCGCAGAACCATCAGATCTAAACTGTCTTGTTGCTAGGAGACAATTGGAATGCGAGGCTGGCCTCCCAGGCATCCATCCTCGAACGGTGCTCTGGAGTCATTCCATATGGAATGTCCTGAAGCTGTCCAACAGGTCTCAATTGTCCCGCAGAAGGAATCTTTGTAGGGGGCATCCCACAACTCCCAACGTGGGAAAACCTCAATGGCCTCGAGATTCCGCTCCCTTCATGAAGCGGCCGTCATGCACGGAAACTCCAACCTGAGCCAACGTCTGATCCTCGCCCTGACTTCAGATGCATGAGTATTGGTTCAGATCTGCAGGGGGTACCTGCCGTGCCCTCGCCCTGAAACCCAAGTCTAGCTTGTCTTCTCAGACTTCCGTCCTTACACTCCTGACCCCGAAGCCCTCAAGTTTGGCAATTCCGGACCCACAATGCAGCACTCTGCCTGCCCTCTAGAAAAAAATTATTGCCTCATGAGCTGCCCAGGCACCTTCAATGAGGATAAACCTCCACAGCACTCGACTTCACCCAAATTATACAGTCTAACCTGGGCACTAATGCACTGTCGGACACAACCTGAGCCCGGACCTCTTGACCAACACCCGGAAAGCAGACCGCACACTGAGCACATAAGACCGGCCATGGCCTTAGGTCATCATCTTTTCCCTACCTCAGTTTTCAGGCCTCAGAACAGAGACTTTATCTCCAATCACTGCCCAGGGGTGAGTGTGATGCAGAAATCAGAACACCCCCTTACCCATGGTAAGAAACCTTGTGGTTGGCACGTTGTCCAACGTTCAGTGTAGGAGAAACCAGCATTCACCCTGAGGCCCCGCCCATTCTTGAGTGCGACAAGGGCATAAACACGCATTGTGACTCTCAACATGAGTCCTGTCCTCTAGTAAGTCCTCTCAGTGACTGGACCATTAGATGTCATAATGGGCTTGATATGTCCCTAGGCCTCAATTTTTAACCAGATTTCTGATTGTCCAATCACCACCCCCCCAGGGCTCTACTCTGGAATCCCTCATTTGGTGGGACACCTGAGGTTAAAAAGAAAACAACATCAAAAAAAAAAAAAAACGGACTTCTTCCATCCCACAGAGTGACCCCAAAAGCTTTGGACTGGGCCAAACCACCAGGGAGTAAGACTCGTCCATTTCCCATGAAGTCACCCAGAAATTTCACGACCATGAGTGACACGATATCCAGAGACAAAAACTTGAGCAAGAGCCTCACACTCGCACTTTTCTCAAATCCCGAAAATGCTCCTCATGGTCTGTAGATAAGTCCTGCCAACCTATGACCTGAAACATAAGCCAAGTTTGTGTTTTCAGACAACTGTCCAAACAGCCCTGGCCTACACAACCTACAGGCTCAGGCCCCTGGAGCCAAACCTGAGGACTGTACTTGCCCTCTCCAAGGGAATTGTGTGTGCCCATTCCAATGGCCACATCCCTTCTAAAAGGATAAACCTCCAAAGTCCCTGATCCATGTCATTAGTGGTGGCTTCCCAGGTAAAACAGGGGCAATCTGAGCCCATCTGAGCACCTACCTGTACTCAGACCCATAGACAGATGTCCCCAGAGGTAAAAAGGAAAGAACAGGCCCCTAGGCACTAATCATATCCATTGCTTTAGTTTCCAGGCATCTCTCCTCAGAGGCCTGGATTTCAAAACCAGCATATGGCTGTTTCTTGACTCACCCATCACAAAACATCTCATCTACCCATGGGAAACTTGCACGTTGGAGCTGTGTCAAAGCCTCTGTTTAGGAGAACACTTCAGGGCCCCAGTGCCACCGCTTTATTCCAAGGTCTCCATCGACACAAAAGCACATTAGGACCCATCCATAGGAGAGTCCATTTCAACTCAGCCTCCTCGGTTGCTCCCCCAGATCCAGCAGATCTAACCTGTCTTGTTTCTAGGAGACAATTGGAATGCGAGGTGGGCTACCCAGCCATGCATCCTTAGAACCCTGCTCAGAATCATTGGCCTGGAGCCAAACAACAGGTCTCAATTGTCCTGCAGAAGACACTTTGCAGTTTGGAGCTTCTCACAAATCCCATCGTGGGAAAACCCCTTTGGCCTCGTGATGCCACCCTTCGTGAAAGGTCCATCAGGGACAGAAACACCAACTTGAGCGATCGTCTGATCTGCGCCGTGACTTCAGATGCACGAGATCTCAATTCAGGTCTGTAGATTGTGCCATCGCTGATACAAAATCCAGAGACAAAAACCTGAGCAAGCGCCTCAGACTCGCACTTTCTTCATAACCTGAAGAGTTCTTCTCATGGTTTGTAGATCGGGCCTGCCATACCTACGTCCCCAAACCTAAGCTGAGTTTGTGTTTTCAGACTTCTGTCCTCAAAGTCCAGGGCCACACACCCTCCAGGCTGGGGCCCCTGGAGCCACACATTAGGACTGAGCCTACCAATCCATGGGAATTCTGCCCATTCTATTGTCCAAAATCGTACAAATTAGGAGAAACCTCCAAAGTCCCTGAGGCCATCCCAATCGTGTAGGTCGCCCGGAACAAACAAGGGCTGTCTGACACCAGCTGATAATCTACCTCCACTCATACCATAAATGGATGTCCCCAGAGGAGAAGATTGAACCAGACAGGACCCTAGGCCATAATAGGATCCATTGCCTTGGTTTACAGGCATGTCTCCTCAAAAGCCTGATTCCAATACGAGCATAGGGGTTTTGCTGAGGCACCCAGCAGAACTCATCTCGTCTCCACAAGGAAACCTGTGCATGGGAGCCATGTCCAAAGCATAGGAGAGTACTTCAGGGTCCCGGTGCCACCGCCCCATTCCAAGGCCCTCATGGACACAAAAACACATTAGGACCCATCCTCAGGAAAGTCCATTTCAACTCAGCCACCCCGGTTGCTCCCGCAGAACCATCAGATCTAAACTGTCTTGTTGCTAGGAGACAATTGGAATGCGAGGCTGGCCTCCCAGGCATCCATCCTCGAACGGTGCTCTGGAGTCATTCCATATGGAATGTCCTGAAGCTGTCCAACAGGTCTCAATTGTCCCGCAGAAGGAATCTTTGTAGGGGGCATCCCACAACTCCCAACGTGGGAAAACCTCAATGGCCTCGAGATTCCGCTCCCTTCATGAAGCGGCCGTCATGCACGGAAACTCCAACCTGAGCCAACGTCTGATCCTCGCCCTGACTTCAGATGCATGAGTATTGGTTCAGATCTGCAGGGGGTACCTGCCGTGCCCTCGCCCTGAAACCCAAGTCTAGCTTGTCTTCTCAGACTTCCGTCCTTACACTCCTGACCCCGAAGCCCTCAAGTTTGGCAATTCCGGACCCACAATGCAGCACTCTGCCTGCCCTCTAGAAAAAAATTATTGCCTCATGAGCTGCCCAGGCACCTTCAATGAGGATAAACCTCCACAGCACTCGACTTCACCCAAATTATACAGTCTAACCTGGGCACTAATGCACTGTCGGACACAACCTGAGCCCGGACCTCTTGACCAACACCCGGAAAGCAGACCGCACACTGAGCACATAAGACCGGCCATGGCCTTAGGTCATCATCTTTTCCCTACCTCAGTTTTCAGGCCTCAGAACAGAGACTTTATCTCCAATCACTGCCCAGGGGTGAGTGTGATGCAGAAATCAGAACACCCCCTTACCCATGGTAAGAAACCTTGTGGTTGGCACGTTGTCCAACGTTCAGTGTAGGAGAAACCAGCATTCACCCTGAGGCCCCGCCCATTCTTGAGTGCGACAAGGGCATAAACACGCATTGTGACTCTCAACATGAGTCCTGTCCTCTAGTAAGTCCTCTCAGTGACTGGACCATTAGATGTCATAATGGGCTTGATATGTCCCTAGGCCTCAATTTTTAACCAGATTTCTGATTGTCCAATCACCACCCCCCCAGGGCTCTACTCTGGAATCCCTCATTTGGTGGGACACCTGAGGTTAAAAAGAAAACAACATCAAAAAAAAAAAAAAACGGACTTCTTCCATCCCACAGAGTGACCCCAAAAGCTTTGGACTGGGCCAAACCACCAGGGAGTAAGACTCGTCCATTTCCCATGAAGTCACCCAGAAATTTCACGACCATGAGTGACACGATATCCAGAGACAAAAACTTGAGCAAGAGCCTCACACTCGCACTTTTCTCAAATCCCGAAAATGCTCCTCATGGTCTGTAGATAAGTCCTGCCAACCTATGACCTGAAACATAAGCCAAGTTTGTGTTTTCAGACAACTGTCCAAACAGCCCTGGCCTACACAACCTACAGGCTCAGGCCCCTGGAGCCAAACCTGAGGACTGTACTTGCCCTCTCCAAGGGAATTGTGTGTGCCCATTCCAATGGCCACATCCCTTCTAAAAGGATAAACCTCCAAAGTCCCTGATCCATGTCATTAGTGGTGGCTTCCCAGGTAAAACAGGGGCAATCTGAGCCCATCTGAGCACCTACCTGTACTCAGACCCATAGACAGATGTCCCCAGAGGTAAAAAGGAAAGAACAGGCCCCTAGGCACTAATCATATCCATTGCTTTAGTTTCCAGGCATCTCTCCTCAGAGGCCTGGATTTCAAAACCAGCATATGGCTGTTTCTTGACTCACCCATCACAAAACATCTCATCTACCCATGGGAAACTTGCACGTTGGAGCTGTGTCAAAGCCTCTGTTTAGGAGAACACTTCAGGGCCCCAGTGCCACCGCTTTATTCCAAGGTCTCCATCGACACAAAAGCACATTAGGACCCATCCATAGGAGAGTCCATTTCAACTCAGCCTCCTCGGTTGCTCCCCCAGATCCAGCAGATCTAACCTGTCTTGTTTCTAGGAGACAATTGGAATGCGAGGTGGGCTACCCAGCCATGCATCCTTAGAACCCTGCTCAGAATCATTGGCCTGGAGCCAAACAACAGGTCTCAATTGTCCTGCAGAAGACACTTTGCAGTTTGGAGCTTCTCACAAATCCCATCGTGGGAAAACCCCTTTGGCCTCGTGATGCCACCCTTCGTGAAAGGTCCATCAGGGACAGAAACACCAACTTGAGCGATCGTCTGATCTGCGCCGTGACTTCAGATGCACGAGATCTCAATTCAGGTCTGTAGATTGTGCCATCGCTGATACAAAATCCAGAGACAAAAACCTGAGCAAGCGCCTCAGACTCGCACTTTCTTCATAACCTGAAGAGTTCTTCTCATGGTTTGTAGATCGGGCCTGCCATACCTACGTCCCCAAACCTAAGCTGAGTTTGTGTTTTCAGACTTCTGTCCTCAAAGTCCAGGGCCACACACCCTCCAGGCTGGGGCCCCTGGAGCCACACATTAGGACTGAGCCTACCAATCCATGGGAATTCTGCCCATTCTATTGTCCAAAATCGTACAAATTAGGAGAAACCTCCAAAGCCCCTGAGGCCATCCCAATCGTGTAGGTCGCCCGGAACAAACAAGGGCTGTCTGACACCAGCTGATAATCTACCTCCACTCATACCATAAATGGATGTCCCCAGAGGAGAAGATTGAACCAGACAGGACCCTAGGCCATAATAGGATCCATTGCCTTGGTTTACAGGCATGTCTCCTCAAAAGCCTGATTCCAATACGAGCATAGGGGTTTTGCTGAGGCACCCAGCAGAACTCATCTCGTCTCCACAAGGAAACCTGTGCATGGGAGCCATGTCCAAAGCATAGGAGAGTACTTCAGGGTCCCGGTGCCACCGCCCCATTCCAAGGCCCTCATGGACACAAAAACACATTAGGACCCATCCTCAGGAAAGTCCATTTCAACTCAGCCACCCCGGTTGCTCCCGCAGAACCATCAGATCTAAACTGTCTTGTTGCTAGGAGACAATTGGAATGCGAGGCTGGCCTCCCAGGCATCCATCCTCGAACGGTGCTCTGGAGTCATTCCATATGGAATGTCCTGAAGCTGTCCAACAGGTCTCAATTGTCCCGCAGAAGGAATCTTTGTAGGGGGCATCCCACAACTCCCAACGTGGGAAAACCTCAATGGCCTCGAGATTCCGCTCCCTTCATGAAGCGGCCGTCATGCACGGAAACTCCAACCTGAGCCAACGTCTGATCCTCGCCCTGACTTCAGATGCATGAGTATTGGTTCAGATCTGCAGGGGGTACCTGCCGTGCCCTCGCCCTGAAACCCAAGTCTAGCTTGTCTTCTCAGACTTCCGTCCTTACACTCCTGACCCCGAAGCCCTCAAGTTTGGCAATTCCGGACCCACAATGCAGCACTCTGCCTGCCCTCTAGAAAAAAATTATTGCCTCATGAGCTGCCCAGGCACCTTCAATGAGGATAAACCTCCACAGCACTCGACTTCACCCAAATTATACAGTCTAACCTGGGCACTAATGCACTGTCGGACACAACCTGAGCCCGGACCTCTTGACCAACACCCGGAAAGCAGACCGCACACTGAGCACATAAGACCGGCCATGGCCTTAGGTCATCATCTTTTCCCTACCTCAGTTTTCAGGCCTCAGAACAGAGACTTTATCTCCAATCACTGCCCAGGGGTGAGTGTGATGCAGAAATCAGAACACCCCCTTACCCATGGTAAGAAACCTTGTGGTTGGCACGTTGTCCAACGTTCAGTGTAGGAGAAACCAGCATTCACCCTGAGGCCCCGCCCATTCTTGAGTGCGACAAGGGCATAAACACGCATTGTGACTCTCAACATGAGTCCTGTCCTCTAGTAAGTCCTCTCAGTGACTGGACCATTAGATGTCATAATGGGCTTGATATGTCCCTAGGCCTCAATTTTTAACCAGATTTCTGATTGTCCAATCACCACCCCCCCAGGGCTCTACTCTGGAATCCCTCATTTGCTGGGACACCTGAGGTTAAAAAGAAAACAACATCAAAAAAAAAAAAAAAACGGACTTCTTCCATCCCACAGAGTGACCCCAAAAGCTTTGGACTGGGCCAAACCACCAGGGAGTAAGACTCGTCCATTTCCCATGAAGTCACCCAGAAATTTCACGACCATGAGTGACACGATATCCAGAGACAAAAACTTGAGCAAGAGCCTCACACTCGCACTTTTCTCAAATCCCGAAAATTCTCCTCATGGTCTGTAGATAAGTCCTGCCAACCTATGACCTGAAACATAAGCCAAGTTTGTGTTTTCAGACAACTGTCCAAACAGCCCTGGCCTACACAACCTACAGGCTCAGGCCCCTGGAGCCAAACCTGAGGACTGTACTTGCCCTCTCCAAGGGAATTGTGTGTGCCCATTCCAATGGCCACATCCCTTCTAAAAGGATAAACCTCCAAAGTCCCTGATCCATGTCATTAGTGGTGGCTTCCCAGGTAAAACAGGGGCAATCTGAGCCCATCTGAGCACCTACCTGTACTCAGACCCATAGACAGATGTCCCCAGAGGTAAAAAGGAAAGAACAGGCCCCTAGGCACTAATCATATCCATTGCTTTAGTTTCCAGGCATCTCTCCTCAGAGGCCTGGATTTCAAAACCAGCATATGGCTGTTTCTTGACTCACCCATCACAAAACATCTCATCTACCCATGGGAAACTTGCACGTTGGAGCTGTGCCAAAGCCTGTGTTTAGGAGAACACTTCAGGGCCCCAGTGCCACCGCTTTATTCCAAGGTCTCCATCGACACAAAAGCACATTAGGACCCATCCATAGGAGAGTCCATTTCAACTCAGCCTCCTCGGTTGCTCCCCCAGATCCAGCAGATCTAACCTGTCTTGTTTCTAGGAGACAATTGGAATGCGAGGTGGGCTACCCAGCCATGCATCCTTAGAACCCTGCTCAGAATCATTGGCCTGGAGCCAAACAACAGGTCTCAATTGTCCTGCAGAAGACACTTTGCAGTTTGGAGCTTCTCACAAATCCCATCGTGGGAAAACCCCTTTGGCCTCGTGATGCCACCCTTCGTGAAAGGTCCATCAGGGACAGAAACACCAACTTGAGCGATCGTCTGATCTGCGCCGTGACTTCAGATGCACGAGATCTCAATTCAGGTCTGTAGATTGTGCCATCGCTGATACAAAATCCAGAGACAAAAACCTGAGCAAGCGCCTCAGACTCGCACTTTCTTCATAACCTGAAGAGTTCTTCTCATGGTTTGTAGATCGGGCCTGCCATACCTACGTCCCCAAACCTAAGCTGAGTTTGTGTTTTCAGACTTCTGTCCTCAAAGTCCAGGGCCACACACCCTCCAGGCTGGGGCCCCTGGAGCCACACATTAGGACTGAGCCTACCAATCCATGGGAATTCTGCCCATTCTATTGTCCAAAATCGTACAAATTAGGAGAAACCTCCAAAGTCCCTGAGGCCATCCCAATCGTGTAGGTCGCCCGGAACAAACAAGGGCTGTCTGACACCAGCTGATAATCTACCTCCACTCATACCATAAATGGATGTCCCCAGAGGAGAAGATTGAACCAGACAGGACCCTAGGCCATAATAGGATCCATTGCCTTGGTTTACAGGCATGTCTCCTCAAAAGCCTGATTCCAATACGAGCATAGGGGTTTTGCTGAGGCACCCAGCAGAACTCATCTCGTCTCCACAAGGAAACCTGTGCATGGGAGCCATGTCCAAAGCATAGGAGAGTACTTCAGGGTCCCGGTGCCACCGCCCCATTCCAAGGCCCTCATGGACACAAAAACACATTAGGACCCATCCTCAGGAAAGTCCATTTCAACTCAGCCACCCCGGTTGCTCCCGCAGAACCATCAGATCTAAACTGTCTTGTTGCTAGGAGACAATTGGAATGCGAGGCTGGCCTCCCAGGCATCCATCCTCGAACGGTGCTCTGGAGTCATTCCATATGGAATGTCCTGAAGCTGTCCAACAGGTCTCAATTGTCCCGCAGAAGGAATCTTTGTAGGGGGCATCCCACAACTCCCAACGTGGGAAAACCTCAATGGCCTCGAGATTCCGCTCCCTTCATGAAGCGGCCGTCATGCACGGAAACTCCAACCTGAGCCAACGTCTGATCCTCGCCCTGACTTCAGATGCATGAGTATTGGTTCAGATCTGCAGGGGGTACCTGCCGTGCCCTCGCCCTGAAACCCAAGTCTAGCTTGTCTTCTCAGACTTCCGTCCTTACACTCCTGACCCCGAAGCCCTCAAGTTTGGCAATTCCGGACCCACAATGCAGCACTCTGCCTGCCCTCTAGAAAAAAATTATTGCCTCATGAGCTGCCCAGGCACCTTCAATGAGGATAAACCTCCACAGCACTCGACTTCACCCAAATTATACAGTCTAACCTGGGCACTAATGCACTGTCGGACACAACCTGAGCCCGGACCTCTTGACCAACACCCGGAAAGCAGACCGCACACTGAGCACATAAGACCGGCCATGGCCTTAGGTCATCATCTTTTCCCTACCTCAGTTTTCAGGCCTCAGAACAGAGACTTTATCTCCAATCACTGCCCAGGGGTGAGTGTGATGCAGAAATCAGAACACCCCCTTACCCATGGTAAGAAACCTTGTGGTTGGCACGTTGTCCAACGTTCAGTGTAGGAGAAACCAGCATTCACCCTGAGGCCCCGCCCATTCTTGAGTGCGACAAGGGCATAAACACGCATTGTGACTCTCAACATGAGTCCTGTCCTCTAGTAAGTCCTCTCAGTGACTGGACCATTAGATGTCATAATGGGCTTGATATGTCCCTAGGCCTCAATTTTTAACCAGATTTCTGATTGTCCAATCACCACCCCCCCAGGGCTCTACTCTGGAATCCCTCATTTGGTGGGACACCTGAGGTTAAAAAGAAAACAACATCAAAAAAAAAAAAAAACGGACTTCTTCCATCCCACAGAGTGACCCCAAAAGCTTTGGACTGGGCCAAACCACCAGGGAGTAAGACTCGTCCATTTCCCATGAAGTCACCCAGAAATTTCACGACCATGAGTGACACGATATCCAGAGACAAAAACTTGAGCAAGAGCCTCACACTCGCACTTTTCTCAAATCCCGAAAATGCTCCTCATGGTCTGTAGATAAGTCCTGCCAACCTATGACCTGAAACATAAGCCAAGTTTGTGTTTTCAGACAACTGTCCAAACAGCCCTGGCCTACACAACCTACAGGCTCAGGCCCCTGGAGCCAAACCTGAGGACTGTACTTGCCCTCTCCAAGGGAATTGTGTGTGCCCATTCCAATGGCCACATCCCTTCTAAAAGGATAAACCTCCAAAGTCCCTGATCCATGTCATTAGTGGTGGCTTCCCAGGTAAAACAGGGGCAATCTGAGCCCATCTGAGCACCTACCTGTACTCAGACCCATAGACAGATGTCCCCAGAGGTAAAAAGGAAAGAACAGGCCCCTAGGCACTAATCATATCCATTGCTTTAGTTTCCAGGCATCTCTCCTCAGAGGCCTGGATTTCAAAACCAGCATATGGCTGTTTCTTGACTCACCCATCACAAAACATCTCATCTACCCATGGGAAACTTGCACGTTGGAGCTGTGTCAAAGCCTCTGTTTAGGAGAACACTTCAGGGCCCCAGTGCCACCGCTTTATTCCAAGGTCTCCATCGACACAAAAGCACATTAGGACCCATCCATAGGAGAGTCCATTTCAACTCAGCCTCCTCGGTTGCTCCCCCAGATCCAGCAGATCTAACCTGTCTTGTTTCTAGGAGACAATTGGAATGCGAGGTGGGCTACCCAGCCATGCATCCTTAGAACCCTGCTCAGAATCATTGGCCTGGAGCCAAACAACAGGTCTCAATTGTCCTGCAGAAGACACTTTGCAGTTTGGAGCTTCTCACAAATCCCATCGTGGGAAAACCCCTTTGGCCTCGTGATGCCACCCTTCGTGAAAGGTCCATCAGGGACAGAAACACCAACTTGAGCGATCGTCTGATCTGCGCCGTGACTTCAGATGCACGAGATCTCAATTCAGGTCTGTAGATTGTGCCATCGCTGATACAAAATCCAGAGACAAAAACCTGAGCAAGCGCCTCAGACTCGCACTTTCTTCATAACCTGAAGAGTTCTTCTCATGGTTTGTAGATCGGGCCTGCCATACCTACGTCCCCAAACCTAAGCTGAGTTTGTGTTTTCAGACTTCTGTCCTCAAAGTCCAGGGCCACACACCCTCCAGGCTGGGGCCCCTGGAGCCACACATTAGGACTGAGCCTACCAATCCATGGGAATTCTGCCCATTCTATTGTCCAAAATCGTACAAATTAGGAGAAACCTCCAAAGTCCCTGAGGCCATCCCAATCGTGTAGGTCGCCCGGAACAAACAAGGGCTGTCTGACACCAGCTGATAATCTACCTCCACTCATACCATAAATGGATGTCCCCAGAGGAGAAGATTGAACCAGACAGGACCCTAGGCCATAATAGGATCCATTGCCTTGGTTTACAGGCATGTCTCCTCAAAAGCCTGATTCCAATACGAGCATAGGGGTTTTGCTGAGGCACCCAGCAGAACTCATCTCGTCTCCACAAGGAAACCTGTGCATGGGAGCCATGTCCAAAGCATAGGAGAGTACTTCAGGGTCCCGGTGCCACCGCCCCATTCCAAGGCCCTCATGGACACAAAAACACATTAGGACCCATCCTCAGGAAAGTCCATTTCAACTCAGCCACCCCGGTTGCTCCCGCAGAACCATCAGATCTAAACTGTCTTGTTGCTAGGAGACAATTGGAATGCGAGGCTGGCCTCCCAGGCATCCATCCTCGAACGGTGCTCTGGAGTCATTCCATATGGAATGTCCTGAAGCTGTCCAACAGGTCTCAATTGTCCCGCAGAAGGAATCTTTGTAGGGGGCATCCCACAACTCCCAACGTGGGAAAACCTCAATGGCCTCGAGATTCCGCTCCCTTCATGAAGCGGCCGTCATGCACGGAAACTCCAACCTGAGCCAACGTCTGATCCTCGCCCTGACTTCAGATGCATGAGTATTGGTTCAGATCTGCAGGGGGTACCTGCCGTGCCCTCGCCCTGAAACCCAAGTCTAGCTTGTCTTCTCAGACTTCCGTCCTTACACTCCTGACCCCGAAGCCCTCAAGTTTGGCAATTCCGGACCCACAATGCAGCACTCTGCCTGCCCTCTAGAAAAAAATTATTGCCTCATGAGCTGCCCAGGCACCTTCAATGAGGATAAACCTCCACAGCACTCGACTTCACCCAAATTATACAGTCTAACCTGGGCACTAATGCACTGTCGGACACAACCTGAGCCCGGACCTCTTGACCAACACCCGGAAAGCAGACCGCACACTGAGCACATAAGACCGGCCATGGCCTTAGGTCATCATCTTTTCCCTACCTCAGTTTTCAGGCCTCAGAACAGAGACTTTATCTCCAATCACTGCCCAGGGGTGAGTGTGATGCAGAAATCAGAACACCCCCTTACCCATGGTAAGAAACCTTGTGGTTGGCACGTTGTCCAACGTTCAGTGTAGGAGAAACCAGCATTCACCCTGAGGCCCCGCCCATTCTTGAGTGCGACAAGGGCATAAACACGCATTGTGACTCTCAACATGAGTCCTGTCCTCTAGTAAGTCCTCTCAGTGACTGGACCATTAGATGTCATAATGGGCTTGATATGTCCCTAGGCCTCAATTTTTAACCAGATTTCTGATTGTCCAATCACCACCCCCCCAGGGCTCTACTCTGGAATCCCTCATTTGGTGGGACACCTGAGGTTAAAAAGAAAACAACATCAAAAAAAAAAAAAAACGGACTTCTTCCATCCCACAGAGTGACCCCAAAAGCTTTGGACTGGGCCAAACCACCAGGGAGTAAGACTCGTCCATTTCCCATGAAGTCACCCAGAAATTTCACGACCATGAGTGACACGATATCCAGAGACAAAAACTTGAGCAAGAGCCTCACACTCGCACTTTTCTCAAATCCCGAAAATGCTCCTCATGGTCTGTAGATAAGTCCTGCCAACCTATGACCTGAAACATAAGCCAAGTTTGTGTTTTCAGACAACTGTCCAAACAGCCCTGGCCTACACAACCTACAGGCTCAGGCCCCTGGAGCCAAACCTGAGGACTGTACTTGCCCTCTCCAAGGGAATTGTGTGTGCCCATTCCAATGGCCACATCCCTTCTAAAAGGATAAACCTCCAAAGTCCCTGATCCATGTCATTAGTGGTGGCTTCCCAGGTAAAACAGGGGCAATCTGAGCCCATCTGAGCACCTACCTGTACTCAGACCCATAGACAGATGTCCCCAGAGGTAAAAAGGAAAGAACAGGCCCCTAGGCACTAATCATATCCATTGCTTTAGTTTCCAGGCATCTCTCCTCAGAGGCCTGGATTTCAAAACCAGCATATGGCTGTTTCTTGACTCACCCATCACAAAACATCTCATCTACCCATGGGAAACTTGCACGTTGGAGCTGTGTCAAAGCCTCTGTTTAGGAGAACACTTCAGGGCCCCAGTGCCACCGCTTTATTCCAAGGTCTCCATCGACACAAAAGCACATTAGGACCCATCCATAGGAGAGTCCATTTCAACTCAGCCTCCTCGGTTGCTCCCCCAGATCCAGCAGATCTAACCTGTCTTGTTTCTAGGAGACAATTGGAATGCGAGGTGGGCTACCCAGCCATGCATCCTTAGAACCCTGCTCAGAATCATTGGCCTGGAGCCAAACAACAGGTCTCAATTGTCCTGCAGAAGACACTTTGCAGTTTGGAGCTTCTCACAAATCCCATCGTGGGAAAACCCCTTTGGCCTCGTGATGCCACCCTTCGTGAAAGGTCCATCAGGGACAGAAACACCAACTTGAGCGATCGTCTGATCTGCGCCGTGACTTCAGATGCACGAGATCTCAATTCAGGTCTGTAGATTGTGCCATCGCTGATACAAAATCCAGAGACAAAAACCTGAGCAAGCGCCTCAGACTCGCACTTTCTTCATAACCTGAAGAGTTCTTCTCATGGTTTGTAGATCGGGCCTGCCATACCTACGTCCCCAAACCTAAGCTGAGTTTGTGTTTTCAGACTTCTGTCCTCAAAGTCCAGGGCCACACACCCTCCAGGCTGGGGCCCCTGGAGCCACACATTAGGACTGAGCCTACCAATCCATGGGAATTCTGCCCATTCTATTGTCCAAAATCGTACAAATTAGGAGAAACCTCCAAAGTCCCTGAGGCCATCCCAATCGTGTAGGTCGCCCGGAACAAACAAGGGCTGTCTGACACCAGCTGATAATCTACCTCCACTCATACCATAAATGGATGTCCCCAGAGGAGAAGATTGAACCAGACAGGACCCTAGGCCATAATAGGATCCATTGCCTTGGTTTACAGGCATGTCTCCTCAAAAGCCTGATTCCAATACGAGCATAGGGGTTTTGCTGAGGCACCCAGCAGAACTCATCTCGTCTCCACAAGGAAACCTGTGCATGGGAGCCATGTCCAAAGCATAGGAGAGTACTTCAGGGTCCCGGTGCCACCGCCCCATTCCAAGGCCCTCATGGACACAAAAACACATTAGGACCCATCCTCAGGAAAGTCCATTTCAACTCAGCCACCCCGGTTGCTCCCGCAGAACCATCAGATCTAAACTGTCTTGTTGCTAGGAGACAATTGGAATGCGAGGCTGGCCTCCCAGGCATCCATCCTCGAACGGTGCTCTGGAGTCATTCCATATGGAATGTCCTGAAGCTGTCCAACAGGTCTCAATTGTCCCGCAGAAGGAATCTTTGTAGGGGGCATCCCACAACTCCCAACGTGGGAAAACCTCAATGGCCTCGAGATTCCGCTCCCTTCATGAAGCGGCCGTCATGCACGGAAACTCCAACCTGAGCCAACGTCTGATCCTCGCCCTGACTTCAGATGCATGAGTATTGGTTCAGATCTGCAGGGGGTACCTGCCGTGCCCTCGCCCTGAAACCCAAGTCTAGCTTGTCTTCTCAGACTTCCGTCCTTACACTCCTGACCCCGAAGCCCTCAAGTTTGGCAATTCCGGACCCACAATGCAGCACTCTGCCTGCCCTCTAGAAAAAAATTATTGCCTCATGAGCTGCCCAGGCACCTTCAATGAGGATAAACCTCCACAGCACTCGACTTCACCCAAATTATACAGTCTAACCTGGGCACTAATGCACTGTCGGACACAACCTGAGCCCGGACCTCTTGACCAACACCCGGAAAGCAGACCGCACACTGAGCACATAAGACCGGCCATGGCCTTAGGTCATCATCTTTTCCCTACCTCAGTTTTCAGGCCTCAGAACAGAGACTTTATCTCCAATCACTGCCCAGGGGTGAGTGTGATGCAGAAATCAGAACACCCCCTTACCCATGGTAAGAAACCTTGTGGTTGGCACGTTGTCCAACGTTCAGTGTAGGAGAAACCAGCATTCACCCTGAGGCCCCGCCCATTCTTGAGTGCGACAAGGGCATAAACACGCATTGTGACTCTCAACATGAGTCCTGTCCTCTAGTAAGTCCTCTCAGTGACTGGACCATTAGATGTCATAATGGGCTTGATATGTCCCTAGGCCTCAATTTTTAACCAGATTTCTGATTGTCCAATCACCACCCCCCCAGGGCTCTACTCTGGAATCCCTCATTTGGTGGGACACCTGAGGTTAAAAAGAAAACAACATCAAAAAAAAAAAAAACGGACTTCTTCCATCCCACAGAGTGACCCCAAAAGCTTTGGACTGGGCCAAACCACCAGGGAGTAAGACTCGTCCATTTCCCATGAAGTCACCCAGAAATTTCACGACCATGAGTGACACGATATCCAGAGACAAAAACTTGAGCAAGAGCCTCACACTCGCACTTTTCTCAAATCCCGAAAATTCTCCTCATGGTCTGTAGATAAGTCCTGCCAACCTATGACCTGAAACATAAGCCAAGTTTGTGTTTTCAGACAACTGTCCAAACAGCCCTGGCCTACACAACCTACAGGCTCAGGCCCCTGGAGCCAAACCTGAGGACTGTACTTGCCCTCTCCAAGGGAATTGTGTGTGCCCATTCCAATGGCCACATCCCTTCTAAAAGGATAAACCTCCAAAGTCCCTGATCCATGTCATTAGTGGTGGCTTCCCAGGTAAAACAGGGGCAATCTGAGCCCATCTGAGCACCTACCTGTACTCAGACCCATAGACAGATGTCCCCAGAGGTAAAAAGGAAAGAACAGGCCCCTAGGCACTAATCATATCCATTGCTTTAGTTTCCAGGCATCTCTCCTCAGAGGCCTGGATTTCAAAACCAGCATATGGCTGTTTCTTGACTCACCCATCACAAAACATCTCATCTACCCATGGGAAACTTGCACGTTGGAGCTGTGCCAAAGCCTCTGTTTAGGAGAACACTTCAGGGCCCCAGTGCCACCGCTTTATTCCAAGGTCTCCATCGACACAAAAGCACATTAGGACCCATCCATAGGAGAGTCCATTTCAACTCAGCCTCCTCGGTTGCTCCCCCAGATCCAGCAGATCTAACCTGTCTTGTTTCTAGGAGACAATTGGAATGCGAGGTGGGCTACCCAGCCATGCATCCTTAGAACCCTGCTCAGAATCATTGGCCTGGAGCCAAACAACAGGTCTCAATTGTCCTGCAGAAGACACTTTGCAGTTTGGAGCTTCTCACAAATCCCATCGTGGGAAAACTCCTTTGGCCTCGTGATGCCACCCTTCGTGAAAGGTCCATCAGGGACAGAAACACCAACTTGAGCGATCGTCTGATCTGCGCCGTGACTTCAGATGCACGAGATCTCAATTCAGGTCTGTAGATTGTGCCATCGCTGATACAAAATCCAGAGACAAAAACCTGAGCAAGCGCCTCAGACTCGCACTTTCTTCATAACCTGAAGAGTTCTTCTCATGGTTTGTAGATCGGGCCTGCCATACCTACGTCCCCAAACCTAAGCTGAGTTTGTGTTTTCAGACTTCTGTCCTCAAAGTCCAGGGCCACACACCCTCCAGGCTGGGGCCCCTGGAGCCACACATTAGGACTGAGCCTACCAATCCATGGGAATTCTGCCCATTCTATTGTCCAAAATCGTACAAATTAGGAGAAACCTCCAAAGTCCCTGAGGCCATCCCAATCGTGTAGGTCGCCCGGAACAAACAAGGGCTGTCTGACACCAGCTGATAATCTACCTCCACTCATACCATAAATGGATGTCCCCAGAGGAGAAGATTGAACCAGACAGGACCCTAGGCCATAATAGGATCCATTGCCTTGGTTTACAGGCATGTCTCCTCAAAAGCCTGATTCCAATACGAGCATAGGGGTTTTGCTGAGGCACCCAGCAGAACTCATCTCGTCTCCACAAGGAAACCTGTGCATGGGAGCCATGTCCAAAGCATAGGAGAGTACTTCAGGGTCCCGGTGCCACCGCCCCATTCCAAGGCCCTCATGGACACAAAAACACATTAGGACCCATCCTCAGGAAAGTCCATTTCAACTCAGCCACCCCGGTTGCTCCCGCAGAACCATCAGATCTAAACTGTCTTGTTGCTAGGAGACAATTGGAATGCGAGGCTGGCCTCCCAGGCATCCATCCTCGAACGGTGCTCTGGAGTCATTCCATATGGAATGTCCTGAAGCTGTCCAACAGGTCTCAATTGTCCCGCAGAAGGAATCTTTGTAGGGGGCATCCCACAACTCCCAACGTGGGAAAACCTCAATGGCCTCGAGATTCCGCTCCCTTCATGAAGCGGCCGTCATGCACGGAAACTCCAACCTGAGCCAACGTCTGATCCTCGCCCTGACTTCAGATGCATGAGTATTGGTTCAGATCTGCAGGGGGTACCTGCCGTGCCCTCGCCCTGAAACCCAAGTCTAGCTTGTCTTCTCAGACTTCCGTCCTTACACTCCTGACCCCGAAGCCCTCAAGTTTGGCAATTCCGGACCCACAATGCAGCACTCTGCCTGCCCTCTAGAAAAAAATTATTGCCTCATGAGCTGCCCAGGCACCTTCAATGAGGATAAACCTCCACAGCACTCGACTTCACCCAAATTATACAGTCTAACCTGGGCACTAATGCACTGTCGGACACAACCTGAGCCCGGACCTCTTGACCAACACCCGGAAAGCAGACCGCACACTGAGCACATAAGACCGGCCATGGCCTTAGGTCATCATCTTTTCCCTACCTCAGTTTTCAGGCCTCAGAACAGAGACTTTATCTCCAATCACTGCCCAGGGGTGAGTGTGATGCAGAAATCAGAACACCCCCTTACCCATGGTAAGAAACCTTGTGGTTGGCACGTTGTCCAACGTTCAGTGTAGGAGAAACCAGCATTCACCCTGAGGCCCCGCCCATTCTTGAGTGCGACAAGGGCATAAACACGCATTGTGACTCTCAACATGAGTCCTGTCCTCTAGTAAGTCCTCTCAGTGACTGGACCATTAGATGTCATAATGGGCTTGATATGTCCCTAGGCCTCAATTTTTAACCAGATTTCTGATTGTCCAATCACCACCCCCCCAGGGCTCTACTCTGGAATCCCTCATTTGGTGGGACACCTGAGGTTAAAAAGAAAACAACATCAAAAAAAAAAAAAAAACGGACTTCTTCCATCCCACAGAGTGACCCCAAAAGCTTTGGACTGGGCCAAACCACCAGGGAGTAAGACTCGTCCATTTCCCATGAAGTCACCCAGAAATTTCACGACCATGAGTGACACGATATCCAGAGACAAAAACTTGAGCAAGAGCCTCACACTCGCACTTTTCTCAAATCCCGAAAATGCTCCTCATGGTCTGTAGATAAGTCCTGCCAACCTATGACCTGAAACATAAGCCAAGTTTGTGTTTTCAGACAACTGTCCAAACAGCCCTGGCCTACACAACCTACAGGCTCAGGCCCCTGGAGCCAAACCTGAGGACTGTACTTGCCCTCTCCAAGGGAATTGTGTGTGCCCATTCCAATGGCCACATCCCTTCTAAAAGGATAAACCTCCAAAGTCCCTGATCCATGTCATTAGTGGTGGCTTCCCAGGTAAAACAGGGGCAATCTGAGCCCATCTGAGCACCTACCTGTACTCAGACCCATAGACAGATGTCCCCAGAGGTAAAAAGGAAAGAACAGGCCCCTAGGCACTAATCATATCCATTGCTTTAGTTTCCAGGCATCTCTCCTCAGAGGCCTGGATTTCAAAACCAGCATATGGCTGTTTCTTGACTCACCCATCACAAAACATCTCATCTACCCATGGGAAACTTGCACGTTGGAGCTGTGCCAAAGCCTCTGTTTAGGAGAACACTTCAGGGCCCCAGTGCCACCGCTTTATTCCAAGGTCTCCATCGACACAAAAGCACATTAGGACCCATCCATAGGAGAGTCCATTTCAACTCAGCCTCCTCGGTTGCTCCCCCAGATCCAGCAGATCTAACCTGTCTTGTTTCTAGGAGACAATTGGAATGCGAGGTGGGCTACCCAGCCATGCATCCTTAGAACCCTGCTCAGAATCATTGGCCTGGAGCCAAACAACAGGTCTCAATTGTCCTGCAGAAGACACTTTGCAGTTTGGAGCTTCTCACAAATCCCATCGTGGGAAAACCCCTTTGGCCTCGTGATGCCACCCTTCGTGAAAGGTCCATCAGGGACAGAAACACCAACTTGAGCGATCGTCTGATCTGCGCCGTGACTTCAGATGCACGAGATCTCAATTCAGGTCTGTAGATTGTGCCATCGCTGATACAAAATCCAGAGACAAAAACCTGAGCAAGCGCCTCAGACTCGCACTTTCTTCATAACCTGAAGAGTTCTTCTCATGGTTTGTAGATCGGGCCTGCCATACCTACGTCCCCAAACCTAAGCTGAGTTTGTGTTTTCAGACTTCTGTCCTCAAAGTCCAGGGCCACACACCCTCCAGGCTGGGGCCCCTGGAGCCACACATTAGGACTGAGCCTACCAATCCATGGGAATTCTGCCCATTCTATTGTCCAAAATCGTACAAATTAGGAGAAACCTCCAAAGTCCCTGAGGCCATCCCAATCGTGTAGGTCGCCCGGAACAAACAAGGGCTGTCTGACACCAGCTGATAATCTACCTCCACTCATACCATAAATGGATGTCCCCAGAGGAGAAGATTGAACCAGACAGGACCCTAGGCCATAATAGGATCCATTGCCTTGGTTTACAGGCATGTCTCCTCAAAAGCCTGATTCCAATACGAGCATAGGGGTTTTGCTGAGGCACCCAGCAGAACTCATCTCGTCTCCACAAGGAAACCTGTGCATGGGAGCCATGTCCAAAGCATAGGAGAGTACTTCAGGGTCCCGGTGCCACCGCCCCATTCCAAGGCCCTCATGGACACAAAAACACATTAGGACCCATCCTCAGGAAAGTCCATTTCAACTCAGCCACCCCGGTTGCTCCCGCAGAACCATCAGATCTAAACTGTCTTGTTGCTAGGAGACAATTGGAATGCGAGGCTGGCCTCCCAGGCATCCATCCTCGAACGGTGCTCTGGAGTCATTCCATATGGAATGTCCTGAAGCTGTCCAACAGGTCTCAATTGTCCCGCAGAAGGAATCTTTGTAGGGGGCATCCCACAACTCCCAACGTGGGAAAACCTCAATGGCCTCGAGATTCCGCTCCCTTCATGAAGCGGCCGTCATGCACGGAAACTCCAACCTGAGCCAACGTCTGATCCTCGCCCTGACTTCAGATGCATGAGTATTGGTTCAGATCTGCAGGGGGTACCTGCCGTGCCCTCGCCCTGAAACCCAAGTCTAGCTTGTCTTCTCAGACTTCCGTCCTTACACTCCTGACCCCGAAGCCCTCAAGTTTGGCAATTCCGGACCCACAATGCAGCACTCTGCCTGCCCTCTAGAAAAAAATTATTGCCTCATGAGCTGCCCAGGCACCTTCAATGAGGATAAACCTCCACAGCACTCGACTTCACCCAAATTATACAGTCTAACCTGGGCACTAATGCACTGTCGGACACAACCTGAGCCCGGACCTCTTGACCAACACCCGGAAAGCAGACCGCACACTGAGCACATAAGACCGGCCATGGCCTTAGGTCATCATCTTTTCCCTACCTCAGTTTTCAGGCCTCAGAACAGAGACTTTATCTCCAATCACTGCCCAGGGGTGAGTGTGATGCAGAAATCAGAACACCCCCTTACCCATGGTAAGAAACCTTGTGGTTGGCACGTTGTCCAACGTTCAGTGTAGGAGAAACCAGCATTCACCCTGAGGCCCCGCCCATTCTTGAGTGCGACAAGGGCATAAACACGCATTGTGACTCTCAACATGAGTCCTGTCCTCTAGTAAGTCCTCTCAGTGACTGGACCATTAGATGTCATAATGGGCTTGATATGTCCCTAGGCCTCAATTTTTAACCAGATTTCTGATTGTCCAATCACCACCCCCCCAGGGCTCTACTCTGGAATCCCTCATTTGGTGGGACACCTGAGGTTAAAAAGAAAACAACATCAAAAAAAAAAAAAAAACGGACTTCTTCCATCCCACAGAGTGACCCCAAAAGCTTTGGACTGGGCCAAACCACCAGGGAGTAAGACTCGTCCATTTCCCATGAAGTCACCCAGAAATTTCACGACCATGAGTGACACGATATCCAGAGACAAAAACTTGAGCAAGAGCCTCACACTCGCACTTTTCTCAAATCCCGAAAATGCTCCTCATGGTCTGTAGATAAGTCCTGCCAACCTATGACCTGAAACATAAGCCAAGTTTGTGTTTTCAGACAACTGTCCAAACAGCCCTGGCCTACACAACCTACAGGCTCAGGCCCCTGGAGCCAAACCTGAGGACTGTACTTGCCCTCTCCAAGGGAATTGTGTGTGCCCATTCCAATGGCCACATCCCTTCTAAAAGGATAAACCTCCAAAGTCCCTGATCCATGTCATTAGTGGTGGCTTCCCAGGTAAAACAGGGGCAATCTGAGCCCATCTGAGCACCTACCTGTACTCAGACCCATAGACAGATGTCCCCAGAGGTAAAAAGGAAAGAACAGGCCCCTAGGCACTAATCATATCCATTGCTTTAGTTTCCAGGCATCTCTCCTCAGAGGCCTGGATTTCAAAACCAGCATATGGCTGTTTCTTGACTCACCCATCACAAAACATCTCATCTACCCATGGGAAACTTGCACGTTGGAGCTGTGTCAAAGCCTCTGTTTAGGAGAACACTTCAGGGCCCCAGTGCCACCGCTTTATTCCAAGGTCTCCATCGACACAAAAGCACATTAGGACCCATCCATAGGAGAGTCCATTTCAACTCAGCCTCCTCGGTTGCTCCCCCAGATCCAGCAGATCTAACCTGTCTTGTTTCTAGGAGACAATTGGAATGCGAGGTGGGCTACCCAGCCATGCATCCTTAGAACCCTGCTCAGAATCATTGGCCTGGAGCCAAACAACAGGTCTCAATTGTCCTGCAGAAGACACTTTGCAGTTTGGAGCTTCTCACAAATCCCATCGTGGGAAAACCCCTTTGGCCTCGTGATGCCACCCTTCGTGAAAGGTCCATCAGGGACAGAAACACCAACTTGAGCGATCGTCTGATCTGCGCCGTGACTTCAGATGCACGAGATCTCAATTCAGGTCTGTAGATTGTGCCATCGCTGATACAAAATCCAGAGACAAAAACCTGAGCAAGCGCCTCAGACTCGCACTTTCTTCATAACCTGAAGAGTTCTTCTCATGGTTTGTAGATCGGGCCTGCCATACCTACGTCCCCAAACCTAAGCTGAGTTTGTGTTTTCAGACTTCTGTCCTCAAAGTCCAGGGCCACACACCCTCCAGGCTGGGGCCCCTGGAGCCACACATTAGGACTGAGCCTACCAATCCATGGGAATTCTGCCCATTCTATTGTCCAAAATCGTACAAATTAGGAGAAACCTCCAAAGTCCCTGAGGCCATCCCAATCGTGTAGGTCGCCCGGAACAAACAAGGGCTGTCTGACACCAGCTGATAATCTACCTCCACTCATACCATAAATGGATGTCCCCAGAGGAGAAGATTGAACCAGACAGGACCCTAGGCCATAATAGGATCCATTGCCTTGGTTTACAGGCATGTCTCCTCAAAAGCCTGATTCCAATACGAGCATAGGGGTTTTGCTGAGGCACCCAGCAGAACTCATCTCGTCTCCACAAGGAAACCTGTGCATGGGAGCCATGTCCAAAGCATAGGAGAGTACTTCAGGGTCCCGGTGCCACCGCCCCATTCCAAGGCCCTCATGGACACAAAAACACATTAGGACCCATCCTCAGGAAAGTCCATTTCAACTCAGCCACCCCGGTTGCTCCCGCAGAACCATCAGATCTAAACTGTCTTGTTGCTAGGAGACAATTGGAATGCGAGGCTGGCCTCCCAGGCATCCATCCTCGAACGGTGCTCTGGAGTCATTCCATATGGAATGTCCTGAAGCTGTCCAACAGGTCTCAATTGTCCCGCAGAAGGAATCTTTGTAGGGGGCATCCCACAACTCCCAACGTGGGAAAACCTCAATGGCCTCGAGATTCCGCTCCCTTCATGAAGCGGCCGTCATGCACGGAAACTCCAACCTGAGCCAACGTCTGATCCTCGCCCTGACTTCAGATGCATGAGTATTGGTTCAGATCTGCAGGGGGTACCTGCCGTGCCCTCGCCCTGAAACCCAAGTCTAGCTTGTCTTCTCAGACTTCCGTCCTTACACTCCTGACCCCGAAGCCCTCAAGTTTGGCAATTCCGGACCCACAATGCAGCACTCTGCCTGCCCTCTAGAAAAAAATTATTGCCTCATGAGCTGCCCAGGCACCTTCAATGAGGATAAACCTCCACAGCACTCGACTTCACCCAAATTATACAGTCTAACCTGGGCACTAATGCACTGTCGGACACAACCTGAGCCCGGACCTCTTGACCAACACCCGGAAAGCAGACTGCACACTGAGCACATAAGACCGGCCATGGCCTTAGGTCATCATCTTTTCCCTACCTCAGTTTTCAGGCCTCAGAACAGAGACTTTATCTCCAATCACTGCCCAGGGGTGAGTGTGATGCAGAAATCAGAACACCCCCTTACCCATGGTAAGAAACCTTGTGGTTGGCACGTTGTCCAACGTTCAGTGTAGGAGAAACCAGCATTCACCCTGAGGCCCCGCCCATTCTTGAGTGCGACAAGGGCATAAACACGCATTGTGACTCTCAACATGAGTCCTGTCCTCTAGTAAGTCCTCTCAGTGACTGGACCATTAGATGTCATAATGGGCTTGATATGTCCCTAGGCCTCAATTTTTAACCAGATTTCTGATTGTCCAATCACCACCCCCCCAGGGCTCTACTCTGGAATCCCTCATTTGGTGGGACACCTGAGGTTAAAAAGAAAACAACATCAAAAAAAAAAAAAAAACGGACTTCTTCCATCCCACAGAGTGACCCCAAAAGCTTTGGACTGGGCCAAACCACCAGGGAGTAAGACTCGTCCATTTCCCATGAAGTCACCCAGAAATTTCACGACCATGAGTGACACGATATCCAGAGACAAAAACTTGAGCAAGAGCCTCACACTCGCACTTTTCTCAAATCCCGAAAATTCTCCTCATGGTCTGTAGATAAGTCCTGCCAACCTATGACCTGAAACATAAGCCAAGTTTGTGTTTTCAGACAACTGTCCAAACAGCCCTGGCCTACACAACCTACAGGCTCAGGCCCCTGGAGCCAAACCTGAGGACTGTACTTGCCCTCTCCAAGGGAATTGTGTGTGCCCATTCCAATGGCCACATCCCTTCTAAAAGGATAAACCTCCAAAGTCCCTGATCCATGTCATTAGTGGTGGCTTCCCAGGTAAAACAGGGGCAATCTGAGCCCATCTGAGCACCTACCTGTACTCAGACCCATAGACAGATGTCCCCAGAGGTAAAAAGGAAAGAACAGGCCCCTAGGCACTAATCATATCCATTGCTTTAGTTTCCAGGCATCTCTCCTCAGAGGCCTGGATTTCAAAACCAGCATATGGCTGTTTCTTGACTCACCCATCACAAAACATCTCATCTACCCATGGGAAACTTGCACGTTGGAGCTGTGTCAAAGCCTCTGTTTAGGAGAACACTTCAGGGCCCCAGTGCCACCGCTTTATTCCAAGGTCTCCATCGACACAAAAGCACATTAGGACCCATCCATAGGAGAGTCCATTTCAACTCAGCCTCCTCGGTTGCTCCCCCAGATCCAGCAGATCTAACCTGTCTTGTTTCTAGGAGACAATTGGAATGCGAGGTGGGCTACCCAGCCATGCATCCTTAGAACCCTGCTCAGAATCATTGGCCTGGAGCCAAACAACAGGTCTCAATTGTCCTGCAGAAGACACTTTGCAGTTTGGAGCTTCTCACAAATCCCATCGTGGGAAAACCCCTTTGGCCTCGTGATGCCACCCTTCGTGAAAGGTCCATCAGGGACAGAAACACCAACTTGAGCGATCGTCTGATCTGCGCCGTGACTTCAGATGCACGAGATCTCAATTCAGGTCTGTAGATTGTGCCATCGCTGATACAAAATCCAGAGACAAAAACCTGAGCAAGCGCCTCAGACTCGCACTTTCTTCATAACCTGAAGAGTTCTTCTCATGGTTTGTAGATCGGGCCTGCCATACCTACGTCCCCAAACCTAAGCTGAGTTTGTGTTTTCAGACTTCTGTCCTCAAAGTCCAGGGCCACACACCCTCCAGGCTGGGGCCCCTGGAGCCACACATTAGGACTGAGCCTACCAATCCATGGGAATTCTGCCCATTCTATTGTCCAAAATCGTACAAATTAGGAGAAACCTCCAAAGTCCCTGAGGCCATCCCAATCGTGTAGGTCGCCCGGAACAAACAAGGGCTGTCTGACACCAGCTGATAATCTACCTCCACTCATACCATAAATGGATGTCCCCAGAGGAGAAGATTGAACCAGACAGGACCCTAGGCCATAATAGGATCCATTGCCTTGGTTTACAGGCATGTCTCCTCAAAAGCCTGATTCCAATACGAGCATAGGGGTTTTGCTGAGGCACCCAGCAGAACTCATCTCGTCTCCACAAGGAAACCTGTGCATGGGAGCCATGTCCAAAGCATAGGAGAGTACTTCAGGGTCCCGGTGCCACCGCCCCATTCCAAGGCCCTCATGGACACAAAAACACATTAGGACCCATCCTCAGGAAAGTCCATTTCAACTCAGCCACCCCGGTTGCTCCCGCAGAACCATCAGATCTAAACTGTCTTGTTGCTAGGAGACAATTGGAATGCGAGGCTGGCCTCCCAGGCATCCATCCTCGAACGGTGCTCTGGAGTCATTCCATATGGAATGTCCTGAAGCTGTCCAACAGGTCTCAATTGTCCCGCAGAAGGAATCTTTGTAGGGGGCATCCCACAACTCCCAACGTGGGAAAACCTCAATGGCCTCGAGATTCCGCTCCCTTCATGAAGCGGCCGTCATGCACGGAAACTCCAACCTGAGCCAACGTCTGATCCTCGCCCTGACTTCAGATGCATGAGTATTGGTTCAGATCTGCAGGGGGTACCTGCCGTGCCCTCGCCCTGAAACCCAAGTCTAGCTTGTCTTCTCAGACTTCCGTCCTTACACTCCTGACCCCGAAGCCCTCAAGTTTGGCAATTCCGGACCCACAATGCAGCACTCTGCCTGCCCTCTAGAAAAAAATTATTGCCTCATGAGCTGCCCAGGCACCTTCAATGAGGATAAACCTCCACAGCACTCGACTTCACCCAAATTATACAGTCTAACCTGGGCACTAATGCACTGTCGGACACAACCTGAGCCCGGACCTCTTGACCAACACCCGGAAAGCAGACCGCACACTGAGCACATAAGACCGGCCATGGCCTTAGGTCATCATCTTTTCCCTACCTCAGTTTTCAGGCCTCAGAACAGAGACTTTATCTCCAATCACTGCCCAGGGGTGAGTGTGATGCAGAAATCAGAACACCCCCTTACCCATGGTAAGAAACCTTGTGGTTGGCACGTTGTCCAACGTTCAGTGTAGGAGAAACCAGCATTCACCCTGAGGCCCCGCCCATTCTTGAGTGCGACAAGGGCATAAACACGCATTGTGACTCTCAACATGAGTCCTGTCCTCTAGTAAGTCCTCTCAGTGACTGGACCATTAGATGTCATAATGGGCTTGATATGTCCCTAGGCCTCAATTTTTAACCAGATTTCTGATTGTCCAATCACCACCCCCCCAGGGCTCTACTCTGGAATCCCTCATTTGGTGGGACACCTGAGGTTAAAAAGAAAACAACATCAAAAAAAAAAAAAAACGGACTTCTTCCATCCCACAGAGTGACCCCAAAAGCTTTGGACTGGGCCAAACCACCAGGGAGTAAGACTCGTCCATTTCCCATGAAGTCACCCAGAAATTTCACGACCATGAGTGACACGATATCCAGAGACAAAAACTTGAGCAAGAGCCTCACACTCGCACTTTTCTCAAATCCCGAAAATGCTCCTCATGGTCTGTAGATAAGTCCTGCCAACCTATGACCTGAAACATAAGCCAAGTTTGTGTTTTCAGACAACTGTCCAAACAGCCCTGGCCTACACAACCTACAGGCTCAGGCCCCTGGAGCCAAACCTGAGGACTGTACTTGCCCTCTCCAAGGGAATTGTGTGTGCCCATTCCAATGGCCACATCCCTTCTAAAAGGATAAACCTCCAAAGTCCCTGATCCATGTCATTAGTGGTGGCTTCCCAGGTAAAACAGGGGCAATCTGAGCCCATCTGAGCACCTACCTGTACTCAGACCCATAGACAGATGTCCCCAGAGGTAAAAAGGAAAGAACAGGCCCCTAGGCACTAATCATATCCATTGCTTTAGTTTCCAGGCATCTCTCCTCAGAGGCCTGGATTTCAAAACCAGCATATGGCTGTTTCTTGACTCACCCATCACAAAACATCTCATCTACCCATGGGAAACTTGCACGTTGGAGCTGTGTCAAAGCCTCTGTTTAGGAGAACACTTCAGGGCCCCAGTGCCACCGCTTTATTCCAAGGTCTCCATCGACACAAAAGCACATTAGGACCCATCCATAGGAGAGTCCATTTCAACTCAGCCTCCTCGGTTGCTCCCCCAGATCCAGCAGATCTAACCTGTCTTGTTTCTAGGAGACAATTGGAATGCGAGGTGGGCTACCCAGCCATGCATCCTTAGAACCCTGCTCAGAATCATTGGCCTGGAGCCAAACAACAGGTCTCAATTGTCCTGCAGAAGACACTTTGCAGTTTGGAGCTTCTCACAAATCCCATCGTGGGAAAACCCCTTTGGCCTCGTGATGCCACCCTTCGTGAAAGGTCCATCAGGGACAGAAACACCAACTTGAGCGATCGTCTGATCTGCGCCGTGACTTCAGATGCACGAGATCTCAATTCAGGTCTGTAGATTGTGCCATCGCTGATACAAAATCCAGAGACAAAAACCTGAGCAAGCGCCTCAGACTCGCACTTTCTTCATAACCTGAAGAGTTCTTCTCATGGTTTGTAGATCGGGCCTGCCATACCTACGTCCCCAAACCTAAGCTGAGTTTGTGTTTTCAGACTTCTGTCCTCAAAGTCCAGGGCCACACACCCTCCAGGCTGGGGCCCCTGGAGCCACACATTAGGACTGAGCCTACCAATCCATGGGAATTCTGCCCATTCTATTGTCCAAAATCGTACAAATTAGGAGAAACCTCCAAAGTCCCTGAGGCCATCCCAATCGTGTAGGTCGCCCGGAACAAACAAGGGCTGTCTGACACCAGCTGATAATCTACCTCCACTCATACCATAAATGGATGTCCCCAGAGGAGAAGATTGAACCAGACAGGACCCTAGGCCATAATAGGATCCATTGCCTTGGTTTACAGGCATGTCTCCTCAAAAGCCTGATTCCAATACGAGCATAGGGGTTTTGCTGAGGCACCCAGCAGAACTCATCTCGTCTCCACAAGGAAACCTGTGCATGGGAGCCATGTCCAAAGCATAGGAGAGTACTTCAGGGTCCCGGTGCCACCGCCCCATTCCAAGGCCCTCATGGACACAAAAACACATTAGGACCCATCCTCAGGAAAGTCCATTTCAACTCAGCCACCCCGGTTGCTCCCGCAGAACCATCAGATCTAAACTGTCTTGTTGCTAGGAGACAATTGGAATGCGAGGCTGGCCTCCCAGGCATCCATCCTCGAACGGTGCTCTGGAGTCATTCCATATGGAATGTCCTGAAGCTGTCCAACAGGTCTCAATTGTCCCGCAGAAGGAATCTTTGTAGGGGGCATCCCACAACTCCCAACGTGGGAAAACCTCAATGGCCTCGAGATTCCGCTCCCTTCATGAAGCGGCCGTCATGCACGGAAACTCCAACCTGAGCCAACGTCTGATCCTCGCCCTGACTTCAGATGCATGAGTATTGGTTCAGATCTGCAGGGGGTACCTGCCGTGCCCTCGCCCTGAAACCCAAGTCTAGCTTGTCTTCTCAGACTTCCGTCCTTACACTCCTGACCCCGAAGCCCTCAAGTTTGGCAATTCCGGACCCACAATGCAGCACTCTGCCTGCCCTCTAGAAAAAAATTATTGCCTCATGAGCTGCCCAGGCACCTTCAATGAGGATAAACCTCCACAGCACTCGACTTCACCCAAATTATACAGTCTAACCTGGGCACTAATGCACTGTCGGACACAACCTGAGCCCGGACCTCTTGACCAACACCCGGAAAGCAGACCGCACACTGAGCACATAAGACCGGCCATGGCCTTAGGTCATCATCTTTTCCCTACCTCAGTTTTCAGGCCTCAGAACAGAGACTTTATCTCCAATCACTGCCCAGGGGTGAGTGTGATGCAGAAATCAGAACACCCCCTTACCCATGGTAAGAAACCTTGTGGTTGGCACGTTGTCCAACGTTCAGTGTAGGAGAAACCAGCATTCACCCTGAGGCCCCGCCCATTCTTGAGTGCGACAAGGGCATAAACACGCATTGTGACTCTCAACATGAGTCCTGTCCTCTAGTAAGTCCTCTCAGTGACTGGACCATTAGATGTCATAATGGGCTTGATATGTCCCTAGGCCTCAATTTTTAACCAGATTTCTGATTGTCCAATCACCACCCCCCCAGGGCTCTACTCTGGAATCCCTCATTTGGTGGGACACCTGAGGTTAAAAAGAAAACAACATCAAAAAAAAAAAAAAAAACGGACTTCTTCCATCCCACAGAGTGACCCCAAAAGCTTTGGACTGGGCCAAACCACCAGGGAGTAAGACTCGTCCATTTCCCATGAAGTCACCCAGAAATTTCACGACCATGAGTGACACGATATCCAGAGACAAAAACTTGAGCAAGAGCCTCACACTCGCACTTTTCTCAAATCCCGAAAATGCTCCTCATGGTCTGTAGATAAGTCCTGCCAACCTATGACCTGAAACATAAGCCAAGTTTGTGTTTTCAGACAACTGTCCAAACAGCCCTGGCCTACACAACCTACAGGCTCAGGCCCCTGGAGCCAAACCTGAGGACTGTACTTGCCCTCTCCAAGGGAATTGTGTGTGCCCATTCCAATGGCCACATCCCTTCTAAAAGGATAAACCTCCAAAGTCCCTGATCCATGTCATTAGTGGTGGCTTCCCAGGTAAAACAGGGGCAATCTGAGCCCATCTGAGCACCTACCTGTACTCAGACCCATAGACAGATGTCCCCAGAGGTAAAAAGGAAAGAACAGGCCCCTAGGCACTAATCATATCCATTGCTTTAGTTTCCAGGCATCTCTCCTCAGAGGCCTGGATTTCAAAACCAGCATATGGCTGTTTCTTGACTCACCCATCACAAAACATCTCATCTACCCATGGGAAACTTGCACGTTGGAGCTGTGTCAAAGCCTCTGTTTAGGAGAACACTTCAGGGCCCCAGTGCCACCGCTTTATTCCAAGGTCTCCATCGACACAAAAGCACATTAGGACCCATCCATAGGAGAGTCCATTTCAACTCAGCCTCCTCGGTTGCTCCCCCAGATCCAGCAGATCTAACCTGTCTTGTTTCTAGGAGACAATTGGAATGCGAGGTGGGCTACCCAGCCATGCATCCTTAGAACCCTGCTCAGAATCATTGGCCTGGAGCCAAACAACAGGTCTCAATTGTCCTGCAGAAGACACTTTGCAGTTTGGAGCTTCTCACAAATCCCATCGTGGGAAAACCCCTTTGGCCTCGTGATGCCACCCTTCGTGAAAGGTCCATCAGGGACAGAAACACCAACTTGAGCGATCGTCTGATCTGCGCCGTGACTTCAGATGCACGAGATCTCAATTCAGGTCTGTAGATTGTGCCATCGCTGATACAAAATCCAGAGACAAAAACCTGAGCAAGCGCCTCAGACTCGCACTTTCTTCATAACCTGAAGAGTTCTTCTCATGGTTTGTAGATCGGGCCTGCCATACCTACGTCCCCAAACCTAAGCTGAGTTTGTGTTTTCAGACTTCTGTCCTCAAAGTCCAGGGCCACACACCCTCCAGGCTGGGGCCCCTGGAGCCACACATTAGGACTGAGCCTACCAATCCATGGGAATTCTGCCCATTCTATTGTCCAAAATCGTACAAATTAGGAGAAACCTCCAAAGTCCCTGAGGCCATCCCAATCGTGTAGGTCGCCCGGAACAAACAAGGGCTGTCTGACACCAGCTGATAATCTACCTCCACTCATACCATAAATGGATGTCCCCAGAGGAGAAGATTGAACCAGACAGGACCCTAGGCCATAATAGGATCCATTGCCTTGGTTTACAGGCATGTCTCCTCAAAAGCCTGATTCCAATACGAGCATAGGGGTTTTGCTGAGGCACCCAGCAGAACTCATCTCGTCTCCACAAGGAAACCTGTGCATGGGAGCCATGTCCAAAGCATAGGAGAGTACTTCAGGGTCCCGGTGCCACCGCCCCATTCCAAGGCCCTCATGGACACAAAAACACATTAGGACCCATCCTCAGGAAAGTCCATTTCAACTCAGCCACCCCGGTTGCTCCCGCAGAACCATCAGATCTAAACTGTCTTGTTGCTAGGAGACAATTGGAATGCGAGGCTGGCCTCCCAGGCATCCATCCTCGAACGGTGCTCTGGAGTCATTCCATATGGAATGTCCTGAAGCTGTCCAACAGGTCTCAATTGTCCCGCAGAAGGAATCTTTGTAGGGGGCATCCCACAACTCCCAACGTGGGAAAACCTCAATGGCCTCGAGATTCCGCTCCCTTCATGAAGCGGCCGTCATGCACGGAAACTCCAACCTGAGCCAACGTCTGATCCTCGCCCTGACTTCAGATGCATGAGTATTGGTTCAGATCTGCAGGGGGTACCTGCCGTGCCCTCGCCCTGAAACCCAAGTCTAGCTTGTCTTCTCAGACTTCCGTCCTTACACTCCTGACCCCGAAGCCCTCAAGTTTGGCAATTCCGGACCCACAATGCAGCACTCTGCCTGCCCTCTAGAAAAAAATTATTGCCTCATGAGCTGCCCAGGCACCTTCAATGAGGATAAACCTCCACAGCACTCGACTTCACCCAAATTATACAGTCTAACCTGGGCACTAATGCACTGTCGGACACAACCTGAGCCCGGACCTCTTGACCAACACCCGGAAAGCAGACCGCACACTGAGCACATAAGACCGGCCATGGCCTTAGGTCATCATCTTTTCCCTACCTCAGTTTTCAGGCCTCAGAACAGAGACTTTATCTCCAATCACTGCCCAGGGGTGAGTGTGATGCAGAAATCAGAACACCCCCTTACCCATGGTAAGAAACCTTGTGGTTGGCACGTTGTCCAACGTTCAGTGTAGGAGAAACCAGCATTCACCCTGAGGCCCCGCCCATTCTTGAGTGCGACAAGGGCATAAACACGCATTGTGACTCTCAACATGAGTCCTGTCCTCTAGTAAGTCCTCTCAGTGACTGGACCATTAGATGTCATAATGGGCTTGATATGTCCCTAGGCCTCAATTTTTAACCAGATTTCTGATTGTCCAATCACCACCCCCCCAGGGCTCTACTCTGGAATCCCTCATTTGGTGGGACACCTGAGGTTAAAAAGAAAACAACATCAAAAAAAAAAAAAAAAACGGACTTCTTCCATCCCACAGAGTGACCCCAAAAGCTTTGGACTGGGCCAAACCACCAGGGAGTAAGACTCGTCCATTTCCCATGAAGTCACCCAGAAATTTCACGACCATGAGTGACACGATATCCAGAGACAAAAACTTGAGCAAGAGCCTCACACTCGCACTTTTCTCAAATCCCGAAAATGCTCCTCATGGTCTGTAGATAAGTCCTGCCAACCTATGACCTGAAACATAAGCCAAGTTTGTGTTTTCAGACAACTGTCCAAACAGCCCTGGCCTACACAACCTACAGGCTCAGGCCCCTGGAGCCAAACCTGAGGACTGTACTTGCCCTCTCCAAGGGAATTGTGTGTGCCCATTCCAATGGCCACATCCCTTCTAAAAGGATAAACCTCCAAAGTCCCTGATCCATCTCATTAGTGGTGGCTTCCCAGGTAAAACAGGGGCAATCTGAGCCCATCTGAGCACCTACCTGTACTCAGACCCATAGACAGATGTCCCCAGAGGTAAAAAGGAAAGAACAGGCCCCTAGGCACTAATCATATCCATTGCTTTATTTTCCAGGCATCTCTCCTCAGAGGCCTGGATTTCAAAACCAGCATATGGCTGTTTCTTGACTCACCCATCACAAAACATCTCATCTACCCATGGGAAACTTGCACGTTGGAGCTGTGTCAAAGCCTCTGTTTAGGAGAACACTTCAGGGCCCCAGTGCCACCGCTTTATTCCAAGGTCTCCATCGACACAAAAGCACATTAGGACCCATCCATAGGAGAGTCCATTTCAACTCAGCCTCCTCGGTTGCTCCCCCAGATCCAGCAGATCTAACCTGTCTTGTTTCTAGGAGACAATTGGAATGCGAGGTGGGCTACCCAGCCATGCATCCTTAGAACCCTGCTCAGAATCATTGGCCTGGAGCCAAACAACAGGTCTCAATTGTCCTGCAGAAGACACTTTGCAGTTTGGAGCTTCTCACAAATCCCATCGTGGGAAAACCCCTTTGGCCTCGTGATGCCACCCTTCGTGAAAGGTCCATCAGGGACAGAAACACCAACTTGAGCGATCGTCTGATCTGCGCCGTGACTTCAGATGCACGAGATCTCAATTCAGGTCTGTAGATTGTGCCATCGCTGATACAAAATCCAGAGACAAAAACCTGAGCAAGCGCCTCAGACTCGCACTTTCTTCATAACCTGAAGAGTTCTTCTCATGGTTTGTAGATCGGGCCTGCCATACCTACGTCCCCAAACCTAAGCTGAGTTTGTGTTTTCAGACTTCTGTCCTCAAAGTCCAGGGCCACACACCCTCCAGGCTGGGGCCCCTGGAGCCACACATTAGGACTGAGCCTACCAATCCATGGGAATTCTGCCCATTCTATTGTCCAAAATCGTACAAATTAGGAGAAACCTCCAAAGTCCCTGAGGCCATCCCAATCGTGTAGGTCGCCCGGAACAAACAAGGGCTGTCTGACACCAGCTGATAATCTACCTCCACTCATACCATAAATGGATGTCCCCAGAGGAGAAGATTGAACCAGACAGGACCCTAGGCCATAATAGGATCCATTGCCTTGGTTTACAGGCATGTCTCCTCAAAAGCCTGATTCCAATACGAGCATAGGGGTTTTGCTGAGGCACCCAGCAGAACTCATCTCGTCTCCACAAGGAAACCTGTGCATGGGAGCCATGTCCAAAGCATAGGAGAGTACTTCAGGGTCCCGGTGCCACCGCCCCATTCCAAGGCCCTCATGGACACAAAAACACATTAGGACCCATCCTCAGGAAAGTCCATTTCAACTCAGCCACCCCGGTTGCTCCCGCAGAACCATCAGATCTAAACTGTCTTGTTGCTAGGAGACAATTGGAATGCGAGGCTGGCCTCCCAGGCATCCATCCTCGAACGGTGCTCTGGAGTCATTCCATATGGAATGTCCTGAAGCTGTCCAACAGGTCTCAATTGTCCCGCAGAAGGAATCTTTGTAGGGGGCATCCCACAACTCCCAACGTGGGAAAACCTCAATGGCCTCGAGATTCCGCTCCCTTCATGAAGCGGCCGTCATGCACGGAAACTCCAACCTGAGCCAACGTCTGATCCTCGCCCTGACTTCAGATGCATGAGTATTGGTTCAGATCTGCAGGGGGTACCTGCCGTGCCCTCGCCCTGAAACCCAAGTCTAGCTTGTCTTCTCAGACTTCCGTCCTTACACTCCTGACCCCGAAGCCCTCAAGTTTGGCAATTCCGGACCCACAATGCAGCACTCTGCCTGCCCTCTAGAAAAAAATTATTGCCTCATGAGCTGCCCAGGCACCTTCAATGAGGATAAACCTCCACAGCACTCGACTTCACCCAAATTATACAGTCTAACCTGGGCACTAATGCACTGTCGGACACAACCTGAGCCCGGACCTCTTGACCAACACCCGGAAAGCAGACCGCACACTGAGCACATAAGACCGGCCATGGCCTTAGGTCATCATCTTTTCCCTACCTCAGTTTTCAGGCCTCAGAACAGAGACTTTATCTCCAATCACTGCCCAGGGGTGAGTGTGATGCAGAAATCAGAACACCCCCTTACCCATGGTAAGAAACCTTGTGGTTGGCACGTTGTCCAACGTTCAGTGTAGGAGAAACCAGCATTCAACCTGAGGCCCCGCCCATTCTTGAGTGCGACAAGGGCATAAACACGCATTGTGACTCTCAACATGAGTCCTGTCCTCTAGTAAGTCCTCTCAGTGACTGGACCATTAGATGTCATAATGGGCTTGATATGTCCCTAGGCCTCAATTTTTAACCAGATTTCTGATTGTCCAATCACCACCCCCCCAGGGCTCTACTCTGGAATCCCTCATTTGGTGGGACACCTGAGGTTAAAAAGAAAACAACATCAAAAAAAAAAAAAAAAACGGACTTCTTCCATCCCACAGAGTGACCCCAAAAGCTTTGGACTGGGCCAAACCACCAGGGAGTAAGACTCGTCCATTTCCCATGAAGTCACCCAGAAATTTCACGACCATGAGTGACACGATATCCAGAGACAAAAACTTGAGCAAGAGCCTCACACTCGCACTTTTCTCAAATCCCGAAAATGCTCCTCATGGTCTGTAGATAAGTCCTGCCAACCTATGACCTGAAACATAAGCCAAGTTTGTGTTTTCAGACAACTGTCCAAACAGCCCTGGCCTACACAACCTACAGGCTCAGGCCCCTGGAGCCAAACCTGAGGACTGTACTTGCCCTCTCCAAGGGAATTGTGTGTGCCCATTCCAATGGCCACATCCCTTCTAAAAGGATAAACCTCCAAAGTCCCTGATCCATGTCATTAGTGGTGGCTTCCCAGGTAAAACAGGGGCAATCTGAGCCCATCTGAGCACCTACCTGTACTCAGACCCATAGACAGATGTCCCCAGAGGTAAAAAGGAAAGAAAAGGCCCCTAGGCACTAATCATATCCATTGCTTTAGTTTCCAGGCATCTCTCCTCAGAGGCCTGGATTTCAAAACCAGCATATGGCTGTTTCTTGACTCACCCATCACAAAACATCTCATCTACCCATGGGAAACTTGCACGTTGGAGCTGTGTCAAAACCTCTGTTTAGGAGAACACTTCAGGGCCCCAGTGCCACCGCTTTATTCCAAGGTCTCCATCGACACAAAAGCACATTAGGACCCATCCATAGGAGAGTCCATTTCAACTCAGCCTCCTCGGTTGCTCCCCCAGATCCAGCAGATCTAACCTGTCTTGTTTCTAGGAGACAATTGGAATGCGAGGTGGGCTACCCAGCCATGCATCCTTAGAACCCTGCTCAGGATCATTGGCCTGGAGCCAAACAACAGGTCTCAATTGTCCTGCAGAAGACACTTTGCAGTTTGGAGCTTCTCACAAATCCCATCGTGGGAAAACCCCTTTGGCCTCGTGATGCCACCCTTCGTGAAAGGTCCATCAGGGACAGAAACACCAACTTGAGCGATCGTCTGATCTGCGCCGTGACTTCAGATGCACGAGATCTCAATTCAGGTCTGTAGATTGTGCCATCGCTGATACAAAATCCAGAGACAAAAACCTGAGCAAGCGCCTCAGACTCGCACTTTCTTCATAACCTGAAGAGTTCTTCTCATGGTTTGTAGATCGGGCCTGCCATACCTACGTCCCCAAACCTAAGCTGAGTTTGTGTTTTCAGACTTCTGTCCTCAAAGTCCAGGGCCACACACCCTCCAGGCTGGGGCCCCTGGAGCCACACATTAGGACTGAGCCTACCAATCCATGGGAATTCTGCCCATTCTATTGTCCAAAATCGTACAAATTAGGAGAAACCTCCAAAGTCCCTGAGGCCATCCCAATCGTGTAGGTCGCCCGGAACAAACAAGGGCTGTCTGACACCAGCTGATAATCTACCTCCACTCATACCATAAATGGATGTCCCCAGAGGAGAAGATTGAACCAGACAGGACCCTAGGCCATAATAGGATCCATTGCCTTGGTTTACAGGCATGTCTCCTCAAAAGCCTGATTCCAATACGAGCATAGGGGTTTTGCTGAGGCACCCAGCAGAACTCATCTCGTCTCCACAAGGAAACCTGTGCATGGGAGCCATGTCCAAAGCATAGGAGAGTACTTCAGGGTCCCGGTGCCACCGCCCCATTCCAAGGCCCTCATGGACACAAAAACACATTAGGACCCATCCTCAGGAAAGTCCATTTCAACTCAGCCACCCCGGTTGCTCCCGCAGAACCATCAGATCTAAACTGTCTTGTTGCTAGGAGACAATTGGAATGCGAGGCTGGCCTCCCAGGCATCCATCCTCGAACGGTGCTCTGGAGTCATTCCATATGGAATGTCCTGAAGCTGTCCAACAGGTCTCAATTGTCCCGCAGAAGGAATCTTTGTAGGGGGCATCCCACAACTCCCAACGTGGGAAAACCTCAATGGCCTCGAGATTCCGCTCCCTTCATGAAGCGGCCGTCATGCACGGAAACTCCAACCTGAGCCAACGTCTGATCCTCGCCCTGACTTCAGATGCATGAGTATTGGTTCAGATCTGCAGGGGGTACCTGCCGTGCCCTCGCCCTGAAACCCAAGTCTAGCTTGTCTTCTCAGACTTCCGTCCTTACACTCCTGACCCCGAAGCCCTCAAGTTTGGCAATTCCGGACCCACAATGCAGCACTCTGCCTGCCCTCTAGAAAAAAATTATTGCCTCATGAGCTGCCCAGGCACCTTCAATGAGGATAAACCTCCACAGCACTCGACTTCACCCAAATTATACAGTCTAACCTGGGCACTAATGCACTGTCGGACACAACCTGAGCCCGGACCTCTTGACCAACACCCGGAAAGCAGACCGCACACTGAGCACATAAGACCGGCCATGGCCTTAGGTCATCATCTTTTCCCTACCTCAGTTTTCAGGCCTCAGAACAGAGACTTTATCTCCAATCACTGCCCAGGGGTGAGTGTGATGCAGAAATCAGAACACCCCCTTACCCATGGTAAGAAACCTTGTGGTTGGCACGTTGTCCAACGTTCAGTGTAGGAGAAACCAGCATTCACCCTGAGGCCCCGCCCATTCTTGAGTGCGACAAGGGCATAAACACGCATTGTGACTCTCAACATGAGTCCTGTCCTCTAGTAAGTCCTCTCAGTGACTGGACCATTAGATGTCATAATGGGCTTGATATGTCCCTAGGCCTCAATTTTTAACCAGATTTCTGATTGTCCAATCACCACCCCCCCAGGGCTCTACTCTGGAATCCCTCATTTGGTGGGACACCTGAGGTTAAAAAGAAAACAACATCAAAAAAAAAAAAAAACGGACTTCTTCCATCCCACAGAGTGACCCCAAAAGCTTTGGACTGGGCCAAACCACCAGGGAGTAAGACTCGTCCATTTCCCATGAAGTCACCCAGAAATTTCACGACCATGAGTGACACGATATCCAGAGACAAAAACTTGAGCAAGAGCCTCACACTCGCACTTTTCTCAAATCCCGAAAATTCTCCTCATGGTCTGTAGATAAGTCCTGCCAACCTATGACCTGAAACATAAGCCAAGTTTGTGTTTTCAGACAACTGTCCAAACAGCCCTGGCCTACACAACCTACAGGCTCAGGCCCCTGGAGCCAAACCTGAGGACTGTACTTGCCCTCTCCAAGGGAATTGTGTGTGCCCATTCCAATGGCCACATCCCTTCTAAAAGGATAAACCTCCAAAGTCCCTGATCCATGTCATTAGTGGTGGCTTCCCAGGTAAAACAGGGGCAATCTGAGCCCATCTGAGCACCTACCTGTACTCAGACCCATAGACAGATGTCCCCAGAGGTAAAAAGGAAAGAACAGGCCCCTAGGCACTAATCATATCCATTGCTTTAGTTTCCAGGCATCTCTCCTCAGAGGCCTGGATTTCAAAACCAGCATATGGCTGTTTCTTGACTCACCCATCACAAAACATCTCATCTACCCATGGGAAACTTGCACGTTGGAGCTGTGTCAAAGCCTCTGTTTAGGAGAACACTTCAGGGCCCCAGTGCCACCGCTTTATTCCAAGGTCTCCATCGACACAAAAGCACATTAGGACCCATCCATAGGAGAGTCCATTTCAACTCAGCCTCCTCGGTTGCTCCCCCAGATCCAGCAGATCTAACCTGTCTTGTTTCTAGGAGACAATTGGAATGCGAGGTGGGCTACCCAGCCATGCATCCTTAGAACCCTGCTCAGAATCATTGGCCTGGAGCCAAACAACAGGTCTCAATTGTCCTGCAGAAGACACTTTGCAGTTTGGAGCTTCTCACAAATCCCATCGTGGGAAAACCCCTTTGGCCTCGTGATGCCACCCTTCGTGAAAGGTCCATCAGGGACAGAAACACCAACTTGAGCGATCGTCTGATCTGCGCCGTGACTTCAGATGCACGAGATCTCAATTCAGGTCTGTAGATTGTGCCATCGCTGATACAAAATCCAGAGACAAAAACCTGAGCAAGCGCCTCAGACTCGCACTTTCTTCATAACCTGAAGAGTTCTTCTCATGGTTTGTAGATCGGGCCTGCCATACCTACGTCCCCAAACCTAAGCTGAGTTTGTGTTTTCAGACTTCTGTCCTCAAAGTCCAGGGCCACACACCCTCCAGGCTGGGGCCCCTGGAGCCACACATTAGGACTGAGCCTACCAATCCATGGGAATTCTGCCCATTCTATTGTCCAAAATCGTACAAATTAGGAGAAACCTCCAAAGTCCCTGAGGCCATCCCAATCGTGTAGGTCGCCCGGAACAAACAAGGGCTGTCTGACACCAGCTGATAATCTACCTCCACTCATACCATAAATGGATGTCCCCAGAGGAGAAGATTGAACCAGACAGGACCCTAGGCCATAATAGGATCCATTGCCTTGGTTTACAGGCATGTCTCCTCAAAAGCCTGATTCCAATACGAGCATAGGGGTTTTGCTGAGGCACCCAGCAGAACTCATCTCGTCTCCACAAGGAAACCTGTGCATGGGAGCCATGTCCAAAGCATAGGAGAGTACTTCAGGGTCCCGGTGCCACCGCCCCATTCCAAGGCCCTCATGGACACAAAAACACATTAGGACCCATCCTCAGGAAAGTCCATTTCAACTCAGCCACCCCGGTTGCTCCCGCAGAACCATCAGATCTAAACTGTCTTGTTGCTAGGAGACAATTGGAATGCGAGGCTGGCCTCCCAGGCATCCATCCTCGAACGGTGCTCTGGAGTCATTCCATATGGAATGTCCTGAAGCTGTCCAACAGGTCTCAATTGTCCCGCAGAAGGAATCTTTGTAGGGGGCATCCCACAACTCCCAACGTGGGAAAACCTCAATGGCCTCGAGATTCCGCTCCCTTCATGAAGCGGCCGTCATGCACGGAAACTCCAACCTGAGCCAACGTCTGATCCTCGCCCTGACTTCAGATGCATGAGTATTGGTTCAGATCTGCAGGGGGTACCTGCCGTGCCCTCGCCCTGAAACCCAAGTCTAGCTTGTCTTCTCAGACTTCCGTCCTTACACTCCTGACCCCGAAGCCCTCAAGTTTGGCAATTCCGGACCCACAATGCAGCACTCTGCCTGCCCTCTAGAAAAAAATTATTGCCTCATGAGCTGCCCAGGCACCTTCAATGAGGATAAACCTCCACAGCACTCGACTTCACCCAAATTATACAGTCTAACCTGGGCACTAATGCACTGTCGGACACAACCTGAGCCCGGACCTCTTGACCAACACCCGGAAAGCAGACCGCACACTGAGCACATAAGACCGGCCATGGCCTTAGGTCATCATCTTTTCCCTACCTCAGTTTTCAGGCCTCAGAACAGAGACTTTATCTCCAATCACTGCCCAGGGGTGAGTGTGATGCAGAAATCAGAACACCCCCTTACCCATGGTAAGAAACCTTGTGGTTGGCACGTTGTCCAACGTTCAGTGTAGGAGAAACCAGCATTCACCCTGAGGCCCCGCCCATTCTTGAGTGCGACAAGGGCATAAACACGCATTGTGACTCTCAACATGAGTCCTGTCCTCTAGTAAGTCCTCTCAGTGACTGGACCATTAGATGTCATAATGGGCTTGATATGTCCCTAGGCCTCAATTTTTAACCAGATTTCTGATTGTCCAATCACCACCCCCCCAGGGCTCTACTCTGGAATCCCTCATTTGGTGGGACACCTGAGGTTAAAAAGAAAACAACATCAAAAAAAAAAAAAAAAAACGGACTTCTTCCATCCCACAGAGTGACCCCAAAAGCTTTGGACTGGGCCAAACCACCAGGGAGTAAGACTCGTCCATTTCCCATGAAGTCACCCAGAAATTTCACGACCATGAGTGACACGATATCCAGAGACAAAAACTTGAGCAAGAGCCTCACACTCGCACTTTTCTCAAATCCCGAAAATTCTCCTCATGGTCTGTAGATAAGTCCTGCCAACCTATGACCTGAAACATAAGCCAAGTTTGTGTTTTCAGACAACTGTCCAAACAGCCCTGGCCTACACAACCTACAGGCTCAGGCCCCTGGAGCCAAACCTGAGGACTGTACTTGCCCTCTCCAAGGGAATTGTGTGTGCCCATTCCAATGGCCACATCCCTTCTAAAAGGATAAACCTCCAAAGTCCCTGATCCATCTCATTAGTGGTGGCTTCCCAGGTAAAACAGGGGCAATCTGAGCCCATCTGAGCACCTACCTGTACTCAGACCCATAGGCAGATGTCCCCAGAGGTAAAAAGGAAAGAACAGGCCCCTAGGCACTAATCATATCCATTGCTTTAGTTTCCAGGCATCTCTCCTCAGAGGCCTGGATTTCAAAACCAGCATATGGCTGTTTCTTGACTCACCCATCACAAAACATCTCATCTACCCATGGGAAACTTGCACGTTGGAGCTGTGTCAAAGCCTCTGTTTAGGAGAACACTTCAGGGCCCCAGTGCCACCGCTTTATTCCAAGGTCTCCATCGACACAAAAGCACATTAGGACCCATCCATAGGAGAGTCCATTTCAACTCAGCCTCCTCGGTTGCTCCCCCAGATCCAGCAGATCTAACCTGTCTTGTTTCTAGGAGACAATTGGAATGCGAGGTGGGCTACCCAGCCATGCATCCTTAGAACCCTGCTCAGAATCATTGGCCTGGAGCCAAACAACAGGTCTCAATTGTCCTGCAGAAGACACTTTGCAGTTTGGAGCTTCTCACAAATCCCATCGTGGGAAAACCCCTTTGGCCTCGTGATGCCACCCTTCGTGAAAGGTCCATCAGGGACAGAAACACCAAGTTGAGCGATCGTCTGATCTGCGCCGTGACTTCAGTTGCACGAGATCTCAATTCAGGTTTGTAGATTGTGCCATCGCTGATACAAAATCCAGAGACAAAAACCTGAGCAAGCGCCTCAGACTCGCACTTTCTTCATAACCTGAAGAGTTCTTCTCATGGTTTGTAGATCGGGCCTGCCATACCTACGTCCCCAAACCTAAGCTGAGTTTGTGTTTTCAGACTTCTGTCCTCAAAGTCCAGGGCCACACACCCTCCAGGCTGGGGCCCCTGGAGCCACACATTAGGACTGAGCCTACCAATCCATGGGAATTCTGCCCATTCTATTGTCCAAAATCGTACAAATTAGGAGAAACCTCCAAAGCCCCTGAGGCCATCCCAATCGTGTAGGTCGCCCGGAACAAACAAGGGCTGTCTGACACCAGCTGATAATCTACCTCCACTCATACCATAAATGGATGTCCCCAGAGGAGAAGATTGAACCAGACAGGACCCTAGGCCATAATAGGATCCATTGCCTTGGTTTACAGGCATGTCTCCTCAAAAGCCTGATTCCAATACGAGCATAGGGGTTTTGCTGAGGCACCCAGCAGAACTCATCTCGTCTCCACAAGGAAACCTGTGCATGGGAGCCATGTCCAAAGCATAGGAGAGTACTTCAGGGTCCCGGTGCCACCGCCCCATTCCAAGGCCCTCATGGACACAAAAACACATTAGGACCCATCCTCAGGAAAGTCCATTTCAACTCAGCCACCCCGGTTGCTCCCGCAGAACCATCAGATCTAAACTGTCTTGTTGCTAGGAGACAATTGGAATGCGAGGCTGGCCTCCCAGGCATCCATCCTCGAACGGTGCTCTGGAGTCATTCCATATGGAATGTCCTGAAGCTGTCCAACAGGTCTCAATTGTCCCGCAGAAGGAATCTTTGTAGGGGGCATCCCACAACTCCCAACGTGGGAAAACCTCAATGGCCTCGAGATTCCGCTCCCTTCATGAAGCGGCCGTCATGCACGGAAACTCCAACCTGAGCCAACGTCTGATCCTCGCCCTGACTTCAGATGCATGAGTATTGGTTCAGATCTGCAGGGGGTACCTGCCGTGCCCTCGCCCTGAAACCCAAGTCTAGCTTGTCTTCTCAGACTTCCGTCCTTACACTCCTGACCCCGAAGCCCTCAAGTTTGGCAATTCCGGACCCACAATGCAGCACTCTGCCTGCCCTCTAGAAAAAAATTATTGCCTCATGAGCTGCCCAGGCACCTTCAATGAGGATAAACCTCCACAGCACTCGACTTCACCCAAATTATACAGTCTAACCTGGGCACTAATGCACTGTCGGACACAACCTGAGCCCGGACCTCTTGACCAACACCCGGAAAGCAGACCGCACACTGAGCACATAAGACCGGCCATGGCCTTAGGTCATCATCTTTTCCCTACCTCAGTTTTCAGGCCTCAGAACAGAGACTTTATCTCCAATCACTGCCCAGGGGTGAGTGTGATGCAGAAATCAGAACACCCCCTTACCCATGGTAAGAAACCTTGTGGTTGGCACGTTGTCCAACGTTCAGTGTAGGAGAAACCAGCATTCACCCTGAGGCCCCGCCCATTCTTGAGTGCGACAAGGGCATAAACACGCATTGTGACTCTCAACATGAGTCCTGTCCTCTAGTAAGTCCTCTCAGTGACTGGACCATTAGATGTCATAATGGGCTTGATATGTCCCTAGGCCTCAATTTTTAACCAGATTTCTGATTGTCCAATCACCACCCCCCCAGGGCTCTACTCTGGAATCCCTCATTTGGTGGGACACCTGAGGTTAAAAAGAAAACAACATCAAAAAAAAAAAACGGACTTCTTCCATCCCACAGAGTGACCCCAAAAGCTTTGGACTGGGCCAAACCACCAGGGAGTAAGACTCGTCCATTTCCCATGAAGTCACCCAGAAATTTCACGACCATGAGTGACACGATATCCAGAGACAAAAACTTGAGCAAGAGCCTCACACTCGCACTTTTCTCAAATCCCGAAAATTCTCCTCATGGTCTGTAGATAAGTCCTGCCAACCTATGACCTGAAACATAAGCCAAGTTTGTGTTTTCAGACAACTGTCCAAACAGCCCTGGCCTACACAACCTACAGGCTCAGGCCCCTGGAGCCAAACCTGAGGACTGTACTTGCCCTCTCCAAGGGAATTGTGTGTGCCCATTCCAATGGCCACATCCCTTCTAAAAGGATAAACCTCCAAAGTCCCTGATCCATCTCATTAGTGGTGGCTTCCCAGGTAAAACAGGGGCAATCTGAGCCCATCTGAGCACCTACCTGTACTCAGACCCATAGGCAGATGTCCCCAGAGGTAAAAAGGAAAGAACAGGCCCCTAGGCACTAATCATATCCATTGCTTTAGTTTCCAGGCATCTCTCCTCAGAGGCCTGGATTTCAAAACCAGCATATGGCTGTTTCTTGACTCACCCATCACAAAACATCTCATCTACCCATGGGAAACTTGCACGTTGGAGCTGTGTCAAAGCCTCTGTTTAGGAGAACACTTCAGGGCCCCAGTGCCACCGCTTTATTCCAAGGTCTCCATCGACACAAAAGCACATTAGGACCCATCCATAGGAGAGTCCATTTCAACTCAGCCTCCTCGGTTGCTCCCCCAGATCCAGCAGATCTAACCTGTCTTGTTTCTAGGAGACAATTGGAATGCGAGGTGGGCTACCCAGCCATGCATCCTTAGAACCCTGCTCAGAATCATTGGCCTGGAGCCAAACAACAGGTCTCAATTGTCCTGCAGAAGACACTTTGCACTTTGGAGCTTCTCACAAATCCCATCGTGGGAAAACCCCTTTGGCCTCGTGATGCCACCCTTCGTGAAAGGTCCATCAGGGACAGAAACACCAAGTTGAGCGATCGTCTGATCTGCGCCGTGACTTCAGTTGCACGAGATCTCAATTCAGGTTTGTAGATTGTGCCATCGCTGATACAAAATCCAGAGACAAAAACCTGAGCAAGCGCCTCAGACTCGCACTTTCTTCATAACCTGAAGAGTTCTTCTCATGGTTTGTAGATCGGGCCTGCCATACCTACGTCCCCAAACCTAAGCTGAGTTTGTGTTTTCAGACTTCTGTCCTCAAAGTCCAGGGCCACACACCCTCCAGGCTGGGGCCCCTGGAGCCACACATTAGGACTGAGCCTACCAATCCATGGGAATTCTGCCCATTCTATTGTCCAAAATCGTACAAATTAGGAGAAACCTCCAAAGTCCCTGAGGCCATCCCAATCGTGTAGGTCGCCCGGAACAAACAAGGGCTGTCTGACACCAGCTGATAATCTACCTCCACTCATACCATAAATGGATGTCCCCAGAGGAGAAGATTGAACCAGACAGGACCCTAGGCCATAATAGGATCCATTGCCTTGGTTTACAGGCATGTCTCCTCAAAAGCCTGATTCCAATACGAGCATAGGGGTTTTGCTGAGGCACCCAGCAGAACTCATCTCGTCTCCACAAGGAAACCTGTGCATGGGAGCCATGTCCAAAGCATAGGAGAGTACTTCAGGGTCCCGGTGCCACCGCCCCATTCCAAGGCCCTCATGGACACAAAAACACATTAGGACCCATCCTCAGGAAAGTCCATTTCAACTCAGCCACCCCGGTTGCTCCCGCAGAACCATCAGATCTAAACTGTCTTGTTGCTAGGAGACAATTGGAATGCGAGGCTGGCCTCCCAGGCATCCATCCTCGAACGGTGCTCTGGAGTCATTTCATATGGAATGTCCTGAAGCTGTCCAACAGGTCTCAATTGTCCCGCAGAAGGAATCTTTGTAGGGGGCATCCCACAACTCCCAACGTGGGAAAACCTCAATGGCCTCGAGATTCCGCTCCCTTCATGAAGCGGCCGTCATGCACGGAAACTCCAACCTGAGCCAACGTCTGATCCTCGCCCTGACTTCAGATGCATGAGTATTGGTTCAGATCTGCAGGGGGTACCTGCCGTGCCCTCGCCCTGAAACCCAAGTCTAGCTTGTCTTCTCAGACTTCCGTCCTTACACTCCTGACCCCGAAGCCCTCAAGTTTGGCAATTCCGGACCCACAATGCAGCACTCTGCCTGCCCTCTAGAAAAAAATTATTGCCTCATGAGCTGCCCAGGCACCTTCAATGAGGATAAACCTCCACAGCACTCGACTTCACCCAAATTATACAGTCTAACCTGGGCACTAATGCACTGTCGGACACAACCTGAGCCCGGACCTCTTGACCAACACCCGGAAAGCAGACCGCACACTGAGCACATAAGACCGGCCATGGCCTTAGGTCATCATCTTTTCCCTACCTCAGTTTTCAGGCCTCAGAACAGAGACTTTATCTCCAATCACTGCCCAGGGGTGAGTGTGATGCAGAAATCAGAACACCCCCTTACCCATGGTAAGAAACCTTGTGGTTGGCACGTTGTCCAACGTTCAGTGTAGGAGAAACCAGCATTCACCCTGAGGCCCCGCCCATTCTTGAGTGCGACAAGGGCATAAACACGCATTGTGACTCTCAACATGAGTCCTGTCCTCTAGTAAGTCCTCTCAGTGACTGGACCATTAGATGTCATAATGGGCTTGATATGTCCCTAGGCCTCAATTTTTAACCAGATTTCTGATTGTCCAATCACCACCCCCCCAGGGCTCTACTCTGGAATCCCTCATTTGGTGGGACACCTGAGGTTAAAAAGAAAACAACATCAAAAAAAAAAAAAAAACGGACTTCTTCCATCCCACAGAGTGACCCCAAAAGCTTTGGACTGGGCCAAACCACCAGGGAGTAAGACTCGTCCATTTCCCATGAAGTCACCCAGAAATTTCACGACCATGAGTGACACGATATCCAGAGACAAAAACTTGAGCAAGAGCCTCACACTCGCACTTTTCTCAAATCCCGAAAATGCTCCTCATGGTCTGTAGATAAGTCCTGCCAACCTATGACCTGAAACATAAGCCAAGTTTGTGTTTTCAGACAACTGTCCAAACAGCCCTGGCCTACACAACCTACAGGCTCAGGCCCCTGGAGCCAAACCTGAGGACTGTACTTGCCCTCTCCAAGGGAATTGTGTGTGCCCATTCCAATGGCCACATCCCTTCTAAAAGGATAAACCTCCAAAGTCCCTGATCCATGTCATTAGTGGTGGCTTCCCAGGTAAAACAGGGGCAATCTGAGCCCATCTGAGCACCTACCTGTACTCAGACCCATAGACAGATGTCCCCAGAGGTAAAAAGGAAAGAACAGGCCCCTAGGCACTAATCATATCCATTGCTTTAGTTTCCAGGCATCTCTCCTCAGAGGCCTGGATTTCAAAACCAGCATATGGCTGTTTCTTGACTCACCCATCACAAAACATCTCATCTACCCATGGGAAACTTGCACGTTGGAGCTGTGTCAAAACCTCTGTTTAGGAGAACACTTCAGGGCCCCAGTGCCACCGCTTTATTCCAAGGTCTCCATCGACACAAAAGCACATTAGGACCCATCCATAGGAGAGTCCATTTCAACTCAGCCTCCTCGGTTGCTCCCCCAGATCCAGCAGATCTAACCTGTCTTGTTTCTAGGAGACAATTGGAATGCGAGGTGGGCTACCCAGCCATGCATCCTTAGAACCCTGCTCAGAATCATTGGCCTGGAGCCAAACAACAGGTCTCAATTGTCCTGCAGAAGACACTTTGCAGTTTGGAGCTTCTCACAAATCCCATCGTGGGAAAACCCCTTTGGCCTCGTGATGCCACCCTTCGTGAAAGGTCCATCAGGGACAGAAACACCAACTTGAGCGATCGTCTGATCTGCGCCGTGACTTCAGATGCACGAGATCTCAATTCAGGTCTGTAGATTGTGCCATCGCTGATACAAAATCCAGAGACAAAAACCTGAGCAAGCGCCTCAGACTCGCACTTTCTTCATAACCTGAAGAGTTCTTCTCATGGTTTGTAGATCGGGCCTGCCATACCTACGTCCCCAAACCTAAGCTGAGTTTGTGTTTTCAGACTTCTGTCCTCAAAGTCCAGGGCCACACACCCTCCAGGCTGGGGCCCCTGGAGCCACACATTAGGACTGAGCCTACCAATCCATGGGAATTCTGCCCATTCTATTGTCCAAAATCGTACAAATTAGGAGAAACCTCCAAAGTCCCTGAGGCCATCCCAATCGTGTAGGTCGCCCGGAACAAACAAGGGCTGTCTGACACCAGCTGATAATCTACCTCCACTCATACCATAAATGGATGTCCCCAGAGGAGAAGATTGAACCAGACAGGACCCTAGGCCATAATAGGATCCATTGCCTTGGTTTACAGGCATGTCTCCTCAAAAGCCTGATTCCAATACGAGCATAGGGGTTTTGCTGAGGCACCCAGCAGAACTCATCTCGTCTCCACAAGGAAACCTGTGCATGGGAGCCATGTCCAAAGCATAGGAGAGTACTTCAGGGTCCCGGTGCCACCGCCCCATTCCAAGGCCCTCATGGACACAAAAACACATTAGGACCCATCCTCAGGAAAGTCCATTTCAACTCAGCCACCCCGGTTGCTCCCGCAGAACCATCAGATCTAAACTGTCTTGTTGCTAGGAGACAATTGGAATGCGAGGCTGGCCTCCCAGGCATCCATCCTCGAACGGTGCTCTGGAGTCATTCCATATGGAATGTCCTGAAGCTGTCCAACAGGTCTCAATTGTCCCGCAGAAGGAATCTTTGTAGGGGGCATCCCACAACTCCCAACGTGGGAAAACCTCAATGGCCTCGAGATTCCGCTCCCTTCATGAAGCGGCCGTCATGCACGGAAACTCCAACCTGAGCCAACGTCTGATCCTCGCCCTGACTTCAGATGCATGAGTATTGGTTCAGATCTGCAGGGGGTACCTGCCGTGCCCTCGCCCTGAAACCCAAGTCTAGCTTGTCTTCTCAGACTTCCGTCCTTACACTCCTGACCCCGAAGCCCTCAAGTTTGGCAATTCCGGACCCACAATGCAGCACTCTGCCTGCCCTCTAGAAAAAAATTATTGCCTCATGAGCTGCCCAGGCACCTTCAATGAGGATAAACCTCCACAGCACTCGACTTCACCCAAATTATACAGTCTAACCTGGGCACTAATGCACTGTCGGACACAACCTGAGCCCGGACCTCTTGACCAACACCCGGAAAGCAGACCGCACACTGAGCACATAAGACCGGCCATGGCCTTAGGTCATCATCTTTTCCCTACCTCAGTTTTCAGGCCTCAGAACAGAGACTTTATCTCCAATCACTGCCCAGGGGTGAGTGTGATGCAGAAATCAGAACACCCCCTTACCCATGGTAAGAAACCTTGTGGTTGGCACGTTGTCCAACGTTCAGTGTAGGAGAAACCAGCATTCACCCTGAGGCCCCGCCCATTCTTGAGTGCGACAAGGGCATAAACACGCATTGTGACTCTCAACATGAGTCCTGTCCTCTAGTAAGTCCTCTCAGTGACTGGACCATTAGATGTCATAATGGGCTTGATATGTCCCTAGGCCTCAATTTTTAACCAGATTTCTGATTGTCCAATCACCACCCCCCCAGGGCTCTACTCTGGAATCCCTCATTTGGTGGGACACCTGAGGTTAAAAAGAAAACAACATCAAAAAAAAAAAAACGGACTTCTTCCATCCCACAGAGTGACCCCAAAAGCTTTGGACTGGGCCAAACCACCAGGGAGTAAGACTCGTCCATTTCCCATGAAGTCACCCAGAAATTTCACGACCATGAGTGACACGATATCCAGAGACAAAAACTTGAGCAAGAGCCTCACACTCGCACTTTTCTCAAATCCCGAAAATTCTCCTCATGGTCTGTAGATAAGTCCTGCCAACCTATGACCTGAAACATAAGCCAAGTTTGTGTTTTCAGACAACTGTCCAAACAGCCCTGGCCTACACAACCTACAGGCTCAGGCCCCTGGAGCCAAACCTGAGGACTGTACTTGCCCTCTCCAAGGGAATTGTGTGTGCCCATTCCAATGGCCACATCCCTTCTAAAAGGATAAACCTCCAAAGTCCCTGATCCATCTCATTAGTGGTGGCTTCCCAGGTAAAACAGGGGCAATCTGAGCCCATCTGAGCACCTACCTGTACTCAGACCCATAGGCAGATGTCCCCAGAGGTAAAAAGGAAAGAACAGGCCCCTAGGCACTAATCATATCCATTGCTTTAGTTTCCAGGCATCTCTCCTCAGAGGCCTGGATTTCAAAACCAGCATATGGCTGTTTCTTGACTCACCCATCACAAAACATCTCATCTACCCATGGGAAACTTGCACGTTGGAGCTGTGTCAAAGCCTCTGTTTAGGAGAACACTTCAGGGCCCCAGTGCCACCGCTTTATTCCAAGGTCTCCATCGACACAAAAGCACATTAGGACCCATCCATAGGAGAGTCCATTTCAACTCAGCCTCCTCGGTTGCTCCCCCAGATCCAGCAGATCTAACCTGTCTTGTTTCTAGGAGACAATTGGAATGCGAGGTGGGCTACCCAGCCATGCATCCTTAGAACCCTGCTCAGAATCATTGGCCTGGAGCCAAACAACAGGTCTCAATTGTCCTGCAGAAGACACTTTGCAGTTTGGAGCTTCTCACAAATCCCATCGTGGGAAAACCCCTTTGGCCTCGTGATGCCACCCTTCGTGAAAGGTCCATCAGGGACAGAAACACCAAGTTGAGCGATCGTCTGATCTGCGCCGTGACTTCAGTTGCACGAGATCTCAATTCAGGTTTGTAGATTGTGCCATCGCTGATACAAAATCCAGAGACAAAAACCTGAGCAAGCGCCTCAGACTCGCACTTTCTTCATAACCTGAAGAGTTCTTCTCATGGTTTGTAGATCGGGCCTGCCATACCTACGTCCCCAAACCTAAGCTGAGTTTGTGTTTTCAGACTTCTGTCCTCAAAGTCCAGGGCCACACACCCTCCAGGCTGGGGCCCCTGGAGCCACACATTAGGACTGAGCCTACCAATCCATGGGAAGAAGATTGAACCAGACAGGACATAGGCCATAATCGGATCCATTGCTTTGGTTTACAGGCATGTATCCTCAAAACCCTGGAAACCAACACCAGCAAAGGGGGTTTCCTAAGGCACCCATCAGAAAAAATCTCGTCTCCACTAGGAAACTTCTGCATGGGAGCTAGTCAAAAGCTTAAGAGAATACTTCAGGGTCCCGGTGCCACCCCCCCATTCCAAGGCCCTCATGGACAAAAAAACACCTTAGGCCCCAATCTCAGGAAGGTCCATTTCAACTCAGCCACCCCGGTTGCTCCCGCAGAGCCATCCATTCTCAACTGTCTTTGTGCTAGGAGAAAATTGGAATGCGAGGCGGGCTTCCCTGGCATCCATCCCCAAACAGTGCTCTGGAGTCATCCATATGTGATGTCCTGGAGCTGTCCAACAGGTCTTAATTGTCCCGCACAAGGAATCCTTGAAGGGGGCATCCCACAACTCCCAACGTGGGAAAACCTCCATGGCCTTGAGATTCCGCACCGTTCATGAAGGGGCTGTCATGCACAGAATCTCCAACCTGAGCCAATGTCTGATCCTCGCCCTGACTTCAGATGCATGAGATATAGGTTCAGATCTGCAGGGGGTACCAGCCTTCCCCTCGGCCTGAAGCCCAAGTCTAGCTTGTGTTCTCAGACTTCTGTCCTCACACTCCTAGCCAAGAATCCCTCAAGTTTTGCAATTCCGGACCCACAAGGCAACACTCTGCCTGACCTCTACAAAAAATTTTATTGCCTAATGAGCTGCCCAGGCACCTTAAATGAGGATAAACCTAAACGGCACTCCACTGTACCCAAATTATATAGTCTAAGCTGGGCACTAATGCACTGTCTGTCACCACCTGAGCCCGAACCTCCTGACCAACACCCAGGCAGCTGACCGCATACTGAGCACATCAACATTCCATGGCCTTAGGTCGTCATCTCTTCCCAACTGCGGTTATCAGGCTTCAGAACCTAGACCTTATCTCCAACCACTGCCCAGGGTTGATAACGATGCAGAAAGCAGAACTCCTTCCCCATGGCAAGAAACCTTGTGATTGGCATGTTGTCCAAAGTTCAGTGTACTTGAAACCAGTGTGGCCCATGAGGCCCCGTTCATGCTCGAGGGCCACATACTTCAGGTTCCCGGTCCACCGCCCCATTCCAAGGCCCTCATGGACACAAACACACATTAGGCCCCATCCTCAGGAAAGACCATTTCAACTCAGCCACCCCGGTTGCTCCCGCAGAGCCATCCGATCTCCACTGTCTTGTTGCGAGGAGACAATTGGAATGCGAGGTGGGCTTCCCTGGCATTCATCCTCGAAATGTGCTCTGGAGTCATTCCATATGGGAGGTCCTGGAGCTGCCCACAGGTCTCAATTGTCCCGCAGAAGGAATCCTTGAAGGGGGCATCCCACAACTCCCAACGTGGGAAAACCTCCATGGCCTTGAGATTCCTCTCCGGTCATGAAGGGGCAGTCATGCACAGAAACTACAACCTGTGTCAACGTCTCATCCTGCCGTGACTTCAGATGCATGAGATATTGGTTCAGATGTGCATGGGGTACCTGCCTTGCCCTCGGCCTGAAGCCCAAGTCTAGCTTGTGTTCTCAGACTTCTGTCCTCACACTACTGAACCAGAAGCCCTCAAGTTTGGCAATTCAGGACCCACAATGTAGCACTCTGCCTGCTTTCTAAAAAAAATCTCTTGCCTAATGAGCTGCCCAGGCACCTCAAATAAGGATCAACATACACGGCACTCGACTGTACCCAAATTATATAGTCTAACCTGGGCACTAATGCACTGTCTGACACAACCTGAGCCCGAACCTCCTGACCAACAACCAGGCAGCTGACCGCACACCTAGCACATCAGACCCACCATGGCCTTAGGTCATTATCTCGTTCCAACTGCGGTTTTCAGGATTCAGAACCTAGACCTTATCTCCAACCACTGCCCATGGTTGAAAATGATGCAGAAATCAGAACTCCTTCTCCATGGCAAGAGACCTTGTGATTGGCATGTTGTCCAAAGTTCAGTGTAGTTGAAAACAGTGTAGCCCATGAGGCCTCGCCCATGCTCGCGGGCCACATTGGTCACAAACAAACATTGTGACTCTCAGCCTGAGCCCAGTCCTCAAGTAAGGCCTCTCAGGGGCTGGATGAAGAGACAGCATATGGGGCCTGCCATGCCCCTAGGCCCCAAATTTTAACCATAGTTTGGGTTGTCCCTTCACTCTTCCCCAGGGCTCTGCTTTGGTATTCCTCTTTGGTTGGGACACCCGAGTTAGCAAACCTGAAAGGAGTCCTCCCGGCCCACAGATTGACGAAAAACAATTGGGACCGGGCCAAATCCCAAGAGAGGAAGTTTCGTCCATGGCCCATGAGGCTTCCCCACATTCCACGGCCATCGTTGACACAAAATCCAGAGACCAAAGCCTGAGGAAGCGCCTCAGACTCGTTTTTTCTTCATATCCTGAAGAGTTATTCTCATGGTTTGTAGATTGGGCCTGCCATACCTACGTCCCCAAACCTAAGCTGATTCTGTGTTTTCCGACTTCTGTCCTCAAAGTCCTGGGCCACACTCCCTCCAGGCTGAGGCCCCTGGAGCCACACATTAGGACTGTGCCTACTTCATGCATGGGAATTCTGCCCATTCCATTGTCCAAAATTGTACAAATTAGGAGATCCCTCCAAAGTCCCCGAGGCCATCCCAATATGTAGGTCTCTTTGGACAAACAAGGGCGGTCTGACACCAGTTGAGCAACTAGCTCCACTCAAACCATAAATGGATGTCCCCAGAGAAGTAGATGGAACCAGAAAGGACCCTAGGCCATAATCGGATCCATTGCTTTGGTTTACAGGCATGTCTCCTCAAAATCCTGGATTCCAATACCAGGATAGGGGGGTTCCTGAGGCACCCATCAGAAAACATCTCGTCTCCATGAGGAAACTTGTGCATGGGACCTATGTCAAAATCTTAAGAGAATACTTCAGAGTCCCAGTGCCACTGCCCCATTCCAAAGTCCTCATGGACACAAACACACATTAGGCCCCATGCTCAGGAAAGTCCATTTGAAATCAGCCACCCCGGTTGCTCCCGCAGAGCCATCCGATCTCCACTGTCTTGTTGCTAGGAGACAATTGGAATTCGAGGCGGGCTTCCCTGGCATCCATCCTCCAATGGTGCTCAGGAGTCATTCCATATGGGATGTTTTGGAGCTGCCCAACAGGTCTCAATTGTGCCGCAGAAGGAATCCTTGAAGGGGGCATCCCACAACTCCCAACGTGGGAAAACCTCCATGGCCTTGAGATTCCTCTCCGTTCATGAAGGGTCAGTCATGCCCAGAAACTACAACCTGAGCCAACGTCTGATCCTCGCCGTGACTTCAGATGCATGAGATATTGGTTCAGATGTGCAGGGGGTACCTGCCTTGCCCTCGGCCTGAAGCCTAAGTCTAGCTTGTGTTCTCAGACTTCTGTCCTCACACTACTTAACCAGAAGCCCTCAAATTTCTCTATTCCGGGCCCACAATGCAGCACGCTGCCTGCCCTCTAGAAAAAATATCTTGCCTAATGAGCTGCCCAGGCTCCTCAAATGAGGATCAACCTACACGGCACTCAACTGTACCCAAATTATATAGTATAACCTGGGCACTAATGCACTGTCTGACACAACCTGAGCCCGACCTCCTGACCAACAACCAGGCAGCTGACCGCACAGTGAGAACATCAGACCCACCATGGCCTTAGGTCATCATCTCGTTCCAACTGTGGTTTTCAGGCTTCCGAACCTAGACCTTATCTACAACGACTGCCCATGGTTGAAAATGATGCAGAAATCAGAACTCCTTCCCCATGGCAAGAGACCTTGTGATTGGCATGTTGTCCAAAGTTCAGTGTAGATGAAAACAGTGTAGCCCATGAGGCCCCGCCCATGCTCACAGGCCACATTGGTCACAAGCAAACATTGTGACCCTCAGCCTGAGCCCAGTCCTCAAGTAAGGCCTCTCAGGGGCTGGATGAAGAGACAGCATATGGGGCTTGCCATGCCCCTAGGCCCCAAATTTTACCCATAGTTTGGGTTGTCCCGTCACTCTTCCCCAGGGCTCTGCTTTGGTATTCCTCTTTGGTTGGGACACCCGAGTTAACAAACCTGAAAGGAGACCTCCCATCCCACAGATTGACGAAAAACAATTGGGACCGGGCCAAATCCCAAGAGAGGAAGTTTCGTCCATGGCCCATGAGGCTTCCCCACATGCCACGGCCATCGTTGACACAAAATCCAGAGACCAAAGCCTGAGCAAGCGCCTCAGACTCGTTCTTTCTTCATATCCTGAAGAGTTATTCTCATGGTTTGTAGATTGGGCCTGCCATACCTACGTCCCCAAACCTAAGCTGATTCTGTGTTTTCCGACTTCTGTCCTCAAAGTCCTGGGCCACATTCCCTCCAGGTTGGGGCCCCTGGAGCCACACATTAGGACTGTGCCTACTTCATGCATGGGAATTCTGCCCATTACATTGTCCAAAATTGTACAAATTAGGAGATCCCTCCAAAGTCCCCGAGGCCATCCCAGTATGTATGTCTCTTTGGACAAACAAGGGCGGTCTGACACCAGCTGTGCAACTAGCTCCACTCAAACCATAGATGGATGTCCCCAGAGAGGAGATGGAACCAGAAAGGACCCTAGGCCATCATCTGATCCATTGCTTTGGTTTACAGGCACGTCTCCTCAAAATCCTGGATTCCAATACCAGCATACGGGGTTTCCTGAGGCACCCATCAGAAAACATCTCGTCTCCATGAGAAAACTTGTGCATGGGACCTATGTCAAAATCTTAGGAGAATACTTCAGAGTCCCGGTGCCACTGCCCCATTCCAAAGTCCTCATGGACACAAACACACATTAGGCCCCATGCACAGGAAAGTCCATTTCAACTCAGCCACCCCGGATGCTCCCGCAGAGCCATCCGATCTCCACTGTCTTGTTGCTAGGAGACAATTGGAATGCGAGGCGGGCTACCCTGGCATCCATCCTCCAACGGTGCTCAGGAGTCATTCCATATGGGATGTTTTGGAGCTGCCCAACAGGTCTCAATTGTGCCGCAGAAGGAATCCTTGAAGGGGGCATCCCACAACTCCCAACGTGGGAAAACCTCCATGGCCTTGAGATTCCTCTCCGTTCATGAAGGGTCAGTCATGCACAGAAACTACAACCTGAGCCAACGTCTGATCCTCGCCGTGACTTCAGATGCATGAGATATTGGTTCAGATGTGCAGGGGGTACCTGCCTTGCCCTCGGCCTGAAGCCCAAGTCTAGCTTGTGTTCTCAGACTTCTGTCCTCACACTACTTAACCAGAAGCCCTCAAGTTTGGCAATTCCAGGCCCACAATGCAGCACTCTGCCTGCCCTCTAGAAAAAATATCTTGCCTAATGAGCTGCCAAGGCTCCTCAAATAAGGATCAACCTACACGGCACTCAGCTGTACCCAAATTATATAGTCTAACCTGGGCACTCATGCACTGTTTGACACAACCTGAGCCCGAAGCTCCTGACCAACAACCAGGCAGCTGACCGCACACTGAGAACATCAGACCCACCATGGCCTTAGGTCATCATCTCTTCCCAACTGCGGTTTTCAGGATCCACAACCTAGACCTTATCTCCAACCACTGCCAATGGTTGAAAATGATGCAGAAATCAGAACTCCTTCCCTATGGCAAGAGACCTTGTGATTGGCATGTTGTCCAAAGTTCAGTGTAGTTGAAACCAGTGTGGCCCATGAGGCCTCGCCCATGCTCGCGGGCCACATTGGTCACAAACACACATTGTGACCCTCAGCCTGAGCCCAGTCCTCATGTAAGGCCTCTCAGGGGCTGGATGAAGAGACAGCATATGGGGCCTGCCATGCCCCTACGCCCCAAATTTTAACCATAGTTTTGGTAGTCCCCTCACTCACCCCAGGGCTCTGCTTTGGAATTCTTCTTTGGTTGGGACACCTGAGGTAACAAACCTGAAAGGAGACCTCCAATCCCACAGATTGACGAAAAACAATTGGGACAGGGCCAAATCCACAGAGAGGAATATACGTCCATGGCCCATGAGGCTTCCCAACATTCCACAGCCATGGTTGACACAAAATCCAGAGACCAATGCCTGAGCAAGCGCCTCAGTCTCGCTCTGTCTTTGAACCTGAGGAGTTCTTCTCATGGTTTGTAGATCGGGACTGCCATACCTACGTCCCCAAACCTAAGCTGAGTTTGTGTTTTCAGACTTCTGTCCTCAATGTCCTGGGCCACACACCCTCCAGACTAGGGCCCCTGGAGCCACACATTAGGACTGTGCCTACCCTATGCATTGTAATTCTGCCCATTCCATTGTCCAAAATTGTACAAATTAGGAGAACCCTCCAAGTCCCCGAGGCCATCCCAATATGTAGGTCTCTGTGGACAAACAAGGGCGGTCTGACACCAGCTAAGAATCTACCTCCACTCATACCATAGATGTATGTCCCCAGAGAAGGAGATAGAACCAGACAGGACCCTAGGCCATAATCGGATCCATTGCTTTGGTTAAAGGCATGTCTCCTCAAAATCCTGGATTCCAATACTAGCATAGGGTGTTTCCTGAGGCACCCATCAGAAAACATCTCGTCTCCACGAAGAAACTTGTGCATGGGACCTATGTCAAAATCTTAGGAGAATACTTCAGAGTCCCGGTGCCACCGCCCCATTCCAAGGTCCTCATGGACACAAACAAACATTATGCCCCATGTTCAGGAGCTGTCCATTTCAAATCAGCCATCCCGGTTGCTCCCGCAGAGCCATCCGATCTCAACTGTCTTGTTGTTAGGAGACAATTGGAATGCGAGGCGGGCTACCCTGGCATCCATCCTCGAACGGTGCTCTGGAGTCATTCCATATGGGATGTTTTTGAGCTGCCCAACAGGTCTCAATTGTCCCGCAGAAGGAATCCTTGAAGGGGGCATTCCACAACTCCCAACGTGGGAAAACCTCCATGGCCTTGAGATTTCTCTCCGTTCATGAAGGGGCAGTCATGAACAGAAACTACAACCTGAGCCAACGTCTGATCCTCGCCGTGACTTCAGATGCATGAGATATTGGTTCAGATGTGCAGGGGGTACCTGCCTTGACCTCGGCCTGAAGCCCAAGTCTAGCTTGTGTTCTCAGACTTCTGTCCTCACACTACTGAACCAGAAGCTCTCAAGTTTGGCAATTCAGGACCCACAATGCAGCACTCTGCCTGCTCTCTAGAAAAAATATCTTGCCTAAAGAGCTGCCCAGGCACCTCAAATGAGGATCAACCTACACGGCACTCGACTGTACCCAAATTATATAGTCTAACCTGGGCACTAATGCACTGTCTGACACAACCTGATCCCGACCTCCTGACCAACAACCAGGCAGCTGACCGCACACCTAGCACATCAGACCCACCATGGCCTTAGGTCATCATCTCGTTCCAACTGTGGTTTTCAGGCTTCCGAACCTAGACCTTATCTACAACGACTGCCCAGGGTTGAAAATGATGCAGAAATCAGAACTCCTTCCCCATGGCAAGAGACCTTGTGATTGGCATGTTGTCCAAAGTTCAGTGTAGATGAAACCAGTGTGGCCCATGAGGCCCCGCCCATGCTCACAGGCCACATTGGTCACAAACAAACATTGTGACCCTCAGCCTGAGCCCAGTCCTCAAGTAAGGCCTCTCAGGGGCTGGATGAAGAGACAGCATATGGGGCCTGCCATGCCCCTAGGCCCCAAATTTTAACCATAGTTTGGGTTGTCCCTTCACTCTTCCCCAGGGCTCTGCTTTGGTATTCCTCTTTGGTTGGGACACTCGAGTTAACAAACCTGAAAGGAGACCTCCCGGCCCACAGATTGATGAAAAACAATTGGGACCGGGCCAAATCCTCAGAGAGGAAGTTTCGTCCATGGCCCATGAGGCCTCCCCTCATTCCACGGCCATCGTTGACACAAAATCCAGAGACCAAAGCCTGAGCAAGCGCCTCAGGCTCGTTCTTTCTTCATATCCTGAAGAGTTATTCTCATGGTTTGTAGATTGGGCCTGCCATACCTACGTCCCCAAACCTAAGCTGATTCTGTGTTTTCCGACTTCTGTCCTCAAAATCCTGGGCCACATTCCCTCCAGGTTGGGGCCCCTGGAGCCACACATTAGGACTGTGCCTACTTCATGCATGGGAATTCTGCCCATTCCATTGTCCAAAATTGTACAAGTTAGGAGAACCCTCCAAAGTCCCCGAGGTCATCCCAATATGTATGTCTCTTTGGACAAACAAGGGCGGTCTGACACCAGCTGAGCAACTAGCTCCATTCAAACCATAGATGCATGTTCCCAGAGAAGGAGATGGAACCAGAAAGGACCCTAGGCCATAATCTGATCCATTGCTTTAGTTTACAGGCACGTCTCCTCAAAATCCTGGATTCCAATACCAGCATAGGGGGTTTCCTGAGGCACCCATCAGAAAAAATCTCGTCTCCACGAGGAAACTTTGCATGGGACCTATGTCAAAATCTTAGGAGAATACTTCAGAGTCCCAGTGCCACCGCCCCATTCCAAGGTCCTCATGGACACAAACACACATTAGGCCCCATGCTCAGGAAAGTCCATATCAACTCAGCCAACGTGGTTGCTCCCGCAGAGCCATCCGATCTAAACTGTCTTGTTGCTAGGAGACAATTGGAATGCGAGGCGGGCTTCCCTGGAATCCATCCTCGAACGGTGCTCTGGAGTTATTCCATATGGGATGTTTTGGAGCTGCCCAAAAGGTCTCAATTGTCCCGCAGAAGGAATCCTTGAAGGGGGCATCCCACAACTCCCAAGGTGGGAAAACGTCCATGGCCTTGAGATACCTCTCCGTTCATGAAGGGGCAGTCATGCACAGAAACTACAACCTGAGCCAACGTCTGATCCTCGCCGTGACTTCAGATGCATGAGATATTGGTTCAGATGTGCAGGGGGTACGTGCCTTGCCCTCGGCCTGAAGCCCAAGTCTAGCTTGTGGTCTCAGACTTCTGTCCTCACACTACTGGCGCCGACGTCCTCATGTTTTGCAATTCCGGACCCACAATGCAGCACACTGCCTGCCTTCTAGAAAAAATATCTTGCCTAATGAACCGCCCGGGCACCTCAAATAAGGATCAACCTACACGACAATCGACTGTATCCAAGTTATATAGTCTAACCTGGGCACTAATGCACTGTCTGACACAACCTGAGCCCGAAACTCCTGACCAACAACCAGGCAGCTGACCGCACACTGAGCACATCAGACCCACCATGGCCTTAGGTCATCATCTCTTCCCAACTGCGGTTTTCAGGCTTCCGAACCTAGACCTTATCTCCAACGACTGCCCAGGGTTGAAAATGATGCAGAAATCAGAACTCCTTCCCCATGGCAAGAGACCTTGTGATTGGCATGTTGTCCAAAGTTCAGTGTAGATGAAACCAGTGTGGCCCATGAGGCCCCGCCCCTGCTCATGAGCCACATTGGTCACAAACACACATTGTGACCCTCAGCCTGAGCCCAGTCCTCATGTAAGGCCTCTCAGTGGCTGGTGAAGAGACAGCATATGTGGCCTGCCATGCGCCTAGGCCCCAAATTTTAACCATAGTTTGGGTTGTCCCTTCACTCTTCCCCAGGGCTCTGCTTTGGAATTCCCCTTTGGTTGGGACACCTGAGGTTACAAACCTGAAAGGAGACCTCCCATCCCACCGTTTGACGAAAAACAATTGGGACCGGGCCAAATCCACAGAGAGGAAGATTCGTCCATGGCCCATGAGGTCTCCCCACATTCCAAGGATATCGTTTACACAAAATCCAGAGACCGAAGCCTGAGCAAGCGCCTCAGACTCACTCTTTCTTCATATCCTGAAGAGTTCTTCTCAAGGTTTGTAGATTGGGCCTGCCAGACCTACATCCCCAAACCTAAGCTGAGTCTGTGTTTTCAGACTTCTGTCCTCAAAGTTCTGGGCCACACACCCTCCAGGATGGGGCCACTGGAGCCACACATTAGGACTGTGCCTACCCCATTAATGGGAATTCTGCCCATTCCATTGTCCAAAATTGTACAAATTAGGAGAACCCTCCAAGTCCCCGAGGCCATCCCAATATGTAGGTCTCTGTGGACAAACAAGGGCGGTCTGACACCTGCTGAGCATCTACCTCCACTCATACCATAGATGGATGTCCCCAGAGATGGATATGGTACCAGACAGGACCCTAGGCCATAATCGGATCCATTGCTTTGGTTTACAGGCATGTCTCCTCAAAATCCTGGATTCTAATACCAGCATAGGGGGTTTCCTGAGGCACCCATTAGATAAAATCTCGTTTCTACGAAGAAACTTCTGCATGGGACCTATGTCAAAATCTTAGGAGAATACTTCAGAGTCCCAGTGCCACCGCCCCATTCCAAGGTCCTCATGAACACAAAAAAATATTAGGCCCCATTCTCGGGAACGTCCATTTCAACTCAGCCACCCCGGTTGCTCCCGCGGAGCCATCCGAACTCCACTGTCTTGTTGCAATGAGACAATTGGAATGCGAGGCGGGCTTCCCTGACATCCATTCTCGAACGGTGCTCTGGAGTCATTCCATATGGGATGTTTTGGAGCTGCCAAACAGGTCTCAATTGTCCCGCAGAAGGAATCCTTGAATCAAGCTCCCAACGTGGGAAAACCTCCATGGCCTTGAGATTCCTCTCCGTTCATGAAGTTGCAGTCATGCACAGAAACTACAACCTGAGCCAACGTCTTCCTCGCCGTGACATCAGATGAATGAGATATTGGTTCAGATGTGCAGGGGGTACCTGAATTGCCCTCGGCCAGAAGCCCAAGTCTAGCTTGTGGTCTCAGACTTCTGTCCTCACATTACTGGCCCAGAAGCCCTCACGTTTGCCAATTCAGGACCCACAATGCAGCACTCTGCCTGCCCTCTAGAAAAAATATCTTCCCTAATGAGCTGCCCAGGCACCTCAAATGAGGATCAACCTACACGGCACTCGACTGTACCCAAATTACATAGTCTAACCTGGGCACTAATGCACTGTCTGACACAACCTGAGCCCGAAGCTCCTGACCAACAACCAGGCGGCTGACCGCACACTGAGCACATCAAACCCACCATGGCCTTGGTCATCATCTCTTCCCAACTGCGGTTTTCAGGCTTCCGAACCTAGACCTTATCTCCAACGACTGCCCAGGGTTGAAAATGATGCAGAAATCAGAACTCCTTCACCATGGCAAGAGACCTTGTGATTGGCATGTTGTCCAAAGTTCAGTGTAGTTGAAACCAGTGTGCCCATGAGGCCCGGCCCCTGCTCACGGGCCACATTGGACACAAACACACATTGTGACCCTCAGCCTGAGCCCCGTCCTCAAGTAAGGCCTCTCAGTGGCTGGATGAAGAGACAGCATATGGGGCCTGCCATGCCCCTAGGCCCCAAATTTTAACCATAGTTTGGGTTGTCCCTTCACTCTTCCCCAGGGCTCTGCTTTGGAATTCCTCTTTGGTTGGGACACCTGAGGTTACAAACATGAAAGGAGACCTCCCATCCCACAGATTGACGAAAAACAATTGGGCCTGGGCCAAATCCACAGAGAGGAATATTCGTCCATGGCCCATGAGGCCTCCACTCATTCCACGGCCATCGTTGACACAAAATTCAGAGAACAAAGCCTGAGCAAGCGCCTCAGACTCGCTCTTTCTTCGTATCCTGAAGAGTTCTTCTCATGGTTTGTAGATTGGGCCTGCCATACCTACGTCCCCAAACCCAAGCTGAGTTTGTGTTTTCAGACTTCTGTCCTCAAAGTCCTGGGCCACACACCCTCCAGGCTGGGGCCCCTGGAGCCACACATTAGGACTGTGCCTAACCCATGCATGGGAATACTGCCCATTCCATTGTCCAAAATTGTACAAATTAGGAGAAACCTCCAAAGTCCCCGAGGTCATCCGAATATGTAGGTCTCGGTGGACAAACAAGGGCGGTCTGACACCAGCTGAGCATCTACCTCCACTCATACCATAGATGGATGTCCCCAGAGAAGGATATGGTACCAGACAGGACCCTAGGCCTTAATCGGATCCATTGCTTTGGTTTAAAGGCATGTCTCCTTAAAATCCTGGATTCCAATACCAGCATAGGGGGTTTCCTGAGGCACCCATCAGAAAAAATCTCGTCTCCACGAGGAAACTTGTGCTTGGGACCTATGTCAAAATCTTAGGAGAATACTTCAGAGTCCCAGTGCCACCGCCCCATTCCAAGGTCCTCATGGACACAAACACACATTAGGCCCCATGCTCAGGAAAGTCCATATCAACTCAGCCAACCAGGTTGCTCCCGCAGAGCCATCCGATCTCCACTGTCTTGTTGCTAGGAGACAATTGGAATGCGAGGCGTGCTTCCCTGGAATCCATCCTCGAACAGTGCTCTGGAGTCATTCCATATGGGATGTTTTGGAGCTGCCCAAAAGGTCTCAATTGTCCCGCTGAAGGATTCCTTGAAGGGGACATCCCACAACCCCAACGTGGGAAAACCTCCATGGCCTTGAGATTCCTCTCCGTTCATGAAGGGGCAGTCATGCACAGAAACTACAACCTGAGCCAACGTCTGATCCTCGCCGTGACTTCAGATGCATGAGATATTGGTTCAGATGTGCATGGGGTACGTGCCTTGCCCTCGGCCTGAAGCCCAAGTCTAGCTTGTGGTCTCAGACTTCTGTCCTCACACTACTGGCCCAGAAGCCCTCACGTTTGGCAATTCCGGGCCCACAATGCAGCACTCTGCCTGCTCTCTAGAAAAAATATCTTGCCTATGGAACACACCGGGCACCTCAAATAAGGATCAAACTACACGGCAATCGAATGTATCCAAATTATATAGTCTAACCTGGGCACTAATGCACTGTCTGACACAACCTGAGCCCGAACATCCTGACCAACAACCAGGCAGCTGACCGCACACTGAGCACATCAGACCCACCATGGCCTTAGGTCATCATCTCTTCCCAACTGCGGTTTTCAGGCTCCCGAACCTAGACCTTATCTCCAACGACTGCCCAGGGTTGAAAATGATGCAGAAATCAGAACTCCCTCACCATGGCAAGAGACCTTGTGATTGGCATGTTGTCCAAAGTTCAGTGTACATGAAACCAGTGTGACCCATGAGGCCCCGCCCATGCTCGCGAGCCACATTGGTCACAAACACACATTGTGACCCTCAGCCTGAGCACAGTCCTCATGTAAGGCCTCTCAGTGGCTGGTGAAGAGACAGCATATGTGGCCTGCCATGCGCCTAGGCCCCAAATTTTAACCATAGTTTGGGTTGTCCCTTCACTCTTCCCCAGGGCTCTGCTTTGGAATTCCTCTTTGGTTGGGACACCTGAGGTTACAAACCTGAAAGGAGACCTCCCATCCCACCGTTTGACGAAAAACAATTGGGACCGGGCCAAATCCACAGAGAGGAAGATTCGTCCATGGCCCATGAGGTCTCCCCACATTCCAAGGATATCGTTTACACAAAATCCAGAGACCCAAGCCTGAGCAAGCGCCTCAGACTCACTCTTTCTTCATATCCTGAAGAGTTCTTCTCAAGGTTTGTAGATTGGGCCTGCCAGACCTACATCCCCAAACCTAAGCTGAGTCTGTGTTTTCAGACTTCTGTCCTCAAAGTTCTGGGCCACACACCCTCCAGGATGGGGCCACTGGAGCCACACATTAGGACTGTGCCTACCCCATGCATGGGAATTCTGCCCATTCCATTGTCCAAAATTGTACAAATTAGGAGAACCCTCCAAGTCCCCGAGGCCATCCCAATATGTAGGTCTCTGTGGACAAACAAGGGCGGTCTGACACCTGCTGAGCATCTACCTCCACTCATACCATAGATGGATGTCCCCAGAGATGGATATGGTACCAGACAGGACCCTAGGCCATAATCGGATCCATTGCTTTGGTTTACAGGCATGTCTCCTCAAAATCCTGGATTCTAATACCAGCATAGGGGGTTTCCTGAGGCACCCATTAGATAAAATCTCGTTTCTACGAAGAAACTTCTGCATGGGACCTATGTCAAAATCTTAGGAGAATACTTCAGAGTCCCAGTGCCACCGCCCCATTCCAAGGTCCTCATGAACACAAAAAAATATTAGGCCCCATTCTCGGGAACGTCCATTTCAACTCAGCCACCCCGGTTGCTCCCGCGGAGCCATCCGAACTCCACTGTCTTGTTGCAATGAGACAATTGGAATGCGAGGCGGGCTTCCCTGACATCCATTCTCGAACGGTGCTCTGGAGTCATTCCATATGGGATGTTTTGGAGCTGCCAAACAGGTCTCAATTGTCCCGCAGAAGGAATCCTTGAATCAAGCTCCCAACGTGGGAAAACCTCCATGGCCTTGAGATTCCTCTCCGTTCATGAAGTTGCAGTCATGCACAGAAACTACAACCTGAGCCAACGTCTTCCTCGCCGTGACATCAGATGAATGAGATATTGGTTCAGATGTGCAGGGGGTACCTGAATTGCCCTCGGCCAGAAGCCCAAGTCTAGCTTGTGGTCTCAGACTTCTGTCCTCACATTACTGGCCCAGAAGCCCTCACGTTTGCCAATTCAGGACCCACAATGCAGCACTCTGCCTGCCCTCTAGAAAAAATATCTTCCCTAATGAGCTGCCCAGGCACCTCAAATGAGGATCAACCTACACGGCACTCGACTGTACCCAAATTACATAGTCTAACCTGGGCACTAATGCACTGTCTGACACAACCTGAGCCCGAAGCTCCTGACCAACAACCAGGCGGCTGACCGCACACTGAGCACATCAAACCCACCATGGCCTTGGTCATCATCTCTTCCCAACTGCGGTTTTCAGGCTTCCGAACCTAGACCTTATCTCCAACGACTGCCCAGGGTTGAAAATGATGCAGAAATCAGAACTCCTTCACCATGGCAAGAGACCTTGTGATTGGCATGTTGTCCAAAGTTCAGTGTAGTTGAAACCAGTGTGGCCCATGAGGCCCGGCCCCTGCTCACGGGCCACATTGGACACAAACACACATTGTGACCCTCAGCCTGAGCCCCGTCCTCAAGTAAGGCCTCTCAGTGGCTGGATGAAGAGACAGCATATGGGGCCTGCCATGCCCCTAGGCCCCAAATTTTAACCATAGTTTGGGTTGTCCCTTCACTCTTCCCCAGGGCTCTGCTTTGGAATTCCTCTTTGGTTGGGACACCTGAGGTTACAAACATGAAAGGAGACCTCCCATCCCACATATTGACGAAAAACAATTGGGCCTGGGCCAAATCCACAGAGAGGAATATTCGTCCATGGCCCATGAGGACTCCACTCATTCCACGGCCATCGTTGACACAAAATTCAGAGAACAAAGCCTGAGCAAGCGCCTCAGACTCGCTCTTTCTTCGTATCCTGAAGAGTTCTTCTCATGGTTTGTAGATTGGGCCTGCCATACCTACGTCCCCAAACCCAAGCTGAGTTTGTGTTTTCAGACTTCTGTCCTCAAAGTCCTGGGCCACACACCCTCCAGGCTGGGGCCCCTGGAGCCACAAATTAGGACTGTGCCTACCCCATGCATGGGAATACTGCCCATTCCATTGTCCAAAATTGTACAAATTAGGAGAACCCTCCAAAGTCCCGAGGTCATCCGAATATGTAGGTCTCGGTGGACAAACAAGGGCGGTCTGACACCAGCTGAGCATCTACCTCCACTCATACCATAGATGGATGTCCCCAGAGAAGGATATGGTACCAGACAGGACCCTAGGCCTTAATCGAATCCATTGCTTTGGTTTAAAGGCATGTCTCCTTAAAATCCTGGATTCCAATACCAGCATAGGGGGTTTCCTGAGGCACCCATCAGAAAAAATCTCGTCTCCACGAGGAAACTTCTGCTTGGGACCTATGTCAAAATCTTAGGAGAATACTTCAGAGTCCCAGTGCCACCGCCCCATTCCAAGGTCCTCATGGACACAAACACACATAAGACCCCATGCTCAGGAAAGTCCATATCAGCCAACCAGGTTGCTCCCGCAGAGCCATCAGATCTCCACTATCTTGTTGCTAGGAGACAATTGGAATGCGAGGCGTGCTTCCCTGGAATCCATCCTCGAACAGTGCTCTGGAGTCATTCCATATGGGATGTTTTGGAGCTGCCCAAAAGGTCTCAATTGTCCCGCTGAAGGATTCCTTTAAGGGGGCATCTCACAACCCCAACGTGGGAAAACCTCCATGGCCTTGAGATTCCTCTCCGTTCATGAAGGGGCAGTCATGCACAGAAACTACAACCTGAGCCAACGTCTGATCCTCGCCGTGACTTCAGATGCATGAGATATTGGTTCAGATGTGCATGGGGTACGTGCCTTGCCCTCGGCCTGAAGCCCAAGTCTAGCTTGTGGTCTCAGACTTCTGTCCTCACACTACTGGCCCAGAAGCCCTCACGTTTTGCAATTCCGGGCCCACAATGCAGCACTCTGCCTGCTCTCTAGAAAAAATATCTTGCCTATGGAACACACCGGGCACCTCCAATAAGGATCAAACTACACGGCAATCGAATGTATCCAAATTATATAGTCTAACCTGGGCACTAATGCACTGTCTGACACAACCTGAGCCCGAACATCCTGACCAACAACCAAGCAGCTGACCGCACACTGAGCACATCAGACCCACCATGGCCTTAGGTCATCATCTCTTCCCAACTGCGGTTTTCAGGCTTCCGAACCTAGACCTTATCTCCAACGACTGCCCAGGGTTGAAAATGATGCAGTAATCAGAAATCCTTCACCATGGCAAGAGTCCTTGTGATTGGCATGTTGTCCAAAGTTCAGTGTAGATGAAACCAGTGTGACCCTTGAGGCCCCGCCCATGCTCGCGGGCCACATTGGTCACAAACACACATTGTGACCCTCAGCCTGAGCACAGTCCTCAAGTAAGGCCTCTCAGTGGCTGGTGAAGAGACAGCATATGGGGCCTGACATGCCCCTAGGCCCCAAATTTTAACCATAGTTTGAGTTGTCCCTTCACTCTTCCCCAGGGCTCTGCTTTGGAATTCCTCTTTGGTTGGGACACCTGAGGTTACAAACATGAAAGGAGACCTCCCATCCCACAGATTGACGAAAAACAATTGGGACCGGGCCAAATCCAAAGAGAGGAAGATTCGTCCATGGCCCATGAGGTCTCCCCACATTCCAAGGATATCGTTTACACAAAATCCAGAGACCCAAGCCTGAGTAAGCGCCTCAGACTCACTCTTTCTTCATATCCTGAAGAGTTCTACTCATGGTTTGTAGATTGGGCCTGCCAGACGTACATCCCCAAACCTAAGTTGAGTCTGTGTTTTCAGACTTCTGTCCTCAAAGTTCTGGGCCACACACCATCAAGGATGGGGCCCTGGAGCCACACATTAGGACTGTGCCTACCCCATGCATGGGAATTCTGCCCATTCCATTGTCCAAAATTGTACAAATTAGGAGAACCCTCCAAGTCCCCGAGGCCATCCCAATATGTAGGTCTCTGTGGACAAACAAGGGCGGTCTGACACCACCTGAGCATCTACCTCCACTCATACTATAGATGGATGTCCCCAGAGAAGGATATGGTACCAGACAGGACCCTAGGCCATAATGGGATCCATTGCTTTGGTTTAAAGGCATGTCTCCTCAAAATCCTGGAATGTAATACCAGCATAGGGGGTTTCCTGAGGCACCCATTAGAAAAAATCTCGTCTCCACGAGGAAAATTCTGCATGGCACCTATGTCAAAATCTTAGGAGAATACTTCAGAGTCCCAGTGCCACCGCCCCATTCCAAAGTCCTCATGGACACAAACACACATTAGGCCCCATGCTCAGGAAAGTCCATATTAACTCAGCAAACCAGGTTGCTCCCGCAGAGCCATCCGAACTCCACTGTCTTGTTGCTACGAGATAATTGGAATGCGAGGCGGGCTTCCCAGGCATCCATTCTCGAACGGTGCTCTGGAGTCATTCCATATGGGATGTTTTGGAGCTGCCCAACAGGTCTCAATTGTGCCGCAGAAGGAATCCTTGAAGGGGGCATCCCACAACTCCCAACGTCGGAAAACCTCCATGGCCTTGAGATTCCTCTCCGTTCATGAAGTTGCAGTCATGTACAGAAACTACAACCTGAGCCAACGTGTGATCCTCGCTGTGACTTCAGATGCATGAGATATTGGTTCAGATGTGCAGGGGGTACCTGCCTTGCCCTCGGCCTGAAGCCCAAGTCTAGCTTGTGTTCTCAGACTTCTGTCCTCACACTACTTACCCAGAAGCCCTCAAGTTTGGCAATTCCGGGCCCACAATGCAGCACTCTGCCTGCCCTCTAGAAAAAATATCTTGCCTAATGAGCTTCCCAGGCTCCTCAAATGAGGATCAACCTACACGGCACTCAACTGTACCCAAATTATATAGTCTAACCTGGGCACTCATGCACTGTCTGATACAACCTGAGCCCGAAGCTCCTGACCAACAACCAGGCAGCTGACCGCACACTGAGCACATCAGACCCACCATGGCCTTAGGTCATCATCTCTTCCCAACTGCGGTTTTCAGGATCCACAACCTAGACCTTATCTCCAACCACTGCCAATGGTTGAAAATGATGCAGAAATCAGAACTCCTTCCCTATGGCAAGAGACCTTGTGATTGGCATGTTGTCCAAAGTTCAGTGTAGTTGAAACCAGTGTGGCCCATGAGGCCTCGCCCATGCTCGTGGGCCACATTGGTCACAAACACACATTGTGACCCACAGCCTGAGCCCAGTCCTCATGTAAGGCCTCTCAGGGGCTGGATGAAGAGAGAGCATATGGGGCCTGCCATGCCCCTACGCCCCAAATTTTAACCATAGTTTTGGTAGTCCCCTCACTCATCCACAGGGCTCTGCTTTGGAATTCCTCTTTGGTTGGGACACCTGAGGTAACAAACCTGAAAGGAGACCTCCCATCCCACAGATTGACGAAAAACAATTGGGACAGTGCCAAATCCACAGAGAGGAATATACGTCCATGGCCCATGAGGCTTCCCAACATTCCACAGCCATTGTTGACACAAAATCCAGAGACCAAAGCCTGAGCAAGCGCCTCAGTCTCGCTCTGTATTTAATCCTGAAGAGTTCTTCTCATGGTTTGTAGATCGGGACTGCAATACCTACGTCCCCAAACCTAAGCTGAGTTTGTGTTTTCAGACTCCTGTCCTCAATGTCCTGGGCCACACACCCGCCAGTCTAGGGTCCCTGGAGCCACACATTAGGACTGTGACTAACCCAGGCATGGTAATTCTGCCCATTCCATTGTCCAAAATTGTACAAATTAGGATAACCCTCAAAAGTCCCCAAGGCCATCACAATATGTAGGTCTCTGTGGACAAACAAGGGCGGTCTGACACCAGCTAAGCATCTACCTCAACTCATACCATAGATGGATGTCCCCAGAGAAGGTGATGTAACCAGACAGGACCTTAGGCCATAATCGGATCCATTGCTTTGGTTTAAAGGCATGTCTCCTCAAAATCCTGGTTCCAATACCAGCATAGGGGGTTTCCTGAGGCACCCATCAGAAAACATCTCGTCTCCACGAAGAAACTTGTGCATAGGACCTATGTCAAAATCTTAGGAGAATACTTCAGAGTCCCAGTGCCACCGCCCCATTCCAAGGTCCTCATGGACACAAACAAACATTATGCCCCATTCTCAGGAGCTGTCCAATTCAAATCAGCCACCCCTGTTGCTCCCGCAGAGCCATCCGATCTCCACTGTCTTGTTGCTAGGAGACAATTGGAAGGCGAGGCGGGCTACCCTGGCATCCATCCTTGAACGGTGCTCTGGAGTCATTGATTATGGGATGTTTTGGAGCTGGCAAACAGGTCTCAATTGTCCCGCAGAAGGAATCCTTGATCCAGCTCCCAACGTGGGAAAACCTCCATGGCCTTGAGATTCCTCTCCGTTCATGAAGTTGCAGTCATGCACAGAAACTACAACCTGAGCCAACGTCTTCCATGCCGTGACATCAGATGAATGAGATATTGGTTCAGATGTGCAGGGGGTATCTGCCTTGCCCTCGGCCTGAAGCCCAAGTCTAGCTTGTGGTCTCAGACTTCTGTCCTCACATTACTGGCCCAGAAGCCCTCACGTTTGGCAATTCCGGACCCACAATGCAGCACTCTGCCTGCACTCTAGAAAAAATATCTTCCCTAATGAGCTGCCCAGGCACCTCAAATGAGGATCAACCTACACGGCACTCGACTGTACCCAAATTACATAGTCTACCTGGGCACTAATGCACTGTCTGACACAACCTGAGCCCGAAGCTCCTGACCAACATCCAGGCAGCTGACCGCACACTGAGCACATCAGACCCACCATGGCCTTGGTCATCATCTCTTCCCAACTGCGGTTTTCAGGCTTCCGAACCTAGACCTTATCTCCAACCACTGTCTAGCGTTGAAAATGATGCAGAAATCAGAAGTCCTTCACCATGCAAGAGACCTTGTGATTGGCATGTTGTCCAAAGTTCAGTGTAGTTGAAACCAGTGTGGCCCATGAGGCCCCGCCCATGCTCGTGAGCTACATTGGTCACAAACACACATTGTAACCCTCAGCCTGAGCCCAGTCCTCAAGTAAGGCCTCTCAGTGGCTGGATGAAGAGACAGCATATGGGGCCTGCCATGCCCCTAGGCCCCAAATTTTAACCATAGTTTGGGTTGTCCCTTCACTCTTCCCCAGGGCTCTGCTTTGGAATTCCTCTTTGGTTTGGACATCTGAGGTTACAAACGTGGAAGGAGACCTCCCATCCCACAGATTGACGAAAAACAATTGGGACTGGGCCAAATCCACAGAGAGGAAGATTCGTCCATGGCCCATGAGGCCTCCCCTCATTCCACGGCCATCGTTGACACAAAATTCAGAGACCAAAGCCTGAGCAAGCGCCTCAGACTCGCTCTTTCTTCGTATCCTGAAGATTTCTTCTCATGTTTTGTAGATTGGGCCTGCCATACCTACGTCCCCAAAACCAAAGCTGAGTTTGTGTTTTCAGACTTCTGTCCTCAAAGTCCTGGGCCACACATCCTACAGCCTGGGGCACCTGGAGCCACACATTAGGACTGTGCCTACCCCATGCATGGGAATACTGCCCATTCCATTGTCCAAAATTGTACAAATTAGGAGAACCCTCCAAAGTCCCCAAGGTCATCCCAATATGTAGGTCTCGGTGGACAAACAAGGGCGGGCTGACACCAGCTGAGCATCTACCTCCACTCATACCATAGATGGATGTTCCCAGAGAAGGATATGGTACCAGACAGGACCCTAGGCCTTAATCGGATCCATTGCTTTGGTTTAAAGGCATGTCTCCTCAAAATCCTGGATTCCATTACCAGCATAGTTGGTTTCCTGAGACACCCATCAGAAAAAATCTCGTCTCCACGAGGAAACTTGTGCTTGGGACCTATGTCAAAATCTTAGGAGAATACTTCAGAGTCCCAGTGCCACCGCCCCATTCCAAGGTCCTCATGGACACAAACACACATTAGGCCCCATGCTCAGGAAAGTCCATATCAACTCAGCCAACCAGGTTGCTCCTGCAGAGCCATCCGATCTGCACTGTCTAATTGCTAGGAGACAATTGGAATGCGAGGCGGGCTTCCCTGGAGTCCATCCTCGAACGGTGCTTTGGAGTCATTCCATATGGGATGTTTTGGAGCTGCCCAAAAGGTCTCAATTGTCCCGCAGAAGGAATCCTTGAAGGGGACATCCCACAACCCCAACGTGGGAAAACCTCCATGGCCTTGAGATTCCTCTCCGTTCATGAAGGGGCAGTCATGCACAGAAACTACAACCTGAGCCAACGTCTGATCCTCGCTGTGACTTCAGATGCATGAGATATTGTTTCAGATGTGCATGGGGTACCTGCCTTGCCCTCCACCTGAAGCCCAAGTCTAGCTGTGGTCTCAGACTTCTGTCCTCACACTACTGGCCCAGAAGCCCTCACGTTTGGCAATTCCGGACCCACAATGCAGCATTCTGCCTGCTCTCTAGAAAAAATATCTTGCCTATGGAACACACCGGGCACCTCAAATAAGGATCAAACTACACGGCAATCGAATGTATCCAAATTATATAGTCTAAACTGGGCACTAATGCACTGTCTGACACAACCTTAACCCCCAACCTCCTGACCAACAACCAGGCAGCTAACCGCACACTGAGCACATCAGACCCACCATGGCCTTAGGTCATCATCTCTTCCCAACTGCGGTTTTCAGGCTTTCGAACCTAGACCTTATCTCCTACGACTGCCCAGGGTTGAAAATGATGCAGAAATCAGAACGCCTTCACCATGGCAAGAGACTTTTTGATTGGCATGTTGTCCAAAGTTCAGTGTGGATGAAACCAGTGTGGCCCATAAGGCCCCGCCCATGCTCGCAAGCCACATTGGTCACAAACACACATTGTGACCCTCAGCCTGAGCCCAGTCCTCAAGTAAGGCCTCTCAGTGGCTGGTGAAGAGACAGCATATGGGGCCTGACATGCCCCTAGGCCCCAAATTTGAACCATAGTTTGGGTTGTCCCTTCACTCTTCCCCAGGGCTCTGCTTTGGAATTCCTCTTTGGTTGGGACACCTGAGGTTACAAACATGAAAGGAGACCTCCCATCCCACAGATTGACGAAAAACAATTGGGACCGGGCCAAATCACAGAGAGGAAGATTTTTCCATGGCCCATGACGCCTCCCCTCATTCCACGGCCATCGTTGACACAAAATCCAGAGACCAAAGCCTGAGCAAGCGCCTCAGACTCGCTCTTTCTTCATATCCTGAAGATTTCTTCTCATGGTTTGTAGATTGGGCCTGCCATACATACGTCCCCAAACCCAAGCTGAGTTTGTGTTTTCAGACTTCTGTCCTCAAAGTCCTGGGCCACACACCCTCCAGGCTGGGGCCCCTGGAACCACACATTAGGACTGTGCCTACCCCATGCATGGGAATACTGCCCATTCCATTGTCCAAAATTGTACAAATTAGGAGAACCCTCCAAAGTCCCCGAGGTCATCCCAATATGTAGGTCTCTGTGGACAAACAAGGGCGGTCTGACACCAGCTGAGCATCTACCTCCACTCATACCATAGATGGATTTCCCCAGAGAAGGATATGGTACCAGACATGACCCTAGGCCTTAATCAGATCCATTGCTTTGGTTTAAAGGCATGTCTCCTCAAAATCCAGTATTCCAATACCAGCATAGGGGGTTTCCTGAGGCACCCATCAGAAAAAATCTCGTCTCCACAAGGAAACTTGTGCATGGGACCTATGTCAAAATCTTAGGAGAATACTTCAGAGTCCCAGTGCCACCGCCCCATTCCAAAGTCCTCATGGACACAAACACACATTAGGCCCCATGCTCAGGAAAGTCCATATCAACTAAGCCAACCAGGTTGCTCCCGCAGAGCCATCCGATCTCCACTGTCTTGTTGCTAGGAGACAATTGGAATGCGAGGCGGGCTTCCCTGGAATCCATCCTCGATTGATGCTCTGGAGTCATTCCATATGGGATGTTTTGGAGCTGCCCAAAAGGTCTCAATTGTCCCGCAGAAGGAATCCTTGAAGGGGGCATCCCACAACCTCAACGTGGGAAAACCTCCATGGCCTTGAGATTCCTTCCGTTCATGAAGGGGCAGTCATGCACAGAAATACAATCTGAGCCAACGTCTGATCCTCGCCGTGACTTCAGATGCATGAGATATTGGTTCAGATGTGTATGGGGAACCTGCCTTGCCCTCGGCCTGAAGCCCAAGTCTAGCTTGTGGTCTCAGACTTCTGTCCTCACACTACTGGCCCAGAAGCCCTCACGTTTGGCAATTCCGGGCCCACAATGCAGCACTCTGCCAGCTCTCTAGAAAAAATATCTTGTCTATGGAACACACCGGGCACCTCATATAAGGATCAAACTACACGGCAATCGAATGTATCCAAATTATATAGTCTAACCTGGGCACTAATGCACTGTCTGACACAACCTGAGCCCGAACCTCCTGACCAACAACCAGGCAGCTGACCGCACACTGAGAACATCAGACCCACCATGGCCTTAGGTCATCATCTCTTCCCAAGTAGATTTTTCAGGCTTCCGAACCTAGACCTTATCACCAACGACTGCCCAGGTTTGAAAATGATGCAGAAATCAGAACTCCTTCACCATGGCAAGAGACCTTGTGATTGGCATGTTGTCCAAAGTTCAGTGTAGATGAAACCAGTGTGGCCCATGAGGCCCCGCCCATGATCGTGGGCCACATTGGTCACAAACACACATTGTGACCCTCAGCCTGAGCCCAGTCCTCAAGTAAGGCCTCTCAGTGGCTGGTGAAGAGACAGCATATGGGGCCTGACATGCCCCTAGGCCCCAAATTTTAACCATAGTTTGGGTTGTCCCTTCACTCTTCCCCAGGGCTCTGCTTTGGAATTCCTCTTTGGTTGGGACACCTGAGGTTACAAACCTGAAAGGAGACCTCCCATCCCACAGATTGACGAAAAACAATTGGGACCGGGCCAAATCCACAGAGAGGAAGATTCGTCCATGTCCCACGAGGTCTCCCCACATTCCACGGATATCGTTGACACAAAATCCAGAGACCAAAGCCTGAGCAAGCGCCTCAGACTCGCTCTTTTTCATATCCTGAAGAGTTCTTCACATGGTTTGTAGATTGGGCCTGCCATACCTACATCCCCAATTCTAAGCTGAGTCTGTGTTTTCAGATCTGTCCTCAAAGTCCTGGGCCACACACCCTCGAGGCCGGGGCTGCTGGAGCCACACATAAGGACTGTGCCTTACCCATGCATGGGAATACTGCCCATTCCATTGTCCAAAATTGTACAATTTAGGAGAACCCTCCAAAGTCCCCGAGGCCATCCCAATATCTAGGTCTCTGTGGACAAACAAGGGCAGTCTGACATCAGCTGAGCATCTACCTCCACTCCTACCATACATGGAATTCCCCAGAGAAGGAGATGGAACCAGTCAGGACCCTAGGCCATAATCGGATCCATTGCTTTGGTTTACAGGCATGTCTCCTCAAAATCCTGGATTCTAATACCAGCATAGGGGGTTTCCTGAGGCACCCATCAGAAAAAATCTCGTCTCCACGAGGAAACTTGAGCATGGGACCTATGTCAAAATCTTAGGAGAATACTTCAGAGTCCCGGTGCCACCGCCCCATTCCAAGGTCCTCATGGACACAAACACATATTAGGCCCCATTCTCGGGAACGTACATTTCAACTCAGCCACCCCGGTTGCTCCCGCAGAGCAATCCGATCGATACTGTCTTGTTTCTAGGAGACAATTGGAATGTGAGGCGGGATTCCCTGGCATCCATCCTCAAACGGTGCTCTGGATTCATTCCATATGCGATGTTTTGGAGCTGCCCACAGGTCTCAATTGTCCCACAGAAGGAATCCTTGAAGGGGGCATCCCACAACTCCCAACGTTGGAAACCTCCATAGCCTACAGATACCTCTCCGTTCATGAAGGGGCAGTCATGCACAGAAACTACAACCTGAGCCAACGTCTGATCCTCGCCGTGACTTCAGATGCATGAGATATTGGTTCAAATGTGCAGGGGGTACCTGCCTTGCCCTCGGCCTGAAGCCCAAGTCTAGCTTGTGTTCTCAGACTTCTGTTTTCACACTACTGGCCAGAAGCCCTCAAGTTTGGCAATTCCCGAACCACAATGCAGCACTGTGCCTGCCCTCTAGAAAAAATATCTTGCCTAATGAGCTGCCCAGCCACCTCAAATGAGGATCAACCTACAGGCACTCGACTGAACCCAAATTATAGAGTCTAAACTGGGCACAAATGCACTGTCTGACACAACCTGAGCCCGAACCTGCTGACCAACAACCAAGCAGCTGACCGCACACTGAGCACATCAGACCCACCATGGCCTTAGGTCATCATCTCTTCCCAACTGCGGTTTCAGGCTTCCGAACCTAGACCTTATCTCCAACCACTGCCCAGGGTTGAAAATGATGCAGAAATCAGAACTCCTTCCCCATGGCAAGAGACCTGTGATTGGCATGTTGTCCCAACTTCAGTGTAGTTGAAACCAGTGTGGCCCATGAGGCCCCGCCCATGCTTGTAAGCCACATTGGTCACAAACACACATTGTGACCCTCAGCCTGAACCCAGTCCTCTAGTAAGGCCTCTCAGTGGGTGGATGAAGAGACAGCATATGGGGCCTGCTATGCCCCTAGGCCCCAAATTTTAACCATAGTTCGGGTTGTCCCTTCAGTCTTCCCCAGGGCTCTGCTTTGGAATTCCACTTTGGTTGGGACACCTGAGGTAACAAACCTGAAAGGAGACCTCCCATCCCACAGATTGACGAAAAACAATTGGGACTGGACCAAATCCACAGAGAGGAAGATTCGTCCATGGCCCATGAGGCCTCCCCACATTCCACGGCCATCGTTGACACAAAATCCAGAGACAAAAGCCTGAGCAAGCGCCTCAGACTCGCTCTTTCTTCATATCCTGAAGAGTTCTTCTCACGGTTTGTAAATTGGGCCTGCCATACCTACGACCCCAAACCTAAGCTGAGTTTGTGTTTTCAGACTCCTGTCCTCAAAGTCCTGGGCCACACACCCTCCAGTCTGGGGCCCCTGGAGCCACACATTAGGACTGTGCCTACCCCATGCATGGGAATTCTGCCCATTCCATTGTCCAAAATTGTACAAATTAGGAGAACCCTCCAAAGTCCCCGAGGCCATCCCAATATCTAGGTCTCTATGTTCAAACAAGGGCGGTCTGACACCAGCTGAGCATCTACCTCCACTCATACTATAGACGGATGTCCCCAGAGAAGGAGATGGAACCACAGAGGACCCTAGGCCATAATCGGATCCATTGCTTTGGTTTAAAAGCATGTCTCCTCAAAAGCCTGGATTCCAATACCAGCATAGGGGGTTTCCTGAGGCACCCATCAGAAAAAATCTCGTCTCCACGAGGAAACTTGTGCATGGGACCTATGTCAAAATCTTAGGAGAATACTTCAGAGTCCCGGTGCCACCGCCCCATTCCAAGGTCCTCATGGACACAAACACACATTAGGCCCCATGCTCAGGAAAGTCCATTTCAACTCAGCCACCCTGGTTGCTCCCGCAGAGCCATCCGATCTCAACTGTCTTGTTGCTAGGAGACAATGTGAATGTGAGGCGGGCTTCCCTGGCATCCATCCTCGAACGGTGCTCTGGAGTCATTCCATATGGGATGTTTTGGAGCTGCCCAACAGGTCTCAATTGTCCCGCAGAAGGAATCCTTGAAGGGGGCATCCCACAACTCCCAACGTGGGAAAAACTCCATGGCCTTTAGATTCCTCTCCGTTCATGAAGGGGCAGTCATGCAAAGAAACTTCAACCTGAGCCAACGTCTGATCCTCGCCGTGACTTCAGATGCATGAGATATTGGTTCAGATGTGCAGGGGGTACCTGCCTTGCCCTCGGCCTGAAGCCCAAGTCTAGCTTTTTTCTCAGACTTCTGTCCTCACACTACTGGCCCAGAAGCCCTCACGTTTGGCAATTCTGGACCCACAATGCAGCACTCTGCCTGCGATCTAGAAAAAAATATCTTGCCCAATGAGCTGCCAGGGCAACTCAAATGAGAATCAACTTACACGGCACTCGACTGTACCCAAATTATAGAGTCTAACCTGGGCACTAATGCACTGTCTGACACAACCTGAGGCCGAACCTCCTGACCAACAACCGGGCAGCTGACCGCACACTGAGCACATCAGACCCACCATGGCCTTAGGTCATCATCTCTTCCCAACTGCGGTTTTCAGGCTTCCGAACCTAGACCTTATCTCCAACCACTGCCCAGGGTTGAAAATGATGAAGAAATCAAAATCCTTCACCATGACAAGAGATCTTGTGAATGGCATGTTGTCCAAAGTTCAGTGTAGATGAAACCAGTGTGGCCCATGAGGCCCCGCCCATGCTCGTGAGCTACATTGGTCACAAACACACATTGTAACCCTCAGCCTGAGCCCAGTCCTCAAGTAAGGCCTCTCAGTGGCTGGTGAAGAGAGAGCATGTGGGGCCTGCCATGCCCCTAGGCCCCAAATTTTAACCATAGTTTGGGTTGTCCCTTCACTCTTCCCCAGGGCTCTGCTTTGGAATTCCTCTTTGGTTGGGACACCTGAGGTAACAAACCTGAAATGAGACCTCCCATCCCACAGATTGACGAAAAACAATTGGGAATGGGCCAAATCCACAGAGAGGAAGATTCGTCCATGGCCCATGAGGTCTCCCCACATTCCACGGCCATCGTTGACACAAAATCCAGACCAAAGCCTGAGCAAGCACCTGAGACTCGCTCTTTCTTCATGTCCTGAAGAGTTCTTCTCATGGTTTGTAGATTGGGCCTGCCATACCTACGTCCCCAAACCTAGCTGAGTCTGTTTTCAGACTTCTGTCCTCAAAGTCCTGAACCACACACCCTCCAGGCTGAGGACCCTGGAGCCACACATTAGGACTGTGTCTACCCCATGCATGGGAATTCTGCCCCTTCCTTTGTCCAAAATTGTACAAATTAGGAAAACCAACCAAAGTCCCCGAGGCCATCCCAATATCTAGGTCTCTGTGGACAAACAAAGGCGGACTGACACCAGCTTAGCATCTACCTCCACTCATACCATAGATGGATGTCCAAAGAAAAGGATATGTTACCAGAGAGGACCGTAGACCATAATCGGATCCATTGCTTTGGTTTACAGGCATGTCTCCTCAAAATCCTGGATTCCAATACCAGCATAGGGGGTTTCCTGAGGCACCCATCAGAAAAATACTCGTCTCCACGAAAAACTTGTGCATGGGACCTATGTCAAAATCTTAGGAGAATACTTCAGAGTCCTGGTGCCACCGCCCCATTCCAAGTTCCTCATGGACACAAACACACATTAGGCCCATGCTCAGGAAAGTCCATATCAACTCAGACACCCCGGTTGCTCCCGCAGAGCCATCCAATCTCAACTGTCTTGTAGCTAGGAGACAATTGGAATGCGAGGAGGGCTTCCCTGGCATCCATCCTCGCACGGTGCTCTGGATACATTCCATAAGGGATGTGGTGGTGCTGCCCAACAGGTCTCAATTGTGCCGCAGAAGGAATCTTTGAAGGGGGCATCCCACAACTCCCAACGTGGGAAAACCTCCATGGCCTTGAGATTCCTCTCCGTTCATGAAGGGGCAGTCATGCACAGAAACTACAACCTGAGCCAACGTCAGATCCTCTCCGTGACTTCAGATGCATGAGATATTGGTTCAGATGTGCAGGGGGTACCTGCCTTGCCTTCGGCCTGAAGCCCAAGTCTAGCTTGTGTCTCAGATTTCTGTCCTCACACTACTGGCCCAGAAGCCCTCAAGTTTGGCAATTCCCGACCCACAATGCAGCACTGTGCCTGCCCTCTAGAAAAAATATCTTGCCTAATGAGCTGCCCAGGCACCTCAAATGAGGATCAACCTACAGGGCACTCGACTGTACACAAATTATATAGTCTAACCTGGGCACTAGCACTGTCTAACACAAACTGAGCCCGAACCTCCTAACCAACAACCAGGCAGCTGACCGCACAGTGAGCACATCACACCCACCATGGCCTTAGGTCATCTTCTCCTCCCAACTGCGGTTTTCAGGCTTCCGAACCTAGACCTTATCTCCAACCACTGCCCAGGGTTGAAAATGATGCAGAAATCAGAACTCCTTACCCATGGCAAGAGACCTTTTGATTGGCATGTTGTCCAAACTTCAGTGTACTTGAAACCAGTGTGGCCCATGAGGCCCCGCCCATGCTCGCGAGCCACATTGGTCACAAACACACATTGTAACCCTCAGCCTGAGCCCAGTCCTCAAGTAAGGCCTCTCAGTGGCTGGTGAAGAGAGAGCATATGGGGCCTGCCATGCCCCTAGGCCACAAATTTTAACCATAGTTTGGGTTGTCCCTTCACTCTTGCCAGGGCTCTGCTTTGGAAATCCTCTTTGGTTGGGACCCCTGAGGTAACAAACCTGAAAGGAGACCTCCCATCCCACAGATTGACGAAAAACAATTGGGAATGGGCCAAATCCACAGAGAGGAAGATTCGTCCATTGCCCATGAGGCCTCCCCTCATTCCACGGACATCGTTGACACAAAATCCGGAGACCAAAGCCTGAGCAAGCGCCTCAGACTCGCTCTTTCTTCATATCGTGAAGAGTTCTTCTCATGGTTTGTAGATTGGGTCTGTCATACCTATGTCCCCAAACCTAAGCTGAGTCTGTGTTTTCAGACTTCTGTCCTCAAAGTCCTGGGCCACACACCCTCAAGGCTGGGGCCTCTCGAGCCACACATTAGGACTGTGCCTACCCCATGCATGGGAATTCTGCCCATTCCAATGTCCAAAATTGTACAAATTAAAAGAACCCTCCAAAGTCCCCGAGGCCATCCCAATATGTAGGTCTCTGTGGACAAACAAGGGCGGTGTGACACCAGCTGAGCATCTACTTCCACTCATACCATAGATGGACGTCCCCAGAGAAGGAGATGGTACCAGACAGGATCCTAGACCATAATCGGATCCATTGCTTTGGTTTACAGGCATTCTCCTCAAAAGCCTGGATTCCAATACCAGTATAGAGGGTTTCCTGAGGCACCCATCAGAAAAAATCTCGCCTCCACGAGGAAACTTGTGCATGGGACCTATGTCAAAACCTTAGGAAAATACTTCAGAGTCCCGATGCCACCGCCCCATTCCAAGGTCCTCATGGACACAAACACACATTAGGCCCCATACTCACGAACGTCCATTTCAACTCAGCCACCCCGGTTACTCCCCCAGAGCCATCCGATCTCAACTGTCTTGTTGCTAGAGGCAATTGGAATGCGAGGAGGGCTTCCCTGGCATCCATCCTTGAACGGTGCTCTGGAGTCATTCCATGTGGGATGTTTTGGAGCTGCCCAACAGGTCTCAATTGTGTCACAGAAGGAATCCTTGAAGGGGGCATCCCACAACTCCCAACGAGGGAAACCCTCCATGGCCTTGAGATTCCTCTCTGTTCATGAAGGGGCAGTCATGCACAGAAACTACAACCTGAGCCAACGTCTGATCCTCGCCGTGACTTCAGATGCATGAGATATTTGTTCAGATGTGCAGGGCGTACCTGCCTTGCCCTCGGCCTGAAGCCCAAATCTAGCTTGTGGTCTCAGACTTCTGTCCTCACACTACTGGCCCAGAAGCCCTCACGTTTGGCAATTCCGGACCCAAAATGCAGCACTCTGCCTGCCCTCTAGAAAAAATATCTTGCCTAATGAACTGCCCGGGCACCTCAAATAAGGATCAACCTATACGGCACTCGACTGTACCCAAATTATATAGTCTAACCTGAGCACTAATGCACTGTCTGACTCAACCTGAGCGCGAAATTCCTAACCATCAACCAGGCAGCTGACCGCACATTTAGCACATCAGACCCGCCATGGACTTAGGTCATCATCTCTTCCCAACTGCGGTTTTCAGTATTCAGAACCTAGACCTTATCTCCAACCACTGCCCAGGATTGAAAATGATGCAGAAATCAGAACTCTTTCCCCATGGCAAGAGACCTTGTGATTGGCATGTTGTCCAAACTTCAGTGTAGTTTAAACCAGTGTGGCCCATGAGGCCCCGCCCATGCTCGCGGGCCACATTGGTCACAAACACACATTGTGACCCTCAGCCTGAGCCCAGTCCTCAAGGAATGCCTCTCAGTGGCTGGATGAAGAGACAGCATATGGGACCTGCCATGCCCCTAGGCCCCAAATTTTAACCATAATTTGGGTTGTCCCTTCACTCTTCCCCAGGGCTCTGCTTTGGAATTCCTCTTTGGTTGGTACACCTGAGGTAACAAACCTGAAAGGAGACCTCCCATCACACAGATTGACGAAAAACTATTGGGGCCGGGCCAAATCCACAGAGAGGAAGATACGTCCATGTCCCATGAGGCCTCCCCACATTCCACGGCCATCGTTGACACAAAATCCAGAGACCAAAACCTGAGCAAGCGCCTCAGATTCGCTCTTTCTTCATATCCTGAAGAGTTCTTCTTATGGTTTGAGATTGGGCCTGCCATACCTATGTCCCCAAACCTAAGCTGAGTTTGTGTTTTCCGACTTCTGTCCTCAAATTCCTGGGCCACACACCCTCCAGGCTGGGGCCCCTGGAGCCACACATTAGAACTGTGCCTACCCCATGCATGGGAATTCTGCCCATTCCATTGTCCAAAATTGTACAAATTAGGAGAACCCTCCAAATTACCTGAGGCTATCCCAATATGTAGGTCTCTGTGGACAAACAAGGGCGGTCTGACATCTGCTGAGCATCTACCTCCACTCATACCATAGATGGACGTCCCCAGAGAAGGAGATGGAACCAGACAGGACCCTAGGCCATAATCGGATCCATTGCTTTGGTTTACAGGCATGGCTCCTCAAAATCCTGGATTCCAATATCAGCATAGGGGGTTTCCTGAGGCACCCATCAGAAAAAATCTTCACCAGGAGGAAACTTGTGCATGGGACCTATGTCAAAATCTTAGGAGAATACTTCAGAGTCCCGGTGCCACCGCCCCATTCCAAGGTCCTCATGGACACAAACACACATTAGGCCCCATGCTCAGGAAAGTCCATTTCAACACAGCCACCCCGGTTGCTCCCACAGAGCCATCCGATCTCAACTGTCATGTTGCTAGGATACAAATGGAATGCGAGGCGGGCTTCCCTGGCATCCATCCTCGAACAGTCCTCTGGAGTCATTCCATATGGATAGATTTTAAGCTGCCCAACAGGTCTCAATTGTCCCGCAGAAGGAATCCTTGAAGGGGGCAACCCACAACTCCCACGTGGGAAAACCTCCTTGGCCTTGAAATTCCTCTCCGTTCATGAAGGGGCAGTCATGCACAGAAACTACAACCTGAGCCAACGTCTGATCCTCTCCGTGACTTCAGATGCATGAGATATTGGTTCAGATGTGCAAGGGGTACCTGCCTTGCCCTCGGCCTGAAGCCCAAGTCTAGCTTGTGTTCTCAGACTTCTGTCCTCACACTATAGCCCAGAAGCCCTCAAGTTTGGTAATTCCGGACCCACAATGCAGCACTCTGCCTGCCCTTAGAAAAAATATCTTGCCTATTGAGCTGCCCAGTCACCTCAAATGAGGATCAATATACACGGCACTCGACTGTACCCAAATTATATAGCCTAACCTGGGCACTAATGCACTGTCTGACACAACCTGAGCCCGAAACTCCTGACCAACAAACAGGCAGCTGACCGCACACTGAGCACATCAGACCCACCATGGCCTTAGGTCATCATCTCTTCCCAACTGTGGTTTTCAGGCTTACGAACCTAGACCTTATCTCCAAACACTGCCCAGGGATGAAAATGATGCAGAAATCAGCACTCCTTCCCCATGGCAACAGACCTTGTGATTGGCATGTTGTCCAAAGTTCGTGTAGTTGAAACCAGTGTGGCCCATGAGTCCCTGCCCATGGTCGCGGTCCACATTGGTCACAAACACACACTGTGACCCTCAGCCTGAGCCCAGTCCTCAAGTATGGCCTCTTAGTGGCTGGTTGAAGAGACAGCCTATGGGGCCTGCCATGCCCGTAGGCCCCAAATTTTAACCATAGTTTGGGTTGTCCCTTCACTCTTCCCCAGGGCTCTGCTTTGGAATTCCTCTTTGGTTGGGACACCTGAGATAACAAACCTGAAAGGAGACCTCCCATCCCACAGATTGACGAAAAACAATTGGGACTGGGCCAAATCCACAGAGAGGAAGATTCGTCCTTGGCCCATGAGGCCTCCCCACATTCCACGGCCATCGTTGATACAAAATCCAGACACAAAAGCCTGAGCAACACCTCAGACTCGCTCTTTCTTCATATCGTGAAGAGTTCTTCTCATGGTTTGTAGATTGGGCCTGCCATACCTACGTCCCCAAACCTAAGCTGAGTCTGTGTTTTCAGACTTCTGTCCTCAAGTCCTGGGCCACACACCCTCCAGGCTGGGGCCCCTGGAGCCACACATTAGGACTGTGCCTACCCCATGCATGGGAATTCTGCCCCTTCCATTGTCCAAAATTGTACAAATTAGGAGAACCCTCCAAAGTCCCCGAGGCCATCCCAATATCTAGGTCTCTATGGTCAAACAAGGGCGGTCTGACACCAGCTGAGCATCTACCTCCACTCATACTATAGACGGATGTCCCCAGAGAAGGAGATGGAACCACAGAGGACCCTAGGCCATAATCGGATCCATTGCTTTGGTTTAAAAGCATGTCTCCTCAAAAGCCTGGATTCCAATACCAGCATAGGGGGTTTCCTGAGGCACCCATCAGAAAAAATCTCGTCTCCACGAGGAAACTTGTGCATGGGACCTATGTCAAAATCTTAGGAGAATACTTCAGAGTCCCGGTGCCACCGCCCCATTCCAAGGTCCTCATGGACACAAACACACATTAGGCCCCATGCTCAGGAAAGTCCATTTCAACTCAGCCACCCTGGTTGCTCCCGCAGAGCCATCGGATCTCAACTGTCTTGTTGCTAGGAGACTATGTGAATGTGAGGCGGGCTTCCCTGGCATCCATCCTCGAACGGTGCTCTGGAGTCATTCCATATGGGATGTTTTGGAGCTGCCCAACAGGTCTCAATTGTCCCGCAGAAGGAATCCTTGAAGGGGGCATCCCACAACTCCCAACGTGGGAAAAACTCCATGGCCTTTAGATTCCTCTCCGTTCATGAAGGGGCAGTCATGCAAAGAAACTTCAACCTGAGCCAACGTCTGATCCTCGCCGTGACTTCAGATGCATGAGATATTGGTTCAGATGTGCAGGGGGTACCTGCCTTGCCCTCGGCCTGAAGCCCAAGTCTAGCTTTTTTCTCAGACTTCTGTCCTCACACTACTGGCCCAGAAGCCCTCACGTTTGGCAATTCTGGACCCACAATGCAGCACTCTGCCTGCGATCTAGAAAAAAATATCTTGCCCAATGAGCTGCCAGGGCACCTCAAATGAGAATCAACTTACACGGCACTCGACTGTACCCAAATTATAGAGTCTAACCTGGGCACTAATGCACTGTCTGACACAACCTGAGGCCGAACCTCCTGACCAACAACCGGGCAGCTGACCGCACACTGAGCACATCAGACCCACCATGGCCTTAGGTCATCATCTCTTCCCAACTGCGGTTTTCAGGCTTCCGAACCTAGACCTTATCTCCAACCACTGCCCAGGGTTGAAAATGATGAAGAAATCAAAATCCTTCACCATGACAAGAGATCTTGTGAATGGCATGTTGTCCAAAGTTCAGTGTAGATGAAACCAGTGTGGCCCATGAGGCCCCGCCCATGCTCGTGAGCTACATTGGTCACAAACACACATTGTAACCCTCAGCCTGAGCCCAGTCCTCAAGTAAGGCCTCTCAGTGGCTGGTGAAGAGAGAGCATGTGGGGCCTGCCATGCCCCTAGGCCCCAAATTTTAACCATAGTTTGGGTTGTCCCTTCACTCTTCCCCAGGGCTCTGCTTTGGAATTCCTCTTTGGTTGGGACACCTGAGGTAACAAACCTGAAATGAGACCTCCCATCCCACAGATTGACGAAAAACAATTGGGAATGGGCCAAATCCACAGAGAGGAAGATTCGTCCATGGCCCATGAGGTCTCCCCACATTCCACGGCCATCGTTGACACAAAATCCAGACCAAAGCCTGAGCAAGCACCTGAGACTCGCTCTTTCTTCATGTCCTGAAGAGTTCTTCTCATGGTTTGTAGATTGGGCCTGCCATACCTACGTCCCCAAACCTAGCTGAGTCTGTTTTCAGACTTCTGTCCTCAAAGTCCTGAACCACACACCCTCCAGGCTGAGGACCCTGGAGCCACACATTAGGACTGTGTCTACCCCATGCATGGGAATTCTGCCCCTTCCTTTGTCCAAAATTGTACAAATTAGGAAAACCCTCCAAAGTCCCCGAGGCCATCCCAATATCTAGGTCTCTGTGGACAAACAAAGGCGGACTGACACCAGCTTAGCATCTACCTCCACTCATACCATAGATGGATGTCCAAAGAAAAGGATATGTTACCAGAGAGGACCGTAGACCATAATCGGATACATTGCTTTGGTTTACAGGCATGTCTCCTCAAAATCCTGGATTCCAATACCAGCATAGGGGGTTTCCTGAGGCACCCATCAGAAAAATACTCGTCTCCACGAAAAACTTGTGCATGGGACCTATGTCAAAATCTTAGGAGAATACTTCAGAGTCCTGGTGCCACCGCCCCATTCCAAGTTCCTCATGGACACAAACACACATTAGGCCCATGCTCAGGAAAGTCCATATCAACTCAGACACCCCGGTTGCTCCCGCAGAGCCATCCAATCTCAACTGTCTTGTAGCTAGGAGACAATTGGAATGCGAGGAGGGCTTCCCTGGCATCCATCCTCGCACGGTGCTCTGGATACATTCCATAAGGGATGTGGTGGTGCTGCCCAACAGGTCTCAATTGTGCCGCAGAAGGAATCTTTGAAGGGGGCATCCCACAACTCCCAACGTGGGAAAACCTCCATGGCCTTGAGATTCCTCTCCGTTCATGAAGGGGCAGTCATGCACAGAAACTACAACCTGAGCCAACGTCAGATCCTCTCCGTGACTTCAGATGCATGAGATATTGGTTCAGATGTGCAGGGGGTACCTGCCTTGCCTTCGGCCTGAAGCCCAAGTCTAGCTTGTGTCTCAGATTTCTGTCCTCACACTACTGGCCCAGAAGCCCTCAAGTTTGGCAATTCCCGACCCACAATGCAGCACTGTGCCTGCCCTCTAGAAAAAATATCTTGCCTAATGAGCTGCCCAGGCACCTCAAATGAGGATCAACCTACAGGGCACTCGACTGTACACAAATTATATAGTCTAACCTGGGCACTAGCACTGTCTAACACAAACTGAGCCCGAACCTCCTAACCAACAACCAGGCAGCTGACCGCACAGTGAGCACATCACACCCACCATGGCCTTAGGTCATCTTCTCCTCCCAACTGCGGTTTTCAGGCTTCCGAACCTAGACCTTATCTCCAACCACTGCCCAGGGTTGAAAATGATGCAGAAATCAGAACTCCTTACCCATGGCAAGAGACCTTTTGATTGGCATGTTGTCCAAACTTCAGTGTACTTGAAACCAGTGTGGCCCATGAGGCCCCGCCCATGCTCGCGAGCCACATTGGTCACAAACACACATTGTAACCCTCAGCCTGAGCCCAGTCCTCAAGTAAGGCCTCTCAGTGGCTGGTGAAGAGAGAGCATATGGGGCCTGCCATGCCCCTAGGCCACAAATTTTAACCATAGTTTGGGTTGTCCCTTCACTCTTGCCAGGGCTCTGCTTTGGAAATCCTCTTTGGTTGGGACCCCTGAGGTAACAAACCTGAAAGGAGACCTCCCATCCCACAGATTGACGAAAAACAATTGGGAATGGGCCAAATCCACAGAGAGGAAGATTCGTCCATTGCCCATGAGGCCTCCCCTCATTCCACGGACATCGTTGACACAAAATCCGGAGACCAAAGCCTGAGCAAGCGCCTCAGACTCGCTCTTTCTTCATATCGTGAAGAGTTCTTCTCATGGTTTGTAGATTGGGTCTGTCATACCTATGTCCCCAAACCTAAGCTGAGTCTGTGTTTTCAGACTTCTGTCCTCAAAGTCCTGGGCCACACACCCTCAAGGCTGGGGCCTCTCGAGCCACACATTAGGACTGTGCCTACCCCATGCATGGGAATTCTGCCCATTCCAATGTCCAAAATTGTACAAATTAAAAGAACCCTCCAAAGTCCCCGAGGCCATCCCAATATGTAGGTCTCTGTGGACAAACAAGGGCGGTGTGACACCAGCTGAGCATCTACTTCCACTCATACCATAGATGGACGTCCCCAGAGAAGGAGATGGTACCAGACAGGATCCTAGACCATAATCGGATCCATTGCTTTGGTTTACAGGCATTCTCCTCAAAAGCCTGGATTCCAATACCAGTATAGAGGGTTTCCTGAGGCACCCATCAGAAAAAATCTCGCCTCCACGAGGAAACTTGTGCATGGGACCTATGTCAAAACCTTAGGAAAATACTTCAGAGTCCCGATGCCACCGCCCCATTCCAAGGTCCTCATGGACACAAACACACATTAGGCCCCATACTCACGAACGTCCATTTCAACTCAGCCACCCCGGTTACTCCCCCAGAGCCATCCGATCTCAACTGTCTTGTTGCTAGAGGCAATTGGAATGCGAGGAGGGCTTCCCTGGCATCCATCCTTGAACGGTGCTCTGGAGTCATTCCATGTGGGATGTTTTGGAGCTGCCCAACAGGTCTCAATTGTGTCACAGAAGGAATCCTTGAAGGGGGCATCCCACAACTCCCAACGAGGGAAACCCTCCATGGCCTTGAGATTCCTCTCTGTTCATGAAGGGGCAGTCATGCACAGAAACTACAACCTGAGCCAACGTCTGATCCTCGCCGTGACTTCAGATGCATGAGATATTTGTTCAGATGTGCAGGGCGTACCTGCCTTGCCCTCGGCCTGAAGCCCAAATCTAGCTTGTGGTCTCAGACTTCTGTCCTCACACTACTGGCCCAGAAGCCCTCACGTTTGGCAATTCCGGACCCAAAATGCAGCACTCTGCCTGCCCTCTAGAAAAAATATCTTGCCTAATGAACTGCCCGGGCACCTCAAATAAGGATCAACCTATACGGCACTCGACTGTACCCAAATTATATAGTCTAACCTGAGCACTAATGCACTGTCTGACTCAACCTGAGCGCGAAATTCCTAACCATCAACCAGGCAGCTGACCGCACATTTAGCACATCAGACCCGCCATGGACTTAGGTCATCATCTCTTCCCAACTGCGGTTTTCAGTATTCAGAACCTAGACCTTATCTCCAACCACTGCCAAGGATTGAAAATGATGCAGAAATCAGAACTCTTTCCCCATGGCAAGAGACCTTGTGATTGGCATGTTGTCCAAACTTCAGTGTAGTTTAAACCAGTGTGGCCCATGAGGCCCCGCCCGTGCTCGCGGGCCACATTGGTCACAAACACACATTGTGACCCTCAGCCTGAGCCCAGTCCTCAAGGAATGCCTCTCAGTGGCTGGATGAAGAGACCGCATATGGGACCTGCCATGCCCCTAGGCCCCAAATTTTAACCATAATTTGGGTTGTCCCTTCACTCTTCCCCAGGGCTCTGCTTTGGAATTCCTCTTTGGTTGGTACACCTGAGGTAACAAACCTGAAAGGAGACCTCCCATCACACAGATTGACGAAAAACTATTGGGGCCGGGCCAAATCCACAGAGAGGAAGATACGTCCATGTCCCATGAGGCCTCCCCACATTCCACGGCCATCGTTGACACAAAATCCAGAGACCAAAACCTGAGCAAGCGCCTCAGATTCGCTCTTTCTTCATATCCTGAAGAGTTCTTCTTATGGTTTGAGATTGGGCCTGCCATACCTATGTTCCCAAACCTAAGCTGAGTTTGTGTTTTCCGACTTCTGTCCTCAAATTCCTGGGCCACACACCCTCCAGGCTGGGGCCCCTGGAGCCACACATTAGGACTGTGCCTACCCCATGCATGGGAATTCTGCCCATTCCATTGTCCAAAATTGTACAAATTAGGAGAACCCTCCAAATTACCTGAGGCTATCCCAATATGTAGGTCTCTGTGGACAAACAAGGGCGGTCTGACATCTGCTGAGCATCTACCTCCACTCATACCATAGATGGACGTCCCCAGAGAAGGAGATGGAACCAGACAGGACCCTAGGCCATAATCGGATCCATTGCTTTGGTTTACAGGCATGGCTCCTCAAAATCCTGGATTCCAATATCAGCATAGGGGGTTTCCTGAGGCACCCATCAGAAAAAATCTTCACCAGGAGGAAACTTGTGCATGGGACCTATGTCAAAATCTTAGGAGAATACTTCAGAGTCCCGGTGCCACCGCCCCATTCCAAGGTCCTCATGGACACAAACACACATTAGGCCCCATGCTCAGGAAAGTCCATTTCAACACAGCCACCCCGGTTGCTCCCACAGAGCCATCCAATCTCAACTGTCATGTTGCTAGGATACAAATGGAATGCGAGGCGGGCTTCCCTGGCATCCATCCTCGAACAGTCCTCTGGAGTCATTCCATATGGATAGATTTTAAGCTGCCCAACAGGTCTCAATTGTCCCGCAGAAGGAATCCTTGAAGGGGGCAACCCACAACTCCCACGTGGGAAAACCTCCTTGGCCTTGAAATTCCTCTCCGTTCATGAAGGGGCAGTCATGCACAGAAACTACAACCTGAGCCAACGTCTGATCCTCTCCGTGACTTCAGATGCATGAGATATTGGTTCAGATGTGCAAGGGGTACCTGCCTTGCCCTCGGCCTGAAGCCCAAGTCTAGCTTGTGTTCTCAGACTTCTGTCCTCACACTACTAGCCCAGAAGCCCTCAAGTTTGGTAATTCCGGACCCACAATGCAGCACTCTGCCTGCCCTTAGAAAAAATATCTTGCCTATTGAGCTGCCCAGTCACCTCAAATGAGGATCAATATACACGGCACTCGACTGTACCCAAATTATATAGCCTAACCTGGGCACTAATGCACTGTCTGACACAACCTGAGCCCGAAACTCCTGACCAACAAACAGGCAGCTGACCGCACACTGACCACATCAGACCCACCATGGCCTTAGGTCATCATCTCTTCCCAACTGTGGTTTTCAGGCTTACGAACCTAGACCTTATCTCCAAACACTGCCCAGGGATGAAAATGATGCAGAAATCAGCACTCCTTCCCCATGGCAACAGACCTTGTGATTGGCATGTTGTCCAAAGTTCGTGTAGTTGAAACCAGTGTGGCCCATGAGTCCCTGCCCATGGTCGCGGTCCACATTGGTCACAAACACACACTGTGACCCTCAGCCTGAGCCCAGTCCTCAAGTATGGCCTCTTAGTGGCTGGTTGAAGAGACAGCCTATGGGGCCTGCCATGCCCGTAGGCCCCAAATTTTAACCATAGTTTGGGTTGTCCCTTCACTCTTCCCCAGGGCTCTGCTTTGGAATTCCTCTTTGGTTGGGACACCTGAGATAACAAACCTGAAAGGAGACCTCCCCTCCCACAGATTGACGAAAAACAATTGGGACTGGGCCAAATCCACAGAGAGGAAGATTCGTCCTTGGCCCATGAGGCCTCCCCACATTCCACGGCCATCGTTGATACAAAATCCAGACACAAAAGCCTGAGCAACACCTCAGACTCGCTCTTTCTTCATATCGTGAAGAGTTCTTCTCATGGTTTGTAGATTGGGCCTGCCATACCTACGTCCCCAAACCTAAGCTGAGTCTGTGTTTTCAGACTTCTGTCCTCAAGTCCTGGGCCACACACCCTCCAGGCTGGGGCCCCTGGAGCCACACATTAGGACTGTGCCTACCCCATGCATGGGAATTCTGCCCCTTCCATTGTCCAAAATTGTACAAATTAGGAGAACCCTCCAAAGTCCCCGAGGCCATCCCAATATCTAGGTCTCTATGGTCAAACAAGGGCGGTCTGACACCAGCTTAGCATCTACCTCCACTCATACTATAGATGGATGTCCCCAGAGAAGGAGATGGAACCAGAGAGGACCCTAGGCCATAATCGGATCCATTTCTTTGGAATAAAAGCATGTCTCCTCAAAAGCCTGGATTCCAATACCAGCATAGGGGGTTTCCTGAGGCACCCATCAGAAAAAATCTCATCTCCACGAGGAAACTTGTGCATGGGACCTATGTCAAAATCTTAGGAGAATACTTCAGAGTCCCGGTGCCACCGCCCCATTCCAAGGTCCTCATGGACACAAACACACATTAGGCCCCATGCTCAGGAAAGTCCATTTCAACTCAGCCACCCTGGTTGCTCCCGCAGAGCCATCCGATCTCAACTGTCTTGTTGCTAGGAGACTATGTGAATGTGAGGCGGGCTTCCCTGGCATCCATCCTCGAACGGTGCTCTGGAGTCATTCCATATGAGATGTTTTGGAGCTGCCCAACAGGTCTCAATTGTCCCGCAGAAGGAATCCTTGAAGGGGGCATCCCACAACTCCCAACGTGGGAAAAACTCCATGGCCTTTAGATTCCTCTCCGTTCATGAAGGGGCAGTCATGCAAAGAAACTTCAACCTGAGCCAACGTCTGATCCTCGCCGTGACTTCAGATGCATGAGATATTGGTTCAGATGTGCAGGGGGTACCTGCCTTGCCCTCGGCCTGAAGCCCAAGTCTAGCTTGTGTTCTCAGACTTCTGTCCTCACACTACTGGCCCAGAAGCCCTCACGTTTGGCAATTCTGGACCCACAATGCAGCACTCTGCCTGCGATCTAGAAAAAAATATCTTGCCCAATGAGCTGCCAGGGCACCTCAAATGAGAATCAACTTACACGGCACTCGACTGTACCCAAATTATAGAGTCTAACCTGGGCACTAATGCACTGTCTGACACAACCTGAGGCCGAACCTCCTGACCAACAACCGGGCAGCTGACCGCACACTGAGCACATCAGACCCACCATGGCCTTAGGTCATCATCTCTTCCCAACTGCGGTTTTCAGGCTTCCGAACCTAGACCTTATCTCCAACCACTGCCCAGGGTTGAAAATGATGCAGAAATCAAAACTCTTTCACCATGACAAGAGACCTTGTGATTGGCATGTTGTCCAAAGTTCAGTGTAGATGAAACCAGTGTGGCCCATGAGGCCCCGCCCATGCTCGTGAGCTACATTGTTCACCAACACACATTGTAACCCTCAGCCTGAGCCCAGTCCTCAAGTAAGGCCTCTCAGTGGCTGGATGAAGAGACAGCATATGGGGCCTGCCATGCCCCTAGGCCCCAAAATTTAACCATAGTTTCGGTTGTCCCTTCACTCTTCCCCAGGGCTCTGCTTTGGAATTCCTCTTTGGTTGGGACACCTGAGGTAACAAACCTGAAAGGAGACCTCCCATCCCACAGATTGACGAAAAACAATTGGGACCGGTCCAAATCCACAGAGAGGAAGATTCGTCCATGGCCCATGAGGTCTCCCCACATTCCACGGCCATCGTTGACACAATATCCAGACCAAAGCCTGAGCAAGCACCTGAGACTCGCTCTTTCTTCATGTCCTGAAGAGTTCTTCTCATGGTTTGTAGATTGGGCCTGCCATACCTACGTCCCCAAACCTAGCTGAGTCTGTTTTCAGACTTCTGTCCTCAAAGTCCTGAACCACAAACCCTCCAGGCTGAGGACCCTGGAGCCACACATTAGGACTGTGTCTACCCCATGCATGGGAATTCTGCCCCTTCCATTGTCCAAAATTGTACAAATTAGGAGAACCCTCCAAAGTCCCCGAGGCCATCCCAATATCTAGGTCTTGTGGACAAACAAAGGCGGACTGACATCAGCTTAGCATCTACCTCCACTCATACCATAGATGGATGTCCCAAGAAAAGGATATGGTACCAGACAGGACCGTAGGCCATAATCGGATCCATTGCTTTGGTTTACAGGCATGTCTCCTCAAAATCCTGGATTCCAATACCAGCATAGGGGGTTTCCTGAGGCACCCATCAGAAAAAATCTCGTCTCCACGAAAAACTTGTGCATGGGACCTATGTCAAAATCTTAGGAGAATACTTCAGAGTCCTGGTGCCACCGCCCCATTCCAAGGTCCTCATGGACACAAACACACATTAGGCCCCATGCTCAGGAAAGTCCATATCAACTCAGACACCCCGGTTGCTCCCGCAGAGCCATCCGATCTCAACTGTCTTGTAGCTAGGAGACAATTGGAATGCGAGGAGGGCATCCCTGTCATCCATCCTCGCACGGTACTCTGGAGTCATTCCATAAGGGATGTGGTGGTGCTGCCCAACAGGTCTCAGTTGTGCCGCAGAAGGAATCTTTGAAGGGGGCATCCCACAACTCCCAACGTGGGAAAAGGTCCATGGCCTTGAGATTCCTCTCCGTTCATGAAGGGGCAGTCATGCACAGAAACTACAACCTGATACAACGTCTGATCCTCTCCGTGACTTCAGATGCATGAGATATTGGTTCAGATGTGCAGGGGGTACCTGCCTTGCCCTCGGCCTGAAGCCCAAGTCTAGCTTGTGGTCTCAGACTTCTGTCCTCACACTACTGGCCCAGAAGCCCTCAAGTTTGGCAATTCCGGACCCAAAATGCAGCACTCTGCCTGCCCTCTAGAAAAAATATCTTGCCTAATGAACTGCCCGGGCACCTCAAATAAGGATCAACCTATACGGCACTCGACTGTACCCAAATTATATAGTCTAACCTGAGCACTAATGCACTGTCTGACTCAACCTGAGCCCGAAATTCCTGACCATCAACCAGGCAGCTGACCGCACATTTAGCACATCAGACCCGCCATGGCCTTAGGTCATCATCTCTTCCCAACTGCGGTTTTCAGTATTCATAACCTAGACCTTATCTCCAACCACTGCCCAGGATTGAAAATGATGCAGAAATCAGAACTCATTCCCCATGGCAAGAGACATTGTGATTGGCATGTTGTCCAAACGTCAGTGTAGTTTAAACCAGTGTGGCCCATGAGGCCCCGCCCATACTCGCGGGCCACATTGGTCACAAACACACATTGTGACCCTCAGCCTGAACCCAGTCCTCTAGGAATGCCTCTCAGTGGCTGGATGAAGAGACAGCATATGGGACCTGCCCTGCCCGTAGGCCCCAAATTTTAACCATAATTTGGGTTGTCCCTTCACTCTTCCCCAGGGCTCTGCTTTGGAATTCCTCTTTGGTTGGGACACCTGAGGTAACAAACCTGAAAGGAGACCTCCCATCACACAGATTGACGAAAAACTATTGGGACCGGGCCAAATCCACAGAGAGGAAGATACGTCCATGTCCCATGAAGCCTCCCCACATTCCACGGCCATCGTTGACACAAAATCCAGAGACCAAAGCCTGAGCAAGCGCCTCAGATTCGCTCTTTCTTCATATCCTGAAGAGTTCTTCTTATCGTTTGAGATTGGGCCTGCCATACCTATGTCCCCAAACCTAAGCTGAGTTTGTGTTTTCCGACTTCTGTCCTCAAATTCCTGGGCCACACACCCTCCAGGCTGGGGCCCCTGGAGCCACACATTAGGACTGTGCCTACCCCATGCATGGGAATCCTGCCCATTCCATTGTCCAAAATTGTACAAATTAGGAGAACCCTCCAAATTCCCTGAGGCCATCCCAATATGTAGGTCTCTGTGGACAAACAAGGGCGGTCTGACACGTGCTGAGCATCTACCTCCACTCATACCATAGATGGACGTCCCCAGAGAAGGAGATGGAACCAGACAGGACCCTAGGCCATAATCGGATCCATTGCTTTTGTTTACAGACATGTCTCCTGAAAATCCTGGATTCCAATATCAGCATAGGGGGTTTCCTGAGGCACCTATCAGAAAAAATCTTCACCAGGAGGAAACTTGTGCATGGGACCTATGTCAAAATCTTAGGAGAATACTTCAGAGTCCCGGTGCCACCGCCCCATTCCAAGGTCCTCATGGACACAAACACACATTAGGCCCCATGCTCAGGAAAGTCCATTTCAACACAGCCACCCCGGTTGCTCCCACAGAGCCATCCGATCTCAACTGTCATGTTGCTAGGAGACAAATGGAATGCGAGGCGGGCTTCCCTGGCATCCATGCTCGAACAGTCCTTTGGAGTCATTCCATATGGATAGATTTTAAGCTGCACAACAGGTCTCAATTGTCCCGCAGAAGGAATCCTTGAAGGGGGCAAACCACAACTCCCACGTGGGAAACCTCCTTGGCCTTGAAATTCCTCTCCGTTCATGAAGGGGCAGTCATGCACAGAAACTACAACCTGAGCCAACGTCTGATCCTCTCCGTGACTTCAGATGCATGAGATATTGGTTCAGATGTGCAAGGGGTACCTGCCTTGCCCTCGGCCTGAAGCCCAAGTCTAGCTTGTGTTCTCAGACTTCTGTCCTCACACTACTAGCCCAGAAGCCCTCAAGTTTGGTAATTCCGGACCCACAATGCAGCACTCTGCCTGCCCTTAGAAAAAATATCTTGCCTATTGAGCTGCCCAGTCACCTCAAATGAGGATCAATATACACGGCACTCGACTGTACCCAAATTATATAGCCTAACCTGGGCACTAATGCACTGTCTGACACAACCTGAGCCCGAAACTCCTGACCAACAAACAGGCAGCTGACCGCACACTGAGCACATCAGACCCACCATGGCCTTAGGTCATCATCTCTTCCCAACTGTGGTTTTCAGGCTTACGAACCTAGACCTTATCTCCAAACACTGCCCAGGGTTGAAAATGATGCAGAAATCAGCACTCCTTCCCCATGGCAACAGACCTTGTAATTGGCATGTTGTCCAAAGTTGAGTGTAGTTGAAACCAGTGTGGCCCATGAGTCCCTGCCCATGGTCGCGGTCCACATTGGTCACAAACACACATTGTGACCCTCAGCCTGAGCCCAGTCCTCAAGTATGGCCTCTTAGTGGCTGGATGAAGAGACAGCCTATGGGGCCTGCCATGCCCGTAGGCCCCAAATTTTAACCATAGTTTGGGTTGTCCCTTCACTCTTCCCCAGGGCTCTGCTTTGGAATTCCTCTTTGGTTGGGACACCTGAGGTAACAAACCTGAAAGGAGACCTCCCATCCCACAGATTGACGAAAAACAATTGGGACTGGGCCAAATCCACAGAGAAGAAGATTCGTCCATGGCCCATGAGGCTTCCCCACAATCCACGGCCATCTTTGACACAAAATCCAGAGACCAAAACCTGAGCAAGCGCCTCAGACTCGCTCTTTTTCATATCCTGAAGAGTTCTTCTCATGGTTTGTAGATTGGGCCTGCCATACCTACGTCCCCAAACCTAAGCTGAGTTTGTGTTTTCAGACTTCTGTCCTCAAAGTCCTGGGCCACACACCCTCCAGGCTGGGGCCCCTGGAGCCACACATTAGGACTGTGCCTACCCCATTCATGGGAATTCTTCCCATTCCATTGTCCAAAATCGTACAAATTAGGAGAACCCTCCAAAGTCCCCGAGGCCATCCCAATATGTAGGTTTCTGTGGACAAACAAGGGGGGGTCTGACACCAGCTGAGCATCTACCTCCACTCAGACCATAGATGGATGTCCCCAGAGAAGGAGATGGAACCTGACAGGACCCTAGGCCATAATCGGATCCATTGCTTTGGTTTACAGACCTGTCTCCTCAAAATCCTGGATACCAATACCAGCTTAGGAGGTTTCCTGAGGCACCCATCAGAAAAAATCTCGTCTCCACGAGGAGACTTGTGCATGGGACCTATGTCAAAAACTTAGGAGAATACTTCAGGGTCCCAGTGCCACCGCCCCATTCCAAGGTCCTCATGGACACAAACACACATTAGGCCCCATGCTCAGGAAAGTCCATTTCAACTCAGCCACCCCGGTTGCTCCCGCAGAGCCATCCGATCTCAACTGTCTTGTTGCTAGGAGACATTTGGAATGTGAGGCGGGCTTCCCCGGCATCCATCCTCGAACGGTGCTCTAGAGTCATTCCATATGGGTTGTTTTGGAGCTGCCCAACAGGTCTCAATTGTCCCGCAAAAGGAATCCTTGAAGGGGGCATCCCACAACTCACAACTTGGGAAAACCTCCATGGCCTTGAGATTCCGCTCCATTCATGAAGGGGGAGTCATGCACAGAAACTCCAACCAGAGCCAACGCCTGATCCTCGCTGTGACTTCTGATGCATGAGATATCGTTTCAGATGTGCAGGGGGTACCTGCCGTGCCCTCGGCCTGAAGCCCAAGTCTAGCTTGTGTTCTCAGACTTCTGTCCTAACACTCCTGGCCCAGAAGCCCTCAAGTTTGGCAATTCCGGACCCACAATGCAGCACTCTGCCTGACCTCTAGAAAAATATCTTGCCTAATGAGCTGCCCAGGCTCCTCAAATGCGGAACAACCTACAGGCACTCGACTGTACCCAAATTATACAGTCTAAACTGGGCACTAATGCACTGTCTAACACAACATGAGCCCGAACTTCCTGACCAACACCCAGGCTGCTGACCGCACACTGAGCACAACAGACCTGCCATGGCCTTAGGTCGTCATCTCTTCCCAATTGCTTTTCAGGCTTCAGAACCTAGACCTTATCACCAACCACTGCCCAGGGTTGAAAATGATGCAGAATCAGAACTCCTTCCCCATGGCAAGAATCCTTATGATTGGCATGTGGTCCAAAATTCAGTGTAGTTGAAACCAGTGTGGCCCATGAGGCCCCGCCCATGCTTGCGGGCCACATTGGTCACAAACACACATTGTGACCCTCAGCCTGAACCCAGGCCTCTCAGTGGCTCGATTAAGAGACAGCATATTTGGCCTGTCATGCCCCTAGGCCCCAATTTTTAACCATATTTGGGTTGTCCCTTCACTCTTCCCCAGGGCTCTGCTTTGGAATTCCTCTTTGGTTGGGACACCTGAGGTAACAAACCTGAAAGGAGACCTCCCATCCCACAGATTGACGAAAAACAATTGGGACTGGGCCAAATCCACAGAGAGGAAGATTCGTCCTTGGCCCATGAGGCCTCCCCACAATCCACGGTCATCGTTGACACAAAATCCGGAGACCAAAGCCTGAGCAAGCGCCTCAGACTCGCTCTTTCTTCATATCGTGAAGAGTTCTTCTCATGGTTTGTAGATTGGGTCTGTCATACCTATGTCCCCAAACCTAAGCTGAGTCTGTGTTTTCAGACTTCTGTCCTCAAAGTCCTGGGCCACACACCCTCAAGGCTGGGGCCTCTCGAGCCACACATTAGGACTGTGCCTACCCCATGCATGGGAATTCTGCCCATTCCAATGTCCAAAATTGTACAAATTAAAAGAACCCTCCAAAGTCCCCGAGGCCATCCCAATATGTAGGTCTCTGTGGACAAACAAGGGCGGTGTGACACCAGCTGAGCATCTACCTCCACTCATACCATAGATGGACGTCCCCAGAGAAGGAGATGGTACCAGACAGGATCCTAGACCATAATCGGATCCATTGCTTTGGTTTACAGGCATTCTCCTCAAAAGCCTGGATTCCAATACCAGTATAGAGGGTTTCCTGAGGCACCCATCAGAAAAAATCTCGCCTCCACGAGGAAACTTGTGCATGGGACCTATGTCAAAACCTTAGGAAAATACTTCAGAGTCCCGATGCCACCGCCCCATTCCAAGGTCCTCATGGACACAAACACACATTAGGCCCCATACTCACGAACGTCCATTTCAACTCAGCCACCCCGGTTACTCCCCCAGAGCCATCCGATCTCAACTGTCTTGTTGCTAGAGGCAATTGGAATGCGAGGAGGGCTTCCCTGGCATCCATCCTTGAACGGTGCTCTGGAGTCATTCCATGTGGGATGTTTTGGAGCTGCCCAACAGGTCTCAATTGTGTCACAGAAGGAATCCTTGAAGGGGGCATCCCACAACTCCCAACGAGGGAAACCCTCCATGGCCTTGACATTCCTCTCTGTTCATGAAGGGGCAGTCATGCACAGAAACTACAACCTGAGCCAACGTCTGATCCTCGCCGTGACTTCAGATGCATGAGATATTTGTTCAGATGTGCAGGGCGTACCTGCCTTGCCCTCGGCCTGAAGCCCAAATCTAGCTTGTGGTCTCAGACTTCTGTCCTCACACTACTGGCCCAGAAGCCCTCACGTTTGGCAATTCCGGACCCAAAATGCAGCACTCTGCCTGCCCTCTAGAAAAAATATCTTGCCTAATGAACTGCCCGGGCACCTCAAATAAGGATCAACCTATACGGCACTCGACTGTACCCAAATTATATAGTCTAACCTGAGCACTAATGCACTGTCTGACTCAACCTGAGCGCGAAATTCCTAACCATCAACCAGGCAGCTGACCGCACATTTAGCACATCAGACCCGCCATGGACTTAGGTCATCATCTCTTCCCAACTGCGGTTTTCAGTATTCAGAACCTAGACCTTATCTCCAACCACTGCCCAGGATTGAAAATGATGCAGAAATCAGAACTCTTTCCCCATGGCAAGAGACCTTGTGATTGGCATGTTGTCCAAACTTCAGTGTAGTTTAAACCAGTGTGGCCCATGAGGCCCCGCCCATGCTCGCGGGCCACATTGGTCACAAACACACATTGTGACCCTCAGCCTGAGCCCAGTCCTCAAGGAATGCCTCTCAGTGGCTGGATGAAGAGACAGCATATGGGACCTGCCATGCCCCTAGGCCCCAAATTTTAACCATAATTTGGGTTGTCCCTTCACTCTTCCCCAGGGCTCTGCTTTGGAATTCCTCTTTGGTTGGTACACCTGAGGTAACAAACCTGAAAGGAGACCTCCCATCACACAGATTGACGAAAAACTATTGGGGCCGGGCCAAATCCACAGAGAGGAAGATACGTCCATGTCCCATGAGGCCTCCCCACATTCCACGGCCATCGTTGACACAAAATCCAGAGACCAAAACCTGAGCAAGCGCCTCAGATTCGCTCTTTCTTCATATCCTGAAGAGTTCTTCTTATGGTTTGAGATTGGGCCTGCCATACCTATGTTCCCAAACCTAAGCTGAGTTTGTGTTTTCCGACTTCTGTCCTCAAATTCCTGGGCCACACACCCTCCAGGCTGGGGCCCCTGGAGCCACACATTAGAACTGTGCCTACCCCATGCATGGGAATTCTGCCCATTCCATTGTCCAAAATTGTACAAATTAGGAGAACCCTCCAAATTACCTGAGGCTATCCCAATATGTAGGTCTCTGTGGACAAACAAGGGCGGTCTGACATCTGCTGAGCATCTACCTCCACTCATACCATAGATGGACGTCCCCAGAGAAGGAGATGGAACCAGACAGGACTCTAGGCCATAATCGGATCCATTGCTTTGGTTTACAGGCATGGCTCCTCAAAATCCTGGATTCCAATATCAGCATAGGGGGTTTCCTGAGGCACCCATCAGAAAAAATCTTCACCAGGAGGAAACTTGTGCATGGGACCTATGTCAAAATCTTAGGAGAATACTTCAGAGTCCCGGTGCCACCGCCCCATTCCAAGGTCCTCATGGACACAAACACACATTAGGCCCCATGCTCAGGAAAGTCCATTTCAACACAGCCACCCCGGTTGCTCCCACAGAGCCATCCGATCTCAACTGTCATGTTGCTAGGATACAAATGGAATGCGAGGCGGGCTTCCCTGGCATCCATCCTCGAACAGTCCTCTGGAGTCATTCCATATGGATAGATTTTAAGCTGCCCAACAGGTCTCAATTGTCCCGCAGAAGGAATCCTTGAAGGGGGCAACCCACAACTCCCACGTGGGAAAACCTCCTTGGCCTTGAAATTCCTCTCCGTTCATGAAGGGGCAGTCATGCACAGAAACTACAACCTGAGCCAACGTCTGATCCTCTCCGTGACTTCAGATGCATGAGATATTGGTTCAGATGTGCAAGGGGTACCTGCCTTGCCCTCGGCCTGAAGCCCAAGTCTAGCTTGTGTTCTCAGACTTCTGTCCTCACACTACTAGCCCCGAAGCCCTCAAGTTTGGTAATTCCGGACCCACAATGCAGCACTCTGCCTGCCCTTAGAAAAAATATCTTGCCTATTGAGCTGCCCAGTCACCTCAAATGAGGATCAATATACACGGCACTCGACTGTACCCAAATTATATAGCCTAACCTGGGCACTAATGCACTGTCTGACACAACCTGAGCCCGAAACTCCTGACCAACAAACAGGCAGCTGACCGCACACTGAGCACATCAGACCCACCATGGCCTTAGGTCATCATCTCTTCCCAACTGTGGTTTTCAGGCTTACGAACCTAGACCTTATCTCCAAACACTGCCCAGGGATGAAAATGATGCAGAAATCAGCACTCCTTCCCCATGGCAACAGACCTTGTGATTGGCATGTTGTCCAAAGTTCGTGTAGTTGAAACCAGTGTGGCCCATGAGTCCCTGCCCATGGTCGCGGTCCACATTGGTCACAAACACACACTGTGACCCTCAGCCTGAGCCCAGTCCTCAAGTATGGCCTCTTAGTGGCTGGTTGAAGAGACAGCCTATGGGGCCTGCCATGCCCGTAGGCCCCAAATTTTAACCATAGTTTGGGTTGTCCCTTCACTCTTCCCCAGGGCTCAGCTTTGGAATTCCTCTTTGGTTGGGACACCTGAGGTAACAAACCTGAAAGGAGACCTCCCATCCCACAGATTGACGAAAAACAATTGGGACTGGGCCAAATCCACAGAGAGGAAGATTCGTCCTTGGCCCATGAGGCCTCCCCACATTCCACGGCCATCGTTGATACAAAATCCAGACACAAAAGCCTGAGCAACACCTCAGACTCGCTCTTTCTTCATATCGTGAAGAGTTCTTCTCATGGTTTGTAGATTGGGCCTGCCATACCTACGTCCCCAAACCTAAGCTGAGTCTGTGTTTTCAGACTTCTGTCCTCAAGTCCTGGGCCACACACCCTCCAGGCTGGGGCCCCTGGAGCCACACATTAGGACTGTGCCTACCCCATGCATGGGAATTCTGCCCCTTCCATTGTCCAAAATTGTACAAATTAGGAGAACCCTCCAAAGTCCCCGAGGCCATCCCAATATCTAGGTCTCTATGGTCAAACAAGGGCGGTCTGACACCAGCTGAGCATCTACCTCCACTCATACTATAGACGGATGTCCCCAGAGAAGGAGATGGAACCACAGAGGACCCTAGGCCATAATCGGATCCATTGCTTTGGTTTAAAAGCATGTCTCCTCAAAAGCCTGGATTCCAATACCAGCATAGGGGGTTTCCTGAGGCACCCATCAGAAAAAATCTCGTCTCCACGAGGAAACTTGTGCATGGGACCTATGTCAAAATCTTAGGAGAATACTTCAGAGTCCCGGTGCCACCGCCCCATTCCAAGGTCCTCATGGACACAAACACACATTAGGCCCCATGCTCAGGAAAGTCCATTTCAACTCAGCCACCCTGGTTGCTCCCGCAGAGCCATCCGATCTCAACTGTCTTGTTGCTAGGAGACTATGTGAATGTGAGGCGGGCTTCCCTGGCATCCATCCTCGAACGGTGCTCTGGAGTCATTCCATATGAGATGTTTTGGAGCTGCCCAACAGGTCTCAATTGTCCCGCAGAAGGAATCCTTGAAGGGGGCATCCCACAACTCCCAACGTGGGAAAAACTCCATGGCCTTTAGATTCCTCTCCGTTCATGAAGGGGCAGTCATGCAAAGAAACTTCAACCTGAGCCAACGTCTGATCCTCGCCGTGACTTCAGATGCATGAGATATTGGTTCAGATGTGCAGGGGGTACCTGCCTTGCCCTCGGCCTGAAGCCCAAGTCTAGCTTTTTTCTCAGACTTCTGTCCTCACACTACTGGCCCAGAAGCCCTCACGTTTGGCAATTCTGGACCCACAATGCAGCACTCTGCCTGCGATCTAGAAAAAAATATCTTGCCCAATGAGCTGCCAGGGCACCTCAAATGAGAATCAACTTACACGGCACTCGACTGTACCCAAATTATAGAGTCTAACCTGGGCACTAATGCACTGTCTGACACAACCTGAGGCCGAACCTCCTGACCAACAACCGGGCAGCTGACCGCACACTGAGCACATCAGACCCACCATGGCCTTAGGTCATCATCTCTTCCCAACTGCGGTTTTCAGGCTTCCGAACCTAGACCTTATCTCCAACCACTGCCCAGGGTTGAAAATGATGAAGAAATCAAAATCCTTCACCATGACAAGAGATCTTGTGAATGGCATGTTGTCCAAAGTTCAGTGTAGATGAAACCAGTGTGGCCCATGAGGCCCCGCCCATGCTCGTGAGCTACATTGGTCACAAACACACATTGTAACCCTCAGCCTGAGCCCAGTCCTCAAGTAAGGCCTCTCAGTGGCTGGTGAAGAGAGAGCATGTGGGGCCTGCCATGCCCCTAGGCCCCAAATTTTAACCATAGTTTGGGTTGTCCCTTCACTCTTCCCCAGGGCTCTGCTTTGGAATTCCTCTTTGGTTGGGACACCTGAGGTAACAAACCTGAAATGAGACCTCCCATCCCACAGATTGACGAAAACAATTGGGAATGGGCCAAATCCACAGAGAGGAAGATTCGTCCATGGCCCATGAGGTCTCCCCACATTCCACGGCCATCGTTGACACAAAATCCAGACCAAAGCCTGAGCAAGCACCTGAGACTCGCTCTTTCTTCATGTCCTGAAGAGTTCTTCTCATGGTTTGTAGATTGGGCCTGCCATACCTACGTCCCCAAACCTAGCTGAGTCTGTTTTCAGACTTCTGTCCTCAAAGTCCTGAACCACACACCCTCCAGGCTGAGGACCCTGGAGCCACACATTAGGACTGTGTCTACCCCATGCATGGGAATTCTGCCCCTTCCATTGTCCAAAATTGAACAAATTAGGAAAACCCTCCAAAGTCCCCGAGGCCATCCCAATATCTAGGTCTCTGTGGACAAACAAAGGCGGACTGACACCAGCTTAGCATCTACCTCCACTCATACCATAGATGGATGTCCAAAGAAAAGGATATGTTACCAGAGAGGACCGTAGACCATAATCGGATCCATTGCTTTGGTTTACAGGCATGTCTCCTCAAAATCCTGGATTCCAATACCAGCATAGGGGGTTTCCTGAGGCACCCATCAGAAAAAATACTCGTCTCCACGAAAAACTTGTGCATGGGACCTATGTCAAAATCTTAGGAGAATACTTCAGAGTCCTGGTGCCACCGCCCCATTCCAAGTTCCTCATGGACACAAACACACATTAGGCCCATGCTCAGGAAAGTCCATATCAACTCAGACACCCCGGTTGCTCCCGCAGAGCCATCCAATCTCAACTGTCTTGTAGCTAGGAGACAATTGGAATGCGAGGAGGGCTTCCCTGGCATCCATCCTCGCACGGTGCTCTGGATACATTCCATAAGGGATGTGGTGGTGCTGCCCAACAGGTCTCAATTGTGCCGCAGAAGGAATCTTTGAAGGGGGCATCCCACAACTCCCAACGTGGGAAAACCTCCATGGCCTTGAGATTCCTCTCCGTTCATGAAGGGGCAGTCATGCACAGAAACTACAACCTGAGCCAACGTCAGATCCTCTCCGTGACTTCAGATGCATGAGATATTGGTTCAGATGTGCAGGGGGTACCTGCCTTGCCTTCGGCCTGAAGCCCAAGTCTAGCTTGTGTTCTCAGATTTCTGTCCTCACACTACTGGCCCAGAAGCCCTCAAGTTTGGCAATTCCCGACCCACAATGCAGCACTGTGCCTGCCCTCTAGAAAAAATATCTTGCCTAATGAGCTGCCCAGGCACCTCAAATGAGGATCAACCTACAGGGCACTCGACTGTACACAAATTATATAGTCTAACCTGGGCACTAGCACTGTCTAACACAAACTGAGCCCGAACCTCCTAACCAACAACCAGGCAGCTGACCGCACAGTGAGCACATCACACCCACCATGGCCTTAGGTCATCTTCTCCTCCCAACTGCGGTTTTCAGGCTTCCGAACCTAGACCTTATCTCCAACCACTGCCCAGGGTTGAAAATGATGCAGAAATCAGAACTCCTTACCCATGGCAAGAGACCTTTTGATTGGCATGTTGTCCAAACTTCAGTGTACTTGAAACCAGTGTGGCCCATGAGGCCCCGCCCATGCTCGCGAGCCACATTGGTCACAAACACACATTGTAACCCTCAGCCTGAGCCCAGTCCTCAAGTAAGGCCTCTCAGTGGCTGGTGAAGAGAGAGCATATGGGGCCTGCCATGCCCCTAGGCCACAAATTTTAACCATAGTTTGGGTTGTCCCTTCACTCTTGCCAGGGCTCTGCTTTGGAAATCCTCTTTGGTTGGGACCCCTGAGGTAACAAACCTGAAAGGAGACCTCCCATCCCACAGATTGACGAAAAACAATTGGGAATGGGCCAAATCCACAGAGAGGAAGATTCGTCCATTGCCCATGAGGCCTCCCCTCATTCCACGGACATCGTTGACACAAAATCCGGAGACCAAAGCCTGAGCAAGCGCCTCAGACTCGCTCTTTCTTCATATCGTGAAGAGTTCTTCTCATGGTTTGTAGATTGGGTCTGTCATACCTATGTCCCCAAACCTAAGCTGAGTCTGTGTTTTCAGACTTCTGTCCTCAAAGTCCTGGGCCACACACCCTCAAGGCTGGGGCCTCTCGAGCCACACATTAGGACTGTGCCTACCCCATGCATGGGAATTCTGCCCATTCCAATGTCCAAAATTGTACAAATTAAAAGAACCCTCCAAAGTCCCCGAGGCCATCCCAATATGTAGGTCTCTGTGGACAAACAAGGGCGGTGTGACACCTGCTGAGCATCTACCTCCACTCATACCATAGATGGACGTCCCCAGAGAAGGAGATGGTACCAGACAGGATCCTAGACCATAATCGGATCCATTGCTTTGGTTTACAGGCATTCTCCTCAAAAGCCTGGATTCCAATACCAGTATAGAGGGTTTCCTGAGGCACCCATCAGAAAAAATCTCGCCTCCACGAGGAAACTTGTGCATGGGACCTATGTCAAAACCTTAGGAAAATACTTCAGAGTCCCGATGCCACCGCCCCATTCCAAGGTCCTCATGGACACAAACACACATTAGGCCCCATACTCACGAACGTCCATTTCAACTCAGCCACCCCGGTTACTCCCCCAGAGCCATCCGATCTCAACTGTCTTGTTGCTAGAGGCAATTGGAATGCGAGGAGGGCTTCCCTGGCATCCATCCTTGAACGGTGCTCTGGAGTCATTCCATGTGGGATGTTTTGGAGCTGCCCAACAGGTCTCAATTGTGTCACAGAAGGAATCCTTGAAGGGGGCATCCCACAACTCCCAACGAGGGAAACCCTCCATGGCCTTGACATTCCTCTCTGTTCATGAAGGGGCAGTCATGCACAGAAACTACAACCTGAGCCAACGTCTGATCCTCGCCGTGACTTCAGATGCATGAGATATTTGTTCAGATGTGCAGGGCGTACCTGCCTTGCCCTCGGCCTGAAGCCCAAATCTAGCTTGTGGTCTCAGACTTCTGTCCTCACACTACTGGCCCAGAAGCCCTCACGTTTGGCAATTCCGGACCCAAAATGCAGCACTCTGCCTGCCCTCTAGAAAAAATATCTTGCCTAATGAACTGCCCGGGCACCTCAAATAAGGATCAACCTATACGGCACTCGACTGTACCCAAATTATATAGTCTAACCTGAGCACTAATGCACTGTCTGACTCAACCTGAGCGCGAAATTCCTAACCATCAACCAGGCAGCTGACCGCACATTTAGCACATCAGACCCGCCATGGACTTAGGTCATCATCTCTTCCCAACTGCGGTTTTCAGTATTCAGAACCTAGACCTTATCTCCAACCACTGCCCAGGATTGAAAATGATGCAGAAATCAGAACTCTTTCCCCATGGCAAGAGACCTTGTGATTGGCATGTTGTCCAAACTTCAGTGTAGTTTAAACCAGTGTGGCCCATGAGGCCCCGCCCATGCTCGCGGGCCACATTGGTCACAAACACACATTGTGACCCTCAGCCTGAGCCCAGTCCTCAAGGAATGCCTCTCAGTGGCTGGATGAAGAGACAGCATATGGGACCTGCCATGCCCCTAGGCCCCAAATTTTAACCATAATTTGGGTTGTCCCTTCACTCTTCCCCAGGGCTCTGCTTTGGAATTCCTCTTTGGTTGGTACACCTGAGGTAACAAACCTGAAAGGAGACCTCCCATCACACAGATTGACGAAAAACTATTGGGGCCGGGCCAAATCCACAGAGAGGAAGATACGTCCATGTCCCATGAGGCCTCCCCACATTCCACGGCCATCGTTGACACAAAATCCAGAGACCAAAACCTGAGCAAGCGCCTCAGATTCGCTCTTTCTTCATATCCTGAAGAGTTCTTCTTATGGTTTGAGATTGGGCCTGCCATACCTATGTTCCCAAACCTAAGCTGAGTTTGTGTTTTCCGACTTCTGTCCTCAAATTCCTGGGCCACACACCCTCCAGGCTGGGGCCCCTGGAGCCACACATTAGGACTGTGCCTACCCCATGCATGGGAATTCTGCCCATTCCATTGTCCAAAATTGTAAAATTAGGAGAACCCTCCAAATTACCTGAGGCTATCCCAATATGTAGGTCTCTGTGGACAAACAAGGGCGGTCTGACATCTGCTGAGCATCTACCTCCACTCATACCATAGATGGACGTCCCCAGAGAAGGAGATGGAACCAGACAGGACCCTAGGCCATAATCGGATCCATTGCTTTGGTTTACAGGCATGGCTCCTCAAAATCCTGGATTCCAATATCAGCATAGGGGGTTTCCTGAGGCACCCATCAGAAAAAATCTTCACCAGGAGGAAACTTGTGCATGGGACCTATGTCAAAATCTTAGGAGAATACTTCAGAGTCCCGGTGCCACCGCCCCATTCCAAGGTCCTCATGGACACAAACACACATTAGGCCCCATGCTCAGGAAAGTCCATTTCAACACAGCCACCCCGGTTGCTCCCACAGAGCCATCCGATCTCAACTGTCATGTTGCTAGGATACAAATGGAATGCGAGGCGGGCTTCCCTGGCATCCATCCTCGAACAGTCCTCTGGAGTCATTCCATATGGATAGATTTTAAGCTGCCCAACAGGTCTCAATTGTCCCGCAGAAGGAATCCTTGAAGGGGGCAACCCACAACTCCCACGTGGGAAAACCTCCTTGGCCTTGAAATTCCTCTCCGTTCATGAAGGGGCAGTCATGCACAGAAACTACAACCTGAGCCAACGTCTGATCCTCTCCGTGACTTCAGATGCATGAGATATTGGTTCAGATGTGCAAGGGGTACCTGCCTTGCCCTCGGCCTGAAGCCCAAGTCTAGCTTGTGTTCTCAGACTTCTGTCCTCACACTACTAGCCCAGAAGCCCTCAAGTTTGGTAATTCCGGACCCACAATGCAGCACTCTGCCTGCCCTTAGAAAAAATATCTTGCCTATTGAGCTGCCCAGTCACCTCAAATGAGGATCAATATACACGGCACTCGACTGTACCCAAATTATATAGCCTAACCTGGGCACTAATGCACTGTCTGACACAACCTGAGCCCGAAACTCCTGACCAACAAACAGGCAGCTGACCGCACACTGACCACATCAGACCCACCATGGCCTTAGGTCATCATCTCTTCCCAACTGTGGTTTTCAGGCTTACGAACCTAGACCTTATCTCCAAACACTGCCCAGGGATGAAAATGATGCAGAAATCAGCACTCCTTCCCCATGGCAACAGACCTTGTGATTGGCATGTTGTCCAAAGTTCGTGTAGTTGAAACCAGTGTGGCCCATGAGTCCCTGCCCATGGTCGCGGTCCACATTGGTCACAAACACACACTGTGACCCTCAGCCTGAGCCCAGTCCTCAAGTATGGCCTCTTAGTGGCTGGTTGAAGAGACAGCCTATGGGGCCTGCCATGCCCGTAGGCCCCAAATTTTAACCATAGTTTGGGTTGTCCCTTCACTCTTCCCCAGGGCTCTGCTTTGGAATTCCTCTTTGGTTGGGACACCTGAGGTAACAAACCTGAAAGGAGACCTCCCATCCCACAGATTGACGAAAAACAATTGGGACTGGGCCAAATCCACAGAGAGGAAGATTCGTCTTTGGCCCATGAGGCCTCCCCACATTCCACGGCCATCGTTGATACAAAATCCAGACACAAAAGCCTGAGCAACACCTCAGACTCGCTCTTTCTTCATATCGTGAAGAGTTCTTCTCATGGTTTGTAGATTGGGCCTGCCATACCTACGTCCCCAAACCTAAGCTGAGTCTGTGTTTTCAGACTTCTGTCCTCAAGTCCTGGGCCACACACCCTCCAGGCTGGGGCCCCTGGAGCCACACATTAGGACTGTGCCTACCCCATGCATTGGAATTCTGCCCCTTCCATTGTCCAAAATTGTACAAATTAGGAGAACCCTCCAAAGTCCCCGAGGCCATCCCAATATCTAGGTCTCTATGGTCAAACAAGGGCGGTCTGACACCAGCTTAGCATCTACCTCCACTCATACTATAGATGGATGTCCCCAGAGAAGGAGATGGAACCAGAGAGGACCCTAGGCCATAATCGGATCCATTTCTTTGGAATAAAAGCATGTCTCCTCAAAAGCCTGGATTCCAATACCAGCATAGGGGGTTTCCTGAGGCACCCATCAGAAAAAATCTCATCTCCACGAGGAAAGTTGTGCATGGGACCTATGTCAAAATCTTAGGAGAATACTTCAGAGTCCCGATGCCACCGCCCCATTCCAAGGTCCTCATGGACACAAGCACACATTAGGCCCCATGCTCAGGAAAGTCCATTTCAACTCAGCCACCCTGGTTGCTCCCGCAGAGCCATCCGATCTCAACTGTCTTGTTGCTAGGAGACTATGTGAATGTGAGGCGGGCTTCCCTGGCATCCATCCTCGAACGGTGCTCTGGAGTCATTCCATATGGGATGTTTTGGAGCTGCCCAACAGGTCTCAATTGTCCCGCAGAAGGAATCCTTGAAGGGGGCATCCCACAACTCCCAACGTGGGAAAAACTCCATGGCCTTTAGATTCCTCTCCGTTCATGAAGGGGCAGTCATGCAAAGAAACTTCAACCTGAGCCAACGTCTGATCCTCGCCGTGACTTCAGATGCATGAGATATTGGTTCAGATGTGCAGGGGGTACCTGCCTTGCCCTCGGCCTGAAGCCCAAGTCTAGCTTGTGTTCTCAGACTTCTGTCCTCACACTACTGGCCCAGAAGCCCTCACGTTTGGCAATTCTGGACCCACAATGCAGCACTCTGCCTGCGATCTAGAAAAAAATATCTTGCCCAATGAGCTGCCAGGGCACCTCAAATGAGAATCAACTTACACGGCACTCGACTGTACCCAAATTATAGAGTCTAACCTGGGCACTAATGCACTGTCTGACACAACCTGAGGCCGAACCTCCTGACCAACAACCGGGCAGCTGACCGCACACTGAGCACATCAGACCCACCATGGCCTTAGGTCATCATCTCTTCCCAACTGCGGTTTTCAGGCTTCCGAACCTAGACCTTATCTCCAACCACTGCCCAGGGTTGAAAATGATGCAGAAATCAAAACTCCTTCACCATGACAAGAGACCTTGTGATTGGCATGTTGTCCAAAGTTCAGTGTAGATGAAACCAGTGTGGCCCATGAGGCCCCGCCCATGCTCGTGACCTACATTGGTCACCAACACACATTGTAACCCTCAGCCTGAGCCCAGTCCTCAAGTAAGGCCTCTCAGTGGCTGGATGAAGAGACAGCATATGGGGCCTGCCATGCCCCTAGGCCCCAAAATTTAACCATAGTTTCGGTTGTCCCTTCACTCTTCCCCAGGGCTCTGCTTTGGAATTCCTCTTTGGTTGGGACACCTGAGGTAACAAACCTGAAAGGAGACCTCCCATCCCACAGATTGACGAAAAACAATTGGGACCGGTCCAAATCCACAGAGAGGAAGATTCGTCCATGGCCCATGAGGTCTCCCCACATTCCACGGCCATCGTTGACACAATATCCAGACCAAAGCCTGAGCAAGCACCTGAGACTCGCTCTTTCTTCATGTCCTGAAGAGTTCTTCTCATGGTTTGTAGATTGGGCCTGCCATACCTACGTCCCCAAACCTAGCTGAGTCTGTTTTCAGACTTCTGTCCTCAAAGTCCTGAACCACAAACCCTCCAGGCTGAGGACCCTGGAGCCACACATTAGGACTGTGTCTACCCCATGCATGGGAATTCTGCCCCTTCCATTGTCCAAAATTGTACAAATTAGGAGAACCCTCCAAAGTCCCCGAGGCCATCCCAATATCTAGGTCTTGTGGACAAACAAAGGCGGACTGACATCAGCTTAGCATCTACCTCCACTCATACCATAGATGGATGTCCCAAGAAAAGGATATGGTACCAGACAGGACCGTAGGCCATAATCGGATCCATTGCTTTGGTTTACAGGCATGTCTCCTCAAAATCCTGGATTCCAATACCAGCATAGGGGGTTTCCTGAGGCACCCATCAGAAAAAATCTCGTCTCCACGAAAAACTTGTGCATGGGACCTATGTCAAAATCTTAGGAGAATACTTCAGAGTCCTGGTGCCACCGCCCCATTCCAAGGTCCTCATGGACACAAACACACATTAGGCCCCATGCTCAGGAAAGTCCATATCAACTCAGACACCCCGGTTGCTCCCGCAGAGCCATCCGATCTCAACTGTCTTGTAGCTAGGAGACAATTGGAATGCGAGGAGGGCATCCCTGTCATCCATCCTCGCACGGTACTCTGGAGTCATTCCATAAGGGATGTGGTGGTGCTGCCCAACAGGTCTCAATTGTGCCGCAGAAGGAATCTTTGAAGGGGGCATCCCACAACTCCCAACGTGGGAAAAGGTCCATGGCCTTGAGATTCCTCTCCGTTCATGAAGGGGCAGTCATGCACAGAAACTACAACCTGATACAACGTCTGATCCTCTCCGTGACTTCAGATGCATGAGATATTGGTTCAGATGTGCAGGGGGTACCTGCCTTGCCCTCGGCCTGAAGCCCAAGTCTAGCTTGTGGTCTCAGACTTCTGTCCTCACACTACTGGCCCAGAAGCCCTCAAGTTTGGCAATTCCGGACCCAAAATGCAGCACTCTACCTGCCCTCTAGAAAAAATATCTTGCCTAATGAACTGCCCGGGCACCTCAAATAAGGATCAACCTATACGGCACTCGACTGTACCCAAATTATATAGTCTAACCTGAGCACTAATGCACTGTCTGACTCAACCTGAGCCCGAAATTCCTGACCATCAACCAGGCAGCTGACCGCACATTTAGCACATCAGACCCGCCATGGCCTTAGGTCATCATCTCTTCCCAACTGCGGTTTTCAGTATTCATAACCTAGACCTTATCTCCAACCACTGCCCAGGATTGAAAATGATTCAGAAATCAGAACTCTTTCCCCATGGCAAGAGACATTGTGATTGGCATGTTGTCCAAACGTCAGTGTAGTTTAAACCAGTGTGGCCCATGAGGCCCCGCCCATGCTCGCGGGCCACATTGGTCACAAACACACATTGTGACCCTCAGCCTGAGCCCAGTCCTCTAGGAATGCCTCTCAGTGGCTGGATGAAGAGACAGCATATGGGACCTGCCATGCCCGTAGGCCCCAAATTTTAACCATAATTTGGGTTGTCCCTTCACTCTTCCCCAGGGCTCTGCTTTGGAATTCCTCTTTGGTTGGGACACCTGAGGTAACAAACCTGAAAGGAGACCTCCCATCACACAGATTGACGAAAAACTATTGGGACCGGGCCAAATCCACAGAGAGGAAGATACGTCCATGTCCCATGAAGCCTCCCCACATTCCACGGCCATCGTTGACACAAAATCCAGAGACCAAAGCCTGAGCAAGCGCCTCAGATTCGCTCTTTCTTCATATCCTGAAGAGTTCTTCTTATCGTTTGAGATTGGGCCTGCCAAACCTATGTCCCCAAACCTAAGCTGAGTTTGTGTTTTCCGACTTCTGTCCTCAAATTCCTGGGCCACACACCCTCCAGGCTGGGGCCCCTGGAGCCACACATTAGGACTGTGCCTACCCCATGCATGGGAATCCTGCCCATTCCATTGTCCAAAATTGTACAAATTAGGAGAACCCTCCAAATTCCCTGAGGCCATCTCAATATGTAGGTCTCTGTGGACAAACAAGGGCGGTCTGACACGTGCTGAGCATCTACCTCCACTCATACCATAGATGGACGTCCCCAGAGAAGGAGATGGAACCAGACAGGACCCTAGGCCATAATCGGATCCATTGCTTTTGTTTACAGACATGTCTCCTGAAAATCCTGGATTCCAATATCAGCATAGGGGGTTTCCTGAGGCACCCATCAGAAAAAATCTTCACCAGGAGGAAACTTGTGCATGGGACCTATGTCAAAATCTTAGGAGAATACTTCAGAGTCCCGGTGCCACCGCCCCATTCCAAGGTCCTCATGGACACAAACACACATTAGGCCCCATGCTCAGGAAAGTCCATTTCAACACAGCCACCCCGGTTGCTCCCACAGAGCCATCCGATCTCAACTGTCATGTTGCTAGGAGACAAATGGAATGTGAGGCGGGCTTCCCTGGCATCCATGCTCGAACAGTCCTCTGGAGTCATTCCATATGGATAGATTTTAAGCTGCACAACAGGTCTCAATTGTCCCGCAGAAGGAATCCTTGAAGGGGGCAAACCACAACTCCCACGTGGGAAACCTCCTTGGCCTTGAAATTCCTCTCCGTTCATGAAGGGGCAGTCATGCACAGAAACTACAACCTGAGCCAACGTCTGATCCTCTCCGTGACTTCAGATGCATGAGATATTGGTTCAGATGTGCAAGGGGTACCTGCCTTGCCCTCGGCCTGAAGCCCAAGTCTAGCTTGTGTTCTCAGACTTCTGTCCTCACACTACTAGCCCAGAAGCCCTCAAGTTTGGTAATTCCGGACCCACAATGCAGCACTCTGCCTGCCCTTAGAAAAAATATCTTGCCTATTGAGCTGCCCAGTCACCTCAAATGAGGATCAATATACACGGCACTCGACTGTACCCAAATTATATAGCCTAACCTGGGCACTAATGCACTGTCTGACACAACCTGAGCCCGAAACTCCTGACCAACAAACAGGCAGCTGACCGCACACTGAGCACATCAGACCCACCATGGCCTTAGGTCATCATCTCTTCCCAACTGTGGTTTTCAGGCTTCCGAACCTAGACCTTATCTCCAAACACTGCCCAGGGTTGAAAATGATGCAGAAATCAGCACTCCTTCCCCATGGCAACAGACCTTGTAATTGGCATGTTGTCCAAAGTTGAGTGTAGTTGAAACCAGTGTGGCCCATGAGTCCCTGCCCATGGTCGCGGTCCACATTGGTCACAAACACACATTGTGACCCTCAGCCTGAGCCCAGTCCTCAAGTATGGCCTCTTAGTGGCTGGATGAAGAGACAGCCTATGGGGCCTGCCATGCCCGTAGGCCCCAAATTTTAACCATAGTTTGGGTTGTCCCTTCACTCTTCCCCAGGGCTCTGCTTTGGAATTCCTCTTTGGTTGGGACACCTGAGGTAACAAACCTGAAAGGAGACCTCCCATCCCACAGATTGACGAAAAACAATTGGGACTGGGCCAAATCCACAGAGAAGAAGATTCGTCCATGGCCCATGAGGCTTCCCCACAATCCACGGCCATCTTTGACACAAAATCCAGAGACCAAAACCTGAGCAAGCGCCTCAGACTCGCTCTTTTTCATATCCTGAAGAGTTCTTCTCATGGTTTGTAGATTGGGCCTGCCATACCTACGTCCCCAAACCTAAGCTGAGTTTGTGTTTTCAGACTTCTGTCCTCAAAGTCCTGGGCCACACACCCTCCAGGCTGGGGCCCCTGGAGCCACACATTAGGACTGTGCCTACCCCATTCATGGGAATTCTTCCCATTCCATTGTCCAAAATCGTACAAATTAGGAGAACCCTCCAAAGTCCCCGAGGCCATCCCAATATGTAGGTTTCTGTGGACAAACAAGGGGGGGTCTGACACCAGCTGAGCATCTACCTCCACTCAGACCATAGATGGATGTCCCCAGAGAAGGAGATGGAACCTGACAGGACCCTAGGCCATAATCGGATCCATTGCTTTGGTTTACAGACCTGTCTCCTCAAAATCCTGGATACCAATACCAGCTTAGGAGGTTTCCTGAGGCACCCATCAGAAAAAATCTCGTCTCCACGAGGAGACTTGTGCATGGGACCTATGTCAAAACCTTAGGAGAATACTTCAGAGTCCCAGTGCCACCGCCCCATTCCAAGGTCCTCATGGACACAAACACACATTAGGCCCCATGCTCAGGAAAGTCCATTTCAACTCAGCCACCCCGGTTGCTCCCGCAGAGCCATCCGATCTCAACTGTCTTGTTGCTAGGAGACATTTGGAATGTGAGGCGGGCTTCCCCGGCATCCATCCTCGAACGGTGCTCTAGAGTCATTCCATATGGGTTGTTTTGGAGCTGCCCAACAGGTCTCAATTGTCCCGCAAAAGGAATCCTTGAAGGGGGCATCCCACAACTCACAACTTGGGAAAACCTCCATGGCCTTGAGATTCCGCTCCATTAATGAAGGGGGAGTCATGCACAGAAACTCCAACCAGAGCCAACGCCTGATCCTCGCCGTGACTTCTGATGCATGAGATATCGTTTCAGATGTGCAGGGGGTACCTGCCGTGCCCTCGGCCTGAAGCCCAAGTCTAGCTTGTGTTCTCAGACTTCTGTCCTAACACTCCTGGCCCAGAAGCCCTCAAGTTTGGCAATTCCGGACCCACAATGCAGCACTCTGCCTGACCTCTAGAAAAATATCTTGCCTAATGAGCTGCCCAGGCTCCTCAAATGCGGAACAACCTACAGGCACTCGACTGTACCCAAATTATACAGTCTAAACTGGGCACTAATGCACTGTCTAACACAACATGAGCCCGAACTTCCTGACCAACACCCAGGCTGCTGACCGCACACTGAGCACAACAGACCTGCCATGGCCTTAGGTCGTCATCTCTTCCCAATTGCTTTTCAGGCTTCAGAACCTAGACCTTATCACCAACCACTGCCCAGGGTTGAAAATGATGCAGAATCAGAACTCCTTCCCCATGGCAAGAATCCTTATGATTGGCATGTGGTCCAAAGTTCAGTGTAGTTGAAACCAGTGTGGCCCATGAGGCCCCGCCCATGCTCGCGGGCCACATTGGTCACAAACACACATTGTGACCCTCAGCCTGAACCCAGGCCTCTCAGTGGCTCGATTAAGAGACAGCATATTTGGCCTGTCATGCCCCTAGGCCCCAATTTTTAACCATATTTGGGTTGTCCCTTCACTCTTCCCCAGGGCTCTGCTTTGGAATTCCTCTTTGGTTGGGACACCTGAGGTAACAAACCTGAAAGGAGAACTCCCATCCCACAGATTGACGAAAAACAATTGGGACTGGGCCAAATCCACAGAGAGGAAGATTCGTCCTTGGCCCATGAGGCCTCCCCACATTCCACGGCCATCGTTGATACAAAATACAGACACAAAAGCCTGAGCAACGCCTCAGACTCGCTCTTTCTTCATATCCTGAAGAGTTCTTCTCATGGTTTGTAGATTGGGCCTGCCATACCTACGTCCCCAAACCTAAGCTGAGTCTGTGTTTTCAGACTTCTGTCCTCAAGTCCTGGGCCACACACCCTCCAGGCTGGGGCCCCTGGAGCCACACATTAGGACTGTGCCTACCCCATGCATGGGAATTCTGCCCCTTCTTTGTCCAAAATTGTACAAATTAGGAGAACCCTCCAAAGTCCCCGAGGCCATCCCAATATCTAGGTCTCTGTGGTCAAAGAAGGGCGGTCTGACACCAGCTTAGCATCTACCTCCACTCATACTATAGATGGATGTCCCCAGAGAAGGAGATGGAATCAGAGAGGACCCTACGCCATAATCGGATCCATTGCTTTGGTTTAAAAGCATGTCTCCTCAAAAGCCTGGATTCCAATACCAGCATAGGGGGTTTCCTGAGGCACCCATCAGAAAAAATCTCGTCTCCACGAGGAAACTTGTGCATGGGACCTATGTCAATATCTTAGGAGAATACTTCAGAGTCCCGGTGCCACGACCCATTCCAAGGTCCTCATGGACACAAACACAAATTAGGCCCCATGCTCAGGAAAGTCCATTTCAACTCAGCCACCCTGATTGCTCCCGCAGAGCCATCCGATCTCCACTGTCTTGTTGCTAGGAGACAATTGGAATGCGAGGCGGTCTTCCCTGGCATCCATCCTCGAACGGAGCTCTGGAGTCATTCCATATGGGATGTTTTGGAGCTGCCCAACAGGTCTCAATTGTCCCGCAGAAGGAATCCTTGAAGGGGGCATCCCACAACTCCCAACGTGGGAAAAACTCCATGGCCTTTAGATTCCTCTCCGTTCATGAAGGGGCAGTCATGCAAAGAAACTTCAACCTGAGCCAACGTCTGATCCTCGCCGTGACTTCAGATGCATGAGATATTGGTTCAGATGTGCAGGGGGTACCTGCCTTGCCCTCGGCCTGAAGCCCAAATCTAGCTTGTGGTCTCAGAATTCTGTCCTCACACTACTGGCCCAGAAGCCCTCACGTTTGGCAATTCCGGATTCAAAATGGAGCACTCTGCCTTCCCTCTAGAAAAAATATCTTGCCTAATGAACTGCCCGGGCACCTCAAATAAGGATCAACCTATACGGCACTCGACTGTACCCAAATTATATAGTCTAACCTGAGCACTAATGCACTGTCTGACTCAACCTGAGCCCGAAATTCCTGACCATCAACCAGGCAGCTGACCGCACATTTAGCACATCAGACCCGCCATGGCCTTAGTTCATCATCTCTTCCCAACTGCGGTTTTCAGTATTCAGAACCTAGACCTTATCTCCAACCACTGCCCAGGATTGAAAATGATGCAGAAATCAGAACTCTTTCCCCATGGCAAGAGACCTTGTGATTGGCATGTTGTCCAAACTTCAGAGTAGTTTAAACCAGTGTGGCCCATGAGGCCCCGCCCATGCTCACGGGCCACATTGGTCACAAACACACATTGTGACCCTCAGCCTGAGCCCAGTCCTCAAGGAATGCCTCTCAGTGGCTGGATGAAGAAACAGCATATGGGACCGGCCATGCCCTTAGGCCCCAAATTTTAACCATAATTTGGGTTGTGCCTTCACTCTTCCCCAGGGCTCTGCTTTGGAATTCCTCTTTGGTTGGGACACCTGAGGTAACAAACCTGAAAGGAGACCTCCCATCCCACAGATTGACGAAAAACAATTGGGACTGGGCCAAATCCACAGAGAAGAAGATTCGTCCATGGCCCATGAGGCTTCCCCACAATCCACGGCCATCTTTGACACAAAATCCAGAGACCAAAACCTGAGCAAGCGCCTCAGACTCGCTCTTTTTCATATCCTGAAGAGTTCTTCTCATGGTTTGTAGATTGGGCCTGCCATACCTACGTCCCCAAACCTAAGCTGAGTTTGTGTTTTCAGACTTCTGTCCTCAAAGTCCTGGGCCACACACCCTCCAGGCTGGGGCCCCTGGAGCCACACATTAGGACTGTGCCTACCCCATTCATGGGAATTCTTCCCATTCCATTGTCCAAAATCGTACAAATTAGGAGAACCCTCCAAAGTCCCCGAGGCCATCCCAATATGTAGGTTTCTGTGGACAAACAAGGGGGGTCTGACACCAGCTGAGCATCTACCTCCACTCAGACCATAGATGGATGTCCCCAGAGAAGGAGATGGAACCTGACAGGACCCTAGGCCATAATCGGATCCATTGCTTTGGTTTACAGACCTGTCTCCTCAAAATCCTGGCTACCAATACCAGCTTAGGAGGTTTCCTGAGGCACCCATCAGAAAAAATCTCGTCTCCACGAGGAGACTTGTGCATGGGACCTATGTCAAAACCTTAGGAGAATACTTCAGAGTCCCAGTGCCACCGCCCCATTCCAAGGTCCTCATGGACACAAACACACATTAGGCCCCATGCTCAGGAAAGTCCATTTCAACTCAGCCACCCCGGTTGCTCCCGCAGAGCCATCCGATCTCAACTGTCTTGTTGCTAGGAGACATTTGGAATGTGAGGCGGGCTTCCCCGGCATCCATCCTCGAACGGTGCTCTAGAGTCATTCCATATGGGTTGTTTTGGAGCTGCCCTACAGGTCTCAATTGTCCCGCAAAAGGAATCCTTGAAGGGGGCATCCCACAACTCCCAACTTGGGAAAACCTCCATGGCCTTGAGATTCCGCTCCATTCATGACGGGGGAGTCATGCACAGAAACTCCAACCAGAGCCAACGCCTGATCCTCGCCGTGACTTCTGATGCATGAGATATCGTTTCAGATGTGCAGGGGGTACCTGCCGTGCCCTCGGCCTGAAGCCCAAGTCTAGCTTGTGTTCTCAGACTTCTGTCCTCACACTCCTGGCCCAGAAGCCCTCAAGTTTGGCAATTCCGGGCCCACAATGCAGCACTCTGCCTGACCTCTAGAAAAATATCTTGCCTAATGAGCTGCCCAGGCTACTCAAATGCGGAACAACCTACAGGCACTTGACTGTACCCAAATTATACAGTCTAAACTGGGCACTAATGCACTGTCTAACACAACATGAGCCCGAACTTTTTGACCAACACCCAGGCAGCTGACCGCACACTGAGCACAACAAACCTGCCATGGCCTTAGGTCGTCATCTCTTCCCAATTGCTTTTCAGGCTTCAGAACCTAGACCTTATCTCCAACCACTGCCCAGGGTTGAAAATGATGCAGAATCAGAACTCCTTCCCCATGGCAAGAATCCTTATGATTGGCATGTGGTCCAAAGTACAGTGTAGTTGAAACCAGTGTGGCCCATGAGGCCCCGCCCATGCTCGCGGGCCACATTGGTCACAAACACACATTGTGACCCTCAGCCTGAACCCAGGCCTCTCAGTGGCTCGATTAAGAGACAGCATATTTGGCCTGTCATGCCCCTAGACCCCAATTTTTAACCATATTTGGGTTGTCCCTTCACTCTTCCCCAGGGCTCTGCTTTGGAATTCCTCTTTGGTTGGGACACCTGAGGTAACAAACCTGAAAGGAGACCTCCCATCCCACAGATTGACGAAAAACAATTGGGACTGGGCCAAATCCACAGAGAGGAAGATTCGTCCTTGGCCCATGAGGCCTCCCCACATTCCACGGCCATCGTTGATACAAAATACAGACACAAAAGCCTGAGCAACGCCTCAGACTCGCTCTTTCTTCATATCCTGAAGAGTTCTTCTCATGGTTTGTAGATTGGGCCTGCCATACCTACGTCCCCAAACCTAAGCTGAGTCTGTGTTTTCAGACTTCTGTCCTCAAGTCCTGGGCCACACACCCTCCAGGCTGGGGCCCCTGGAGCCCCACATTAGGACTGTGCCTACCCCATGCATGGGAATTCTGCCCCTTCCATTGTCCAAAATTGTACAAATTAGGAGAACCCTCCAAAGTCCCCGAGGCCATCCGTATAGTGTAGGTCTCCCGGGACAAACGAGGGCGGTCTGACACCAGCTGAGCATCTACCTCCTCTCATACCATAGATGGATGTCCCCAGAGAAGGAGATGGAAACAGACAGGACCCTAGGCCAAAATAGGATCCATTGCTTTGGATTACAGGCATATCTCCTCAAATGCCTGAATTCCAAGCCCAGCATAGGGGGTTTCCTGAGGCACCCATCAGAACAAATATCGTCTCCACAAGGAAACTGTGCATGGGAGCTATGTCAAAAGCTTAGGAGAATACTTCAGGGTCCCGGTGCCACCGCCCCATTCCAAGGCCCTCATGGACACAAACACACATTAGGCCCCATCCTCAGGAACGTCCATTTTAACTCAGCCACCCCTGTTGCTCCAGCAGAGCCATCCTATCTCAACTGTCTTGTTGCTAGGAGACAATTGGAATGCGAGGCGGGCTTCCCTGGCATCCATCCTCGAACGGTGCTCTGGAGTCATTCCATATGGGATGTCATGGAGCTGCCCAACAGGTCTCAATTGTCCCGCAGAAGAATGCTTGAAGTGGGCATCCCACAACTCCCAACGTGGGAAAACCTCCATGGCCTTGAGATTTCGCTCCGTTCATGAAGGGGCAGTCATGCACAGAAACTCCAACCAGAGCCAACGCCTGATCCTCGCCGTGACTTCTGATGCATGAGATATCGTTTCAGATTTGCAGGGAGTACCTACCGTGACCACGGCCTGAAGCCCAAGTCTAGCTCGTGTTCTCAGACTTCTGTCCTCACACTCCTGGCCCAGAAGCCCTCACGTTTGGCAATTCCGGACCCAAAATGCAGCACTCTGCCTGCCCTCTAGAAAAATATCTTGCCTAATGAGCTGCCCAGCTCCTCAAATGCGGAACAACCTACAGGCACTCGACTGTACCCAAATTATACAGTCTAAACTCGCACTAATGAACTGTCTGACACAACATGAGCCCGAACTTCCTGACCAACACCCAGGCAGCTGACCACACACTGAGCACAATAGACCTGCCATAGCCTTAGGTCGTCATCTCTTCCCAATTGCTTTTCAGGCTTCAGAACCTAGACCTTATCTCCAACCACTGCCCAGGGTTGAAAATGATGCAGAAATCAGAACTCCTTCCCCATGGCAAGAATCGTTATGATTGGCATGTTGTCCAAAGTTCAGTGTAGTTGAAACCAGTGTGGCCCATGAGGCCCCGCCCATGCTCGCGGGCCATATTGGTCACAAACACACATTGTGACCCTCAGCCTGAACACAGGCCTCTCAGTGGCTCGATGAAGAGACAGCATATTTGGCCAGTCATGCCCCTTGGCCCCAATTTTTAACCATATTTTGGGTTGTCCCTTCACTCTTCCCCAGGGCTCTGCTTTGGAATTCCTCTTTGGTTGGGACACCTGAGGTAACAAACCTGAAAGGAGACCTCCCATCCCACAGATTGACGAAAAACAATTGGGACCGGGCCAAATCCACAGAGAAGAAGATTCGTCCATGGCCCATGAGGCCTCCCCACAATCCACGGCCTTCTTTGACACAAAATCCAGAGACCATACCCTGAGCAAGCGCCTCAGACTCGCTCTTTCTTCATATCCTGAAGAGTTCTTCTCATGGTTTGTAGATTGGGCCTGCCATACCTACGTCCCAAAACCTAAGCTGAGTTTGTGTTTTCAGACTTCTGTCCTCAAAGTCCTGGGCCACACACCATCCAGGCTGGGGCCCCTGAAGCCACCCATTAGGATTGTGCCTACCCAATGAATAGGAATTCTGCCCATTCATTGTCCAAAATCGTACAAATTAGGAGAATTCTCCAAAGTCCCCGAGGCCATCCCTATAGTGTACGTTTCCCGGGACAAACAAGGGCGGTCTGACACCAGGTGAGCATCTACATCCACTCATACCATAGATGGATGTCCCCAGAGAAGGAGATGGAAACAGACAGGACCCTAGGCCAAAATCGGATCTATTGCTTTGGTTTACAGGCATGTCTCCTCAAATGCCTGGTTTCGAAGACCAGCATAGGGGGTTTCCTGAGGCACCCATCAGAACAAATCTCGTCTCCACAAGGAAACTGTGCATGGGACCTATGTCAAAAGCTTAGGAGAATACTTCAGGGTCCCGGTGTCACCGCCCCATTCCAAGGCCCTCATGGACAAAAACACACATTAGGCCCCATCCTCTGGAAAGTCCATTTCAACTCAGCCACCCCGATTGATCCCGCAGAGCCATCCTATCTCAACTGTCTTGTTGCTAGGAGACAATTGGAATGCGAGGCAGGCTTACCTGGCATCCATCCTCGAACGGTGCTCTGGAGTCATTCCATATGTGCTGTTTTGCAGCTGCCTAACAATTCTCCTTTGTCCCGCAGAAGGAATGCTTGAAGGGGGCATCCCACAACTCCCAACGTGGGAAAACCTCCATGGCCTTGAGATTCCGCTCCGTTCATGAAGGGGCAGTCATGCACAGAAACTCCAACCAGAGCTTACGTCTGATCCTCACCGTGACTTCTGATGCATGAGATATCGTTTCAGATTTGCAGGGGGTACCTGCCGTGCCCTCGGCCTGAAGCCCAAGTTTAGCTTGTGTTCTCAGACTTCTGTCCTCACACTCCTGGCCCAGAAGCCCTCAAGTTTGGCAATTCCGGACCCACAATGCAGCACTCTGCCTGCCCTCTAGAAAAATATCTTGCCTAATGAGCTGCCCAGGCTCCTCATTGCGGAACACCATACACTGAACTCGACTGCATCCAAATTATACAGTCTAACCTGGGCACTAATGCACTGTCTGACACAACCTGAGCCCGAACTTCCTGACCAACACCCAGGCAGCTGACCGCATACTGTGCACATCAGACCTTCCATGGCCTTAGGTCGTCATCTCTTCCCAAAGGCGGTTTTCAGGCTTCAGAACCTAGACCTTATCTCCTACTACGGCCCAGGGTTGAAAATGATGCAGAAATAAGAACTCCATCCCCATGGCAAGAAACCTTATGATTGGCATGTTGTCCAAAGTTCAGTGTACTTGAAACCAGATTGGCCCATGAGGCCCCGCCCATGCTCGCAGGCCACATTGGTCATAAACACAAATTGTGACCCTCGGCCTGAGCCCAGTCCTCAAGTAAGGCCTCTTAGTGGCTGGATGAAGAGACAGCATATTGGGCCTGCCATGACCTTAGGCCTCAATTTTTAAACATATTTTGTGTTGTCCCTTCAATCTCCAAGGGTTCTGCTTTGGAATTCTTCTTTGGTTGGAACACCAGAGGAAATAGAACTGAAAGAACACCTCCCATCCCACAGATTGACGAAAAACAATTGGGACCGGGCCAAATCCACAGAGACAAAGATTCGTCCATGGCCCTTGAAGCCTCACCACATACCACGGCCATCATTGATACAAAATCCAGAGACAAAAGCCTGAGCAAGTGCCTCAGACTCGCTCTTTCTTCATATCCTGAAGAGTTATTCTCATGGTTTGTATATTGGGCCTGCCATACCTACGTCCCCAAAACCTAAGTTGAGTTTGTGTATTCAGACTTCTGTCCTCAAAGTCCTGGGCCACACACCATCCAGGCTGGGGCCCCTGAATCCAGACGTTAGGACTTTTCCTACCCAATGCATAGGAAACCTGCCCATCCATTGTCCAAAATCGTACAAATTATGAGAAAGCTCCAAATTCCCTGAGGCCATACCAATAGTGTAGGTCTCCCGGGTCAAACAAGGGCGGTCTGACACCAACAGAGCATCTACCTCCACATACCATAGATGGATGTCCCCAGAGAAGAAGATGGAACCAGACAACCGTAGGCCATAATCGGATCCATTGATTTGGTTTACAGTCATGTCTCCTCAAAAGCCTGGATTCCAAGACCAGCATAGGGGGTTTCGTGAGACACACATCAGAACAAATCTCGGCTCCACAAGGAAACTTGTGCTGGGAGCTATGTCAAAAGCTTAGGAGAATACTTCGGGGTCCCGGTGCCACCGCCCCATTCCAAGGCCCTCATGAACACAAACACACATTAAGCCCCATCCTCAAGAAAATCCATTTTAACTCAGCCACCGCGGTTACTCCCGCTGAGATTCCGATCTCAACTGTCTTGTTGCTAGGAGACAATTGGAATGCGAGCCGGGCTTCCCTGGCATCCATCCTCGAACGGTGCTCTGGATTCATTCCATATGGGATGTCCTGGAGCTGCCAAACAGATCTCAATTGTGCCTCAGAAGGAATCCTTGAAGGGGGCATCCCACAACTCCCAACATGGGAAAACCTCCATGTCCTTGAGATTCCCCTCCGTTCATGAAGGGGCAGTCATGCACAGAAACTCTAAGCTGAGCCAACGTCTGATCCTCGCCGTGACTTCAGATGCATGAGATGTAATTCAGATGTGCAGGGGGTACCTGCCGTGCCCTCGGCCTGAAGCCAATGTCTAGCTTGTGTTCTCAGACTTATGTCCTCACACTCGTGGCCCAGAAGCCCTCACGTTTGGCAATTCCGGACACACAATGCAGCACCCTGCCTGCCCTCTAGAAAAATATCTTGCCTAATGATCTCCCCAGGCACCTCAAAGGCAGAAAACCTACACGGCACTCGACTGTACCCAAATTATACAGTCTAACCTGGGCACTAATGCACTGTCTGACACAACCTGAGCTCGAACTTTCTGACCAACACCAAGGCAGCTGACCGCACACTGAGCACATCAGACCCGCCATGGACTTAGGTCGCCATCTCTTCCCAACGGTAATTTTCAGACATTACAACCTAGACCTTATCTCCAACCACTGCCCAGGGTTGAAAATGATGCAGAAATCAGAACTCATTCCCCATGGCAAGAATCCTTATGATTGGCATGTTGTCCAAAGTTCAGTGTAGTTGAAACCATTGTGGCCCATGCTCGTGGGGCACATTGGTCACAAACACACATTTTAACCCTCAGCCTGAGCCCAGTCCTCAAGTAAGGCCTCTCAGTGGCTAGAAAAGAGACAGCTACTGGGACTACATGCACCTAGGCTCCAATTTTTAACCAAGTTTGGGTTGTCCCTTCACTCTTCACCAGGGCTCTCCCTTGGAATTCCTCTTAGTTGGGACACCTGAGGTAACAAACCTGAAAGGAGACCTCCCATCCCACAGATTGACGAAAAACAATTTGGACTGGGCCATATCCACAGAAAGGAAGTTTCGTTCATGGCCCATGAGGCCTCCCCACATTCCACGGCCATCGTTGATAGAAAATCCAGAGACAAAATCCTGAGCAAGTGCCTCAGACTCGCTCTTTCTTCATATCCTTAAGAGTTCTTCTCATGGATTGTGATTGGGCCTGCCATACCTACGTCCCCAAACCTAAGCTGAGTTTGTGTTTTCAGACTTCTGTCCTCAAAGTCCTGGGCCACACACCCTCCATGCTGGGGCCCCTGGAGCCACACATTAGGACAGTGCCTACCCAATCCATGAGAATTCTGCCCATTCCACTGTCCAAAATCGTACAAATTAGGGGAACTCTCCAAAGTACCCGAGGCAATCCCAATAGTGTAGGTATCCGGGTACAACAAGGGCGGTCTGACACCAGTTGAGCATCTACCTCCACTCATTCCATAGAGGGATATCGCCAGAGAAGAAGATTGAACCAGACAGGACCCTAGGCCATAATCGGATCCATTGCTTTGGTTTACAGGCATGTCTCCTCAAAAGCCTGGATTCCAATACCAGCATAAGTGGTTTCCTGAGGCACCCATCAGAACAAATCTCGTCTCCACAAGGAAACCTGTGCATGGGAGCCATGTCCAAAGCATAGGAGAATTCTTCAGGGTCCCGGTGCCACCGCCCCATTCCAAGGCCCTCATGGACACAAAAACACATTAGGACCCATCCTCAGGAAAGTCCATTTCAACTCAGCCACGCCGGTTGCTCCCGCAGAGCCATCAGATATAAACTGTCTTGTTGCTAGGAGACAATTGGAATGCGAGGCTGGCTTCCCAGGCTCCATTTTCGAACGGTGCTCTGGAGTCATTCCATATGGGATGTCCTGGAGCTGTCCAACTGGTCTCAATTGTCCAGCAGAAGGAATCCTTGAGGGGGCATCCCACAACTCCCAACGTGCGAAAACCTCAATGGCCTCGAGATTCCGCTCCCTTCATGAACGGCCGTCATGCACGGAAACTCCAACCTGAGCCAACGTCTGATCCTTGCCCTGACTTCAGATGCATGAGTATTGGTTTAGATCTGCAGGGGGTACCTGCCGTGCCCTCGCCCTGAAACCCAAGTCTAGCTTGTCTTCTCAGACTTCCGTCCTCACACTCCTGGCCCCGAAGCCCTCAAGTTTGGCAATTCCGGACCCACAATGCAGCACTCTGCCTGCCCTCTAGAAAAAAATTATTGCCTCATGAGCTGCCCAGGCACCTTCAATGAGGATAAACCTCCACAGCAGTCGACTTCACCCAAATTATATAGTCTAACTTGGGCACTAATGCACTGTCGGACACAACCTGAGCCCGGACCTCCTGACCAACACCCGGAAAGCAGACCGCACACTGAGCACATAAGACCCGCAATGGCCTTAGTTCATCATCTCTTCCCTACCTCAGTTTTCAGGTCTCAGAACCGAGACATTATCTCCAATCACTGCCCAGGGGTGAGTGTGATGCAGAAATCAGAACACCTCCTTACCCATAGTAAGAAAACTTGTGGTTGGCACGTCGTCCAACGTTCAGTGTAGGAGAAACCAGCATTCACCCTGAGGCCTCGCCCATTCTTGAGTGCGACAAGGGCATACACACGCATTGTGACCCTCAGCATGAGTCCTATACTCTAGTAAGTCCTCTCAGTTACTGGACCATTAGATGTCATAATGGGCTTGATATGTCCCTAGGCCCCAATTTTTAACCAGATTTCTGACTGTCCAGTCACCACCCCCCAGGGCTCTACTCTGGAATCCCTCATTTGGTGGGACACCTGAGGTTAAAAAGAAAACAACATCAAAAAAAAAAACAAAAACGGACATCTTCCATCCCACAGAGTGACCCCAAACGCTTTGGACTGGGCCAAACCACCAGGGAGTAAGACTCGTCCATTTCCCATGAAGTCACCCAGAAATTTCACGACCATGATTAACACGATATCCAGAGACAAAAACTTGAGCAAGAGCCTCACACTCGCCCTTTTCTCAAATCCCGAAAAGTTCTCCTCATGGTCTGTAGATAAGTCCTGCCATACCTATGACCTGAAACATAAGCCAAGTTTGTGTTTTCAGACAACTGTCCAAACAGCCCTGGCCTACACAACCTGCAGGCTCAGGCCCCTGGAGCCAAACCTGAGGACTGTACTTGCCCTCTCCAAGGGAATTGTGTGTGCCCATTCCAATGGCCACATCCCTTCTAATAGGATAAACCTCCAAAGTCCCTGATCCATCTCATTAGTGGTGGCTTCCCAGGTAAAACAGGGGCAATCTGAGCCCATCTGAGCACCTACCTGTACTCAGACCGAAAGACAGTTGTCCCCAGAGGTAAAAAGGAAAGAACAGGCCCTTAGGCACTAATCATATCCATTGCTTTGGTTTCTAGGCATCTCTCCTCAGAGGCCTGGATTTCAAAACCAGCATATGGCTGTTTCTTGACTAACCCATCAGAAAACATCTCATCTACACATGGGAAACTTGCACGTTGGAGCTGAGTCAAAGCCTCTGTTTAGGAGAACCCTACAGGGCCCCAGTGCCACCTCTTCATTCCAAGGTGTCCATACACTTAAAAGCACATTAGGACCCATCCATAGGAAAGTCCATTTCAACTCAGCCTCCTCGATTGCTCCCCCAGATCCAGCAGATCTAACTTGTCTTGTTTCTAGGAGACTATTGGAATGCGAGGTGGGCTACCCAGCCATGCATCCTTAGAACCCTGCTCAGAATCATTGGCCTGGAGCCAAACAAACAGGTCTCAATTGTCCTGCCGAAGACACTTTGCAGTTTGGAGCTTCTCACAAATCCCATCGTGGGAAAACCCCCATGGCCTCGTAATGCCACCCCTTCGTGAAGGGGCCATCAGGGACAGAAACACCAACTTGAGCAGTCGTCTGATCCTCGCCCTGACTTCAGATGCAGGAGATCTCGATTCAGGTCTGTAGATTGTGCCATCGCTGATACAAAATCCAGAGACACAAACCTGAGCAAGCGCCATAGACTCGCACTTTCTTCATATCCTGAAGAGTTCTTCTCATTGTTTGTAGATTGGGCCTGCCATACCTACGTCCCCAAACCTAAGCTGAGTTTGTGTTTTCAGACTTCTGTCCTCAAAGTCCTGGGCCACACACCCTTCAGGCTGGGCCCCATGGAGCCACACATTAGGACTGTGCCTACCAATCCATGGGAATTCTGCCCATTCCATCGTCCAAAATCGTACAAATTAGGAAAAACCTCCAAAGTCCCTGAGACCATCCCAATAGTGTAGGTCGCCCGGAACAAACAAGGGCTTTCTGACACCAGCTGATAATTTATTTACCTCCACTCATACCATAAGTAGATGTCCCCAGAGGAGAAGATTGAACCAGACAGGACCCTAGGCCATAATAGGATCCATTGCCTTGGTTTACAGGCATGTCTCCTCAAAAGCCTGATTCCATAATAGGATCCATTGCCTTGGTTTACAGGCATGTCTCCTCAAAAGCTTGATTCCCATACGAGCATAGGTTTTTTGCTGAGGCACCCAGCAGAACTCATCTCGTCTCCACAAGGAAACCTGTGCATGGGAGCCATGTCCAAAGCATAGGGTACCTCAGGGTCCCGGTGCCACCACCCCATTCCAAGGCCCTCATGGACACAAAAACACATTAGGACCCATCCTCAGGAAAGTCCATTTCAACTCAGCCACCCCGGTGCTCCCGCAGATCCATCAGATCTAAACTGTCTTGTTGCTAGGAGACAATTGGAATGCGAGGCGGGCTTCCCAGGCATCCATCCTCGAACGATGCTCTGGAGTCATTCCATATGGGATGTCCTGGAGCTGTCCAACAGGTCTCAATTGTCGCGCAGAAGGAATCCTTGAAGGGGGCATCCCACAACTCCCAACGTGGGAAAACATCAATGGCCTCGAGATTCTGCTCCCTTCATGAAGCGGCCGTCATGCACGGAAACTCCAACCTGAGCCAACGTCTGATCCTTGCCCTGACTTCAGATGCATGACTATTGGTTCAGATCTGCATGGGGTACCTGCCGTGCCCTCGACCTGAAACCCAAGTCTAGCTTGTGTTCTCAGACTTCCGTCCTCACACTCCTGGCCCCGAGGCCCTCAAGTTTGGCAATTCCGAACCCACAATGCAGCACTCTACCTGCCCTCTAGAAAAAAATTATTTCCTCATGAGCTGCCCAGGCACCTTCAATGAGGATAAACATCCACAGCACTCGACTTCACCCAAATTATATAGTCTAACCTGGGCACTAATACACTGTCGGACACAACCTGAGCCCGGACCTCCTGACCAACACCCGGAAAGCAGACCGCACACTGAGCACATAAGACCCGCCATGGCCTTAGGTCATCATCTCTTCCCTACCTCAGTTTTCAGGCCTCAGAACCGAGACATTATCTCCAATCACTGCCCAGGGATGAGTGTGATGCTGAAATCAGAACACCTATTTACCCATGGTAAAAAACCTTGTGATTGGCATGTCGTCCAACGTTCAGTTTAGGAGAAACAAGCATTCACCCTGAGGCCCCGCCCATTCTTGAGTGCGACAAGGGCATAAACACGCATGGTGACCCTCAGCATGAGTCCTGTCCTCTAGTAAGTCCTCTCAGTTACTGGACCATTAGATGTCATAATGGGCTTGATATGTCCCTAGGCCCCAATTTTTAAACAGATTTCAGATTGTCCAGTCACTCCCTCCCAGGGCTCTACTCTGGAATCCCTCATTTGGTGGGACACCTGAGGTTAAAAAGAAAACAACATCAAAAAAAAAAAAAACGGACTTCTTCCATCCCACAGAGTGACCCCAAACGCTTTGGACTGGGCCAAACCACCAGGGAGTAAGACCCGTCCATTTCCCATAAAGTCACCCAGAAATTTCACGACCATGAGTGACACGATATCCAGAGACAAAATCTTGAGCAAGAGCCTCACACTCGCCCTTTTCTCAAATCCTGAAAAGTTCTCCTCATGGTCTGTAGATAAGTCCTGCCATACCTATGACCTGAAACATAAGCCACGTTTGTGTTTTCAGACAACTGTCCAAACAGCCCAGGCCTACACAGCCTACAGGCTCAGGCCCCTGGAGCCAAACCTGAGGAATGTACTTGCCTTCTCCAAGGGAATTGTGTGTGCCCATTCCAATGGCCACATCCCTTCTAATAGGATAAACCTCCAAAGTCGCTGATCCATCTCATTAGTGGTGGCTTCCCAGGTAAAACAGGGGCAATCTGAGCCCATCTGAGCAACTACCTGTACTCAGACCCATAGACAGATGTCCCCAGAGGTAAAAAGGAAAGAACAGGCCCCTAGGCACTAATCATATCCATTGCTTTGGTTTCCAGGCATCTCTCATCAGAGGCCTGGAATTCAAAACCAGCATATGGCTGTTTCTTGACTCACCCATCAGAAAACATCTCATCTACACATGGGAAAATTGCACGTTGGAGCTGTGTCAAAGCCTCTGTTTAGGAGAACCCTACAGGGCCCCAGTGCCACCGCTTCATTCCAAGGTCTCCATAGACACAAAAGCACATTAGGACCCATCCATAGGAGAGTCCATTTCAACTAAGCCTCCTCGGTTGCTCCACCAGATCCAGCAGATCTAACCTGTCTTGTTTCTAGGAGACAATTGGAATGCGAGGTGGGCTAGCCAGCCATGCATCCTTAGAACCCTGCTCAGAATCATTGGCCTGGAGCCAAAAAACAGGTCTCAATTGTCCTGCAGAAGACACTTTGCAGTTTGGAGCTTCTCACAAATCCCATCTTGGGAAAACCCCCATGGCCTCGTGATGCCGCCCTTTCGTGAAGGGGCCATTAGGGACAGAAACACCAACTTAAGCGGTAGTCTGATCCTCGCCCTGACTTCAGATGCACGAGATCTCGATTCAGGTCTGTAGATTGTGCCATCGCTGATACAAAATCCAGAGACAAAAACCTGAGCAAGCGCCTCAGACTCGCACTTTCTTCATATCCTGAAGAGTTCTTCTCATGGTTTGTAGATCGGGCCTGCCATACCTACGTCCCCAAACGTAAGCTGAGTGTGTGTTTTCAGTCTTCTGTCCACAAAGTCCTGTGCCCCACACCCTCCAGGCTGGGGCCCCTGGAGCCACACATTAGGACTGTGCCTACCAATCCATGGGAATTCTGCCCATTCCATTGTCCAAAATCGTACAAATTAGGAGAAACCTCCAAAGTCCATGAGGCCATCCCAATAGTGTAGGTCGCCCGGAACAAACAAGGGCTGTCTGACACCAGATGATAATCTACCTCCACTCATACCATAAATGGATGTCCCCAGAGGAGAAGATTGAACCAGACAGGACCCTAGGCCATAATAGGATCCATTGCCTTGGTTTACAGGCATGTCTCCTCAAAAGCCTGAATCCAATACGAGCATAGGGGTTTTGCTGAGGCACCCAGCAGAACTCATCTCGTCTCCAAAAGGAAACCTGTGCATGGGAGCCATGTCCAAAGCATAGGGTTCTTCAGGGTCCCGGTGCCACCACCCCATTCCAAGGCCCTCATGGGCACAAAAACACATTAGGACCCATCCTCAGGAAAGTCCATTTCAACTCAGCCACCCGGGTTGCTCCCGCAGAGCCATCAGATCTAAACTGTCTTGTTGCTAGGAGACAATTGGAATGCGAGGCGGGCTTCCCAGGCATCCATCCTCGAACGGTGTTCTGGAGTCATTCCATATGGGATGTCCTGGAGCTGTCCAACAGGTCTCAATTGTTGCGCAGAAGGAATCCTTGAAGGGTGCATCCCACAACTCCCAACGTGGGAAAACCTCAATGGCCTTGAGATTCCGCTCCCTTCATGAAGTGGCCGTCATGCACGGAAACTCCAACCTGAGCCAACGTCTGATCCTCGCCCTGACTTCAGATGCATGAGTATTGGTTCAGATCTGTAGGGGGTACCTGCCGTAGCCCTCGCCCTGAAACCGAAGTCTAGTTTGTCTTCTCAGACTTCCGTCCTCACACTCCTGGCCCCGAAGCCCTCAAGTTTTGCAATTCCGGACCCACAATGCAGCACTCTGCCTGCCCTCTAGAAAAAAATTGTTGCCTCATGAGCTGCCCAGGCACCTTCAATGAGGATAAACCTCCACAGCACTCGACTTCACCCAAATTATATAGTCTAACCTGGGCACTAATGCACTGTCGGACACAACCTGAGCCCGGACCTCCTGACCAACACCCGGAAAGCAGACCGCACACTGAGCACATAAAACCCGCCATGGCCTTAGGTATCCTCTCTTCCCTGCCTCAGTTTTCAGGCCTCAGAACCGAGACATTATCTCCAATCACTGCCCAGGGGTGAGTGTGATGCAGAAATCAGAACACCTCCTTACCCATGGTAAGAAACCTTGTGGTTGGCACGTCGTCCAACGTTCAGTGTAGGAGAAACCAGCATTCACCCTGAGGCCCCGCCCATTCTTGAGTTCGACAAGCGCATAAACACGCATTGTGACCCTCATGAGTCCTGTCCTCTAGTAAGTCCTCTCAGTGACTGGACCATTAGATGTCATAATGGGCTTGATATGTCCCTAGGCGCCAATTTTTAACCAGATTTCTGATTGTCCAGTCACCCCCCCCCCCAAGGCTCTACTCTGGAATCCCTCATTTGTTGGGAGCCCTGAGGTTAAAAAGAAAACAACATAAAAAAAAAAAAAACGGACTTCTTCCATCCCACAGAGTGACCCCAAACGCTTTGGACTGGGCCAAACCACCAGGGAGTAAGACTCGTCCATTTCCCATGAAGTCACCCAGATATTTCACGACAATAAGTGACACGATATCCAGAGACAAAAACTTGAGCAAGAGCCTCACACTCGCCCTTTTCTCAAATCCCGAAAAGTTCTCCTCATGGTCTGTAGATAAGTCCTGCCATACCTATGACCTGAAACATAAGCCAAGTTTGTGTTTTCAGACAACTGTCCAAACAGACCTTGAGGAGAGCCATGCAGCAGAAGCTTGGAGTCACGTACTAGGCGAGGCTTGAGGAGAAGGGCAGGTGAATGTTTATGTGGGAGCGCTCCAGGCAACGCACAACCTGTACTGACGTATTGGGACTAGTATAAGATTAACCAGGGACCATGGGAACGGCACAAAAAAAGAGTGAACAATAAGTTTCGGGGGCTCACGTCAGTAGGCACGAGCTCCCCGCATGATCTGGATTGAAGTTATCTGTATCCCTTCTGATTGGATGTTATAGTAGTTGTGTTATGTGGTGATTGGTTGCTTTCTATCCCCTGTGTTCTATAACTTGGGGCTATAATCGGTGTACGGGTTCCTGCGGCTGAAGATTGAATAAAGAAGTTTGCCACCCACCTCGACTGCGGGTCGTTCTTGCGGGTCGAGAGCGACATCTGGTGCCGAAAACCCGGGACCCGACGCGGAGCGCAGAACGAGGATTGGGGTAAGAGCAACAAAAGGGGAAGTTGGCCACCATCTCTGTCTACGGACAGGACAGGTCTCTGGACGAGTATAGCTGTAGTTTTAAAAGTTCACGGAGACCTGGATAGCAAAAGATTTCCAGATTGGGAAACGAGCTTACTAGATATAGCATGGAAGGTCCTTTAAAGGACATTCTCAAAGCAAATGGCACGCCTTTAAAATCAAAAACAGATCGTGCCTTTTTAAAGGAAGTAGGAGAAATCGCCCCTTGGTTTATAGAGGAGGGACTTCTGAATGTGCCTCAGTGGGAACATCTAGGAGAGGATTTAAGGCAGAACCCCACCGTGAACGCCGGCACTCTTGCCGTGTGGTCCCTTGTGAAAGTATGTTTGCAGTCATCTCGGGAGCGGCTAAAACAGGTGATTCAGCAAGGAGGGGAAATATTAGAACAATTAAAGGAGGAATCCTATAAGGGCTCCTCCCAGGGCTCTGAGGCGGATAGTGAGAGTTCAGAGGGACTTCCAGATGAACTAACTCAAAATCAAAAAGGGGGTAAGGAGAAAAAGAATCCAGAGGCTTTAGGCTTACCAACAGAGGCAAAACCCATAGCTGTGAAACAACCAGAAGCAGAAATAGACCGTGCGCCGACTCCTCATTCCAGCCCCACGGCGCCACCTTATGAATGGCCCCCACCATATCGGTCAGGCTGTGCAAAAGTCTGCCATTGCTCAGACTGCACCGCGGCAAACTGGAGAGAGGTCTTAGGTCCAGGAAAAGGGTTTTTCCCAGTACTGGAAGATCAAAATCAGCAGAGATATCATCAGCCGCTAGATTTTAAACTGGTGAAACAACTTAAGGAAGCAGTTAGTGCCTACGGACCCCAGGCAGCCTTTACTGTCTCCCTTGTGGAATCGCTGGGAGCGCTCACCCTCACTCCTGAGGATTGGAGCAATTTAGCTAGAGCAGTTTTGAGCGGAGGGCAATATCTGGAATGGAAAATTCAAAATCAGGATAATTGCCAGGATACAGCGCGGAGAAATGCAGCTACGGGAAATCCCCAGTGGAACTCAGAAATGCTGACAGGCACTGGACCATATCTCGAGGCTCAGGTACAGGCCACCTACAACCCTGCCATATTTCAACAGATTGCTACAGCGGCCGTTAGGGCCTGGAAAACATTGAGGGGTGTAAATGATTTGCAAGGACAACTGTCTAGAGTAGTACAGGGGCCAAATGAGCCCTATGCTGATTTTGTGGACAGGCTGATGCAGGTTGCGGGCAGGATGTTTGGAGATACTGACTCTGCTATGTCTTTAATTAAACAATTAGCCTATGAAAATGCTAATAAATGGTGCCGTAAAGCCATTAGGCCATGGAGGGCTAAAGATCTTTCTGCCTATATCAAGGTCTGCAGAGACATTACAGGGCCAGTAATTCAGGGGCAGGTATGGCTGCAGCCTTTGCTCAGGCTATGCAAGGACAGCAAGGAGCCCACCCCCGGAAATGTTTCCAGTGCAGACAGGAGGGCCATCTAAAAAGAGACTGCCCCCAAAGAGGAGTTCCATTTGGAAAAGCCTCCCCGAATAAGCCGGCAAGGAAAAAACCTCAACTGTGTCCACGATGTAGAAAAGGAAATCATTGGGCACAAGAATGCCGATCTGTGGCGGATATACAAGGAAATCCGTTACCACCTAATAATTGGGGGAGTCCAAAAAACGAGGGGCAGGGCCCCAGCCCCCGGGGCCCGATTCAAATGTACGGGGTGGCGATGTCCCTGCCAGTCAAGCCACGATGGCTGTACCCACCCACCGATCAGGGGAGTCAATTCCTGCAGGGCCCCGGGGAGCCACAACAGGCTCCGCCGGACTTGACGTCTGTGCCACCACCCGAATGGTCTTAACACCTGAGATGGGGGTGCAGGCTGTGCCATCTGACCTGTCTGGAGGGCCTCCAAAAGGAACGGTGGGACTCCTTCTTGGCAGAAGTTCTTGTACTTTACGAGGGCTTCAGGTCCATCTGGGAGTGATTGATCCTGATTTTGAAGGGGAAGTTAAAATTCTGATATCATCTCCTAAGGGAATTAATATTATAAATCCAGGGGACAGAATTGCACAGCTTTTGATTTTGCCTAGTAATCATGAAAAATATCCCTCTACAGGCCAGACTAGAAAAGGAGGTTTCGGATCCACGGGATCCTCCCTCGCATGCCTTACTATGAGCATGAAAGAGAGACCTATGCTTAAATTAAAGATTAGAGGTAAACTATTCTGGGGACTCTTAGATACAGGAGCAGACAAAAGCATTATAAATTGTCTAGATTGGCCTAAAGCCTGGGCTCTAGTTAAAGCCAGCCAGACCCTCCGGGGACTAGGGATAGCTACCAGTCCTGATATTAGTGCTGCATCTTTGGACTGGGAGGATGAGGAAGGACATAAAGGCATTTTACAACCATATGTCTGTTCCACCCCTGTTTCTTTGTGGGGGCGCGATGTGCTGGAGCAAATGAATATCAAACTTACTACAGAAAAGTTATTCAGTGAGGCCTCCCAAAGCATGATGAGAAACATGGAATATAAGCCTGGCCAAGGGCTTGGGACCAAGGGCCAGGGAGATCCCAATCCGCCTTCTATGGGGGGTCAGGTTTTTTCCTAGCGGCCACTGAGGCAATTCGCATAACTTGGATAACACCAGAGCCGCGCTGGGTGCCTCAGTGGCCTTTAACAAAAGAAAAATTACAAGCGGCAAAAGAGCTAGTTCAAGAACAACTCAAAGCAGGACATATTCAAAAATCCACATCCCCATGGAATACACCCATATTTGTAATAAGAAAGAAATCAGGCAACTGGCGATTGCTACATGACCTACGACAGATTAATGATCAAATGCAGGTCATGGGACCCATTCAGTTAGGGCTCCCAGTCGTGAGGGCGTTGCCAAGAAACTGGCCTTCTATTGTAATTGACATCAAAGACTGTTTCTTTTCCATTCCACTACACCCTGCAGATATAGAGCGCTTTGCATTTACTCTGCCATCAATTAATCATGCTGAGCCAGATCAAAGGTATGAATGGAAAGTACTTCCTCAGGGGATGGCCAATAGCCCCACCTTGTGTCAGTTGTATGTAAGCCAAGCACTAGAGCCTTTCCGAAAAGCATTTCCAGACCTGCTTTGTTATCATTATATGGATGATATCTTGATTTGTGGGCCAAATGAGAGGTCTCTTCCTTCAGCTCTAACCTTCCTACAGGAACAGTTAGCAAAATGGGGTCTAACTATATCCCCTGAAAAAATCCAAGCAGGCGGCCTACAAAATTACCTTGGTATGCAGCTCTCTAAAACGTCAGTAAAGCCTCAGCTAATTCAAATCCGTAGAGATCACTTGCATACATTGAATGATTTCCAAAAACTTTTAGGGGACATTAACTGGATTCGACCATACATAAAAATTACTACTGCAGAGCTGAAACCTTTATTCGATATTCTGCCTGGGGACCCTGCATTCGACTCCCCAAGAGTACTCACTCCAGCTGCTATTGAATCATTACAGTTAGTTGAAAGCAGGCTAGCTTTAACAGCAGCAGATAGATGTGACCCGGAAAAGCCTATAAGTGTCATAATTATTCCATCCCCTGGATCACCCACGGGGGCCTTATGGCAAGGAGGACCCCTACTATGGATTTATCTACCCCATAATCTTAGCTGTGTCATCACCCCGTATGCTACAGCTGTAGCTACAGTGGCAAATAAAGCCTTTAAAGCCAGCATACAGGTCCTAGGGAAACTGCCCGATGTTTGCATAATCCCTTATGATAAAACCCAAATAAGCATTTTAACGCATGAAAATGACGATTGGGCCATCCTGACAGTTGCTTATCCTGTTATATTTAATAATCATTATCCCTCACACCCTCTCATTGAGTTTTATAAAAATACACCCCTTATTTGGCCTAAATCCTGTCGATTGGAGCCATTAATCGGGGCCCTCACAGTATTTACAGATGGCAGTAAAGCAGGAACTGGCGCTTATGTGGTGGAAGGAAAAATAATTCCTGTTGTTGTGCCCTCGACTTCAGCCCAGAGAACAGAATTGTTGGTGATTATGTGTGTTTTACAAAGGTTTCTAAATCAACCCTTTAATATTATCTCAGATAGCAAATATGCAGTTGCAGCCACCAGGTCTATAGAAACTGCTATTATTTCAGCCAGCCAGTCAGAAATTTCCTCCCTGCTGGCTGAATTGCAACACCTTATACTCTCCCGTGGTGCCCCTTTTTATATTGGACATCTTAGAGCACATTCAGACCTTCCAGGACCTATGGCTGAGGGAAACCGAATGGCTGATTCAGCTGCGCGCTTTTATGTTTGTAATGCTCTAGAAGATGCTAAAAGATATCATGATAAATGGCATGTGAATGCCCAAACATTAAAGGCACGCTTTCATATCTCCAGAGCTGACGCACGAGATATCGTAAAGTCTTGTGGCAATTGTGTGGTACACTTGCCCATGCCCTCCTTCGGGGTAAATCCTAAGGGACTATTGCCCAACCATCTGTGGCAAATGGATGTAACACATATACCTTCTTTTGGGCAACAAAAATGCGTTCATGTGAGTGTGGATACCTGCTCAGGGGTCGTTAGCGCAACCCCCCTGCGAGGAGAAAATGTTAAAAACGTGATATCTCATTGCCTGCGCAGCTTTGCCTGCTGGGGAGTGCCTAAACAATTAAAGACAGACAATGCTCCTGCTTATACTTCTAAAAGCTTTTCAAACTTTCTAGCCTGTTATGATATTCACCATGTTACAGGCATTCCTTATAACCCTCAAGGCCAGGGTGTCATAGAGCGCACTCACCTGACCTTTAAAACTACCTTGCAAAAAATACAAAAAGGGGGAATTGGAGAGGAGCATCACACGCCTACAGACCTTACCAACTTGACCACTTTTATTTTAAATTTTCTCACACTTGACAAAGACGGCGTTTCAGCCGCAGAGCGCCATTGGGGCCAACAGAAAACGCAACAATCTATGGTGAAGTGGAAGGATGTCCTTACTGGTTCATGGAAGGGCCCTGACCCGGTGCTCCGGTGGCACCGAGGTTCCCTTTGTGTTTTTCCACAGGATGCGCCTGTCCCGCTCTGGGTGCCGGAACGTCTCACCAGGCTGGTGGCCGTGGAACCTGTGGAAGATGCTGCTACTGCGGATGACAGTGATGATGATCATCCTGCAGCCTGCCCCCGGGGACCTGGAACCGACCCAACTGCCGCCGAGGCAGAAGATCACCAAGCTTCGACTCCTTCCTCAAATGACTCAGTCTAAAGCGCAATTTTCTCTTTTGGACTTGTACCTGTCATTACTGTTCATTTGTATGCAAGTGTTAACGGTTCAAGGCTCTGTATACTGGGCATACGTTCCTGATCCGCCTTTACTGCAACCTGTAAGTTGGGAAATGAGTTCTGTCCCTGTCTATGTTAATGATACTGTTTTACTAGGATCCCCTTCCTCAGTACATATACAGCCGCAACAGGCGAATATTTCTTATAAGGGCTATTCTGACATGTATCCTATGTGCTTCTCCATGAATGGTAGACGATCACATTGCTTGTGGGTGTTTACACTAGTTTATTATGATGATGTGACTATAGCAGGGGTAACTGCTGGCCATGCAACATCAATAGGTAAGATTCCCCGGGATATCCCATTATGTGCAGCTCAGTTGGGAATATCTAAAGGAATAGACGTTCCCTGGAGGTTATGTGTGGAAAAGAAGGCCACTGCTTACACCCTTGAGGAGGGATTTACACTTTTAGATTGGGGATCTAGGGCACCTACCCAGGCTTTTAAGCCAAAGGTACCTCCTATACTTGCTCCGCCAAGAGGGTATCCAGTACAAACGGAAATATGGAAGCTTTTAGCCGCTTTTGGAAAAGCAACCCATTGGAACAAGGAAGCCCAAGATCTAGAGGATAGATACCCTCAAGCGTGTGTGCCTAGACCTTTTATGCTGCTAGTAGAGGATCTCACCATTAAAAAAGATAAAGCTACATATCACCTGCTCTGTCCGAATTGTACTTTAACTAACTGCATTCAGGGTGTCTCGGTAGATGATGGTGTATTAGTAGTTCGACAACCCCCCTTTATCATGCTTCCTGTTAATATATCTAAGCCATGGTACTCTAACCCTGGGTTAGAATTGTGGGATCGGGTACAGAATGCCCTTAGTCGGCCTAGACGAGAATTAGGATTGTTGATCTTAGGTATAGTTTCTCTTATAACAATAATTGCTACAACTGTTACTGCATCTATTTATTTAACTCAAGCAGTGCAAGCTGCAGATACTGTAGATCATCTGGCACATAATACTTCTCTGGCCTTGGGAACACAAGAGGATATAGACAAAAGGGTTGAAACCAGACTAAATGCCTTATATGATGCTGTGAAGTTTCTGGGGGACGAACGTCAAAGTTTGAAATTGCGAACTAGGATCCAATGCCATAGTGACTACCACTGGATCTGTGTCACCCCCAAGCGCTATAATGTCACAGAAACTTCCTGGGGTCGAGTGTTGTACCACCTTGAAGGGGCATGGTCTAACTCTAATGTGTCCCTTGACTTGCTGCAGTTACATCAAGAGATTTTGAATATTGCAGAAGCTCCGCATGCCAAGCTGCCCGTGGCTCAGCTTGCTGACAATTTTGTAAATTCGCTATTTTCTCATATTCCTTTGCTATCACGTACTTGGTATGCTATAGGCTCTATTATAGGAGTGTTAATACTTATGCTTTTATTCATGTGCCTCTTTCCCTGTGTGGTGAAATTCATGCTTGCAGAATTATATAAAGTGCGAGCCATTGTGCGGAATCAGCAACGAGCTGCTCGTGACAAAACTACACGGCAACCTTGATTATGGGTTGCTCCCACCATAGCTAGTACCCTGCTGCCTCAAGCGTCTCAAAACTGGCTTTGCTGCCTAAAAGGATGCCTCCCCCTGAATATGGCTCTGTATGCTGGGTCGGTAGCCAAAGACGGGTAAGACTGGTCCCTCACCATAGCAACCTAAGACAGGGGCTCCTCGGTGAAGGGGAGTACCCGATGACGGGTAAGCATGTGTGTTGAGGATTGGCAACCTAAGACAGGCACGATCCATGCCATGTAATAAATAAAAAAGGGGGAGCTGTGGAGAGCCATGCAGCAGAAGCTGGGAGTCACGTACTAGGCGAGGCTTGAGGAGAAGGGCAGGTGAATGTTTATGTGGGAGCGCTCCAGGCAACGCACAACCTCTACTGAAGTATCGGGACTAGTATAAGATTAACCAGGGACCATGGGAACGACACAAAAACAGAGTGAACAATAAGTTTCAGGGGCTCACGTCAGTAGGCACGAGCTCCCCGCATGATCTGGATTGAAGTCATCTGTATCTCTTCTGATTGGATGTTATAGTAGTTGTGTTATGTGGTGATTGGTTGCTTTCTATTCACTGTGTTCTATAACTTGGGGCTATAATCGGTGTACGGGGTCCCGGGGCTAAGATTGAATAAAGAAGTTTGCCACCCACCTCGTCTGCGGGTCGTTCTTGCAAGTCGAGAGCGACAGACCTGGCCTACACAACCTACAGGCTCAGGCCCCTGGAGCCAAACCTGAGGACTGTACTTGCCCTCTCCAAGGGAATTGTGTGTGCCCATTCCAATGGCCACATCCCTTCTAATAGGATAAACCTCCAAGGTCCCTGATCCATCTCATTAGTGGTGGCTTCACAGGTAAAACAGGGGCAATCTGAGCCCATCTGAGCACCTAGCTGTACTCAGACCCATAGACAGATGTCCCCAGAGGTAAAAAGGAAAGAACAGGCCCTAGGCACTAATCATATCCATTGCTTTTGTTTCCAGGCATCTCTCCTCAGAGGCCTGGATTTAAAAACCAGCATATGGCTGTTTCATGACTCACCCATCAGAAAACATCTCATCTACACATGGGAAACTTGCACGTTGGAGCTGTGTCAAAGCCGCTGTTTAGGAGAACCCTTCAGGGCCCCAGTGCCACCGCTTCATTCCAAGGTCTCCATAGACACAAAAGCACATTAGGACCCATCCATAGGAGAGTCCATTTCAACTAAGCCTCCTCGGTTGCTCCACCAGATCCAGCAGATCTAACCTGTCTTGTTTCTAGGAGACAATTGGAATGCGAGGTGGGCTACCCAGCCATGCATCCTTAAAACCCTGCTCAGAATCATTGGCCTGGAGCCAATCAATAGAAATCAATTGTCCTGCAGAAGTCACTTTGCAGTTTGGAGCTTCTCAAAATCCCATCGTGGGAAAACCCCCATGGCCTCTTAATGCCCCCCCTTCGTGAAGGGGCCATCAGGGACAGAAACACCAACTTGAGATATCGACTGATCCTCGACTTGACTTCAGATGCAAGAGAAGTCGATTCAGGTCTGTAGATTCTACCATCGCTGATACAAAATCCAGAGACAAAAACCTGAGCAAGCGCCTCAGACTCGCACTTTCTTCATATCCTAAAGAGTTCTTCTCATGGTTTGTAGATCGGGCCTGCCATACCTACGTCCCCAAACCTAAGTTGAGTTTGTGTTTTCAGACTTCTGTCCTCAAATTCCTGGGCCACAAACCCTCCAGGCTGGGGCACCTGGAGCCACACATTAGGACTGTGCCTACCAATCCATGGGAATTCTGCCCATTCCATGGTCCAAAATCGTACAAATTAGGAGAAACCTCCAAAGTCCCTGAGGTCATCCCAATAGTGTAGGTCGCCCGGAACAAACAAGGGCTGTCTGACACCAGCTGATAATCGACCTCCACTCATACCATAGTTGGATGTCCCTAGAGAAGAATATTGAACCAGACAGGACCCTAGGCCATATTAAGATCCATTGCTTTGGGTTACGGGCATGTGTCCTCAAAAGCCTGATTCCAATACGAGCATAGGGGTTTTCCTGAGGCACCCATCAGTACTCATCTCGTCTCCACAAGGAAACCTGTGCATGGGAGCCATGTCCAAAGCTTAGGAGAGTACTTCAGGTTCCCGGTGCCACCGCCCCATTCCAAGGCCCTCATGGACACAAAAACACATTAGGACCCATCCTCAGGAAAGTCCATTTCAACTCAGCGACCCTGGTTGCTCCGGCAGAGCCATCAACTCTAAAATGTCTTGTTGCTAGGAGACAATTGGAATGGGAGGCGGGCTTCCCAGGCATCCATCCGCGAATGGTGCTCTGGAGTCATTCTATATGGGATGTCCTGGAGCTGCCCAACAGGTCTCAATTGTCCCGCAGAAGGAATCCTTGAAGGGGGCATCCCACAACTCCCAACGTGGGAAAACCTCAATGGCCTCGAGATTCCGCTCCCTTCATGAAGCGGCCGTCATGCACAGAAACTCCAACCTGAGCCAACGTCTGATCCTCGCCCTGACTTCAGATGCATGAGATATTGGTTCAGATCTGCAGGGGGTACCTGCCGTGCCCTCGCCCTGAAACCCAAGTCTACCTTGTCTTCTCACACTTCCGTCCTCACACTCCTGGCCCCGAAGCCCTCAAGTTTGGCAATTCGGAACCCACAATGCAGCACTCTGCCTGCCCTCTAGAAAAAAAATTAGTGCCTCATGAGCTGCCCAGGCACCTTAAATGAGGATAAACCTACACAGCACTCGACTTTACCGAAATAATATAGTCTAACCTGGGCACTAATGCACTGTCGAACACAACCTGAGCTAGGACCACCTGACCAACACCCAGAAAGCTGACCGCACACTGAGCACATAAAACCCGCCATGGCCTTAGGTATCCTCTCTTCTGTACCTCAGTTTTCAGGTTTCAGAACCGAGACCATATTTCCAAACACTGCCCAGGGGTGAGTGTGATGCAGAAATCAGAACTCCTCCTTACCCATGGCAAGAACCCTTGTGGTTGGCACGTTGTCCAACGTTCAGTTTAGGAGAAACCAGCATTCACCCTGAGGCCCCGCCCATTCTTGAGTGCGACGAGGGCATACACACGCATTGTGACCCACAGCATGAGTCCTGTCCTCTAGTAAGTCCTCTTAGTGGCTGGACCATTAGATGTCATAATGGGCTTGACATGTCCCTAGGCCCCAATTTTTAACCAGATTTCTGATTGTCCAGTCGCCCCTCCCCAGGGCTCTGCTCTGGAATCCCTCATTTGGTGGGACACCTGAGGTTAAAAAAGAAAACAACAACAACAACAACAACAACAACAAACGGACTTCCTCCAGCCCACAGAATGACCCCAAACTCTTTGGACGGGACCCAACCAGCAGAGAGTAAGACTCGTCCATTTCCCATGAAGTCACCCAGAAATTCCACGACCAAGAATGACACGATATCCAGAGACAAAAACTTGAGCAGGAGCCTCACACTCGCCCTTCTTTCAAATCCCGAAGAGTTCTCCTCATGGTCTGTAGATCAGTCCTGCCATACCTATGACCCGAAACATAAGCCGAGTTTGTGTTTTCTGACAACTGTCCAAACAGCCCTGGCCTACACAACCTACAGGCTCAGGCCCCTGGAGCCAAACCTGAGGACTGTACTTGGCCTCTCCAATGGAATTGTGTGTGCCCATTCCAAAGGCCTCAACCCTCCTAATAGGATAAACCACTTAAGTCCCTGATCCAGGGACAATCTGAGCCCAACTGAGCACCTACCTGCACTCAGACCCATAGACAGATGTCCCCAGAGGTAAAAAGGAAAGAACAGGACCCTAGGCACTAATCAGATCCATTGCTTTGGTTTCCAGGCATCTCTCCTCAGAGGCATGGATTTCAAAAGCAGCATATAGCTGTTTCTTGACTCACCCATCAGAAACCATCTCATCTACACATGGGAAACTTGCACGTTGGAGCTGTGTCAAAGCCTCTCTTTAGGAGAACCCTTTAGGGCCCCAGTGCCACCGCTTCATTCCAAGGTCTCCATAAACACGAAAGCAAATTAGGACCCATCCCCAGGGGTGTCCATTTCAACTCAGAGTCCTCGGTTCTTCCTCACACATCCAGGAGATCTAACCTGTATTGCTGCTAGGAGACAATTGGAATGCGAGGTGGGCTACCCAGCCATCCATCCTTAGAACCCTGCTCAGAATCATTGGCCTGGAGCCAAACAACAGGTCTCAATTGTTCTGCAGAAGACTCGCTGCACTTTGGAGCTTCTCACAACTCCCATCGTGGGAAAACCCCCATGGCCTCGTGATGCCCCCCCATTCATGAAGGGGCCATCAGGGACAGAAACTCCAACCTGAGCGATCGTCTGATCCTCGCCCTTTCTTCAGATGCACGAGATTTCAATTCAGGTCTGTAGATTGTGCCTGCCATGGCCTCACCCAGAAACCTAAGCCTAGCTTGTGTTCTCAGACTTTTGTCGTCAGACTACTGGCCCACAAGCCCTCCAGTTTGGCAATCCAGAACTACAATGCAGCACTCTTCCTGCCCTCCAGAAGAAAAACATTGTCCTCTGGGGCTAACCAGTAACCCCAAATGAGGATCAACCTGCACCGACCTTGGCTGTACCCCAAATACATAGGCTGACCAGGGCACTAATGTCCTTTCTGGCACAGCCTGAGCCTGGACCCCCTGGCCCCTCCCAGACAGCTGGCCGCACACTGAGCACATCGAGCCGCCATGGCCTTCGGTCGTCATCTCTTCCCAACCTCGGTTTTCAGGTTTCAGAACCTAGACATTATCTCCTATCACTGACCAGGGTTGAAGGTGATGCAGAAATAAGAACTCCTTCCCCATGGCAAGAAACCTTGTGGTTGGCATGCTGTCCAACGTTCAGAGTAGTTGAAACCAGTGTGGCCCATGAGGCCCCGCCCATGCTCACGGGCCACATTGGTCACAAACACACATTGTGACCCTCAGGCTGAGCCCAGTCCTCAAGTAAGGCCACTCAGTGGCTGGATGAAGAGATAGCATATTGGGCTTGCCATGCCCCTAGGCCCCAATTTTTAACCATAGTTCGGGTTGTCCCTTCAGTCTTCCCCACGGCTTTGCTTTGGAATTCCTCTTTTGGTGGGACACCTGAGGTAAAAAAACTAAAAGGAGTCCTCCCATCCCACAGATTGACGAAAAGCAATTGGGAATCGGGCCAAATCCTCAGAGAGGAAGATTCGTCCATGGCCCATGAGGCCTCCCCGACATTCCACGGCCATCGCTGATACAAAATCCAGAGACAAAAGCCTGAGCAAGCACCTCAGACTCGTACTTTCTTCATATCCTGAAGAGTTTTTCTCATGGTTTGTAGATCGGGCCTGCCATACCTCCGTCCCCAAACCTAAGTTGAGTTTGTGTTTTCAGACTTCTGTCCTCAAAGTCTTGGGCCACACACCCTCCAGGCTGGGCCCCTGGAGCCACACATTAGGACTGTGCCTACCAATCCATGGGAATTCTGCCCATTCCATGGTCCAAAATCGTACAAATTAGGAGAAACCTCCAAAGTCCCTGAGGTCATCCCAATAGTGTAGGTCGCCCGGAACAAACAAGGGCTGTCTGACACCAGCTGATAATCGACCTCCACTCATACCATAGTTGGATGTCCCTAGAGAAGAAGATTGAACCAGACAGGACCCTAGGCCATATTAAGATCCATTGCTTTGGGTTACGGGCATGTGTCCTCAAAAGCCTGATTCCAATACGAGCATAGGGGTTTTCCTGAGGCACCCATCAGAACTCATCTCGTCTCCACAAGGAAACCTGTGCATGGGAGCCATGTCCAAATCTTAGGAGAGTACTTCAGGGTCCCGGTGCCACCGCCCCATTCCAAGGCCCTCATGGACACAAAAACACATTAGGACCCATCCTCAGGAAAGTCCATTTCAATTCAGCCACCCTGGTTGCTCCGGTAGAGCCATCAACTCTAAACTGTCTTGTTGCTAGGAGACAATTGGAATGGGAGGCGGGCTTCCCAGGCATCCATCCGCGAACGGTGCTCTGGAGTCATTCCATATGGGATGTCCTGGAGCTGCCCATCAGGTCTCAATTGTCCCTCAGAAGGAATCCTTGAAGGGGGCATCCCACAACTCCCAATGTGGGAAAACCTCAATGGCCTCGAGATTCCGCTCCTTTCATGAAGCGGCCGTCATGCACAGAAACTCCAACCTGAGCCAACATCTGATCCTTGCCCTGACTTCAGATGCATGAGATATTGGTTCAGATCTGCAGGGGGTACCTGCCGTGCCCTCGCCCTGAAACCCAAGTCTACCTTGTCTTTTCACACTTCCGTCCTCATACTCCTGGCCCAAAAGCCCTCAAGTTTGGCAATTCCGAACCCACAATGCAGCACTCTGCCTGCCCTCTAGAAAACAAATTAGTGCCTCACGAGCTGCCCAGGAACGTTAAATGAGGATCAACCTACACAGCACTCGACTTTACCGAAATTATATAGTCTAAACTGGGCACTAATGCTCTGTCGAACACAACCTGAGCCCGGATCTCCTGACCAACACCGAGAAAGCTGACTGCACACTGAGCACATAAAACCCGCCATGGCCTTAGGTATCCTCTCTTCTGTACCTCAGTTTTCAGGCTTCAGAACCGAGACCTTATCTCCAATCACTGACCAGGGGTGAGTGTGATGCAGAAATCAGAACTCCTCATTACCCATGGCAAGAACCCTTGTGGTTGGCACTTTGTCCAACGTTCAGTGAAGGAGAAACCAGCATTCACACTGAGGCCCCGCCCATTCTTGAGTGCGACGAGGGCATACACACGCATTGTGACCCACAGCATGAGTCCTGTCCTCTAGTAAGTCCTCTTTGTGGCTGGACAATTAGATGTCATAATGGGCTTGACAAGTCCCTAGGCCCCAATTTTTAACCAGATTTCTGATTGTCCAGTCGCCCCTCCCCAGGGCTCTGCTCTGGAATCCCTCATTTGGTGGGACACCTGAGGTTAAAAAAGAAAACAACAACAACAACAACAACAACAACAACAACAAGAACAAAAAACGGACTTCTTCCAGCCCACAGAATGACCCCAAACTCTTTGGACAGGGCCAAACCACCAGAGGGTAAGACTCGTCCATTTCCCATGAAGTCACCCAAAAATTCCACGACCATGAGTGACACGATATCCAGAGACAAAAACTTGAGCAGGAGCTTCACACTCACCCTTGTTTCAAATCCCGAAAGGTTCTCCTCATGGTCTGTAGATCAGTCCTGCCATACCTATGACCCGAAACATAAGCGGAGTTTGTGTTTTCAGACAACTGTCCAAACAGACCTGGCCTACAAAACCAACAGGCTCAGGCCCCTGGAGCCAAACCTGAGGACTGTACTTGGCCTCTCCAAGGGAATTGTGTGTGCCCATTCCAATGTCCTCAACCCTCCTAATAGGATAAACCTCAAAAGTCCCTGATCCAGGGACAATCTGAGCCCAACTGAGCACCTACCTGCACTCAGACCCATAGACAGATGTCCCCACAGGTAAAAAGGAAAGAACAGGACCCTAGGCACTAATCAGATCCATTGCTTTGGTTTCCAGGCATCTCTCCTCAGAGGCCTGGATTTCAAAAGCAGCATATAGCTGTTTCTTGACTCACCCATCAGAAAATATCTCATCTACACATGGGAAACTTGCACGTTGGAGCTGTGTCAAAGCCTCTGTTTAGGAGAACCCTTTAGGGCCCCAGTGCCACCGCTTCATTCCAAGGTCTCCATAGACACAAAAGCACTTTAGGACCCATCCCCAGGGGTGTCCATTTCAACTCAGCGTCCTCGGTTGCTCCCCACACATCCAGGAGATCTAACCTGTCTTGTTGCTAGGAGACAATTGGAATGCGAGGTGGGCTACCCAGCCATCCATCCTTAGAACCCTGCTCAGAATCATTGGCCTGGAGCCAAACAACAGGTCTCAATTGTTCTGCAGAAGACTCTCTGCACTTTGGAGATTCTCACAACTCCCATCGTGGGAAAACCTCCATGGCCTCGTGATGCCCCCCCATTCAAGAAGGGGCCATCAGGGACAGAAACTCCAACCTGAGCGATCGTCTGATCCTCGCCCTGTCTTCAGATACACGAGATCTCAATTCAGGTCTATAGATTGTGCCTGCCATGGCCTAACCCAGAAACCTAAGCCTAGCTTGTGTTCTCAGACGTTTGTCGTCAGACTAATGGCCCACAAGCCCTCCAGTTTGGCAATCCAGAACTACAATGCAGCACTCTTCCTGCCCTCCAGAAGAAAAACATTGTCCTCTGGGGCTACCCAGTAACCCCAAATGAGGATCAACCTGCACCGACCTTGGCTGTACCCCCAATACATAGGCTGACCAGGGCACTAATGTCCTTTCTGACACAGCCTGAGCCTGGACCCCCTGGCCCCTCCCAGACAGCTGGCCGCACACTGAGCACATCGAGCCGCCATGGCCTTCGGTCGTCATCTCTTCCCAACCTCGGTTTTCAGGTTTCAGAACCTAGACCTTATCTCCTATCACTGACCAGGGTTGAAGGTGATGCAGAAATCAGAACTCCTTCCCCATGGCAAGAAACCTTGTGGTTGGCATGCTGTCCAACGTTCAGAGTAGTTGAAACCAGTGTGGCCCATGAGGCCCTGCCCATGCTCGCGGGCCACATTGGTCACAAACACACATTGTGACCCTCGGGCTGAGCCCAGTCCTCAAGTAAGGCCACTCAGTGGCTGGATGAAGAGATAGCATATTGGGCTTGCCATGCCCCTAGGCCCCAATTTTTAACCATAGTTCGGGTTGTCCCTTCAGTCTTCCCCACGGCTTTGCTTTGGAATTCCTCTTTTGGTGGGACACCTGAGGTAACAAAACTGAAAGGAGTCCTCCCATCCCACAGATTGACGAAAAGCAATTGGGAATCGGGCCAAAGCCTCAGAGAGGAAGATTCGTCCATGGCCCATGAGGCCACCCCGACATTCCACGGCCATCGCTGATACAAAATCCAGAGACAAAAGCCTGAGCAAGCACCTCAGACTCGCACTTTCTTCATATCCTGAAGAGTTTTTCTCATGGTTTGTAGATCAGGCCTGCCATACCTACGTCCCCAAACCTAAGTTGAGTTTGTGTTTTCAGACTTCTGTCCTCAAAGTCTTGGGCCACACACCCTCCAGGCTGGGCCCCTAGAGCCACACATTAGGACTGTGCCTACCAATCCATGGGAATTCTGCCCATTCCATGGTCCAAAATCGTACAAATTAGGAGAAACCTCCAAAGTCCCTGAGGTCATCCCAATAGTGTAGGTCGCCCGGAACAAACAAGGGCTGTCTGACACCAGCTGATAATCGACCTCCACTCATACCATAGTTGGATGTCCCTAGAGAAGAATATTGAACCAGACAGGAACCTAGGCCATATTAAGATCCATTGCTTTGGGTTACGGGCATGTGTCCTCAAAAGCCTGATTACAATACGAGCATAGGGGTTTTGCTGAGGCATCCATCAGAACTCATCTCGTCTCCACAAGGAAACCTGTGTATGGGAGCCATGTCCAAAGCTTAGGAGAGTACTTCAGGGTCCTGGTGCCACCGCCCCATTCCAAGGCCCTCATGGACACAAAAACACATTAGGACCCATCCTCAGGAAAGTCCATTTCAACTCAGCCACCCTGGGTGCTCCGGTAGAGCCATCAACTCTAAACTGTCTTGTTGCTAGGAGACAATTGGAATGGGAGGCGGGCTTCCCAGGCATCCATCCGCGAACGGTGCTCTGGAGTCATTCCATATGGGATGTCCTGGAGCTGTCCAACAGGTCTCAATTGTCCCGCAGAAGGAATCCTTGAAGGGGGCATCCCACAACTCCCAATGTGGGAAAACCTCAATGGCCTCGAGATTCCGCTCCTTTCATGAAGCGGCCGTCATGCACAGAAACTCCAACCTGAGCCAACGTCTGATCCTCGCCCTGACTTCAGATGCATGAGATATTGGTTCAGATCTGCAGGGGGTACCTGCCGTGCCCTCGCCCTGAAACCCAAGTCTACCTTGTCTTTTCACACTTCCATCCTCATACTCCTGGCCCAAAAGCCCTCAAGTTTGGCAATTCCGGACCCACAATGCAGCACTCTGCCTGCCCTCTAGAAAACAAATTAGTGCCTCATGAGCTGCCCAGGAACGTTAAATGAGGATCACCCTACACAGCACTCGACTTTACCGAAATTATATAGTCTAACCTGGGCACTAATGCTCTGTCGAACACAACCTGAGCCCGGATCTCCTGACCAACACCGAGAAAGCTGACTGCACACTGAGCACATAAAACCCGCCATGGCCTTAGGTATCCTCTCTTCTGTACCTCAGTTTTCAGGCTTCAGAACCGAGACCTTATCGCCAATCACTGCCCAGGGGTGAGTGTGATGCAGAAATCAGAACTCCTCCTTACTCATGGCAAGAACCCTTGTGGTTGGCACTTTGTCCAACGTTCAGTGAAGGAGAAACCAGCATTCACACTGAGGCCCCACCCATTCTTGAGTGCGACGAGGGCATACACACGCATTGTGACCCACAGCATGAGTCCTGTCCTCTAGTAAGTCCTCTTTGTGGCTGGACAATTAGATGTCATAATGGGCTTGACATGTCCCTAGGCCCCAATTTTTAACCAGATTTCTGATTGTCCAGTCGCCCCTCCCCAGGGCTCTGCTCTGGAATCCCTCATTTGGTGGGACACCTGAGGTTAAAAAAGAAAACAACAACAACAACAACAACAACAACAACAAGAACAAAAAACGGACTTCTTCCAGCCCACAGAATGACCCCAAACTCTTTGGACAGGGCCAAACCACCAGAGAGTAAGACTCGTCCATTTCCCATGAAGTCACCCAAAAATTCCACGACCATGAGTGACACGATATCCAGAGACAAAAACTTGAGCAGGAGCTTCACACTCACCCTTCTTTCAAATCCCGAAAGGTTCTCTTCATGGTCTGTAGATCAGTCCTGCCATACCTATGACCCGAAACATAAGACAAGTTTGTGTTTTCAGACAACTGTCCAAACAGCCCTGGCCTACACAACCTACAGGCTCAGGCCCCTGGAGCCAAACCTGAGGACTGTACTTGGCCTCTCCAAGGGAATTGTGTGTGCCCATTCCAATGTCCTCAACCCTCCTAATAGGATAAACCTCAAAAGTCCCTGATCCAGGGACAATCTGAGCCCAACTGAGCACCTACCTGCACTGAGACCCATAGACAGATGTCCCCAGAGGTAAAAAGGAAAGAACAGGACCCTAGGCACTAATCAGATCCATTGCTTTGGTTTCCAGGCATCTCTCCTCAGAGGCCTGGATTTCAAAAGCAGCATATAGGTGTTTCTTGACTCACCCATCAGAAAATATCTCATCTACACATGGGAAACTTGCACGTTGGAGCTGTGTCAAAGCCTCTATTTAGGAGAACCCTTTAGGGCCCCAGTGCCACCGCTTCATTCCAAGGTCTCCATAGACACAAAAGCACTTTAGGACCCATCCCCAGGGGTGTCCATTTCAACTCAGCGTTCTCGGTTGCTCCCCACAGATCCAGGAGATCTAACCTGTCTTGTTGCTAGGAGACAATTGGAATGCGAGGTGGGCTACCCAGCCATCCATCCTTAGAACCCTGCTCAGAATCATTGGCCTGGAGCCAAACAACAGGTCTCAATTGTTCTGCAGAAGACTCTCTGCACTTTGGAGCTTCTCACAACTCCCATCGTGGGAAAACACCCATGGCCTCGTGATGCCCCCCATTCATGTAGGGGCCATCAGGGACAGAAACTCCAACCTGAGCTATCGTCTGATCCTCGCCCTGTCTTCAGATACACAAGATCTCAATTCAGGTCTGTAGATTGTGCCTGCCATGGCCTAACCCAGAAACCTAAGCCTAGCTTGTGTTCTCAGACGTTTGTCGTCAGTCTAATGGCCCACAAGCCCTCCAGTTTGGCAATCCAGAACTACAATGCAGCACTCTTCCTGCCCTCCAGAAGAAAAACATTGTCCTCTGGGGCTACCCAGTAACCCCAAATGAGGATCAACCTGCACCGACCTTGGCTGTACCCCCAATACATAGGCTGACCAGGGCACTAATGTCCTTTCTGACACAGCCTGAGCCTGGACCCCCTGGCCCCTCCCAGACAGCTGGCCGCACACTGAGCACATCGAGCCGCCATGGCCTTAGGTGTCATCTCTTCCCAACCTCGGTTTTCAGGTTTCAGAACCTAGACCTTATCTCCTATCACTGACCAGGGTTGAAGGTGATGCAGAAATCAGAACTCCTTCCCCATGGCAAGAAACCTTGTGGTTGGCATGCTGTCCAACGTTCAGAGTAGTTGAAACCAGTGTGGCCCATGAGGCCCCGCCCATGCTCACGGGCCACATTGGTCACAAACACACATTGTGACCCTCAGGCTGAGCCCAGTCCTCAAGTAAGGCCACTCAGTGGCTGGATGAAGAGATAGCATATTGGGCTTGCCATGCCCCTAGGCCCCAATTTTTAACCATAGTTCGGGTTGTCCCTTCAGTCTTCCCCACGGCTTTGCTTTGGAATTCCTCTTTTGGTGGGACACCTGAGGTAACAAAACTGAAAGGAGTCCTCCCATCCCACAGATTGACGAAAAGCAATTGGGAATCGGGCCAAATCCTCAGAGAGGAAGATTCGTCCATGGCCCATGAGGCCTCCCCGACATTCCACGGCCATCGCTGATACAAAATCCAGAGACAAAAGCCTGAGCAAGCACCTCAGACTCGCACTTTCTTTATATCCTGAAGAGTTTTTCTCATGGTTTGTAGATCGGGCCTGCCATACCAACGTCCCCAAACCTAAGTTGAGTTTGTGTTTTCAGACTTCTGTCCTCAAAGTCTTGGGCCACACACCCTCCAGGCTGGAACTCTAGAGCCACACATTAGGACTGTGCCTACCAATCCATGGGAATTCTGCCCATTCCATGGTCGAAAATCGTACAAATTAGGAGAAACCTCCAAAGTCCCTGAGGTCATCCCAATAGTGTAGGTCGCCCGGAACAAACAAGGGCTGTCTGACACCAGCTGATAATCGACCTCCACTCATACCATAGTTGGATGTCCCTAGAGAAGAATATTGAACCAGAAAGGACCCTAGGCCATATTAAGATCCATTTCTTTGGGTTACGCGCATGTGTCCTCAAAAGCCTGATTCCAATACGAGCATAGGGGTTTTCCTGAGGCACCCATCAGAACTCATCTCGTCTCCACAAGGAAACCTGTGCATGGGAGCCATGTCCAAAGCTTAGGAGAGTACTTCAGGGTCCCGGTGCCACCGCCCCATTCCAAGGCCCTCATGGACACAAAAACACATTAGGACCCATCCTCAGGAAAGTCCATTTCAACTCAGCCACCCTGGTTGCTCCGGTAGAGCCATCAACTCTAAACTGTCTTGTTGCTAGGAGACAATTGGAATGGGAGGCGGGCTTCCCAGGCATCCATCCGCGAACGGTGCTCTGGAGTCATTCCTTATGGGATGTCCTGGAGCTGTCCAACAGGTCTCAATTGTCCCGCAGAAGGAATCCTTGAAGGGGGCATCCCACAACTCCCAACGTGGGAAAAACTCAATGGCCTCGAGATTCCTCTCCCTTCATGAAGCGGCCGTCATGCACAGAAACTCCAACCTGAGCCAACGTCTGATCCTCGCCCTGACTTCAGATGCATGAGATATTGGTTCAGATCTGCAGGGGGTACCTGCCGTGCCCTCGCCCTGAAACCCAAGTCTACCTTGTCTTTTCACACTTCCGTCCTCATACTCCTGGCCCAAAAGCCCTCAAGTTTGGCAATTCCGGACCCACAATGCAGCACTCTGCCTGCCCTCTAGAAAACAAATTAGTGCCTCATGAGCTGCCCAGGAACGTTAAATGAGGATCACCCTACACAGCACTCGACTTTACCGAAATTATATAGTCTAACCTGGGCACTAATGCTCTGTCGAACACAACCTGAGCCCGGATCTCCTGACTAACATCGAGAAAGCTGACTGCACACTGAGCACATAAAACCCGCCATGGCCTTAGGTATCCTCTCTTCTGTACCTCAGTTTTCAGGCTTCAGAACCGAGACCTTATCTCCAATCACTGCCCAGGGGTGAGTGTGATGCAGAAATCAGAACTCCTCCTTACCCATGGCAAGAACCCTTGTGGTTGGCACTTTGTCCAACGTTCAGTGAAGGAGAAACCAGCATTCACACTGAGGCCCCGCCCATTCTTGAGTGCGACGAGGGCATACACACGCATTGTGACCCACAGCATGAGCCCTGTCCTCTAGTAAGTCCTCTTTGTGGCTGGACAATTAGATGTCATAATGGGCTTGACATGTCCCTAGGCCCCAATTTTTAACCAGATTTCTGATTGTCCAGTCGCCCCTCCCCAGGGCTCTGCTCTGGAATCCCTCATTTGGTGGGACACCTGAGGTTAAAAAAGAAAACAACAACAACAACAACAACAACAACAACAACAACAAAAAACGGACTTCTTCCAGCCCACAGAATGACCCCAAACTCTTTGGACAGGGCCAAGCCACCAGAGAGTAAGACTCGTCCATTTCCCATGAAGTCACCCAAAAATTCCACGACCATGAGTGACACGATATCCAGAGACAAAAACTTGAGCAGGAGCTTCACACTCACCCTTCTTTCAAATCCCGAAAAGTTCTCCTCATGGTCTGTAGATCAGTCCTGCCATACCTATGACCCGAAACATAAGACAAGTTTGTGTTTTCAGACAACTGTCCAAACAGCCCTGGCCTACACAACCTACAGGTCCAGGCCCCTGGAGCCAAAACTGAGGACTCTACTTGGCCTCTCCAAGGGAATTGTGTGTGCCCATTCCAATGGCCTCAACCCTCCTAATAGGATAAACCTCAAAAGTCCCTGATCCAGGGACAATCTGAGCCCAACTGAGCACCTACCTGCACTCAGACCCATAGACAGATGTCCCCACAGGTAAAAAGGAAAGAACAGGACCCTAGGCACTAATCAGATCCATTGCTTTGGTTTCCAGGCATCTCTCCTCAGAGGCCTGGATTTCAAAAGCAGCATATAGCTGTTTCTTGACTCACCCATCAGAAAATATCTCATCTACACATGGGAAACTTGCACGTTGGAGCTGTGTCAAAGACTCTGTTTAGGAGAACCCTTTAGGGCCCCAGTGCAACCGCTTCATTCCAAGGTCTCCATAGACACAAAAGCACATTAGGACCCATCCCCAGGGGTGTCCATTTCAACTCAGCGTCCTCGGTTGCTCCCCACAGATCCAGGAGATCTAACCTGTCTTGTTGCTAGGAGACAATTGGAATGCGAGGTGGGCTACCCAGCCATCCATCCTTAGAACCCTGCTCAGAATCATTGGCCTGGAGCCAAACAACAGGTCTCAATTGTTCTGCAGAAGACTCTCTGCACTTTGGAGCTTCTCACAACTCCCATCGTGGGAAAACCCCCATGGCCTCGTGATGCCCCCCCATTCATGAAGGGGCCATCAGGGACAGAAACTCCAACCTGAGCGATCGTCTGATCCTCGCCCTGTCTTCAGATACACAAGATCTCAATTCAGGTCTATAGATTGTGCCTGCCATGGCCTAACCCAGAAACCTAAGCCTAGCTTGTGTTCTCAGACGTTTGTCGTCAGTCTAATGGCCCACAAGCCCTCCAGTTTGGCAATCCAGAACTACAATGCAGCACTCTTCCTGCCCTCCAGAAGAAAAACATTGTCCTCTGGGGCTACCCAGTAACCCCAAATGAGGATCAACCTGCACCGACCTTGGCTGTACCCCCAATACATAGGCTGACCAGGGCACTAATGTCCTTTCTGACACAGCCTGAGCCTGGACCCCCTGGCCCCTCCCAGACAGCTGGCCGCACACTGAGCACATCGAGCCGCCATGGCCTTAGGTCGTCATCTCTTCCCAACCTCGGTTTTCAGGTTTCAGAACCTAGACCTTATCTCCTATCACTGACCAGGATTGAAGGTGATGCAGAAATCAGAACTCCTTCCCCATGGCAAGAAACCTTGTGGTTGGCATGCTGTCCAACGTTCAGAGTAGTTGAAACCAGTGTGGCCCATGAGGCCCCGCCCATGCTCGCGGGCCACATTGGTCACAAACACACATTGTGACCCTCAGGCTGAGCCCAGTCCTCAAGTAAGGCCACTCAGTGGCTGGATGAAGAGATAGCATACTGGGCTTGCCATGCCCCTAGGCCCCAATTTTTAACCATATTCGGGTTGTCCCTTCAGTCTTCCCCACGGCTTTCCTTTGGAATTCCTCTTTTGGTGGGACACCTGAGGTAACAAAACTGAAAGGAGTCCTCCCATCCCACAGATTGACGAAAAGCAATTGGGAATCGGGCCAAAGCCTCAGAGAGGAAGATTCGTCCATGGCCCATGAGGCCTCCCCGACATTCCACGGCCATCGCTGATACAAAATCCAGAGACAAAAGCCTGAGCAAGCACCTCAGACTCGCACTTTCTTCATATCCTGAAGAGTTTTTCTCATGGTTTGTAGATCGGGCCTGCCATACCTACATCCCAAACCTAAGTTGAGTTTGTGTTTTCAGACTTCTGTCCTCAAAGTCTTGGGCCACACACCCTCCAGGCTGGGCCCCTAGAGCCACACATTAGGACTGTGCCTACCAATCCATGGGAATTCTGCCCATTCCATGGTCCAAAATCGTACAAATTAGGAGAAACCTCCAAAGTCCCTGAGGTCATCCCAATAGTGTAGGTCGCCCGGAACAAACAAGGGCTGTCTGACACCAGCTGATAATCGACCTCCACTCATACCATAGTTGGATGTACCTAGAGAAGAAGATTGAACCAGACAGGACCCTAGGCCATATTAAGATCCTTTGCTTTGGGTTACGGGCATGTGTCCTCAAAAGCCTGATTCCAATACGAGCATATGGGTTTTCCTGTGGCACCCATCAGAACTCATCTCGTCTCCACAAGGAAACCTGTGCATGGGAGCCATGTCCAAAGCTTAGGAGAGTACTTCAGGGTCCCGGTGCCACCGCCCCATTCCAAGGCCCTCATGGACACAAAAACACATTAGGACCCATCCTCAGGAAAGTCCATTTCAACTCAGCCACCCTGGTTGCTCCGGCAGAGCCATCAACTCTAAACTGTCTTGTTGCTAGAGGACAATTGGAATGGGAGGCGGGCTTCCCAGGCATCCATCCGCGAACGGTGCTCTGGAGTCATTCCATATGGGATGTCCTGGAGCTGTCCAACAGGTCTCAATTGTCCCGCAGAAGGAATCCTTGAAGGGGGCATCCCACAACTCCCAACGTGGGAAAACCTCAATGGCCTCGAGATTCCGCTCCCTTCATGAAGCGGCCGTCATGCACAGAAACTCCAATTTCAGCCAACGTCTGATCCTCGCCCTGACTTCAGATGCATGAGATATTGGTTCAGATCTGCAGGGGGTACCTGCCGTGCCCTCGCCCTGAAACCCAAGTCTGCCTTGTCTTCTCACACTTCCGTCCTCACACTCCTGGCCCCGAAGCCCTCAAGTTTGGCAATTGCGGACCCACAATGCAGCATTCTACCTGCCCTCTAGAAAAAAAATTAGTGCCTCATGAGCTGCCCAGGCACCTTAAATGAGGATCAACCTACACAGCACTCGACTTTACCGAAATAATATAGTCTAAGCTTGGCACTAATGCACTGTCGAACACAACCTGAGACCGGATCTCCTGACCAACACCGAGAAAGCTGACTGCACACTGTGCACATAAAACCCGCCATGGCCTTAGGTATCCTCTCTTCTGTACCTCAGTTTTCAGGCTTCAGAACCGAGACCTTATCTCCAATCACTGCCCAGGGGTGAGTGTGATGCAGAAATCAGAACTCCTCCTTACCCATGGCAAGAACCCTTGTGGTTGGCACTTTGTCCAACGTTCAGTGAAGGAGAAACCAGCATTCACCCTGAGGCCCCGCCCATTCTTGAGTGCGACGAGGGCATACACACGCATTGTGACCCACAGCACGAGTCCTGTCCTCTAGTAAGTCCTCTTTGTGGCTGGATCATTAGATGTCATAATGGGCTTGACAAGTCCCTAGGCCCCAATTTTTAACCAGATTTCTGATTGTCCAGTCGCCCCTCCACAGGGCTCTGCTCTGGAATCCCTTATTTGGTTGGACAACTGAGGTTAAAAAAGAAAACAACAACAACAACAACAACAACAACAACAAAACGGACTTCTTCCAGCCCACAGAATGACCCCAAACTCTTTGGACAGGGCCAAACCACCAGAGAGTAAGACTCGTCCATTTCCCATGAAGTCACCCAAAAATTCCACGACCATGAGTGACACGATATCCAGAGACAAAAACTTGAGCAGGAGCCTCAAACTCACCCTTCTTTCAAATCCCGAAAGGTTCTCCTCATGGTCTGTAGATCAGTCCTGCCATACCTATGACCCGAAACATAAGCCGAGTTTGTGTTTTCAGACAACTGTCCAAACAGCCCTGGCCTACACAACCAACAGGCTCAGGCCCCTGGAGCCAAACCTGAGGACTGTACTTGGCCTCTCCAAAAGAATTGTGTGTGCCCATTCCAATGGCCTCAACCCTCCTAATAGGATAAACCTCAAAAGTCCCTGATCCAGGGACAATCTGAGCCCAACTGAGCACCTACCTGCACTCAGACCCATAGACAGATGTCCCCAGAGGTAAAAAGGAAAGAACAGGACCCTAGGCACTAATCAGATCCATTGCTTTGTTTTCCAGGCATCTCTCCTCAGAGGCCTGGATTTCAAAAGCAGCATATAGCTGTTTCTTGACTCACCCATCAGAAAACATCTCATCTACACATGGGAAACTTGCACGTTTGAGCTGTGTCAAAGCCTCTGTTTAGGAGAACCTTTTGGGGCCCCAGTGCCACCGCTTCATTCCAAGGTCTCCATAGACACAAAAGCACATTAGGACCCATCCCAAGGGGTGTCCATTTCAACTCAGCGTCCTCGGTTGCTCCCCACAGATCCAGGAGATCTAACCTGTCTTGTTGCTAGGAGACAATTGGAATGCGAGGTGGGCTACCCAGCCATCCATCCTTAGAACCCTGCTCAGAATCATTGGCCTGTTGCCAAACAACAGGTCTCAATTGTTCTGCAGAAGACTCTCTGCACTTTGGAGCTTCTCACAACTCCCATCGTGGGAAAACCCCCATATCCTCGTGATGCCCCCCCATTCATGAAGGGGCCATCAGGGACAGAAACTCCAACCTGAGCGATCGTCTGATCCTCGCCCTGTCTTCAGATGCACGAGATCTCAGTTCAGGTCTGTAGATTGTGCCTGCCTGGACTCACCCAGAAACCTAAGCCTAGCTTGTGTTCTCAGACTTTTGTCGTCAGACTACTGGCCCACAAGCCCTCCAGTTTGGCAATCCAGAACTACAATTCAGCACTCTTCCTGCCCTCCAGAAGAAAAACATTGTCCTCTGGGGCTACCCAGTAACCCCAAATGATGATCCACCTGCACCGACCTTGGCTATACCCCAAATACATAGGCTGACCAGGGCACTAATGTCCTTTCTGACACAGCCTGAGCCTGGACCCCCTGGCCCCTCCCAGACAGCTGGCCGCAGACTGAGCATATCGAGCCTCCATGGCCTTAGGTCGTCATCTCTTCCCAACCTCGGTTTTCAGGTTTCAGAACCTAGACCTTATCTCCTATCACTGCCCAGGGTTGAAGGTTATGCAGAAATCAGAACTCCTTCCCCATGGCAAGAAACCTTGTGGTTGGCATGCTGTCCAACGTTCAGAGTAGTTGAAACCAGTGTGGCCCATGAGGCCCCGCCCATGCTCGCGGGCCACATTGGTCACAAACACACATTGTGACCCTCAGGCTGAGCCCAGTCCTCAAGTAAGGCCACTCAGTGGCTGGATGAAGAGATAGCATACTGGGCTTGCCATGCCCCTAGGCCCCAATTTTTAACAATAGTTCGGGTTGTCCCTTCAGTCTTCCCCACGGCTTTGCTTTGGAATTCCTCTTTTGGTGGGACACCTGAGGTAACAAAACTGAAAGGAGTCCTCCCATCCCACAGATTGACGAAAAGCAATTGGGAATCGGGCCAAAGCCTCAGAGAGGAAGATTCGTCCATGGCGCATGAGGCCTCCCCGACATTCCACGGCCATCGCTGATACAAAATCCAGAGACAAAAGCCTGAGCAAGCGCCTCAGACTCGCATCTCTTCAGATCCTGAAGTGTTTTTCTCACGGTTTGTAGATCGGGCCTGCCATACCAACGTCCCCAAACCTAAGTTGAGTTTGTGTTTTCAGACTTCTGTCCTCAAAGTCTTGTGCCACACACCCTCCAGCTGGGCCCCTGGAGCCACACATTAGGACTGTGCCTACCAATCCATGGGAATTCTGCCCATTCCATGGTCCAAAATCGTACAAATTAGGAGAAACCTCCAAAGTCCGTGAGGTCATTCCAATAGTGTAGGTCGCCCGGAACAAACAAGGGCTGTCTGACACCAGCTGATAATCGACCTCAACTCATACCATAGTTGGATGTCCCTAGAGATGAAGATTGAACCAGACAGGACCCTAGACCATATTAAGATCCATTTCTTTGGGTTACGGGCATGTGTCCTCAAAAGACTGATTCCAATACGAGCATAGGGGTTTTCCTGAGGCACCCATCAGAACTCATCTCGTCTCCACAAGGAAACCTGTGCATGGGAGCCATGTCCAAATCTTAGGAGAGTACTTCAGGGTCCCGGTGCCACCGCCCCATTCCAAGGCCCTCATGGACACAAAAACACATTAGGACCCATCCTCAGGAAAGTTCATTTCAACTCAGCCACCCTGGTTGCTCCGGCAGAGCCATCAACTCTAAACTGTCTTGTTGCTAGGAGACAATTGGAATGGGAGGCGGGCTTCCCAGGCATCCATCCGCGATCGGTTCTCTGGAGTCATTCCATATGGGATGTCCTGGAGCTGTCCAACAGGTCTCAATTGTCCCGCAGAAGGAATCCTTGAAGGGGGCATCCCACAACTCCCAACGTGGGAAAACCTCAATGGCCTCGAGATTCCGCTCCCTTCATGAAGCGGCCGTCATGCACAGAAACTCCAACCTGAGCCAACGTCTGATCCTCGCCCTGACTTCAGATGCATGAGATATTGTTTCAGATCTGCAAGGGGTACCTGCCGTGCCCTCGCCCTGAAACCCAAGTCTACCTTGTCTTCTCACACTTCCGTCCTCACACTCCTGGCCCCGAAGCCCTCAAGTTTGGCAATTCCGGACCCACAATGCAGCACTCTGCCTGCCCTCTCGAAAAAAAATTAGTGCCTAATGAGCTGCCCAGGAACCTTAAATGAGGATCAACCTACACAGCACTCGACTTTACCGAAATTATATAGTCTAAACTTGGCACTAATGCACTGTCGAACACAACCTGAGCCCGGATCTCCTTAACAACACCGAGAAACCTGACTGCACACTGAGCACATAAAACCCGCCATGGCCTTAGGTATCCTCTCTTCTGTACCTCAGTTTTCAGGCTTCAGAACCGAGACCTTATCTCCAATCACGGCCCAGGGGTGATTGTGATGCAGAAATCAGAACTCCTCCTTTCCCATGGCAAGAACCCTTGTGGTTGGCACTTTGTCCAACGTTCAGTGAAGGAGGAACCAGCATTCACCCTGAGGCCCCGCCCATTCTTGAGTGCGACGAGGGCATACACACGCATTGTGACCCTCAGCATGAGTCCTGTCCTCTAGTAAGTCCTCTTTGTGGCTGGACCATTAGATGTCATAATGGGCTTGACATGTCCCTAGGCCCCAATTTATAACCAGATTTCTGATTGTCCAGTCGCCCCTCCCCAGGGCTCTGCTCTGGAATCCCTCATTTGGTGGGACACCTGAGGTTAAAAAAGAAAACAACAACAACAACAACAACAACAACAGCAACAAACGGACTTCTTCCAGCCCACAGAATGACCCCAAACTCTTTGGACGGGGCCAAACCACCAGAGACTAAGACTCGTCCATTTCCCATGAAGTCACCCAGAAATTCCACGACCATGAGTGACACGATATACAGAGACAAATACTTGAGCAGGAGCCTCACACTCGCCCTTCTTTCAAATCCCGAAGAGTTCTCCTCATGGTCTGTAGATCAGTCCTGCCATACCTATGACCCGAAACATAAGCCGAGTTTGTGTTTTCAGACAACTGTCCAAACAGTCCTGGCCTACACAACCTACAGGCTCAGGCCCCTGGAGCCAAACCTGAGGACTGTACTTGGCCTCTCCAAGGGAATTGTGTGTGCCCATTCCAATGGCCTCAACCCTCCTAATAGGATAAACCTCAAAAGTCCCTGATCCAGGGACAATCTGAGCCCAACTGAGCACCTACCTGCACTCAGACCCATAGACAGATGTCCCCAGAGGTAAAAAGGAAAGAACAGGACCCTAGGCACTAATCAGATCCATTGCTTTGGTTTCCAGGCATCTCTCCTCAGAGGCCTGGATTTCAAAAGCAGCATATAGCTGTTTCTTGACTCACCCATCAGAAAATATCTCATCTACACATGGGAAACTTGCACGTTGGAGCTGTGTCAAAGCCTCTGTTTAGGAGAACCCTTTAGGGCCCCAGTGCCACCGCTTCATTCCAAGGTCTCCATAGACACAAAAGCACATTAGGACCCATCCCCAGGGGTGTCCATTTCAACTCAGCGTCCTCGGTTGCTCCCCACAGATCCAGGAGATCTAACCTGTCTTGTTGCTAGGAGACAATTGGAATGCGAGGTGGGCTACCCAGCCATCCATCCTTAGAACCCTGCTCAGAATCATTGGCCTGGAGCCAAACAACAGGTCTCAATTGTTCTGCAGAAGACTCTCTGCACTTTGGAGCTTCTCACAACTCCCATCGTGGGAAAACCCCCATGGCCTCGTGATGCCCCCCCATTCATGAAGGGGCCATCAGGGACAGAAACTCCAACCTGAGCGATCGTCTGATCCTCGCCCTGTCTTCAGATGCACGAGATCTCAATTCAGGTCTGTAGATTGTGCCTGCCATGGCCTCACCCAGAAACCTAAGCCTAGCTTGTGTTCTCAGACTTTTGTCGTCAGACTACTGGCCCAAAAGCCCTCCAGTTTGGCAATCCAGAACTACAATGCAGCACTCTTCCTGCCCTCCAGAAGAAAAACATTGTCCTCTGGGGCTACCCAGTAACCCCAAATGAGGATCAACCTGCACCGACCTTGGCTGTACCCCCAATACATCGGCTGACCAGGGCACTAATGTCCTTTCTGACACAGCCTGAGCCTGGACCCCCTGGCCCCTCCCAGACAGCTGGCCACAAACTGAGCACATCGAGCCGCCATGGCCTTAGGTCGTCATCTCTTCCCAACCCCGGTTTTCGGGTTTCAGAACCTAGACCTTATCTCCTATCACTGCCCAGGGTTGAAGGTGATGCAGAAATCAGAACTCCTTCCCCATGGCAAGAAACCTTGTGGTTGGCATGCTGTCCAACGTTCAGAGTAGTTGAAACCAGTGTGGCCCATGAGGCCCCGCCCATGCTCGCGGGCAACATTGGTCACAAACACACATTGTGACCCTCAGGCTGAGCCCAGTCCTCAAGTAAGGCCACTCAGTGGCTGGATGAAGAGATAGCATACTGGGCTTGCCATGCCCCTAGGCCCCAATTTTTAACCATAGTTCGGGTTGTCCCTTCAGTCTTCCCCACGGCTTTGCTTTGGAATTCCTCTTTTGGTGGGACACCTGAGGTAACAAAACTGAAAGGAGTCCTCCCATCCCACAGATTGACGAAAAGCAATTGGGAATTGGGCCAAAGCCTCAGAGAGGAAGATTCGTCCATGGCGCATGAGGCCTCTCCGACATTCCACGGCCATCGCTGATACAAAATCCAGAGACAAAAGCCTGAGCAAGCACCTCAGACTCGCACTTTCTTCATATCCTGAAGAGTTTTTCTCATGGTTTGTAGATCGGGCCTGCCATACCTACGTCCCCAAACCTAAGTTGAGTTTGTGTTTTCAGACTTCTGTCCTCAAAGTCTTGGGCCACACACCCTCCAGGCTGGGCCCCTGGAGCCACACATTAGGACTGTGCCTACCAATCCATGGGAATTCTGCCCATTCCATGGTCCAAAATCGTACAAATTAGGAGAAACCTCCAAAGTCCCTGAGGTCATCCCAATAGTGTAGGTCGCCCGGAACAAACAAGGGCTGTCTGACACCAGCTGATAATCGACCTCCACTCATACCATAGTTGGATTTCCCTAGAGAAGAAGATTGAACCAGACAGGACCCTAGACCATATTAAGATCCATTGCTTTGGTTTACGGGCATGTGTCCTCAAAAGCCTGATTCCAATACGAGCATAGGGGTTTTCCTGAGGAACCCATCAGAACTCATCTCGTCTCCACAAGGAAACCTGTGCATGGGAGCCATGTCCAAAGCTTAGGAGAGTACTTCAGGGTCCCGGTGCCACCGCCCCATTCCAAGGCCCTCATGGACACAAAAACACATTAGGACCCATCCTCAGGAAAGTCCATTTCAACTCAGCCACCCTGGTTGCTCCGGCAGAGCCATCAACTCTAAACTGTCTTGTTGCTAGGAGACAATTGGAATGGGAGGCGGGCTTCCCAGGCATCCATCCGCGAACGGTGCTCTGCAGTCATTCCATATGGGATGTCCTGGAGCTGTCCAACAGGTCTCAATTGTCCCGCAGAAGGAATCCTTGAAGGGGGCATCCCACAACTCCCAACGTGGGAAAACCTCAATGGCCTCGAGATTCCGCTCCCTTCATGAAGCGGCCGTCATGCACAGAAACTCCAACCTGAGCCAACCTCTGACCCTCGCCCTGACTTCAGATGCATGAGATATTGGTTCAGATCTGCAGGGGGTACCTGCCGTGCCCTCGCCCTGAAACCCATGTCTACCTTGTCTTCTCACACTTCCGTCCTCACACTCCTGGCCCCGAAGCCCTCAAGTTTGGCAATTGTGGACCCACAATGCAGCATTCTGCCTGCCCTCTAGAAAAAAAATTAGTGCCTCATGAGCTGCCCAGGCACCTTAAATGAGGAACAACCTACACAGCACTCGACTTTACCGAAATAATATAGTCTAACCTTGGCACTAATGCACTGTCGAACACAACCTGAGCCCGGATCTCCTGACCAACACCGAGAAAGCTGACTGCACACTGAGCACATAAAACCCGCCATGGCCTTAGGTATCCTCTCTTCTGTACCTCAGTTTTCAGGCTTCAGAACCGAGACCTTATCTCCAATCACTGCCCAGGGGTGAGTGTGATGCAGAAATCAGAACTCCTCCAATCTTGTGGTTGGCACTTTGTCCAACGTCCAGTGAAGGAGAAACCAGCATTCACCCTGAGGCCCCGCCCATTCTTGAGTGCGACGAGGGCATACACACGCATTGTGACCCTCAGCATGAGTCCTGTCCTCTAGTAAGTCCTCTTTGTGGCTGGACCATTAGATGTCATAATGGGCTTGACATGTCCCTAGGCCCCAATTTTTAACCAGATTTCTGATTGTCCAGTCGCCCCTCCCCAGGGCTCTGCTCTGGAATCCCTCATTTGGTGGGACACCTGAGGTTAAAAAAGAAAACAACAACAACAACAACAACAACAAAAAACGGACTTCTTCCAGCCCACAGAATGACCCCAAACTCTTTGGACGGGGCCAAACCACCAGAGAGTAAGACTCGTCCATTTCCCATGAAGTCACCCAGAAATTCCACGACCATGAGTGACACGATATACAGAGACAAAAACTTGAGCAGGAGCCTCACACTCGCCCTTCTTTCAAATCCCGAAGAGTTCTCCTCATGGTCTGTAGATCAGTCCTGCCATACCTATGACCCGAAACATAAGCCGAGTTTGTGTTTTCAGACAACTGTCCAAACAGCCCTGGCCTACACAACCTACAGGCTCAGGACCCTGTAGCCAAACCTGAGGACTGTACTTGGCCTCTCCAAGGGAATTGTGTGTGCCAATTCCAATGGCCTCAACCCTCCTAATAGGATAAACCTCAAAAGTCCCTGATCCAGGGACAATCTGAGCCCAACTGAGCACCTACCTGCACTGAGACCCATAGACAGATGTCCCCAGAGGTAAAAAGGAAAGAACAGGACCCTAGGCACTAATCAGATCCATTGCTTTGGTTTCCAGGCATCTCTCCTCAGAGGCCTGGATTTCAAAAGCAGCATATAGCTGTTTCTTGACTCACCCATCAGAAAATATCTCATCTATACATGGGAAACTTGCACGTTGGAGCTGTGTCAAAGCCTCTGTTTAGGAGAACCCTTTAGGGCCCCATTGCCATCGCTTCATTCCAAGGTCTCCATAGACACAAAAGCACATTAGGACCCATCCCCAGGGGTGTCCATTTCAACTCAGCGTCCTCGGTTGCTCCCCACAGATCCAGGAGATCTAACCTGTCTTGTTGCTAGGAGACAATTGGAATGCGAGGTGGGCTACCCAGCCATCCATCCTTAGAACCCTGCTCAGAATCATTGGCCTGGAGCCAAACAACAGGTCTCAATTGTTCTGCAGAAGACTCTCTGCACTTTGGAGCTTCTCACAACTCCCATCTTGGGAAAACCCCCATGGCCTCGTGATGCCCCCCCATTCATCTAGGGGCCATCAGGGACAGAAACTCCAACCTGAGCGATCGTCTGATCCTCGCCCTGTCTTCAGATGCACGAGATCTCAATTCAGGTCTGTAGATTGTGCCTGCCATGGCCTCACCCAGAAACCTAAGCCTAGCTTGTGTTCTCAGACTTTTGTCGTCAGACTACTGGCCCACAAGCCCTCCAGTTTGGCAATCCAGAACTACAATGCAGCACTCTTCCTGCCCTCCAGAAGAAAAACATTGTCCTCTGGGGCTACCCAGTAACCCCAAATGAGGATCAACCCGCACCGACCTTGGCTGTACCCCAAATACATAGGCTGACCAGGGCACTAATGTCCTTTCTGACACAGCCTGAGCCTGGACCCCCTGGCCCCTCCCAGACAGCTGGCCGCACACTGAGCACATCGAGCCGCCATGGCCTTAGGTCGTCATCTCTTCCCAACCTCGGTTTTCAGGTTTCAGAACCTAGACCTTATCTCCTATCACTGCCCAGGGTTGAAGGTGATGCAGAAATCAGAACTCCTTCCCCATGGCAAGAAACCTTGTGGTTGGCATGCTGTCCAACGTTCAGAGTAGTTGAAACTAGTGTGGCCCATGAGGCCCCGCCCATGCTCGCGGGCCACATTGGTCACAAACACACATTGTGACCCTCAGGCTGAGCCCAGTCCTCAAGTAAGGCCACTCAGTGGCTGGATGAAGAGATAGCATATTGGGCTTGCCATGCCCCTAGGCCCCAATTTTTAACCATAGTTCGGGTTGTCCCTTCAGTCTTCCCCACGGCTTTGCTTTGGAATTCCTCTTTTGGTGGGACACCTGAGGTAACAAAACTGAAAGGAGTCCTCCCATCCCACAGATTGACGAAAAGCAATTGGGAATCGGGCCAAAGCCTCAGAGAGGAAGATTCGTCCATGGCGCATGAGGCCTCCCCGACATTCCACGGCCATCGCTGATACAAAATCCAGAGACAAAAGCCTGAGCAAGCGCCTCAGACTCGCAACTCTTCAGATCCTGAAGTGTTTTTCTCATGGTTTGTAGATCGGGCCTGCCATACCTACGTCCCCAAACCTAAGTTGAGTTTGTGTTTTCAGACTTCTGTCCTCAAAGTCTTGGGCCACACACCCTCCAGGCTGGGCCCCTGGAGCCACACATTAGGACTGTGCCTACCAATCCATGGGAATTCTGCCCATTCCATGGTCGAAAATCGTACAAATTAGGAGAAACCTCCAAAGTCCCTGAGGTCATTCCAATAGTGTAGGTCGCCCGGAACAAACAAGGGCTGTCTGACACCAGCTGATAATCGACCTCAACTCATACCATAGTTGGATGTCCCTAGAGAAGAAGATTGAACCAGACAGGACCCTAGACCATATTAAGATCCATTTCTTTGGGTTACGGGCATGTGTCCTCAAAAGACTGATTCCAATACGAGCAAAGGGGTTTTCCTGAGGCACCCATCAGAACTCATCTCGTCTCCACAAGGAAACCTGTGCATGGGAGCCATGTCCAAAGCTTAGGAGAGTACTTCAGGTTCCCGGTGCCACCGCCCCATTCCAAGGCCCTCATGGACACAAAAACACATTAGGACCCATCCTCAGGAAAGTCCATTTCAACTCAGCCACCCTGGTTGCTCCGGCAGAGCCATCAACTCTAAACTGTCTTGTTGCTAGGAGACAATTGGAATGGGAGGCGGGCTTCCCAGGCATCCATCCGCGAACGGTGCTCTGGAGTCATTCCATATGGGATGTCCTGGAGCTGTCCAACAGGTCTCAATTGTCCCGCAGAAGGAATCCTTGAAGGGGGCATCCCACAACTCCCAACGTGGGAAAACCTCAATGGCCTCAAGATTCCGCTCCCTTCATGAAGCGGCCGTCATGCACAGAAACTCCAACCTGAGCCAACGTCTGATCCTCGCCCTGACTTCAGATGCATGAGATATTGCTTCAGATCTGCAGGGGGTACCTGCCGTGCCCTCGCCCTGAAACCCAAGTCTACCTTGTCTTCTCACACTTCCGTCCTCACACTCCTGGCCCCGAAGCCCTCAAGTTTGGCAATTCCGGACACACAATGCAGCACTCTGCCTGCACTCTAGAAAAAAAATTAGTGCCTCATGAGCTGCCCAGGAACCTTAAATGAGGATCAACCTACACAGCACTCGACTTTACCGAAATTATATAGTCTAAGCTGGGCACTAATGCTCTGTCGAACACAACCTGAGCCCGGATCTCCTGACCAACACCGAGAAAGCTGACTGCACACTGAGCACATAAAACCCGCCATGGCCTTAGGTATCCTCTCTTCTGTACCTCAGTTTTCAGGCTTCAGAACCGAGACCTTATCTCCAATCACTGCCCAGGGGTGAGTGTGATGCAGAAATCAGAACTCCTCCTTACCCATGGCAAGAACCCTTGTGGTTGGCACTTTGTCCAACGTTCAGTGAAGGAGAAACCAGCATTCACCCTGAGGCCCTGCCCGTTCTTGAGTGCGACGAGGGCATACACAAGCATTGTGACCCTCAGCATGAGTCCTGTCCTCTAGTAAGTCCTCTTTGTGGCTGGACCATTAGATGTCATAATGGGCTTGACATGTCCCTAGGCCCCAATTTTTAACCAGATTTCTGATTGTCCAGTCGCCCCTCCCCAGGGCTCTGCTCTGGAATCCCTCATTTGGTGGGACACCTGAGGTTAAAAAAGAAAACAACAACAACAACAACAACAACAACAAAAAACGGACTTCTTCCAGCCCACAGAATGACCCCAAACTCTTTGGACGGGGCCAAACCACCAGAGAGTAAGACTCGTCCATTTCCCATGAAGTCACCCAGAAATTCCACGACCATGAGTGACACGATATACAGAGACAAAAACTTGAGCAGGAGCCTCACACTCGCCCTTCTTTCAAATCCCGAAGAGTTCTCCTCATGGTCTGTAGATCAGTCCTGCCATACCTATGACCCGAAACATAAGCCGAGTTTGTGTTTTCAGACAACTGTCCAAACAGCCCTGGCCTACACAACCTACAGGCTCAGGACCCTGTAGCCAAACCTGAGGACTGTACTTGGCCTCTCCAAGGGAATTGTGTGTGCCCATTCCAATGGCCTCAACCCTCCTAATAGGATAAACCTCAAGAGTCCCTGATCCAGGGACAATCTGAGCCCAACTGAGCACCTACCTGCACTCAGACCCATAGACAGATGTCCCCAGAGGTAAAAACGAAAGAACAGGACCCTAGGCACTAATCAGATCCATTGCTTTGGTTTCCAGGCATCTCTCCTCAGAGGCCTGGATTTCAAAAGCAGCATATAGCTGTTTCTTGACTCACCCATCAGAAACCATCTCATCTACACATGGGAAACTTGCACGTTGGAGCTGTGTCAAAGCCTCTGTTTAGGAGAACCCTTTAGGGCCCAGTGCCACCGCTTCATTCCAAGGTCTCCATAGACACAAAAGCACATTAGGACCCATCCCCAGGGGTGTCCATTTCAACTCAGCGTCCTCGGTTGCTCCCCACAGATCCAGGAGATCTAACCTGTCTTGTTGCTAGGAGACAATTGGAATGCGAGGTGGGCTACCCAGCCATCCATCCTTAGAACCCTGCTCAGAATCATTGGCCTGGAGCCAAACAACAGGTCTCAATTGTTCTGCAGAAGACTCTCTGCACTTTGGAGCTTCTCACAACTCCCATCGTGGGAAAACCCCCATGGCCTCGTGATGCCCCCCCATTCATGAAGGGGCCATCAGGGACACAAACTCCATCCTGAGCGATCGTCTGATCCTCGCCCTGTCTTCAGATGCACGAGATCTCAATTCAGGTCTGTAGATTGTGCCTGCCATGGCCTCACCCAGAAACCTAAGCCTAGCTTGTGTTCTCAGACTTTTGTCGTCAGACTACTGGCCCACAAGCCCTCCAGTTTGGCAATCCAGAACTACAATGCAGCACTCTTCCTGCCCTCCAGAAGAAAATCATTGTCCTCTGGGGCTACCCAGTAACCCCAAATGAGGATCAACCTGCACCGACCTTGGCTGTACCCCAAATACATAGGCTGACCAGGGCACTAATGTCCTTTCTGACACAGCCTGAGCCTGGACCCCCTGGCCCCTCCCAGACAGCGGGCCGCACACTGAGCACATCGAGCCGCCATGGCCTTAGGTCGTCATCTCTTCCCAACCTCGGTTTTCAGGTTTCAGAACCTAGACCTTATCTCCTATAACTGCCCAGGATTGAAGGTGATGCAGAAATCAGAACTCCTTCCCCATGGCAAGAAACCTTGTGGTTGGCATGCTGTCCAACGTTCAGAGTAGTTGAAACCAGTGTGGCCCATGAGGCCCCGCCCATGCTCGCGGGCCACATTGGTCACAAACACACATTGTGACCCTCAGGCTGATCCCAGTCCTCAAGTAAGGCCACTCAGTGGCTGGATGAAGAGATAGCATACTGGGCTTGCCATGCCCCTAGGCCCCAATTTTTAACCATAGTTCGGGTTGTCCCTTCAGTCTTCCCCATGGCTTTGCTTTGGAATTCCTCTTTTGGTGGGACACCTGAGGTAACAAAATTGAAAGTAGTCCTCCCATCCCACAGATTGACGAAAAGCAATTGGGAATCGGGCCAAAGCCTCAGAGAGGAAGATTCGTCCATGGCGCATGAGGCCTCCCCGACATTCCACGGCCATCGCTGATACAAAATCCAGAGACAAAAGCCTGAGCAAGAGCCTCAGACTCGCACTTTCTTCATATCCTGAAGAGTTTTTCTCATGGTTTGTAGATCGGGCCTGCCATACCTACGTCCCCAAACCTAAGTTGAGTTTGTGTTTTCAGACTTCTGTCCTCAAAGTCTTGGGCCACACACCCTCCAGGCTGGGCACCTAGAGCCACACATTAGGACTGTGCCTACCAATCCATGGGAATTCTGCCCATTCCATGGTCCAAAATCTTACAAATTAGGAGAAACCTCCAAAGTCCCAGAGGTCATCCCAATAGTGTAGGTCGCCCGGAACAAACAAGGGCTGTCTGACACCAGCTGATAATCGACCTCCACTCATACCATAGTTGGATGTCCCTAGAGAAGAAGATTGAACCAGACAGGACCCTAGGCCATATTAAGATCCATTGCTTTGGGTTACGGGCATGTGTCCTCAAAAGCCTGATTCCAATACGAGCATAGGGTTTTTCCTGAGGCACCCATCAGAACTCATCTCGTCTCCACAAGGAAACCTGTGCATGGGAGCCATGTCCAAAGCTTAGGAGAGTACTTCAGGGTCCCGTTGCCACCGCCCCATTCCAAGGCCCTCATGGACACAAAAACACATTAGGACCCATCCTCAGGAAAGTCCATTTCAACTCAGCCACCCTGGTTGCTCCGGCAGAGCCATCAACTCTAAACTGTCTTGTTGCTAGGAGACAATTGGAATGGGAGGGGAGCTTCCCAGTGATCCATCCGCGAACGGTGCTCTGGAGTCATTCCATATGGGATGTCCTGGAGCTGTCCAACAGGTCTAAATTGTCCCGCAGAAGGAATCCTTGAAGGGGGCATCCCACAAGTCCCAACGTGGGAAAACCTCAATGGCCTCGAGATTCCGCTCCCTTCATGAAGCGGCCGTCATGCACAGAAACTCCAACCTGAGCCAACGTCTGATCCTCACCCTGACTTCAGATGCATGAGATATTGGTTCAGATCTGCAGGGGGTACCTGCCGTGCCCTCGCCCTGAAACCCAAGTCTACCTTGTCTTCTCACACTTCCGTCCTCACACTCCTGGCCCCGAAGCCCTCAAGTTTGGCAATTGTGGACCCACAATGCAGCACTCTGCCTGCCCTCTAGAAAAAAAATTATTGCCTCATGAGCTGCCCAGGTACCTTAAATGAGGAGAAACCTACACAGCACTCGACTTTACCGAAATAATATAGTCTAACCTGGTCACTAATGCACTGTCGAACACAACCTGAGCCCAGACCTCCTGACCAACACCCAGAAAGCTGACCGCACGCTGAGCACATAAAACCCGCCATGGCCTTAGGTAACCTCTCTTCTGTACCTCAGTTTTCAGGCTTCAGAACCGAGACCTTATCTCCAATCACTGACCAGGGGTGAGTGTGATGCAGAAATCAGAACTCTTCCTTACCCATGGCAATAACCCTTGTGGTTGGCACGTTGTCCAACGTTCAGTGTAGGAGAAACAGCATTCACCCTGAGGCCCCGCCCATTCTTGGGTGCGACCAGGGCATACACACGCATTGTGACCCTCAGCATGAGTCCTGTCCTCTAGTAAGTCCTCTTAGTGGCTGGACCATTAGATGTCATAATGGGCTTGACATGTCCCTAGGCCCCAATTTTTAACCAGATTTCTGATTGTCCAGTCGCCCCTCCCCAGGGCTCTGCTCTGGAATCCCTCATTTGGTGGGACACCTGAGGTTAAAAAAGAAAACAACAACAACAACAACAACAAAAAACGGACTTCTTCCAGCCCACAGAATGACCCCAAACTCTTTGGACGGGGCCAAACCACCAGAGAGTAAGACTCGTCCATTTCCCATGAAGTCACCCAGAAATTCCACGACCATGAGTGACACGATATCCAGAGACAAAAACTTGAGCAGGAGCCTCACACTCGCCCTTCTTTCAAATCCCGAAGAGTTCTCCTCATGGTCTGTAGATCAGTCCTGCCATACCTATGACCCGAAACATAAGCCGAGTTTGTGTTTTCAGACAACTGTCCAAACAGCCCTGGCCTACACAACCTACAGGCTCAGGCCCCTGGAGCCAAACCTGAGGACTGTACTTGGCCTATCCAAGGGAATTGTGTGTGCCCATTCCAATGGCCTCAACCCTCCTAATAGGATAAACCTCAAAAGTCCTTGATCCAGGGACAATCTGAGCCCAACTGAGCACCTACCTGCACTCAGACCCATAGACAAATGTCCCCAGAGGTAAAAACTAAAGAACAGGACCCTAGGCACTAATCAGATCCATTGCTTTGGTTTCCAGGCATCTCTCCTCAGAGGCCTGGATTTCAAAAGCAGCATATAGCTGTTTCTTGACTCACCCATCAGAAAACATCTCATCTACACATGGGAAACTTGCACGTTGGAGCTGTGTCAAAGCCTCTGTTTAGGAGAACCCTTTAGGGCCCCAGTGCCACCGCTTCATTCCAAGGTCTCCATAAACACGAAAGCACATTAGGACCCATCCCCTGGGGTGTCCATTTCAACTCAGAGTCCTCGGTTGCTCCCCACAGATCCAGGAGATCTAACCTGTCTTGTTGCTAGGAGACAATTGGAATGCGAGGTGGGCTACCCAGCCATCCATCCTTAGAACCCTGCTCAGAATCATTGGCCTGGAGCCAAACAACAGGTCTCAATTGTCCGGCAGAAGACTCTCTGCACTTTGGAGCTTCTCACAACTCCCATCGTGGGAAAACCCCCATGGCCTCGTGATGCCCCCCCATTCATGAAGGGGCCATCAGGGACAGAAACTCCAACCTGAGTGATCGTCTGAACCTCGCCCTGACTTCAGATGCACGAGATCTCGATTCAGGTCTGTAGTTTGTGCCTGCCATGGCCTCACCCAGAAACCTAAGCCTAGCTTGTGTTCTCAGACTTATGTCGTCAGACTACTGGCCCACAAGCCCTCCAGTTTGGCAATCCAGAACTACAATGCAGCACTCTTCCTGCCCTCCAGAAGAAAAACATTGTCCTCTGGGGCTACCCAGTAACCCCAAATGAGGATCAACCTGCACCGACCTTGGCTGTACCCCAAATACATAGGCTGACCAGGGCACTAATGTCCTTTCTGACACAGCCTGAGCCTGGACCCCCTGGCCCCTCCCAGACAGCTGGCCGCACACTGAGCACATCGAGCCGCCATGGCCTTAGGTCGTCATCTCTTCCCAACCTCGGTTTTCAGGTTTCACAACCTAGACCTTATCTCCTATCACTGCCCAGAGTTGAAGGTGATGCAGAAATCAGAACTCCTTCCCCATGGCAAGAAACCTTGTGGTTGGCATGCTGTCCAACGTTCAGAGTAGTTGAAACCAGTGTGGCCCATGAGGCCCCGCCCATGCTCGCGGGCCACATTGGTCACAAACACACATTGTGACCCTCAGGCTGAGCCCAGTACTCACGTAAGGCCACTTAGTGGCTGGATGAAGAGATAGCATATTGGGCTTGCCATGCCCCTAGGCCCCAATTTTTAACCATAGTTCGGTGTGTCCCTTCAGTCTTCCCCACGGCTTTGCTTTGGAATTCCTCTTTTGGTTGGACACCTGAGGTAACAAAACTGAAAGGAGTCCTCCCATCCTACAGATTGAAGAAAAGCTATTGGGAATCGGGCCAAATCCTCAGAGAGGAAGATTCGTCCATGGCCCTTGAGGCCTCCCCGACATTCCACGGCCATCGCTGATACAAAATCCAGAGACAAAAGCCTGAGCAAGCGCCTCAGACTCGCACTTTCTTCATATCCTGAAGTGTTTTTCTCATGGTTTGTAGATCGGGCCTGCCATTCCTACGTCCCCAAACCTAAGTTGAGTTTGTGTTTTCAGACTTCTGTCCTCAAAGTCTTGGGCCACACACCCTCCAGGCTGGGCCCCTGGAGCCACACATTAGGACTGTGCCTACCAATCCATGGGAATTCTGCCATTCCATGGTCCAAAATCGTACAAATTCGGAGAAACCTCCAAAGTCCCTGAGGTCATCCCAATAGTGTAGGTTGCCCGGAACAAACAAGGGCTGTCTGACACCAGCTGATAATCGACCTCCACTCATATCATAGATGGATGTCCCCAGAGAAGAAGATTGAACCAGACAGGACCATAGGCCATAATAGGATCCATTGCTTTGGGTTACAGGCATGTGTCCTAAAAAGCCTGATTCCAATACGATTATAGGGGTTTTCCTGAGGCACCCATCAGAACTCATCTCGTCTCCACAAGGAAACCTGTGCATGGGTGTCATGTCCAAAGCTTAGGAGAGTACTTCAGGGTCCCGTTGCCACCGCCCCATTCCAAGGCCCTCATGGACACAAACACACATTAGGACCCATCCTCAGGAAAGTCCATTTCAACTCAGCCACCCCGGTTGCTCCTGCAGAGCCATCAGATCTAAACTGTCTTGTTGCTAGGAGACAATTGGAATGCGAGGCGTGCTTCCCAGGCAACCAACCGCGAACGGTGCTCTGGAGTCATTCAATATGGGATGTCCTGGAGCAGTCCAACAGGTCTCAATTGTCCCGCAGAAGGAATCCTTGAAGGGGGCATCCCACAAATCCCAACGTGGGAAATCTTCAATGGCCTCGAGATTCCGCTCCCTTCATGAAGCGGCCGTCATGCACAGAAACTCCAACCTGAGCCAACGTCTGATCCTCGCCCTGACTTCAGATGCATGAGATATTGGTTCAGATCTGCAGGGGGTACCTGCCGTGCCCTCGCCCTGATACCCAAGTCTACCTTGTCTTCTCAGAATTCCGTCCTCACAATCCTGGCCCCGAAGCCCTCAAGTATGGCAATTCCGGACCCACAATGCAGCACCCTGCCTTCCCTCTAGAAAAAAAATTATTGCCTCATGAGCTGCCCAGGCACCTTAAATGAGGATCAACCTACACAGCACTCGACTTTACCGAAATTATATAGTCTAACCAGGGCACTAATGCACTGTCGAACACAACCTGAGCCCGGAGCTCCTGACCAACACTCAGAAAGCTGACCGCACAATGAGCACATAAAACCCGCCATGGCCTTATGTCATCATCTCTTCCCTACCTCTGTTTTCAGGCTTCAGAACCGAGACCTTATCTCCAATCACTGCCCAGGGGTGAGTGTGATGCAGAAATCAGAACTTCTCCTAACCCATGGCAAGAACCCTTGTGGTTGGCACATTGTCCAACGATCAGTGTAGGAGAAAACAGCATTCACCCTGAGGCCCCGCCCATTCTTGAGTGCGACGAGGGCATACACACGCATTGTGACCCTCAGCATGAGTCCTGTCCTCTAGTAAGTCCTCTCAGTGGCTGGACCATTAGATGTCATAATGGGCTTGACATGTCCCTAGGTCCCAATTTTTAACCAGATTTCTGATTGTCCAGTCGCCCCTTACCAGGGCTCTACTCTGGAATCCCTCATTTGGTAGGACACCTGAGGTTAAAAAAGAAAACAACAACAACAACAACAACAAACGGACTTCATCCAGCCCACAGAATGACCCCAAACTCTTTGGACGGTGCCAAACCACCAGAGAGTAAGACTCGTCCATTTCCCATAAAGTCTCCAGAAATTCCACGACAAGATATCCAGAGACAAAAACGTGAGCAGGAGCCTCACAATCGCCCTTCCTTCAAATCCCGAAGAGTTCTCCTCATGGTATGTAGATCAGTCCTTCCATACCTATGACCCGAAACATAAGCCTAGTTTGTGTTTTCAGACAACTGTCCAAACAGCCCTGGCCTACACAACCTAGAGGCTCAGGCCACTGAAGCCAAACCTAAGGACTGTACTTGCCCTCTCCAAGAGAATTGTGTGTGCCCATTCCAATGGCCTCAACCCTCCTAATAGGATAAACCTCAAAAGTCCCTGATCCAGGGACAATCTGAGCCCAACTGAGTACCTAAGTGCACTCAGACCCATAGACAGATGTCCCCAGAGGTAAAAATGAAAGAACAGGCCCTAGGCACTAATCAGATCCATTGCTTTGGTTTCCAGGCATCTCTCCTCAGAGGCCTGGATTTCAAAAGCAGCATATAGCTGTTTCTTGACTCACCCATCAGAAAACATCTCATCTACACATGGGAAGCTTGCACGTTGGAGCTGTGTCAAAGCCTCTGTTTAGGAGAACCCTTTAGGGCCCCAGTGCCACCGCTTCATTCTAAGGTCTCCATAGACACAAAAGCACATTAGGACCCATCCCCAGGGGTGTCCATTTCAACTCAACGTCCTCGGTTGCTCCCCACAGATCCAGGAGATCTAACCTGTCTTGTTGCTAGGAGACAATTGGAATGCGAGGTGGGCTACCCAGCCATCCATCCTTAGAACCCTGCTCAGAATCATTGGCCTGGAGCCAAACAACCGGTCTCAATTGTCCTGCAGAAGACTCTCTGCACTTTGGAGCTTCTCCCAACTCCCATCATGGGAAAACCCCCATGGCCTCGTGATGCCCCCCCATTCATGAACGGGCCTTCAGGGACAGAAACTCCAACCTGAGTGATCGTCTGATCCTCGACCTGTCTTCAGATGCACGAGATCTCGATTCAGGTCTGTTGATTGTGCCTACCATGGCCTCACCCAGAAACCTAAGCCTAGCTTGTGTTCTCAGACTTAGGTCGTCAGACTACTGGCCCACAAGCCCTCCAGTTTGGCAATCCAGAACTACAATGCAGCACTCTGCCTGCCCTCCAGAAGAAAAACATTGTCCTCTGGGCTGCCCAGTAACCCCAAATGAGGATCAACCTGCACCGACCTTGGCTGTACCCCAAATACATAGGCTGACCAGGGCACTAATATCCTTTCTGACACACCCTGAGCCTGGACCCCCTGGCCCCTCCCAGACAGCTGGCCGCACACTGAGCACATCGAGCCGCCATGGCCTTAGGTCGTCATCTCTTCCCAACCTCGGTTTTCAGGTTTCAGAACCTAGACCTTATTTCCTATCACTGACCAGGGTTGAAGGTGATGCAGAAATCAGAACTCCTTCCCCATGGCAAGAAACCTTGTGGTTGGCATGCTGCCCAACGTTCAGAGTAGTTGAAACCAGTGTGGCCCATGAGGCCCCGCCCATGCTCGCGGGCCACATTGGTCACAAAAACACATTGTGACTCTCAGGCTGAGCCCAGTCGTCAAGTAAGGCCACTCAGTGGCTGGATGAAGAGATAGCATATTGGGCTTGCCATGCCCCTAGGCCCCAATTTTTAACCATAGTTCGGTTGTCCCTTCAGTCTTCCCCATGGCTTTGCTTTGGAATTCCTCTTTTGGTGGGACACCTGAGGTAACAAAACTGAAAGGAGACCTCCCATCCCACAGATTGACGAAAAGCAATTGGGAATCTGGCCAAATCCTCAGAGAGGAAGATTCGTCCATGGCCCATGAGGCTTCCCCGACATTCCACGGCAATCGCTGATACAAAATCCAGAGACAAAAGCCTGAGCAAGCGCCTCAGACTCGCACTTTCTTCATATCCTGAAGAGTTCTTCTTATGGCTTGTAGATCGGGACTGCCATACCTACGTCCCCAAACCTAAGCTGAGTTTATGTTTTCAGACTTCTGTCCTCAAAGTCCTGGGTCACACACCCTTCAGGCTGGGCCCCTGGAGCCACACATTAGGAATGTGCCTACCAATCCATGGGAATTCTGCCCATTCCATGGTCCAAAATCGTACAAATTAGGAGAAACCTCCAAATTCCCTGAGGCCATCCCAATACTGTAGGTCGCCCGGAACAAACAAGGCTGTCTGACACCAGCTGATAATCGACCTCCACTCATACCATAGATGGATGTCCCCAGAGAAGAAGATTGAACCAGACAGGACCCTAGGCCATAATAGGATCCATTGCTTTGGGTTACAGGCATGTGTCCTCAAAAGCCTGATTCCAATACGAGCATAGGGGTTTTCCTGAGGCACCCATCAGAACTCATCTCGTCTCCACAAGGAAACCTGTGCATGGGTGCCATGTCCAAAGCTTAGCAGAGTACTTCAGGGTCCCGTTGCCACCGCCCCATTCCAAGGCCCTCATGGACACAAAAAAACATTAGGACCCATCCTCAGGAAAGTCCATTTCAACTCAGCCAACCCGGTTGCTCCCGCAGAGCCATCATATCTAAACTGTCTTGTTGCTAGGAGACAATTGGAATGCGAGGCGTGCTTCCCAGGCAACCAACCGCGAACGGTGCTCTGGAGTCATTCCATATGGGATGTCCTGGAGCAGTCCAACAGGTCTCAATTGTCCCGCAGAAGGAATCCTTGAAGGGGGCATCCCACAACCCCCAACGTGGGAAATCCTCAATGGCCTCGAGATTCCGCTCACTTCATGAAGCGGCCTTCATGCACAGAAACTCCAACCTGAGCCAACGTCTGATCCTCGCCCTGACTTCAGATGCATGAGATATTGGTTCAGATCTGCAGGGGTTACCTTCCGTGCCCTCGCCCTGATACCCAATCTAGCTTGTCACTCAGATTTCCGTCCTCACACTCCTGGCCCCGAAGCCCTCAAGTATGGCAATTCCGGACCCACAATGCAGCACCCTGCCTGCCCTCTAGAAAAAAAATTATTGCCTCATGAGCTGCCCAGGCACCTTAAATGAGGATCAACCTACACAGCACTCGACTTTACCCAAATTATATAGTCTAACCTGGGCATAAATGCACTGTCGAACACAACCTGAGCCCGGACCTCCTGACCATCACCCAGAAAGCTGACCGCACACTGAGCACATAAAACCCGCCATGGCCTTAGGTCATCATCTCTTCCCTTCCTCAGTTTTCAGGCTTCAAAACCGAGACCTTATCTCCAATCACTGCCCAGGGGTGAGAGAAATGCAGAAATCAGAACTCCTCTTAACACATGGCAAGAACACTTGTGGTTGGCACGTTGTCCAACGTTCAGTGTAGGAGAAACCAGCATTCACCCTGAGGCCCCGCCCATTCTTGAGTGCGACGAGGGCATACACACGCATTGTGACCCTCAGCATGAGTCCTGTCCTCTAGTAAGTCCTCTCAGTGGCTGGACCATTAGATGTCATAATGGGCTTGACATGTCCCTAGGCCCCAATTTTTAACCAGATTTCTGATTGTCCAGTCACCCCTTCCCAGGGCTCTACTCTGGAATCCCTCATTTGGTGGGACACCTGATGTTAAAAAAGAAAACAACAACAACAACAACAAAAAACGGACTTCATCCATCCCACAGAATGACCCCAAACTCTTTGGACGGGGTCAAACCACCAGAGAGTAAGACTCGTCCATTTCCCATGAAGTCACCATAAATTCCACGACCATGAGTGACACGATATCCAGAGACAAAAACTTGATCAGGAGCCTCACACTCGCCCTTCTTTCAAATCCCGAAGAGTTCTCCTCATGGTCCATAGATCAGTCCTTCCATACCTATGACCCAAAACATAAGCCTAGTTTGTGTTTTCAGACAACTGTCCCAACAGCCCTGACCTACACAACAAACAGGCTCAGGCCCCTGGAGCCAAACCTGAGGACTGTACTTGCCCTCTCCAAGGGAAATGTGTGTGCCCATTCCAATGGCCACAACCTTCTAATAGGATAAACCTCCAAAGTCCCTGATCCATCTCAATAGTGGTGGCTTCCCAGGAAAAACAGGGGCAATCTGAGCACAACTAAGCACCTACGTGCACTCAGACCCATAGACAGATGTCACCAGAGGTAAAAAGGAAAGAACAGGACCCTAGGCACTAATCATATCCATTGCTTTGGTTTCCAGGCATCTCTCCTCAGAGGCCTGGATTTCAAAAGCAGCATATAGCTGTTTCTTGACTCACCCATCAGAAAACATCTCATCTACACATGGGAAGCTTGCACGTTGGAGCTGTGTCAAAGCGTCTGTTTAGGAGAACCCTTTAGGGCCCCAGTGCCACCGCTTCATTCCAAGGTCTCCGTAGACACAAAAGCACATTGTGACCCATCCCCAGGGGTGTCCATTTCAACTTAACGTCCTCGGTTGCTCCCGACAGATCCAGGAGATCTAACCTGTCTTGTTGCTAGAAGACAATTGGAATGCGAGGTGGGCTACCCAGCCATCCATCCTTAGAACTCTGCTCAGAATCATTGGCCTGGAGCCAAACAACAGGTCTCAATTGTCCTGCAGAAGACTCTCTGCACTTTGGAGCTTCTCACAACTCCCATCGTGGGAAAACCCCCATGGCCTCGTGATGCCCCCCCATTCATGAAGGGGCCATCAGGGACAGAAACTCCAACCTGAGCGATCGTCTTATCCTTGCCCTGACTTCAGATGCACGAGATCTCGATTCAGGTCTGTAGATTGTGCCTGCCATGGCCTCACCCAGAAACCTAAGCCTAGCTTGTGTTCTCAGACTTTTGTCGTCAGACTACTGGCCCACAAGCCCTCCAGTTTGGCAATACAGAACTACAATGCAGCACTCTGCCTGCCCTCCAGAAGAAAAACATTGTCCTCTGGGCTGCCCAGTAACCCCAAATGAGGATCAACCTGCACCGACCTTGGCTGTACCCCAAATACATAGGCTGACCAGGGCACTAATGCCCTTTCTGACACAGCCTGAGCCTTGACCCCCTGGCCACTCCCAGACAGCTGGCCGCACACTGAGCACTTCGAGCCGCCATGGCCTTAGGTCGTCATCTCTTTCCAACCTCGGTTTTCAGGTTTCAGAACCTAGACCTTATCTCCAATCACTGCCCGGGGTTGAAGGTGATGCAGAAATCAGAACTCCTTCCCCATGGCAAGAAACCTTGTGGTTGGCATGTTGTCCAACATTCAGAGTAGTTGAAACCAGTGTGGCCCATGAGGCCCCGCCCATGCTCGCGGGCCACATTGGTCACAAACACACATTGTGACCCTCAGGCTGAGCCCAGTCCTCAAGTAAGGCCACTCAGTGGCTGGATGAAGAGATAGCATATTGGGCTTGCCATGCCCCTAGGCCCCAATTTTTAACCAAAGTTCGGGTGTCCCTTCAGTCTTCCCCACGGCTTTGCTTTGGAATTCCTCTTTTGGTGGGACACCTGAGGTAACAAAACTGAAAGGAGACCTCCCATCCCACAGATTGACCAAAAACAATTGGGAATCGGGTCAAATCCTCAGAGAGGAAGATTCGTCCATGGCCCATGAGGCCTCCCCGATATTCCACGGCCATCGCTGATACAATATCCAGAGACAAAAGACTGAGCAAGCGCCTCAGAATCGCACTTTCTTCATATCCTGAAGAGTTCTTCTTATGGCTTGTAGATCGGGACTGCCATACCTACATCCCCAAACCTAAGCTGAGTTTGTGTTTTCAGACTTCTGTCCTCAAAGTCTTGGGCCACACACCCTCCAGGCTGGGCCCCTGGAGCCACACATTAGGACTGTGCCTACCAATCCATGGGAATTCTGCCCATTCCATGGTCCAAAATCGTACAAATTCGGAGAAACCTCCAAAGTCCCTGAGGTCATCCCAATAGTGTAGGTCGCCCGGAACAAAGAAGGGCTGTCTGACACCAGCTGATAATCGACCTCCACTCATACCATAGATGGATGTCCCCAGAGAAGAAGATTGAACCAGACAGGACCCTAGGCCATAATAGGATCCATTGCTTTGTGTTACAGGCATGTGTCCTCAAAAGCCTGATTCCAATACGAGCATAGGGGTTTTCCTGAGGCACCCATCAGAACTCATCTCGTCTCCACAAGGAAACCTGTGCATGGGAGCCATGTCCAAAGCTTAGGAGAGTACTTCAGGGTCCGGTGCCACCACCCCATTCCAAGGCCCTCATGGACACAAAATCACATTAGGACCCATCCTCAGGAAAGTCCATTTCAACTCAGCCACCCTGGTTGCTCCGGCAGAGCCATCAGATCTCAACTGTCTTGTTGCTAGGAGACAATTGGAATGCAAGGCAGGCTTCCCTGGAATCCATGCTCGAACGGTGCTCTGGAGTCATTCCATATGGGATGTTTTGGAGCTGCCTAAACGGTCTCAATTGTCCCATAGAAGGAATCCTTGAAGGGGGCATCCCACAACTCCCAACGTGGGAAAACCTCCATGGCCTTGAGATTCCTCTCCGTTCATGAAGGGGCAGTCATGCACAGAAACTACAACCTGAGCCAACGTCTGATCCTCGCTGTTACTTCAGATGCATGAGATATTGGTTCAGATGTGCAGGGGGTACCTGCCGTGCCCTCTTCCTGAAGCCCAAGTCTAGCTTGTGGTCTCAGACTTCTGTCTTCACACTACTGGCCCAGAAGCCCAAAAGTTTGGCAATTCCGGACCCACAATGCAGCACTGTGCCTGCCCTCTAGAAAAAATATCTTGCCTAAGGAACTTCTCGGGCACCTCAAATAAGGATCAACCTACAAGGCAATCGACTGTATCCAAATTATATAGTCTAACCTGGGCACTAATGCACTGTCTGACACAACCTGAGCCCGAACCTCCTGATCAACAACCAGGCAGCTGACCGCACACTGAGCACATCAGACCCACCATGGCCTTAGGTCATCATCTCGTCCCAACTGCGGTTTTCAGTTTCCGATTTTAACTTTATCTCAAACCACTGCCCTGCGTTGAAAATGATGCAGAAATCAGAACTCCTTCACCATAGCAAGATACCTTGTGAATGGCATGTTTTCCTAAGTTCAGTGTAGATGAAACCAGTGTGGCCCATGAGGCCCCTCCCATGCTCGTGAGCTACGTAGGTCACAAACGCACATTGTGACCCTCAGCCTGAGCCCAGTCCTCAAGTAAGGCTTCTCAGTGGCTGGATGAAGAGACAGCATATGGGGCCTGCCATGCCCCTAGGCCCCAAAATTTAACCATAGTTTGGGTTGTCCCTTTACTCTTCCCCAGGGCTCTGCTTTGGAATTCCTCTTTGGTTGGGACACCTGAGGTAACAAACCTGAAAGGAGACCTCCCATCCCACAGATTGAGGAAAAACAATTTGGACCGATCCAAATCCACAGAGGAAGATTCGTCCATGTCCCATGAGGTCTCCCCACATTCCACGGCATTCCTTGACACAAAATCCAGAGACCAAAGCCTGAGCAAGCGCCTCAGACTCGCTCTTTCTTCATATCCTGAAGAGTTCTTCTCATGGTTTGTAGATTGTGCCTGCCATACCTACGTCCCCAAACCTAGCTGAGTTTGTGTTTTCCGACTTCTGTCCTCAAAGTCCTGGGCCACACACCCTCCAGACTGAGGCCCTTGGAGCCACAATTAGGACTGTGTCTACCCCATGCATGGGAATTCCGCCCCTTACATTGTCCAAAATTGTACAAATTAGGAGAACCCTCCAAAGTCCCCGAGGCCATCCCAATATCTAGGTCTCTGTGGACAGACAAAGGCGGACTGACACCAGCTTAGCATCTAACTCCACTCATACCATAGATGGATGTCCCAAGAGAAGGATATGGTACCAGACAGGACCCTAGGCCATAATCGGATCCATTGCTTTTGTTTACAGGCATGCCTCCTCAAAGTCCTGGATTCCAATACCAGCATAGGGGGTTTCCTGAGGCACCCATCAGAAAAAATCTTGTCTCCACGAAAAACTTGTGCATGGGACCTATGTCAAAATCTTAGGAGAATACTTCAGAGTCCTGGTGCCACCGCCCCATTCCAAGGTCCTCATGGACACAAACACACAATAGGCCCATGCTCAGGAAAGTCAATTTCAACTCAGTCACCCCGGTTGCTCCCACAGAGCCATCCGATCTCAACTGTCTTGTAGCTAGGAGACAATTGGAATGCGAGGCGGGCTTCCCTGGCATCCATTCTGGCACGGTGCTCTGGAGTCATTCCATAAGGGATGTGGTGGTGCTGCCCAACAGGTCTCAATTGTGCCGCAGAAGGAATCCTTGAAGGGGGCATCCCACAACTCCCAACGTGGGAAAACCTCCATGGCCTTGAGATTCCTCTCCGTTCATGAAGGGGCAGGCATGCACAGAAACTACAACCTGAGCCAACGTCTGATCCTCTCCGTGACTTCAGATGCATGAGATATTGGTTCAGATGTGCAGGGGGTACCTGCCTTGCCCTCGGCCTGAAGCCCAAGTCTAGCTTGTGTTCTCAAACTTCTGTCCTCACACTACTGGCCCAGAAGCCCTCAAGTTTGGCAATTCCCGACCCACAATGCAGCACTGTGCCTGCCCTCTAGAAAAAATATCTTGCCTAATGAGCTGCCCAGGCACCTCAAAAGAGGATCAACCTACAGGCACTAGACTGTACACAAATTATATAGTCTAACCTGGGCACAAATGCACTGTCTGACACAACCTGAGCCCGAACCTCCTGACCAACAACCAGGCAGCTGACCGCACACTGAGCACATCAGACCCACCATGGCCTTAGGTCATCATCTCTTCCCAACTGCGGTTTCAGGCTTCCGATCCTAGACCTTATCTCCAATCACTGCCCAGGTTTGAAAATGATGCAGAAATCAGAACTCCTTCACCATGGCAAGAGATCTTGTGAAAGGCATGTTGTCCAAAGTTCAGTGTAGATGAAACCAGTGTTTCCCATGAGGCCCCGCCCATGCTCGTGAGCTACATTGGTCACAAACACACATTGTAACCCTCAGCCTGAGCCCAGACCTCAAGTAAGGCTTCTCAGTGGCTGGATGAAGAGACAGCATATGGGGCCTGCCATGCCCCTAGGCCCCAAATTTTAACCATAGTTTGGGTTGTCCCTTCACTCTTTCCCAGGGCTCTGCTTTGGAATTCCTCTTTGGTTGGGACACCTGAGGTAACAAACCTGAAAGGAGACCTCCCATCCCACAGATTGACGAAAAACAATTGGGACCAGTCCAAATCCACAGAGAGGTAGATTCGTCCATGTCCCATGAGGTCTCCCCACATTCCACGGCCATCGTTGACACAAAATCCAGACCAAAGCCTGAGCAAGAGCCTCAGACTCGCTCTTTCTCCATATCCTGAAGAGTTCTTCTCATGGTTTGTAGATTAGGCCTGCCATACCTACGTCCCCAAACCTAAGCTGAGTCTGTTTTCAGACTTCTGTCCTCAAAGTCCTGGGCCACACACCCTCCAGGCTGAGGACCCTGGAGCCACACATTAGGACTGTGTCTACCCCATGCATGGGAATTCTGCCCCTTCCATTGTCCAAAATTGTACAAATTAGGAGAACCCTCCAAAGTCCCCGAGGCCATCCCAATATCTAGGTCTCTGTGGACAAACAAAGGCGGACTGACACCAGCTTAGCATCTACCTCCACTCATACCATAGATGGATGTACCAAGAAAAGGATATAGTACCAGACAGGACCCTAGGCCATAATCGGATCCATTGCTTTGGTTTAAAGGCATGTCTCCTCAAAATCCTGGATTCCAATGCCAGCATAGGGGGTTTCCTGAGGCACCCATCAGAAAAAATCTCGTCTCCACGAAAAACTTGTGCATGGGACCTATGTCAAAATCTTAGGAGAATACTTCGGAGTCCTGGTGCCACCGCCCCATTCCAAGGTCCTCATTGACACAAACACACATTAGGCCCATGCTCAGGAAAGTCCATTTCAACTCAGCCAACCCGGTTGCTCCCGCAGAGCCATCCGATCTCAACTGTCTTGTAGCTAGGAGACAATTGGAATGCGAGGCGGGCTTCCCTGGCATCCATCATCGCACGGTGCTCTGGAGTCATTCCATAAGAGATGTGGTGGTGCTGCCCAACAGGTCTCAATTGTGCCGCAGAAGGAATCCTTGAAGGGGGCATCCCACAACTCCCAACGTGGGAAAACCTCCATGGCCTTGAGATTCCTCTCCGTTCATGAAGGGGCAGGCATGCACAGAAACTACAACCTGAGCCAACGTCTGATCCTCACCGTGACTTCAGATGCATGAGATATTGGTTCAGATGTGCAGGGGGTACCTGCCTTGCCCTCGGCCTGAAGCCCAAGACTAGCTTGTGTTCTCAGATTTCTGTCCTCACACTACTGGCCCAGAAGCCCTCAAGTTTGGCAATTCGCGACCCACAATGAAGCACTGTGCCTGCCCTCTAGAAAAAATATCTAGCCTAATGAGCTGCCCAGGCACCTCAAATGAGGATCAACCTACAGGGCACTCGACTGTACCCAAATTATATATTCTAACCTGGGCACTAGCACTGTCTAACACAAACTGAGCCCGAACCTCCTGACCGACAACCAGGCAGCTGACCGCACACTGAGCACATCAGACCCACCATGGCCTTAGGTCATCTTCTCCTCCCAACTGCGGTTTTCAGGCTTCCGAACCTAGACCTTATCTCCAACCATTGCCCAGGGTTGAAAATGATGCAGAAATCACAACCCCTTCCCCATGGCAAGAGACCTTGTGATTGGCATATTGTCCAAAGTTCAGTGTACTTGAAACCAGTGTGGCCCATGAAGCCCCGCCCATGCTCGCGAGCCACATTGGTCACAAGCACACATTGTGACCCTCAGCCTGAACCCAGTCCTCAAGTAAGGACTCTCAGTGGCTGGATGAAGAGACAGCATATGGGGCCTTCCATGCCCCTAGGCCCCAAATTTTAACCAGAGTTTGGGTTGTCCCTTCACTCTTGCCAGGGCTCTGCTTTGGAATTCCTCTTTGGTTGGGACACCTGAGGTAACAAACCTGAAAGGAGACCTCCCATCCCACAGATTGACGAAAAACAATTGGGACTGGGCCAAATCCACAGAGAGGAAGATTCGTCCATGGCCCATGAGGCCTCCCCTCATTCCACGGCCATCGTTGACACAAAATCCAGAGACCAAAGCCTGAGCAAGCGCCTCAGACTCGCTCTTTCTTCATATCCTGAAGAGTTCTTCTCCTAGTTTGTAGATTGGGCCTGCCATACCTACGTCCCCAAACCTAAGCTGCGTTTGTGTTTTTAGACTTCTGTCCTCAAAGTCCTGTGCCACACACCCTCAAGGCTGGGGCCCCTGGAGCCACACATTAGGACTGTGCCAACCCCATGCATGGGAATTCTGCCCATTCCATTGTCCAAAATTGTACAAATTAGGATAACAATCCAAAGTCCCGGAGGCCATCCCAATATGTAGGTCTCTGTGGACAAACAAGGGCGGTCTGACAACTGCTGAGCATCTACCTCCACTCATACCATAGATGGATGTCCCCAGAGAAGGATATGGTATCAGACAGGATCCTTGGATATAATCAGATCCATTGCTTTGGTTTACAGGCAGGTCTCCTCAAAATCCTGGATTCCAATACAAGCATAGGGGGTTTCCTGAGGCACCCATCAGAAAAAATCTCGTCTCCACGAGGTAACTTGTGCATGGGACCTATGTCAAAATCTTAGGATAATACTTCAGTGTCCCGGTGCCACCGCCCCATTCAAGGTACTCGAGTACAAAAACACACATTAGGCCCCATGCTCAGGAAAGTCCATTTCAACTCAGCCACCCCGGTTGCTCCCGCAGAACTATCCGATCTCCACTGTCTTGTTGCTAGGAAACAATTGGAATGCGAGGTGGGCTTCCCTGGCATCCATCCTCGCACGGTGCTCTGGAGTCATTCCATATGGGATGTTTTGGAGCTGCCCAACAGGTCTCAATTGTGCCGCAGAAGGAATCCTTGAAGGGGGCATCCCACAACTCCCAACGTGGGAAAACCTCCATGGCCTTGAGATTCCTCTCCGTTCATGAAGGGGCAGTCATGCACAGAATCTACAACCTGAGCCAACATCTGATCCTCGCCGTGACTTCAGATGCATGAGATATTGGTTCAGATGTGCAGGGGGTATCTGCCTTGCCCTGGGTCTGAAGCCCAAGTCTAGCTTGTGATCTCAGACTTCTGTCCTCACACTACTGGCCCAGAAGACCTCACGTTTGGCATTTCCGGACCCACAATGCAGCACTCTGACTGCCCTCTAGAAAAAATATCTTGCCAAATGAGATGCCCAGGCACCTCAAATGAGAATCAACCTAACGGCACTCGATTGTACCCAAATTATAAAGTCTAACCTCGGCACTAATGCACTCTCTGACACAACCTGAGCCCGAACCTCCTCACCAACAACCAGGCAGCTGACCGCACACTGAGCATATGAGACCCGCCAAGGCCTTAGTTCATCATCTCTTCCCAACTGCGGTTTTAAGTATTCAGAACCTAGACCGTATTTCCAACCACTACCCAGGGTTGAAAATGATGCAGAAATCAGAACTCCTTCCCCATGGCAAAAGACCTTGTGATTGGCATGTTGTCCAAAGTTCAGTGTTGTTGAAACCAGTGTGCCCCATGAGGCCCCGCCCATGCTCGCGAGCCACATTGGTCACAAACACACATTGTGACCCTCAGCCTGAGCCCAGTCCTCAAGTAAGGCCTCTCAGTGGCTGGATGAAGAGACAGCATATGGGGCCTGCCATGCCCCTAGGCCCCAAATTTTAACCATAGTTTGGGTTGTCCCTTCACTCTTCCCCAGGGCTCTGCTTTGGAATTCCTCTTTGGTTGGGACTCCTGAGGTAACAAACCTGAAAGGAGACCCCATCACACAGATTGACGAAAAACAATTGGGACCGGGCCAAATTCACAGAGAAGAAGATTCATCCATGGCGCATGAGGCCTTCCCACATTCCACAGCCATGGTTGACACAAAATCCAGAGACCAAAGCCTGAGCAAGCGAATCAGACTTGATCTTTCTTCATATCCTGAAGAGTTCTTCTCATGGTTTGTAGATTGGGCCTGCCATACCTACGTCCCCAAACCTAAGCTGAGTTTGTGTCTTCAGACTTCTGTCCTCAAAGTCCTGGGCCACACACCCTCCGGCTGGGCCTCTGGAGCGACACATTAGGACTTTGCCTACGCCATGCATGGGAATTCTGCCCATTCCATTGTCTAAAATTGTACAAATTAGGAGAACCCTCCAAAGTCCCCGAGGCCATCCCAATATGTAGGCCTCTGTGGACAACAAGGGTGGTCAAACAGCTGCTGAGCATCTACCTCCACTTATACCATAGATGGATGTCCCCAGAGAAGGAGATGGAACCAGACAGGATCCTAGGCCATAATCGGATCCATTGCTTTGGTTTACAGGCATGTCTCCTCAAAATCTTGGAATCCAATACCAGCATAGGGGGTTTCCTGAGGCACCCATCAGAAAAATCTCATCTCCACGAGGAAACTTGTCCATGGGACATATGTCAAAATCTTAGGAGAAGATTTCAGAGTCCCGGTGGTACCGCCCCATCCCAAGGTACTCTTGGACCCAAACACATATTAGGCCCCATGCTCAGGAAGTCGATTTCTACTCAGCCACCCCAGTTGCTCCGCAGAGCCATCCGATCTCAACTGTCTTGTTGCTAGGAGACAATTGGAATGCGAGGTGGGCTTCCCTGGCATCCATCCTCAAACGGTGCTCTGGAGTCATTCCATATGGGATGTTTTGGAGCTGCCCAACAGGTCTCAATTGTCCCGCAGAAGGAATCCGTGAAGGGGGCATCCCACAACTCCCAACGTGGCAAAACCTCCATGGCCTTGAGATTCCTCCGTTCAAGAAGGGACAGTCATGCATAGAAACTACTACCTGAGCCAACGTCTGATCCTTGCCTTGACTTCAGATGCATGAGATATTGGTTCAGATGTGCAGGGGGTACCTGCCGTGCCCTCGGCCTGAAGCCCAAGTCTAGCTTGTGTTCTCAGACTTCTGTCCTCACACTCCTGGCCCAGAAGCCCTCAAGTTTGGCAATTCCGGACCCACAATGCAGCACTCTGCCTCCCCTCTAACAAAAATATCTTGCCTAATGAGATGCCCAGGCACCTCAAATGAGGACAAACCTACACGGCACTCGAATGTACCCAAATTATAGAGTCTAACCTGGGCACAAATGCACTGTGTGACACAACCTGAGCCCGAACCTCCTGACCAACAACCAGGCAGCTGACCGCACACTGAGCACATCACACCCACCATGGCCTTAGGTCATCATCTCTTCCCAACTGCGGTTTTCAGGCTTCCGAACCTAGACCTTATCTCCAACCACTGCCCTGGGTTGAAAATGACGCAGAAATCAGAACTCCTTCACCATAGCAAGAGACCTTGTGATTGGCATATAGTCCAAACTTCAGTGTAGTTGAAACCAGTGTGGCCCATGAGGCCTCGCCCATGCTCGCAAGCCACAATGGTCACAAACACACATTGTGACCCTCAGTCTTAGCCCAGTCCTCAAGTAAGGCCTCTCAGTGGCTGAATGAAGAGACAACATATGGGGCGTGCCATGCCCCTTGGCCCCAAATTTTAACCATAGTTTGGGTTGTCCCTTCACTCTTCTCCAGGTCTCTGCTTTGGAATTCCTCTTTGGTTGGGACACCTGAGGTAACAAACCTGAAAGGACACCTCCCATCCCAAAGATTGACGAAAAACAATTGGGACCGGGCCAAATCCACAGAGAGGAAGATTCGTCCATGGCCCATGAGGCCTCCCCACATTCCACGGCCATTTTTGACACAAAATCCAGAGACCAAAGCCTGAGCAAGAGCCTCAGACTCGCTCTTTCTAAATATCCTGAAAGGTTCTTCTCATGGTTTGTAGATGGGGCCTGCCATACCTACGTCCCCAAACCTAAGCTAGTTTGTGTTTTCAGACTTCTGTCCTCAAATTCCTGGGCCACACACACTCCAGGCTGACGCCCCTGGAGCCACAAATTAGGACTGTGCCTACCCCATGCATGGGAATTCTGCCCATTTCATTGTCCAAAATTGTACAAATTAGGAGAACCCTCCAAAGTCCCCGAGGCCATACCAATATTTAGGTCTCAGTGGACAACAAAGGCGGTCTGACACCAGCTGAGCATCTACGTCCACTCATACCATAGATGGATGTCCCCAGAGAAGGATATGGTACCAGACAGGACCCTAGGGATAATCGGATACATTGCTTTGGTTTAAAGGCATGTCTCCTCAAAATCCTGGGTTACAATACCAGCATAGGGGGTTTCCTGAGGCACCCATCAGAAAAGATCTCGTCTCCAAGAGGAAAATTGTGCATGGGACCTATGTCAAAATCTTAGGAGAATACTTCAGAGTCCCGGTGCCACCGCCACATTCCAAGGTTCTCATGGACACACACACACATTAGGCCCCATGCTCAGGAAAATCCTTTTCAACTCAGCCACCCCGGTTGCTCCTGCAGAGCCATCCGATCTCAACTGTCTTGTTGCTAGGAGACAATTGGAATGCGAGGCAGGCTACCCTGGCATCCATCCTCAAACGGTGCTGGAGTCATTCCATATGGAATGGTTTGGAGCTGCCCAACAGGTCTCAATTGTCCCGCAGAAGGAATCCTTGAAGGGGGCATCCCACAACTCCCAACGTGGGAAAACCTCCATGGCCTTGAGACTCCGCTCCGTTCATGAAGGGCAAGTCATGCACAGAAACTACAACCTAAGCCAGCGTCTGATCCTCGCCGTGATTTCACATGCATGAGATATTGTTTCAGATGTGCAGGGGGTACTTGCCTTTCCCTCGGCCTGAAGCCCAAGTCTAGCTTGTGGTCTCAGACTTCTGTCCTCACACTACTGGCCCAGAAGCCCTCAAGTTTGGCAATTCCGGACCCACAATGCAGCACTCTGCCTGCCCTCTAACAAAAATATCTTGCCTAATGAGCTGCCCAGGCACCTCAAATGATGACAAACCTACACGGCACTCGACTGTACCCAAATTATATAGTCTAACCTGGGCACAAATGCACTGTGTGACACAACCTGAGCCCGAACCTCCTGACCAACAACCAGGCAGCCGTCCGCACACTGAGCACATCAGACCCACCATGGCCTTAGGTCATCATCTCTTCCCAACTGCGGTTTTCAGGCTTCCAAACCTAGACCTTATCTCCAACCACTTTCCAGGGTGGAAAATGATGCAGAAATCAGAACTCTTTCCCCATGGCAAGAATCCTTATGATTGGCATGTTGTCCAAAGTTCAGTGTAGTTGAAACCAGTGTGGCCCATGAGGCCCCGCCCATGCTCGAGGGCCACATTGGTCACAAACACACATTGTGACCCTCAGCCTGAGCCCAGTCCTCAAGTAAGGCCTCTCAGTGGCCGGATGAAGAGACAGCCTATGGGGCCTGCCATGCCCGTACACCCCAAATTTTAACCATAGTTTGGGTTGTCCCTTCACTCTTCCCCAGGTCTCTGCTTTGGAATTCCTCTCTGGTTGGGACACCTGAGGTAACAAATCTGAAAGGAGAACTCCCATCCCACAGATTGAAAAAAAAAAAAATTGGGACCGGGCCAAATCCACAGAGAGGAAGATTCGTCCATTGCCCATGAGGCCTCCCCACATTCCACGGCCATCGTTGAAACAGAATCCAGAAACCAAAGCCTGAACAACCGCGTGAGACTCGCTCTTTCTTCATATCCTGAAGAGTTCTTCTCATGGTTTGTAGATTGGGCCTGCCATACCTACGTCTCCAAACCTAAGCTGAGTTTGTGTTTTCAGAATTCTGTCCTCAAAGTCCTGGGCCACACACCCTCCAGGCTGGGGCCCCTGGAGCCACACATTAGGACTGTGCCTACCCCATGCATGGGAATTCTGCCCATTCAATTGTCCAAAATTGTACAAATTAGGAGAACCCTCCAAAGTCCCCGAGGCCATCCCAATATGTAGGTGTCTGTGGACAAACAAGGGCGGTCTGACACCTGCTGAATATCTACCTCCACTCAGACCATAGATGGATGTCCCCAAAGAAGGATATGGAACCAGACAGGACCCTAGGCCATAATCGGATCCATTGCTTTGGATTACAGGCATAACTCCTCAAAAGCCTGGATTCCAATACCAGTATAGGGGGTTTCCTGAGGCACCCATCAGAAAAAATCGTCACCACGAGGAAACTTGTGCATGGGACCTATGTCAAAATCTTAGGAGAATACTTCAGAGTCCCGGTGCCACTGCCCCATTCCAAGGTCCTCATGGACACAAACACACATTAGGCCCCATGCTCAGGAAAGTTCATTTCAACACAGTCACCCCGGTTGCTCCCACAGAGCCATCCGATCTCAACTGTCATGTTGCTAGGAGACAAATGGAATGCGAGGCGGGCTTCCCTGGAATCCATCCTCGAACGGTGCTCCTGAGTCATTCCATATGGATAGTTTTTAAGCTGCACAACAGGTCTCAATTGTCCCGCAGAAGAAATCCTTGAAGGGGACATCCCACAACTCCCACGTGGGAAAACCTCCTTGGCCTTGAAATTCCTCTTCGTTCATGAAGGGGCAGTCATGCACAGAAACTACAACCTGAGCCAACGTCTGATCCTCGCCGTGACTTCAGATGCATGAGATATTGGTTCAGATGTGCAAGGGGTACCTGCCTTGCCCTCGGCGTGAAGCCCAAGTCTAGCCTGTGTTCTCAGACTTCTGTCCTCACACTACTAGCCCAGAAGCCCTCAAGTTTGGTAATTCCGGACCCACAATGCAACACTCTGCCTGCACTCTAGAAAAAATATCTTGCCTATTGAGCTGCCCAGTCACATCAAATGAGGATCAACATACACGGCACTCGACTGTACCCAAATTATATAGCCTAACCTGGGCACTAATGCAGTGTCTGACACAACCTGAGCCCGAACCTCCTGACCAACAACCAGGCAGCTGACCGCACACTGAGCACATCAGACCCACCATGGCCTTAGGTCATCATCTCTTCCCAACTGTGGTTTTCAGGCTTACGAACCTAGACCTTATCTCCAACCACTGCCCAGGGTTGAAAATGATGCAGAAATCAGCATTCCTTCCGCATGGCAACAGACCTTGTGATTGGCATGTTGTCCAAAGTTCAGTGTAGTGGAAACCAGTGTGGCCCATGAGTCCCTGCCCATGGTCGCGGTCCACATTGGTCACAAACACACATTTTGACCCTCAGCCTGAGCCCAGTCCTCAAGTATGGCCTCTCAGTGGCTGGATGAAGAGACAGCCTATGGGGCCTGCCATGCCCGTAGGCCCCAAATTTTAACCATAGTTTGGGTTGTCCCTTCACTCTTTCCCAGGGCTCTGCTTTGGAATTCCTCTTTGGTTGGGACACCTGAGGTAACAAACCTGAAAGGAGACCTCCCATCCCACAGATTGACGAAAAACTGTTGGGACGGGTCCAAATCCACAGAGAAGAAGATTCGTCAATGGCCCATGAGGACTCCCCACAATCCACGGCCTTCTTTGACACAAAATCCAGAGACCAAAGCCTGAGCAAGCGCCTCAGACTCGCTCTTTCTTCATATCCTGAAGAGTTCTTCTCATGGTTTGTAGATTGGGCCTGCCATACCTACGTCCCCAAACCTAAGCTGAGTTTGTGTTTTCAGACTTCTGTCCTCAAAGTCCTGGGCCACACACCCTCCAGGCTGGGGCCCCTGGAGCCACACTTTAGGACTGTGCCTACCCCATGCATGGAAATTCTGCCCATTTCATTGTCCAAAATTGTATAAATTAGGAGAACCCTCCAAAGTCCCCGAGGCCATCCCAATATGTAAGTTTCTGTGGACAAACAAGGGGGGTCTGACACCAGCTGAGCATCTACCTCCACTCAGACCATAGATGGATGTCCCCAGAGAAGGAGATGGAACCAGACAGGACCCTAGGCCATAGTCGGATCCATTGCTTTGGTTTACAGGCCTGTCTCCTCAAAATCCTGGATACCAATACCAGCTTAAAGGGTTTCCTGAGGCACCCATCAGAAAAAATCTCGTTTCCACGTGGAAACTTGTGCATGGGACCTATGTCAAAATCTTAGGAGAATACTTCAGAGTCCCAGGGACACCGCCCCCTCCAAGGTCCTCATGGACACAAGCACACATTAGGCCCCATGCTCAGGAAAGTCCATTTCAACTCAGCCACCCCGGTTGCTCCCGCAGAGCCATCAGATCTCAACTTTCTTGTTGCTAGGATATAATTGGAATGCGAGGCAGGCTTCCCTGGCATCCATCCTCGAACGGTGCTCTAGAGTCATTCCATATGGGATGTTTTGGAGCTGCCCAACAGGTCTCAATGGTCCCGCAGAAGGAATCCTTGAAGGGGGCATCCCACTACTCCCAACTTGGGAAAACCTCCATGGCCTTGAGATTCCGCTCCATTCATGAAGGGGGAGTCATGCACAGAAACTCCAACCAGAGCCAACGCCTGATCCTCGCCGTGACTTCAGATGCATGAGATTTCGTTTCAGAAGTGCAGGGGGTACCTGCCGTGCCCTCGACTTGAAGCCCAGGTCTAGCTTGTGTTCTCAGACTTCTGTCCTCACACTCCTGGCCCAGAAGCCCTCAAGTTTGGCAATTCCGGACCCACAATGCAGCACTCTACCTGACCTCTAGAAAAATATCTTGCCTAATGAGCTGCCCAGGTTCCTCAAATGCGGAACAACCTACAGGCACTCGACTGTACCCAAATTATACAGTCTAAACTGGGCACTAATGCACTGTCTAACACAACATGAGCCCGAACTTCCTGACCAACATCCAGGCAGCTGACCGCACACTGAGCACAACAGACCTGCCATGGCCTTAGGTCGTCATCTCTTCCCAATTGCTTTTCAGGCTTCAGAACCTTGACCTTATCTCCAACCACTGCCCAGGGTTGAAAATGATGCAGGAATCAGAACTCCTTCCCCATGGCAAGAATCCTTATGATTGGCATGTTGTCCAAATTTCAGTGTAGTTGAAACAAGTGTGGCCCATGAGGCGCCGCCGATGCTCGCGGGCCACATTGGTCACAAACACACATTGTGACCATCAGCCTGAACCCAGGCCTGTCAGTGGCTCGATTAAGAGACAGCATATTTGGCCTGTCATGCCCCTAGGCCCCAATTTTTAACCATATTTGGGTTGTCCCTTCACTCTTCCCCAGGGCTCTGCTTTGGAATTCCTCTTTGGTTGGGACACCTGAGGTAACACACCTGAAAGGAGACCTCCCATCCCACAGATTGACGAAAAACAATTGGGACGGGGCCAAATCCACAGAGAGGAAGATTCGTCCATGGCCCATGAGGCTACGCACATTCCACGGCCATCGTTGATACAAAATCCAGACACAAAAGCCTGAGCAATGCCTCAGACTCGCTCTTTCTTCATATCCTGAAGAGTTCTTCTCATGGTTTGTAGATTGGGCCTGCCATACCTACGTCCCCAAACCTAAGCTGAGTCTTAGTTTTCAGACTTCTGTCCTCAAGTCCTGGGCCACACACCCTCCAGGCTGGGGCCCCTGGAGCCACACATTAGGACTGTGCCTACCCCATGCATGGGAATTCTGCCCATTCCATTGTCCAAAATTGTACAAATTAGGAGAACCCTCCAAAGTCCCCGAGGCCATCCCAATATCTAGGTCTCTGTGGATAAACAAAAGCGGACTGACACCAGCTGAGCATCTACCTCCACTAATACCATAGATGGATGTCCCAAGAAAAGGAGATGGAACCAGACGGACCCTAGGCCATAATCGGATCCATTGCTTTGGTTTACAGGCATGTCTCCTCAAAATCCTGGATTCCAATACCAGCATAGGGGGTTTCCTGAGGCACCCATCAGAAAATATCCCGTCTCCACGAGGAAACTTGAGCATGGGACCTATGTCAAAATCTTAGGAAAATACTTCAGAGTCCCGGTGACACCGCCCCATTCCAAGGTCCTCAGGGACACAAACACACATTAGGCCCCATGCTCAGGAAAGTCCTTTTCAACTCAGCCACCCCGGTTGCTCCCAAGAGCCATCCGATCTCAACAGTCTTGTTGCTAGGAGACAATTGGAATGTGAGGCGGGCTTCCCTGGCATCCATCCTCGAACGGTTCTCTGGAGTAAATCCATATGGGATGTGTTGGAGCTGCCCAACAGGTCTCAATTGTCCCGCAGAAGGAATCCTTGAAGGGGGAATCCCACAACTCCCAACGTGGGAAAACCTCCATGGCCTTGAGATTCCTCTCCGTTCATGAAGGGGCAGTCATGCACAGAAACTACAACCAGAGCCAACGTCTGATCCTCGCCATGACTTCAGATGCATGAGATATTGGTTCAAATGTGCAGGGGGTACCTGCCTTGCCCTCGGCCTGATGCCCAAGTTAGCTTGTGTTCTCAGACTTCTGTCCTCACACTACTGGCCCAGAGAACCTCACGTTTGGCAATTCCGGAAACACAATTAAGTACTCTGCCTGCCCTCTAGAAAAAAATATCTTGCCTAATGAGCTGCCCGGACACCTCAAATGAGGATCAACCTAATGGCACTCGACTGTACCCGAATTATATAGTCTAACCTGGGCACTAATGCACTGTGTGACACAACCTGAGCCCGAACCTCCTGACCAACAACCAGGCAGCTGACCGCACACTGAGCACATCAGACCCACCATGGCCTTAGGTCATCATCTCTTCCCAACTGCGGTTTTCAGGCTTCCTAGACCTTATCTCCAACCACTGCCCAGGGTTGAAAATGATGCAGAAATCAGAACTCCTTCCCCATGGCAAGAGACCTTGTGATTGGCATATTGTCCAAAGTTCAGTGTAGTTGAACCAGTGTGGCCCATGAGGCCCCGCCCATGCTCGCAGGCCACATTGTTCACAAACAAACATTGTGACCCTCAGCCTGAGCCCAGTCCTCAAGTAAGTCCTCCCAGTGGCTGAATGAAGAGACAGCATATGGGGCCTGCCATGCCCCTAGGCCCCAAATTTTAACCATAATTTGGGTTGTCCCTTCACTCTTCCCCAGGTCTCTGCTTTGGAATTCCTCTTTGGTTGGGACACCTGAGGTAACAAACCTGAAAGGAGACCTCCCATCCCAAAGATTGACGAAAAACAATTGGGACCGGGCCAAATCCACAGAGAGGAAGATTCGTCCATGGCCCATGAGGCCTCCCCACATTCCACGGCCATTGTTGACACAAAATCCAGAGACCAAAGCCTGAGCAAGAGCCTCAGACTCGCTCTTTCTAAATATCCTGAAAGGTTCTTCTCATGGTTTGTAGATTGGGCCTGCCATACCTACGTCCCCAAAACTAAGCTAGTTTGTGTTTTCAGACTTCTGTCCTCAATTCCTGGGCTACACACACTCCAGGCTGGCGCCCCAGGAGCCACACATTAGGACTGTGCCTACACCATGCTGGGAATTCTGCCCATTCCATTGTCAAAAATTGTACAAATTAGGAGAACCCTCCAATGTCCCCGAGGCCATACCAATATTTAGGTCTCAGTGGATAACAAAGCCGGTCTGACACCAGCTGAGCATCTACGTCCACTCATACCATAGATGGAAGTCCCCAGAGAAGGAGATGGTACCAGACAGGACCCTAGGGATAATCAGATCCATTGCTTTGGTTTAAAGGCATGTCTCCTCAAAATCCTGGGTTCCAATACCAGCATAGGGGGTTTCCTGAGGCACCCATCAGAAAATATCTCGTCACCACGAGGAAACTTGTGCATGGGACCTATGTCAAAATTTTAAGAAAATACTTCAGAGTCCAGGTGACACCGACCCATTCCAAGGTCCTCATGGACACAAACACACATTAGGCCCCATGCTCAGGAAAGTCCTTTTCAACTCAGCCACCCTGGTTGCTCCCAAGAGCCATCCGATCTCAACAGTCTTGTTGCTAGGAGACAATTGGAATGCGAGGCGGGCTTCCCTGGCATTCATCCTCGAACGGTGCTCTGGAGTCATTCCATATGGATAGTTTTTAAGCTGCACAACAGGTCTCAATTGTGCCGCAGAAGGAATCCTTGAAGGGGGCAACCCACAACTCCCACGTGTGAAAAACTCCTTGGCCTTGAAATTCTTCTCCGTTCATGAAGGGGCAGTCATGCACAGAAACTACAACCTGACCAACGTCTGATCCTCTCCGTGACTTCAGATGCATGAGATATTGGTTCAGATGTGCAAGGGGTACCTGCCTTGCCCTCGGCCTGAAGCCCAAGTCTAGCTTGTGTTCTCAGACTTCTGTCCTCACACTACTAGCCCAGAAGCCCTCACGTTTGGTAATTCTGGACCCACAATGCAGCACTCTGCCTGCCCTCTAGAAAAAATATCTAGCCTATTCAGCTGACCAGTCACCTCAAATGAGGATCAACATACACGGCACTCGACTGTACCCAAATTATATAGCCTAACCTGGGCACTAATGCACTGTCTGACACAACTTGAGCCCGAACCTCCTGACCAACAACCAGGCAGCTGACTGCACACTGAGCACATCAGACCCACCATGGCTTTAGGTCATCATCTCTTCCCAACTGTGGTTTTCAGGTTTTCGAACCTAGACCTTATCTCCAACCACTGCCCAGGGTTGAAAATGATGCAGAAATCAGCACTCCTTCCCCATGGCAACAGACCTTGTGATTGGCATGTTGTCCAAAGTTCAGTGTAGTTGAAACCAGTGTGGCCCATGAGTCCCTGCCCATGGTCACGGTCCACATTGGTCACAAACACACATTGTGACCCTCAGCCTGAGCCCAGTCCGCTAGTATGGCCTCTCAGTGGCTGGATGAAGAGACAGCCTATTGGGCCTGCCATGCCCGTTTCCCGAAATTTTAACCATAGTTTGGGTTGTCCCTTCACTCTTCCCCAGGGCTCTGCTTTGGAATTCCTCTTTGGTTGGAACCCCTGAGGTAACAAACCTGAAAGGAGACATCCCATCCCACAGATTGACGAAAAACAATTGGGACCGGGCCAAATCCACAGAGAAGAAGATTCGTCAATGGCCCATGAGGACTCCCCACAATCCACGGCCTTCTTTGACAGAAAATCCAGAGACCAAAGCCTGAGCAAGCGCCTCAGACTCGCTCTTTCTTCATATCCTGAAGAGTTCTTCTCATGGTTTGTAGATTGGGCCTGCCATACCTACGTCCCCAAACCTAAGCTGAGTCTTTGTTTTCAGACTTCTGGCCTCAAAGTCCTGGGCCATACACCCTCCAGGCTGGGGCCCCTGGAGCCACACATTAGGACTGTGCCTAACCCGTGCATGGGAATTCTGCCCATTCCATTGTCCAAAATTGTACAAATTAGGAGAACCCTCCAAATCCCCGAGGCCATCCCAATATGTAGGTTTCTGTGGACAAACAAGGGGGGTCTGACACCAGCTGAGCATCTACCTCCACTCAGACCATAGATGGATGTCCCCAGAGAAGGAGATGGAACCAGACAGGACCCTAGGCCATAATCGGATCCATTGCTTTGGTTTACAGGCCTGTCTCCTCAAAATCCTGGATACCAATACCAGCTTAGGGGGTTTCCTGAGGCACCCATCAGAAAAAATCTCATCTCCACGAGGAAACTTGTGCATGGGACCTATGTCAAAATCTTAGGAGAATACTTCAGAGTCCCAGTGACACCGCCCCCTCCAAGGTCCTCATGGACACAAGCACACATTAGGCCCCATGCTCAGGAAAGTCCATTTCAACTCAGCCACCCCGGTTGCTCCCGCAGAGCCATCCGATCTCAACTGTCTTGTTGCTAGGATGTAATTGGAATGCGAGGCGGGCTTCCCTGGCATCCATCCTCGAACGGTGCTCTAGAGTCATTCCATATGGGATGTTTTGGAGCTGCCCAACAGGTCTCAATTGTCCCGCAGAAGGAATCCTTGAAGGGGGCATCCCACAACTCCCAACTTGGGAAAACCTCCATGGCCTTGAGATTCCGCTCCATTCATGAAGGGGGAGTCATGCACAGAAACTCCAACCAGAGCCAACGCCTGATCCTCGCAGTGACTTCAGATGCATGAGATTTCGTTTCAGATGTGCAGGGGGTACCTGCCGTGCCCTCGACTTGAAGCCCAAGTCTAGCTTGTGTTCTCAGACTTCTGTCCTCACACTCCTGGCCCAGAAGCCCTCAAGTTTGGCAATTCCGGACCCACAATGCAGCACTCTACCTGACCTCTAGAAAAATATCTTGCCTAATGAGCTGCCCAGGTTCCTCAAATGCGGAACAACCTACAGGCACTCGACTGTACCCAAATTATACAGTCTAAACTGGGCACTAATGCACTGTCTAACACAACATGAGCCCGAACTTCCTGACCAACATCCAGGCAGCTGACCGCACACTGAGCACAACAGACCTGCCATGGCCTTAGGTCGTCATCTCTTCCCAATTGCTTTTCAGGCTTCAGAACCTAGACCTTATCTCCAACCACTGCCCCGGGTTGAAAATGATGCAGAAATCAGAACTCCTTCCCCATGGCAAGAATCCTTATGATTGGCATGTTGTCCAAATTTCAGTGTAGTTGAAACAAGTGTGGCCCATGAGGCGCTGCCCATGCTCGCGGGCCACATTGGTCACAAACACACATTGTGACCATCAGCCTGAACCCAGGCCTGTCATTGGCTCGATTAAGAGACAGCATATTTGGCCTGTCATGCCCCTAGGCCCCAATTTTTAACCATATTTGGGTGGTCCCTTCACTCTTCCCTAGGGCTCTGCTTTGGAATTCCTCTTTGGTTGGGACACCTGAGGTAACACACCTGAAAGGAGACCTCCCATCCCACAGATTGACGAAAAACAATTGGGACGGGGCCAAATCCACAGAGAGGAAGATTCGTCCATGGCCCATGAGGCTACGCACATTCCACGGCCATCGTTGATACAAAATCCAGACACAAAAGCCTGAGCAATGCCTCAGACTCGCTCTTTCTTCATATCCTGAAGAGTTCTTCTCATGGTTTGTAGATTGGGCCTGCCATACCTACGTCCCCAAACCTAAGCTGAGTCTTTTTTTTCAGACTTCTGTCCTCAAGTCCTGGGCCACACACCCTCCAGGCTGGGGCCCCTGGAGCCACACATTAGGACTGTGCCTACCCCATGCATGGGAATTCTGCCCATTCCATTGTCCAAAATTGTACAAATTAGGAGAACCCTCCAAAGTCCCCGAGGCCATCCCAATATCTAGGTCTCTGTGGACAAACAAAAGCGGACTGACACCAGCTGAGCATCTACCTCCACTCATACCATAGATGGATGTCCCAAGAAAAGGAGATGGAACCAGACGGACCCTAGGCCATAATCGGATCCATTGCTTTGGTTTACAGGCATGTCTCCTCAAAATCCTGGATTCCAATACCAGCATAGGGGGTTTCCTGAGGCACCCATCAGAAAATATCCCGTCTCCACAAGGAAACTTGTGCATGGGACCTATGTCAAAATCTTAGGAAAATACTTCAGAGTCCCGGTGACACCGCCCAATTCCAAGGTCCTCAGGGACACAAACACACATTAGGCCCCATGCTCAGGAAAGTCCTTTTCAACTCAGCCACCCCGGTTGCTCCCAAGAGCCATCCGATCTCAACAGTCTTGTTGCTAGGAGACAATTGGAATGTGAGGCGGGCTTCCCTGGCATCCATCCTCGAACGGTGCTCTGGAGTAAATCCATATGGGATGTGTTGGAGCTGCCCAACAGGTCTCAATTGTCCCGCAGAAGGAATCCTTGAAGGGGGAATCCCACAACGCCCAACGTGGGAAAACCTCCATGGCCTTGAGATTCCTCTCCGTTCATGAAGGGGCAGTCATGCACAGAAACTACAACCTGAGCCAACGTCTGATCCTCGCCGTGACTTCAGATGCATGAGATATTGGTTCAAATGTGCAGGGGGTACCTGCCTTGCCCTCGGCCTGATGCCCAAGTTAGCCTGTGTTCTCAGACTTCTGTCCTCACACTACTGGCCCAGAAGACCTCACGTTTGGCAATTCCGGAAACACAATTCAGTACTCTGCCTGCTCTCTAGAAAAAAATATCTTGCCTAATGAGCTGCCCGGACACCTCAAATGAGGATCAACCTACATGGCACTCGACTGTACCCGAATTATTTAGTCTAACCTGGGCACTAATGCACTGTCTGACAAAACCTGAGCCCGAACCTCCTGACCAACAACCAGGCAGCTGACCGCACACTGAGCACATCAGACCCACCATGGCCTTAGGTCATCATCTCTTCCCAACTGCGGTTTTCAGGCTTCCGAACCTAGACCTTATCTCCAACCACTGCCCAGGGTTGAAAATGATGCAGAAATCAGAACTCCTTCCCCATGGCAAGAGACCTTGTGATTGGCATATTGTCCAAAGTTCAGTGTAGTTGAAACCAGTGTGGCCCATGAGGCCCGCCCATGCTCGCAGACCACATTGTTCACAAACAAACATTGTGACCCTCAGCCTGAGCCCACTCCTCAAGTAAGTCCTCCCAGTGGCTGGTTTAATAGACAGCATATGGGGCCTGCCATGCCCCTAGGCCCCAATTTTAAACATAGTTTGGGTTGTCCCTTCACTCTTCCCCAGGGCTCTGCTTTGGAATTCCTCTTTGGTTGGGACACCTGAGGTAACAAACCTGAAAGGAGACTTCCCATCCCAAAGATTGACGAAAAACAATTGGGACCGGGCCAAATCCACAGAGAGGAAGATTCGTCCATGGCCCATGAGGCCTCCCCACATTCCACGGCCATCGTTGACACAAAATCCAGAGTCCAAAGCCTTAGCAAGCGCCTCAGACTCGCTCTTTCTTCATATCCTGAAGAGCTCTTCTCATGGTTTGTAGATTGGGCCTGCCATACCTACGTCCCCAAACCTAAGCTGAGTTTGTGTTTTCAGACTTCTGTCCTCAAAGTCCTGCGCCACACACCCTCCGCTTGGGCTCCTGGAGCGACACATTAGGACTGTGCCTACCCCATGCATGGGAATTCTGCCCATTCCATTGTCCAAAATTGTACAAATTAGGAGAACACTCAAAGTCCCCGAGGCCATTGCAATATGTAGGCCTCTGAGGACAAACAAGGGTGGTCATACACCAGCTGAGCATCTACCTCCACTCATACCATAGATGGATGTCCCCAGAGAAGGAAATGGAACCAGACAGGACCCTAGGCCATAATCGGATCCATTGCTTGGTTTACAGGCATGTCTCCTCAAAATCCTGGATTCCAATACCAGCATAGGGGGTTTCCTGAGGCACCCATCAGAAAATATCTCGTTTCCACGAGGAAACTTGTGCATGGGACCTATGTCAAAATCTTAGGAGAATATTTCAGAGTCCCGGTGGTACCGCCCCATCCCAAGGTCCTCTTGGACACAAACACATATTAGGCCCCATGCTCAGGAAGTCGATTTCTACTCAGCCACCCCAGTGTCTCTGCAGAGCCATCGGATCTCAACTGTCTTCTTGCTAGGAGACAATTGGAATGCGAGGTGGGCTTCCCTGGCATCCATCCTCGAACGGTGCTCTGGAGTCATTCCATATGGGATGTTTTGGAGCTGCCCAACAGGTCTCAATTTTCCCGCAGAAGGAATCCGTGAAGGGGTCATCCCACAACTCCCAAAGTGGCAAAACCTCCATGGCCTTGAGATTCCTCCGTTCAAGAAGGGTCAGTCATGCATAGAAACTACTACCTGAGCCAACGTCTGATCTTTGCCTTGACTTCAGATGCATGAGATATTGGTTCAGATGTGCAGGGGGTACCTGCCTTACCCTCGGCCTGAAGCCCAAGTCTAGCTTGTGTTCTCAGACTTCTGTCCTCACACTACTGGCCCAGAAGCCCTCAAGTTTGGCAATTCCGGACCCACATGCAGCACTCTGCCTGCCCTCTAACAAAAATATCTTGCCTAATGAGCTGCCCAGGCACCTCAAATGAGGACAAAACTACACGGCACTCGACTGTACCCAAATTATATAGTCTAGCCTGGGCACAAATGCACTGTGTGACACAACCTGAGTCCGAACCACCTGACCAACAACCAGGCAGCTGACCGCACACTGAGCACATCAGACCCACCATGGCCTTAGGTCATCATATCTTCCCAACTGCAGTATTCAGGCTTACGAACCTAGACCTTATCTCCAAACACTGCCCTGGGTTGAAAATGACGCAGAAATCAAAACTCCTTCCCCATGGCAAGAGACCTTGTGATTGGCATATAGTCCAAACTTCAGTGTAGTTGAAACCAGTGTGGCCCATGAGGCCCCGATCATGCTCGCAGGCCACATTGGTCACAAACACACATTGTGACCATCAGCCTGAGCCCAGTCCTCAAGTAAGGCCTCTCAGTGGCTGGATGAATAGACAGCATATGGGGCCTGCCATGCCCCTAGGCCCCAATTTTAACCATAGTTTGGGTTGTCCCTTCACTCTTCCCCAGGTCTCTGCTTTGGACTTCCTCTTTGGTTGCGACACCTGAGGTAACAAACCTGAAAGGAGACTTCCCATCCCAAAGATTGATGAAAAACAATTGGGACCGGGCCAAATCCACAGAGAGGAATATTCTTCCATGGCCCATGATGCCTCCCCACATTCCACGGCCATCGTTGACACAAAATCCAGAGTCCAAAGCCTGAGCAAGCGCCTCAGACTCGCTCTTTCTTCATATCCTGAAGAGTTCTTCTCATGGTTTGTAGATTGGGCCTGCCATACCTACGTCCCCAAACCTAAGCTGAGTTTGTGTTTTCAGACTTCTGTCCTCAAAGTCCTGGGCCACACACCCTCCGGCTTGGGCCCCTGGAGCGACACATTAGGACTGTGCCTACCCCATTCATGGGAATTCTGCCCATTCCATTGTCCAAAATTGTACAAATTAGGAGAACACTCCAAAGTCCCCGAGGCCATTGCAATATGTAGGCCTCTGTGGACAAACAAGGGTGGTCATACACCAGCTGAGCATCTACCTCCACTCATACCATAGATGGATGTCCCCAGAGAAGGAAATGGAACCACAGGACCCTAGGCCATAATCGGATCCATTGCTTGGTTTTCCGGCATGTCTCCTCAAAATCCTGGATTCCAATACCAGCATAGGGGGTTTCCTGAGGCACCCATCAGAAAATATCTCGTCTCCACGAGGAAACTTGTGCATGGGACCTATGTCAAAAACTTAGGAGAATATTTCAGAGTCCCGGTGGTACCGCCCCATCCCAAGGTCCTCTTGGACACAAACACATATTAGGCCCCATGCTCAGGAAGTCGATTTCTACTCAGCCACCCCAGTGTCTCTGCAGAGCCATCCGATCTCAACTGTCTTGTTGCTAGGAGACAATTGGAATGCGAGGTGGGCTCCCCTCGCATCCATCCTCGAACGGTGCTCTGGAGTCATTCCATATGGGATGTTTTGGAACTGCCCAACAGGTCTCAATTTTCCCGCAGAAGGAATCCGTGAAGGGAGCATCCCACAACTCCCAAAGTGGCAAAACCTCCATGGCCTTGAGATTCCTCCGTTCAAGAAGGGTCAGTCATGCATAGAAACTACTACCTGAGCCAACTTCTGATCCTTGCCTTGACTTCAGATGCATGAGATATTGGTTCAGATGTGCAGGGGGTACCTGCCTTACCCTCGGCCTGAAGCCCAAGTCTAGCTTGTGTTCTCAGACTTCTGTCCTCACACTACTGGCCCAGAAGCCCTCAAGTTTGGCAATTCCGGACCCACAATGCAGCACTCTGCCTGCCCTCCAACAAAAATATCTTGCCTAATGAGCTGCCCAGTCACCTCAAATGAGGACAAACCTACACGGCACTCGACTGTACCCAAATTATATAGTCTAACCTGGGCACAAATGCACTGTGTGACACAACCTGAGCCCGAACCACCTGACCAACAACCAGGCAGCTGACCGCACACTGAGCACATCAGACCCACCATGGCCTTAGGTCATCATATCTTCCCAACTGCAGTTTTCAGGCTTACGAACCTAGACCTTATCTCCAAACACTGCCCTGGGTTGAAAATGACGCAGAAATCAGACCTCCTTCCCCATGGCAAGAGACCTTGTGATTGGCATATAGTCCAAACTTCAGTGTAGTTGAAACCAGTGTGGCCCATGAGGCCCCGCCCATGCTCGCGGGCCACATTGGTCACAAACACACATCGTGACCCTCAGCCTGAGCCCAGTCCTCAAGTAAGGCCTCTCAGTGGCTGGATGAAGAAACAGCATATGGGGTCTGCCATGCCCCTAGGCCCCAAATTTTAACCATAGTTTGGGTTGTCCCTTCACTCTTCCCCAGGTCTCTGCTTTGGACTTCCTCTTTGGTTGCGACACCTGAGGTAACAAACCTGAAAGGAGACCTCCCATCCCAAAGATTGACGAAAAACAATTGGGACCGGGCCAAATCCACAGAGAGGAAGATTCGTCCATGGCCCATGAGGCCTCCCCACATTCCACGGCTATCGTTGACACAAAATCCAGAGACCAAAGCCTGAGCAAGAGCCTCAGACTCGCTCTTTCTTCATATCCTGAAGAGTTCTTCTCATGGTTTGTAGATTGGGCCTGCCATACCTACGTCCCCAAACCTAAGCTGAGTCTTTGATTTCAGACTTCTGTCCTCAAAGTCCTGGGCCACACACCCTCCAGGCTGGGGACCCTGGAGCCACACATTAGGACTGTGCCTAACCCGTGCATGGGAATTCTGCCCATTCCATTGTCCAAAATTGTACAAATTAGGAGAACCCTCCAAAGTCCCCGAGGCCATCCCAATATGTAGGTCTCTGTGGACAAACAAGGGGGGTCTGACAGCAGCTGAGCATCTACCTCCACTCAGACCATAGATGGATGTCCCCAGAGAAGGAGATGGAACCAGACAGGACCCTAGGCCATAATCGGATCCATTGCTTGGGTTTACAGGCCTGTCTCCTCAAAATCCTGGATACCAATAAAAGCTTAGGGGGATTCCTGAGGCACCCATCAGAAAAAATTACGTCTCCACGAGGAAACTTGTGCATGGGACCTATGTCAAAATCTTAGGAGAATACTTCAGATTCACAGTGCCACCGCCCCATTCCAAGGTCCTCATGGACACAAACACACATTAGGCCCCATGCTCAGGAAAGTCCATTTCAACTCAGCCACCCCGGTTGCTCCCGCAGAGCCATCCGATCTCAACTGTCTTGTTGCTAGGAGACAATTGGAATGCGAGGCGGGCTTCCCTGGCATCCATCCTCGAACGGTGCTCTAGAGTCATTCCATATGGGATGTTTTGGAGCTGCACAACAGGTCTCAATTGTCCCGCAGAAGGAATCCGTGAAGGGGGCATCCCACAACTCCCAACGTGGCAAAACCTCCATGGCCTTGAGATTCCGCTCCATTCATGAAGGGGGAGTCATGTACAGAAACTCCAACCAGAGCCAACGCCTGATCCTCGCCGTGACTTCTGATGCATGAGATATCGTTTCAGATGTGCAGGGGGTACCTGCCGTGCCCTAGGCCTGAAGCCCAAGTCTAGCTTGTGTTCTCAGACTTCTGTCCTCACACTCTTGGCCCAGAAGCCCTCAAGTTTGGCAATTCCGGACCCACAATGCAGCACTCTGCCTGACCTCTAGAAAAATATCTTGCCTAATGAGCTGCCCAGGCTCCTCAAATGCGGAACAACCTACAGGCACTCGACTGTACCCAAATTATACAGTCTAAACTGGGTACTAATGCACTGTCTAACAGAACATGAGCCCGAACTTCCTGACCAACACCCAGGCAGCTGACCGCACACTGAGCACAACAGACCAGCCATGGCCTTAGGTCGTCATCTCTTCCCAATTGCTTTTCAGGCTTCAGAACCTAGACCTTATCTCCAACCACTGCCCAGGGTTGAAAATGATGCAGAAATCAGAACTCCTTCCCCATGGCAAGAATCCTTTTGATTGGCATGTTGTCCAAAGTTCAGTGTAGTTGAAAACAGTGTGGCCCATGAGGCCCCGTCCATGCTCGCGGGCCACATTGGTCACAAACACACATTGTGACCCTCAGCCTGAACACAGGCCTCTCAGTGGCTCGATTAAGAGACAGCATATTTGGCCTGTCATTCCCCTAGGCCCCAATTTTTAACCATATTTGGGTTGTCCCTTCACTCTACCCCAGGGCTCTGCTTTGGAATTCCTCTTTGGTTGGGACACCTGAGGTAACAAATATGAAAGGAGACCTCCCATCCCACAGATTGACGAAAAACAATTGGGACTGGGCCAAATCCACAGAGAGGAAGATTCGTCCATGGCCCATGAGGCTACGCACATTCCACGGCCATCGTTGATACAAAATCCAGACACAAAAGCCTGAGCGACGCCTCAGACTCGAACTTTCTTCATATCCTGAAGAGTTCTTCTCATGGTTTGTAGATTGGGCCTGCCATACCTACGTCCCCAAACCCAAGCTGAGTCTGTGTTTTCAGACTTCTGTCCTCAAGTCCTGGGCCACACACCCTCGAGGCTGGGGCCCCTGGAGCGACACATTAGGACCGTGCCTAACCCATGCATGGGAATTTTGCCCATTCCATTGTCCAAAATCGTAGAAATTAGGAGAAAACTCCAAAGTCCCCGAGGCCATCCCTATAGTGTAGGTATCCCGGGACAAACAAAAGCGGACTGACACCAGCTGAGCATCTACCTCCACTCATACCATAGATGGATGTCCCAAGAGAAGGAAATGGAACCAGACAGGACCCTAGGCCATAATCGGATCCATTTCATTTGGTTTACAGGCATGTCTCCTCACAATCCTGGATTCCAATACCAGCATAGGGGGTTTCCTGAGGCATCCATCAGAAAATATCTCGTCTCCACGAGGAAACTTGTGCATGGGACCTATGTCAAAATCTTAGGAAAATACTTCAGAGTCCCGGTGACACCGCCCCATTCCAAGGTCCTCATGGACACGAACACACATTAGGCCCCATGCTCAGGAAAGTCCTTTTCAACTCAGCCACCCCAGTTGCTCCCAAGAGCCATCCGATCTCAACAGTCTTGTTGCTAGGAGACAATTGGAATGCGAGGCGGGCTTCCCTGGCATCCATCCTCGAACGGTGCTCTGGAGTCATTTCATATGGGATGTGTTGGAGCTGCCCAACAGGTCTCAATTGTCCCGCAGAAGGAATCCTTGAAGGGGGAATCCCACAACTCCCAACGTGGGAAAACCTCCATGGCCTTGAGATTCCTCTGCGTTCATGAAGGGGCAGTCATGCACAGAAACTACAACCTGAGCCAACGTCTGATCCTCGCCGTGACTTCAAATGCATGAGATATTGCTTCAGATGTGCAGGGGGTACCTGCCTTGCCCTAGACCTGATGCCCAAGTTAGCTTGTGTTCTCAGACTTCTGTCCTCACACTACTGGCCCAAAAGACCTCACGTTTGGCAATTCCGGAACCACAATTCAGTACTCTGCCTGCCTTCTAGAAAAAATATCTTGCCTAATGAGCTGCCCGGGCACCTCAAATGAGGATCAACCTACATGGCACTCGACTGTACCCAAATTATATAGTCTAACCTGGGCACTAATGCACTGTGTGACACAACCTGAGCCCGAACCTCCTGACCAACAACCAGGCAGCTGACCGCACACTGAGCACATCAGACCCACCATGGCCTTAGGTCATCATCTCTTCCAAACTGCGGTTTTCAGGCTTCCGAACCTAGACCTTACTCCAACCACTGCCCAGGGTTGAAAATGATGCAGAAATCAGAACTCCTTCCCCATGGCAAGAGACCTTGTGATTGGCATATTGTCCAAAGTTCAGTGTAGTTGAAACCAGTTTGGCCCATGAGGTCCCGCCCATGCTCGCAGGCCACATTGTTCACAAACACACATTGTGACCCAGGGCCTGAGCCCAGTCCTCATTTAAGGCCTCTCATTGGCTGGATGAAGAGACAGCATATGGGGCCTGCCATGGCCCTAGGCCCCAAATTTTAACCATAGTTTGGGTTTTCCCTTCACTCTTCCCCAGGGCTCTGCTTTGGAATTCCTCTTTGGTTGGGACACCTGAGGTAACAAACCTGAAAGGAGACCTCCCATCCCACAGATTGACGAAAAACAATTGGGACCGGGCCAAATCCACAGAGAGGAAGATTCGTCCATGGCCCATGAGGCCTCCCCACATTCCACGGCCATTGTTGACACAAAATCCAGAGACCAAAGCCTGAGCAAGAGCCTCAGACTCGCTCTTTCTAAATATCCTAAAAGGTTCTTCTCATGGTTTGTAGATTGGGCCTGCCATACCTACGTCCCCAAACCTAAGCTAGTTTGTGTTTTCAGACTTCTTTCCTCAAATTCCTGGGCCACACACACTCCAGGCTGGCGCCCCTGGAGCCACACATTAGGACTGTGCCTACCCCATGCATGGGAATTCTGCCCATTCCATGGTCCAAAATCTTACAAATTAGGAGAACCCTCCAAAGTCCCCGAGGCCATACCAATATTTCGGTCTCAGTGGACAACAAAGTCGGTCTGACACCAGCTGAGCATCTACGTCCACTCATACCATAGATGGATGTCCCCAGAGAAGGATATGATACCAGACAGGACCCTAGGGATAATCGGATCCATTGCTTTGGTTTAAAGGCATGTCTCCTCAAAATCCTGGATTCCAATACCAGCATAGGGGGTTTCCTATGGCACCCATCAGAAAAATCTCATCTCCACGAGGAAACTTGTGCATGGGACCTATTTCAAAATCTTAGGAGAATATTTCAGAGTCCCGGTGGTACCGCCCCATCCCAAGGTCCTCTTGGAAATAAACACATATTAGGCTCCATGCTCAGGATGTCGATTTCTATTCAGCCACCCCAGTTGCTCCGCAGAGCCATCCGATCTCAACTGTCTTGTTGCTAGGAGACAATTGGAATGCGAGGTGGGCTTCCCTGTCATCCATCCTCAAACGGTGCTGGAGTCATTCCATATGGAATGGTTTGGAGCTGCCCAACAGGTCTCAATTGTTCCGCAGAAGGAATCCTTGAAGGGGGCATCCACAACTCCCAACGTGGGAAAACCTCCATGGCCTTGAGATTCCACTCCGTTCATGAAGGGTCAGAAATGCACAGAAACTACAACCTGAGCCAAAGTCTGATCCTCGCCGTGACTTCACATGCATGAGATATTGCTTCAGATGTGCAGGGCGTACCTGCCTTGCCCTCGGCCTGAAGCCCAAGTCTAGCTTGTGGTCTCAGACTTCTGTCCTCACACTACTGGCCCAGAAGCCCTCAAGTTTGGCAATTCCCGACCCACAATGCAGCACTCTGCCTGCCCTCTAACAAAAATATCTTGCCTAATGAGCTGCCCAGGCACCTCAAATCAGGATCAACCTACACAGCACTCGACTGTACCCAAATTATATAGTCTACTGTGGGCACAAATGCACTGTGTGACACAAGCTGAGCCCGAACTTCCTGACCAACACCCAGGCAGCTGACTGCACACTGAGCACAACAGACCTGCCATGGCCTTAGGTCGTCATCTCTTCCCAATTGCTTTTCAGGCTTCAGAACCTAGACCTTATCTCCTACTAAGGCCCAGGATTGAAAATGATGCAGAAATCAGAACTCCTTCCCCATGGCAAGAATCCTTATGATTGGCATGTTGTCCAAAGTTCAGTGTAGTTGAAACCAGTGTGGCCCATGAGGCCCTGCCCATGCTCGCGGTTCACATTGGTCACAAACACACATTGTGACCCTCAGCCTGAACCCAGGCCTCTCAGTGGCTCGATTAAGAGACAGCATATTTGGCATGTCATGCCCCTAGGTCCCAATTTTTAACCATATTTGGGTTGTCCCTTCACTCTTCCCCAGGGCTCTGCTTTGGAATTCCTCTTGGTTGGGACACCTGAGGTAACAAACCTGAAAGGAGACCTCCCATTCCACAGATTGACGAAAAACAATTGGGACTGGGCCAAATCCACAGAGAGGAAGATTCGTCCATGGCCCATGAGGCCTCCCCACATTCCACGGCCATCGTTGATACAAAATCCAGAAACAAAAGCCTGAGCAAGCGCCTCAGAAGCGCTCTTTCTTCATATCCTGAAGAGTTCTTCTCATGGTTTGTAGATTGGGCCTGCCTTACCTACATCCCCAAACCTAAGCTGAGTTTGTGTTTTCAGACTTCTGTCCTCAAAGTCCTGGGCCATACACCATCCATGCTGGGAACCCTGAAGCCACCCATTGGACTGTGCCTACCCAATGAATAGGAATTCTGCCCATTCCATTGTCCAAAATCGTACAAATAAGGAGAACCCTCCAAAGTCCCCGAGGCCATCCCTATAGTGTAGGTCTCCCGGGACAACGAGGGCGGTCTGACACCAGCTGAGCATCTACCTCCACTCATACCATAGATGGATGTCCCCAGAGAAGGAGATGGAAACAGACAGGACTCTAGGCCAAAATCGGATCCATTGCTTTGGATTACTGGCATGTCTCCTCAAATGCCTGGATTCGAAGGCCAGCATAGTGGGTTTCCTGAGGCACCCATCAGAACAAATCTCGTCTCCACAAGGAAACCTGTGCATGGGAGCCATGTCCAAAGCATAGGAGAGTTCTTCAGGGTCCCGGTGCCACCGCCCCATTCCAAGGCCCTCATGGACACAAATACACATTAGGCCCCATCCTCAGGAACGTCCATTTTAACTCAGCCACCCCGGTTGCTCCCGCAGAGCCATCCGATCTCAACTGTCTTTTTGCTAGGAGACAATTGGAATGCGAGGCGGACTTCCCTGGCATCCATCCTCGAATGGTGCTCTGGAGTCATTCCATATGTGATGTCATGGAGCTGCCCAACAGATCTCAATTGTCCCGCAGAAGGAATGCTTGAAGGGGGCATCCCACAACTCCCAACGTGGGAAAACCTCCATGGCCTTGAGATTCTGCTCCGTTAATGAAGGGGCAGTCATGCACAGAAACACCAACCAGAGCCAACGCCTGATCCTCGCCGTGACTTCTGATGCATGAGATATCGTTTCAGATTTGCAGGGGGTACCTGCCGTGACCTCAGCCTGAAGCCCAAGTCTAGCTTGTGTTCTCAGACTTCTGTCCTCACACTCCTGGCCCAGAAGCCCTCAAGTTTGGCAATTCTGACCCACAATGCAGCACTCTGCCTGCCCTCTAGAAAAATATCTTGCCTAATGAGCTGCCCAGCTCCTCAAATGCGGAACAACCTACAGGCACTCGACTGTACCCAAATTATACAGTCTAAACTGGGCACTAATGCACTGTCTGACACAACCTGAGCCCGAACCTCCTGACATGCACACAGGCAGCTGACCGCACACTGAGCACAACAGACCTGCCATAGCCTTAGGTCGTCATCTCTTCCCAATTGATTTTCAGGCTTCAGAACCTAGACCTTATCTCCAACCACTGCCCAGGGTTGAAAATGATGCAGAAATCAGAACTCTTTCCCCATGGCAAGAATCCTTATGATTGGCATGTTGTCCAAAGTTCAGTGTAGTTGAAACCAGTGTGGCCCATGAGGCCCCGCCCATGCTCGCGGGCCACATTGGTCACAAACACACATTGTGACCCTCAGCCTGAACACAGGCCTCTCAGTGTCTCGATGAAGAGACAGCATATTTGGCCAGTCATGCCCCTTGGCCCCAAATTTTAACCATATTTTGGGTTGTCCCTTCACTCTTCCCCAGGGCTCTGCTTTGGAATTCCTCTTTGGTTGGGACACCTGAGGTAACAAACCTGAAAGGAGACCTCCCATCCCACAGATTGACGAAAAACAATTGGGTCTGGGCCAAATCCACAGAGAGGAAGATTCGTCCATGGCCCATGAGGCCTCCCCACATTCCACGGCCATCGTTGATACAAAATCCAGACACAAAAGCCTGAGCAAGCGCCTCAGACGCGCTCTTTCTTCATATCCTGAAGAGTTCTTCTCATGGTTTGTAGATTGGGCCTGCCATACCTACGTCCCCAAAACCTAAACTGAGTTTGTGTTTTCAGACTTCTGTCCTCAAAATCCTATTCAATACACCATCCAGGCTGGGGCCCCTGAAGCCAACCATTAGGATTGTGCCTACCCAATGAATAGGAATTCTGCCCATTCCATTGTCCAAAATCGTACAAATTAGGATAACCCTCCAAAGTCCCGAGGCCATCCCTATAGTGTAGGTTTCCCGGGACAAACAAGGGCGGTCTGACACCAGGTGAGCATCTACATCCACTCATACCATAAATGGATGTCCCCAGAGAAGGAGATGGAAACAGACAGGACCCTAGGCCAAAATCGGTTCCATTGCTTTGGTTTACAGGCATGTCTCCTCAAATGCCTGGATTCGAAGACCAGCATAGGGGGTTTCCTGAGGCACCCATCAGAACAAATCTCGTCTCCACAAGGAAACTGTGCATGGGAGCTATGTCAAAAGCTTAGGAGAATACTTCAGGGTCCCGGTGCCACCGCCCCATTCCAAGGCCCTCATGGACAAAAACACACATTAGGCCCCATCCTCAGGAAAGTCCATTTCAACTCAGCCACCCGATTGATCCCGCAGAGCCATCCTATCTCAACTGTCTTGTTGCTAGGAGACAATTTTAATGCGAGGCGGGCTTACCTGGCATCCATCCTCGAACGGTGCTCTGGAGTCATTCCATATGGGCTGTTTTGCAACTGCCCAACAATTCTCAATTGTCCCGCAGAAGGAATGCTTGAAGGGGGCATCCCACAACTCCCAACGTGGGAAAACCTCCATGGCCTTGAGATTCCGCTCCGTTCATGAAGGGGCAGTCATGCACAGAAACTCCAACCAGACTCAACATCTGATCCTCGCCGTGACTTCTGATGCATGAAATATCGTTTCAGATTTGCAGGGGCTACCTGCCGTGCCCTTGGCCTGAAGCCCAAGTCTAGCTTGTGTTCTCAGACTTCTGTCCTCACACTCCTGGCCCAGAAGCCCTCACGTTTGGCAATTCCGGACCCACAATACAGCACTCTACCTGCCCTCTAGAAAAATATCTTGCCTAATGAGCTGCCCAGGCTCCTCATTGCGGAACACCCTACACTGAACTCGACTGCATCCAAATTATACAGTCTAACCTGGGCACTAATGCACTGTCTGACACAACCTGAGCCCGAACTTCCTGACCAACACACAGGCAGCTGACCGCACACTGCGCACATCAGACCTGCCATGGCCTTAGGTCGTCATCTCTTCCCAAAGGCGGTTTTCAGGCTTCAGAACCTAGACCTTATCTCCTACTATGGCCCAGGGTTGAAAATGATGCAGAAATAAGAACTCCTTCCCCATGGCAAGAAACCTTATGATTGGCATGTTGTCCAAAGTTCAGTGTAGTTGAAACCAGATTGGCCCATGAAGCCCCGCCCATGCTCGCGGGCCACATTGGTCATAAACACACATTGTGACCCTCGGCTTGAGCCCAGTCCTCAAGTAAGGCCTCTTAGTGGCTGGATGAAGAGACATCATATTGGCCCCCCATGACCATAGGCCTCAATTTTTAAACATATTTTGTGTTGTCCCTTCACTCTCCAAGGGTTCTGCTTTGGAATTCATCTTTGGTTGGGACACCAGAGGTAATAAAACTGAAAGAACACTTCCCATCCCACAGATTGACGAAAAACAATTGGGACCGGGCCAAATCCACAGAGACAAAGATTCGTCCATGGCCCTTGAAGCCTCACCACATATCACGGCCATCGTGATACAAAATCCAGAGACAAAAGCCTGAGCAAGTGCCTCAGACTCGCTCTTTCTTCATATCCGGAGGAGTTCTTCTCATGGTTTGTAGATTGTGCCTGCCATACCTACGTCCCCAAAACCTAAGTTGAGTTTGTGTATTCAGACTTCTGTCCTCAAAGTCCTGGGCCACACACCATCCAGGCTGGGGCCCCTGAATCCAGACGTTAGGACTTTTCCTACCCAATGCATAGGAATCCTGCCCATCCATTGTCCAAAATCGTACAAATTAGGAGAACGCTCCAAAGTCCATGAGGCCATACCAATAGTGTAGGTCTCCCGGGTCAAACAAGGGCGGTCGGACACCAAAAGAGCATCTACCTCCACATACCATAGATGGATGTCCCCAGAGAAGAAGATGGAACCAGACAGGACTGTAGGCCATAATCGGATCCATTGATTTGGTTTACAGGCATGTCTCCTCAAAAGCCTGGATTCCAAGACCAGCATAGGGGGTTTCGTGAGGCACACATCAGAACAAATCTCGGCTCCACAAGGAAACTTGTGCTGGGAGCTATGTCAAAAGCTTAGGAGAATACTTCAGGGTCCCGGTGCCACCGCCCCATTCCAAGGCCCTCATGAACACAAATACACATTAAGCCCCATCCTCAAGAAAATCCATTTTAACTCAGCCACCGCGGTTACTCCCGCTGCGATTCCAATCTCAACTGTCTTGTTGCTAGGAGACAATTGGAATGCGAGGCGGGCTTCCCTGACATCCATCCACGAACGGTGCTCTGGATTCATTCCATATGGGATGTCCAGGAGCTGCCAAACAGATCTCAATTGTGCCTCAGAAGGAATCCTTGAAGGGGGCATCCCACAACTCCCAACATGGGAAAACCTCCATGTCCTTGAGATTCCCCTCCGTTCATGAAGGGGCAGTCATGCACAGAAACTCTAAGCTGAGCCAACGTCTGATCCTCGCCGTGACTTCAGATGCATGAGATATAATTCAGATCTGCAGGGGGTACCTGCCGTGCCCTCGGCCTGAAGCCAAAGTCTAGCTTGTGTTCTCAGACTTCTGTCCTCACACTCCTGGCCCAGAAGCCCTCACTTTTGGCAATTCCGGACACACATTGCAGCACCCTGCCTGCCCTCTAGAAAAATATCTTGCCTAATGATCTGCCCAGGCACCTCAAAGGCGGAAAACATACACGGCACTCGACTGTACCCAAATTATACAGTCTAACCTGGGCACTAATGCACTGTCTGACACAACCTGAGCTCGAACTTTCTGACCAACACCCAGGCAGCTGACCGCACACTGAGCACATCAGACCCGCCATGGACTTAGGTCGCCATCTCTTCCCAATGGTAGTTTTCAGACATTACAATCTAGACCTTATCTCCAACCACTGCCCAGCGTTGAAAATGATGCAGAAATCAGAACTCCTTCCCCATGGCAAGAATCCTTATGATTGGCATGTTGTCCAAAGTTCAGTGTAGTTGAAACCATTGTGGCCCATGCTCGCGGGGCACATTGGTCACAAACACACATTTTAACCCTCAGCCTGAGCCCAGTCATCAAGTAAGGCCTCTCAGTGGCTAGAAAAGAGACAGCTATTGGGACTGCCATGCACCTAGGCCCCAATTTTTAACCATAGTTTGGGTTGTCCCTTCACTCTTACCCAGGGCTTTCCCTTGGAATTCCTCTTAGTTGGGACACCTGACGTAACAAACCTGAAAGGTGACCTCCCATCCCACAGATTTACGAAAAACAATTTGGACTGGGCCATATCCACAGAGAGTAAGTTTCTTACATGGCCCATGAGGCCTCCCAACATTCCACGGCCAAGTTGATACAAAATCCAGAGACAAAATCCTGAGCAAGCGCCTCAGACTCGCTCTTTCTTCATATCCTGAAGAGTTCTTCTCATGGATTGTGATTGGGCCTTCCATACCTACGTCCCCAAACCTAAGCTGAGGTTGTGTTTTCAGACTCTGTCCTCAAAGTCCTGAGCCACACACCCTCCATGCTGGGGCCTCTGGAGCCACACATTAGGACAGTGCCTACCCAATCCATGGGAATTCTGCCCATTCCGATGCCCAAAATCGTACAAATTAGGAGAACTCTCCAAAGTACCCGAGGCAATCCCAATAGTGTAGGTATCCTGGTACAACAAGGGCGGTCTGACACCAGTTGAGCATCTACCTCCACTCATTCCATAGAGGGATATCGCCAGAGAAGAAGATTGAACCAGACAGGACCCTAGGCCATAATCGGATCCATTGCTTTGGTTTACAGGCATGTCTCCTCAAAATCCTGGATTCCAATACCAGCATAAGTGGTTTCATGAGGCACCCATCAGAACAAATCTCGTCTCCACAAGGAAACCTGTGCATGGGAGCCATGTCCAAAGCATAGGAGAGTTCTTCAGGGTCCCGGTGCCACCGCCCCATTCCAAGGCCCTCATGGACACAAAAACACATTAGGACCCATCCTCAGGAAAGTCCATTTCAACTCAGCCACCCCGGTTGCTCCCGCAGAGCCATCAGATATAAACTGTCTTGTTGCTAGGAGACAATTGAGATGTGAGGCTGGCTTCCCAGGCTCCATTTTCGAACGGTGCTCTGGAGTCATTCCATATGGGATGTCCTGGAGCTGTCCAACTGGTCTCAATTGTCCCGCAGAAGGAATCCTTGAAGGGGGCATCCCACAACTCCCAACGTGCGAAAACCTCAATGGCCTCGAGATTCCGCTCCCTTCATGAACGGCCGTCATGCACGGAAGCTCCAACCTGAGCCAAAGTCTGATCCTCGCCCTGAATTCAGATGCATGAGTATTGGTTTAGATCTGCAGGGGGTACCTGCCGTGCCCTCGCCCTGAAACCCAAGTCTACGTTGTCTTTCACACTTCCGTCCTCACACTCCTGGCCCCGAAGCTCTCAAGTTTGGCAATTCCGGACCCACAATGCAGCACTCTGCCTGCCCTCTAGAAAAAAATTATTGCCTCATGAGCTGCCCAGGCACCTTCAATGAGGATAAACCTCCAAGCAGTCGACTTCACCCAAATTAGATAGTCTAACCTGGGCACTAATGCACTGTCGGACACAACCTGAGCCCGGACCTCCTGACCAACACCCGGAAAGCAGACCGCACACTGAGCACATAAGACCCGCCATGGCCTTAGGTCATCATCTCTCCCCTACCTCAGTTTTCAGGCCTCAGAACCAAGAAATTATCTCCAATCACTGCCCAGGGGTGAGTATGATGCAGAAATCAGAACACCTCCTTACCCATAGTAAGAAACCTTCTGGTTGGCACGTCGTCCAACGTTCAGTGTAGGAGAAACCAGCATTCACCCTGAGGCCCCGCCCATTCTTGAATGCGACAAGGGCATAAACACGCATTGCGACACTCAGCATGAGTCCTGTCCTCTAGTAAGTCCTCTCAGTGACTGGACCATTAGATGTCATAATGGGCTTGATATGTCCCAAGGCCCCAATTTTTAACCAGATTTCTGACTGTCCAGTCACCACCCCCCAGGGATCTACTCTGGAATCCCTCATTTGGTGGGACACCTGAGGTTAAAAAGAAAACAACATCAAAAAAAAAAAAAAAAACGGACTTCTTCCATCCCACAGAGTGACCCCAAACGCTTTGGACTGGGCCAAACCACCAGGGAGTAAGACTCGTCCATTTCCCATGAAGTCACCCAGAAATTTCACGACCATGAGTGACACGATATCCAGAGACAAAAACTTGAGCAGGAGCCTCACACTCGCCCTTTTCTCAAATCCCGAAAAGTTCTCCTCATGGTCTGTAGATAAGTCCTGCGATACCTATGACCTGAAACATAAGCCAAGTTTGTGTTTTCAACAACTGTCCAAACAGCCCTGGCCTACACAACCTGCAGGCTCAGGCCCCTGGAGCCAAACCTGAGGACTGTACTTGGCCTCTCCAAGGGAATTGTGTGTGCCCATTCCAATGGCCACATCCATTCTAATAGGATAAACCTCCAAAGTCCCTGATCCATCTCAGTAGTGGTGGCTTCCCAGGTAAAACAGGGGCAATCTGAGCCCATCTGAGCACCTACCTGTACTCAGACCCAAAGACAGATGTCCCCAGAGGAAAAAAGGAAAGAACAGGCCCCTAGGCACTAATCATATCCATTGATTTGGTTTCTAGGCATCTCTCCTCAGAGGCCTGGATTTCAAAACCAGCATATGGCTGTTTCTTGACTTACCCATCAGAAAACATCTCATCTACACATGGGAAACTTGCACGTTGGAGCTGTTTCAAAGCCTCTGTTTAGGAGAACCCTTCAGGGCCCCGGTGCCACCTCTTTATTCCAAGGTGTCCATACACTTAAAAGCACATTAGGACCCATCCATAGGAAAGTCCATTTCAACTCAGCCTCCACGGTTGCTCCCCAGATCCAGCAGATCTAAACTGTCTTGTTTCTAGGAGACTATTGGAATTTGAGGTGGGCTACCCAGCCATGCATCCTTAGAACCCTGCTCACAATCATTGTCCTGGAGCCAAACAAACAGGTCTCAATTGTCCTGCCGAAGACACTTTGCAGTTTGGAGCTTCTCACAAATCCCATTGTGGGAAAACCCCCATGGCCTCGTAAAGCCACCCCTTCGTGAAGGGGCCATCAGGGACAGAAACACCAACTTGAGGGATCGTCTGATCCTCGCCCTGACTTCAGATGCACGAGATCTCAATTCAGGTCTGTAGATTGTGCCATCGCTGATACAAAATCCAGAGACACAAACCTGAGCAAGCGCCTCAGACTCGCACTTTCTTCATATCCTGAAGAGTTCTTCTCATGGTTTGTAGATCGGGCCTGCCATACCTACGTCCCCAAACCTAAGCTGAGTTTGTGTTTTCAGACTTCTGTCCTGAAAGTCCTCGGCCACACACCCTCCAGGCTGGCCCCCTGGAGCCACACATTAGGACTGTGCCTACCAATCCATGGGAATTCTGCTCGTTCCAATGTCCAAAATCGTACAAATTAGGAAAAACCTCCAAAGTCCCTGAGGCCATCCCAATAGTGTAGGTCGCCCGGAACAAACAAGGGTTTTCTGGCACCAGCTGATAATTTACCTCCACTCATAACATCTATGGATGTCCCCAGAGGAGAAGATCGAACCAGACAGGACTCTAGGTCATAATAGGATCCATGGCCTTGGTTTACAGGCATGTCTCCTCAAAAGCCTGATTCCATAATAGGATCCATTGCCTTGGTTTACAGGCATGTCTCCTCAAAAGCCTGATTCCAATACGAGCATAGGGTTTTTGCTGAGGCACCCAGCAAAACTCATCTCGTCTCCACAAGGAAACCTGTGCATGGGAGCCATGTCCAAAGCATAGGGTACTTCAGGGTTCCGGTGCCACCACCCCATTCAAAGCCCTCATGGACACAAAAACACATTAGGACCCATCCTCAGGAAAGTCCATTTCAACTCAGCCACCCCGGTTGCTCCCGCAGAGCCATCAGATCTAAACTGTCTTGTTGCTAGGAGACAATTGGAATGCGAAGCGGGCTTCCCAGGCATCCATCCTCGAACGGTGCTCTGGAGTCATTCCATATGGGATGTCCTGGAGCTGTCCAACAGGTCTCAATTGTCGCGCAGAAGGAATCCTTGAAGGGGACATCCCACAACTCCCAACGTGGGAAAACCTCAATGGCCTCGAGATTCCGCTCCCTTCATGAAGCGGCCGTCATGCACGGAAACTCCAACCTGAGCCAACGTCTGATCCTCGCCCTGACTTCAGATGCATGAGTATTGGTTCAGATCTGCAGGGGGTACCTGCCGTGCCCTCGCCCTGAAACCCAAGTCTAGCTTGTCTTCTCAGACTTCCGTCCTCACCCTCCTGGCCCTGAAGCCCTCAAGTTTGGCAATTCCGGACCCACAATGCAGCCCTCTACCTGCCCTCTAGAAAAAAATTAATGCCTCATGAGCTGCCCAGGCACCTTAAATGAGGATAAACATCCACAGCACTCGACTTCACCCAAATTATATAGTCTAACCTGGGCACTAATGCACTGTCGGACACGACCTGAGCCCGGACAGCCTGACCAACGACGGAAAGCAGACCGCACACTGAGCACATAAGACCCGCCGTGGCCTTAGGTCATCATCTCTTCCCTACCTCAGTTTTCAGGCCTCACAACCGAGACATTATCTCCAATCACTGCCCAGGGGTGAGTGTGATGCTGAAATCAGAACACCTCTTTATCATGTTAAGAAACCTTGTGGTTGGCACGTCGTCCAACGTTCAGTGTAGGAGAAACAAGCATTCACCCTGAGGCCCCGCCCATTCTGGAGTGCGACAAGGTCATAAACACGCATGGTGACCCTCAGCATGAGTCCTGTCCTCTAGTAATTCCTCTCAGTTACTGGACCATTAGATGTCATAATGGGCTTGATATGTCCCTAGGCCCCAATTTTTAAACAGATTTCGGATTGTCCAGTCACCCCCTCCCAGGGCTCTACTCTGGAATCCCTCATTTGGTGGGACACCTGAGGTTAAAAAAGAAAAGAACATCAAAAAAAAAAAAAAAAACGGACTTCTTCCATCCCACAGAGTGACCCAAACGCTTTGGACTGGGCCAAACCACCAGGGAGTAAGACTCGTCCATTTCCCATGAAGTCACCCAGAAATTTCACGACCATGAGTGACACGATATCCAGAGACAAAAACTTGAGCAAGAGCCTCACACTCGCCCTTTTCGCAAATCCTGAAAAGTTCTCCTCATGGTCTGTACATAAGTCCTGCCATACCTATGACCTGAAACATAAGCCAAGTTTGTGTTTTCAGACAACTGTCCAAACAGCCCTGGCCTACACAACCTACAGGCTCAGGCCCCTTGAGCCAAACCTGAGGACTGTACTTGCCCTCTCCAAAGGAATTGTGTGTGCCCATTCCAATGCCCACATCCCTTCTAATAGGATAAACCTCCAAAGTCGCTGATCCATCTCATTAGTGGTGGCTTCCCAGGTAAAACAGGGGCAATCTGAGCCCATCTGAGCACCTACCTGTACTCAGACCCATAGACAGATGTCCCCAGAGGTAAAAAGGAAAGAACAGGCCCTAGGCACTATTCATATCCATTGCTTTGGTTTCCAGGCATTTCTCCTCAGAGGCCTGGAATTCAAAACCAGCATATGGCTGTTTCTTGACTCACCCATCAGAAAACATCTCATCTACACATGGAAAACTTGCACGTTGGAGCTGTGTCAAAGCCTATGTTTAGGAGAACCCTTCAGGGCCCCCGTGCAACCCAGTGGCCCCTGGAGCCACACTTTAAGACTGTGCCTACCAATCCATGGGAATTTTGCCCATTCCATTTTCCAAAATCGTACAAATTAGGAGAAACCTCCAAAGTCCCTGAGGCCATCCCAATAGTGTAGGTCGCCCGGAACAAACAAGGGCTTTCTGACACCAGCTGATAATCTACCTCCACTCATACCATAAATGGATGTCCCCAGAGGAGAAGATTGAACCAGACAGGACCCTAGGCCATAATAGGATCCATTGCCTTGGTTTACAGGCATGTTTCCTCAAAAGACTGATTCCAATACGAGCATAGGGGTTTTGCTGAGGCACCCAGCAGAACTCATCTCGTCTCCACAAGGAAACCTGTGCATGGGAGCCATGTCCAAAGCATAGGGTTCTTCAGGGTCCCGGTGCCACTACCCCATTCCAAGGCCCTCATGGACACAAAAACACATTAGGACCCATCCATAGGAGAGTCCATTTCAACTCAGCGTCCTCCGTTGCTCCCCCAGATCCAGCAGATCTAACCTGTCTTGTTTCTAGGAGACAATTGGAATGCGAGGTGGGCTACCCAGCCATACATCCTTAGAACCCTGCTCAGATTCATTGGCCTGGAGCCAAACAACAGGTCTCAATTATCCTGCAGAAGACACTTTGCAGTTTGGAGCTTCTCACAAATCCCATCGTGGGAAAACCCCCATGGCCTCGTGATGCCGCCCCTTCGTGAAGGGGCCATCAATGATAGAAACACCAACTTGAGCGATAGTCTGATCCTCGCCCTGACTTCAGATGCATGAGATCTCGATTCGGGTCTGTAGATTGTGCCATCTCTGATACAAAATCCAGATACAAAAACCTGAGCAAGCGCCTCAGACTCGCACTTTCTTCATATCCTGAAGAGTTCTTCTCATGGTTTGTAGATCGGGCCTGCCATAACTAAGTCCCCAAACGTAAGCTGATTTTGTGTTTTCAGACTTCTGTCCTCAAAGTCCTGTGTTCCACACCCTCCAGGCTGGGGCCCCTGGAGCCACACATTAGGACTGTGCCAACCAATCCATGGGAATTCTGCCCATTCCATTGTCCAAAATCGTACAATTTAGGAGAAACCTCCAAATTCCCTGAGGCCATCCCAATAGTATAGGTCGCCTGGAACAAACAAGGGCTTTGTGACACCAGCTGATAATCTACCTCCACTCATACCATAAATGGATGTCCCCAGAGGAGAAGATTGAACCAGACAGGACCCTAGGCCATAATAGGATCCATTGCCTTGGTTTACAGGCATGTCTCCTCAAAAGACTGATTCCAATACGAGCATAGGGTTTTTGCTGAGGCACCCAGCAGAACTCATCTCGTCTCCACAAGGAAACCTGTGCATGGGAGCCATGTCCAAAGCATAGGGTTCTTCAGGGTCCCGGTGCCACCACCCCATTCCAAGGCCCTCATGGACACAAAAACACATTAGGACCCATCCTCAGGAAAGTCCATTTCAACTCAGCCACCCCGGTTGCTCCCGTAGAGCCATCAGATCTAAACTGTCTTGTTGCTAGGAGACAATTGGAATGCGAGGCGGGCTTCCCAGGCATCCATCCTCGAACGGTGCTCTGGAGTCATTCCATATGGGATGTCCTGGAGCTGTCCAACAGGTCTCAATTGTCGCGCAGAAGGAATCCTTGAAGGGGGCATCCCACAACTCCCAACGTGGGAAAACCTCAATGGCCTCGAGATTCCGCTCCCTTCATGAAGCGGCCGTCATGCACAGAAACTCCAACCTGAGCCAACGTCTGATCCTCGCCCTGACTTCAGATGCATGAGTATTGGTTCAGATCTGCAGGGGGTACCTGCCTTAGCCCTCGCCCTGAAACCGAAGTCTAGTTTGTCTTCTCAGACTTCTGTCCTCACACTCCTGGCCCCGAAGCCCTCAAGTTTGGCAATTCCGGACCCACAATGCAGCACTCTGCCTGCCCTCTAGAAAAAAAATTAGTGCCTCATGAGCTGCCCAGGCACCTTAAATGAGGATAAACCTACACAGCACTTGACTTTACCCAAATTATATAGTCTAACCTGGGCACTAATGCACTGTCGAACACAACCTGAGCCCGGACCTCCTGACCAACACCCTGAAAGCAGACCGCACACTGAGCACATAAAACCCGCCATAGCCTTAGGTATCCTCTCTTCTGTACCTCAGTTTTCAGGCCTCAGAACCGAGACATTATCTCCAATCACTGCCCAGTGGTGAGTGTGATGCAGAAATCAGAACACCTCCTTACCCATGGTAAGAAACCTTGTGGTTGGCACGTCATCCAACGTTCAGTGTAGGAGAAACCAGCATTCACCCTGAGGCCCCGCCCATTCTTGAGTGCGACAAGGGCATAAACACGCATTGTGACCCTCAGCATGAGTCCTGTCCTCTAGTAAGTCCTCTCAGTGACTGGACCATTAGATGTCATAATGGGCTTGATATGTCCCTAGGCCCCAATTTTTAACCAGATTTCTGATTGTCCAGTCACCCCCCCCCAGGGCTCTACTCTGGAATCCCTCATTTGGTGGGACCCCTGAGGTTAAACAAAAACAACATCAAAAAAAAAAAAACGGACTTCTTCCATCCCACAGAGTGACCCCAAACGCTTTGGACTGCGCCAAACCACCAGGGAGTAAGGCTCGTCCATTTCCCATGAAGTCACCCAGATATTTCACGACAATGAGTGACACGATATTCAGAGACAAAAACTTGAGCAAGAGCCTCACACTCGCCCTTTTCTCAAATCCCGAAAAGTTCTCCTCATGGTCTGTAGATAAGTCCTGCCATACCTATGACCTGAAATATAAGCCAAGTTTGTGTTTTCAGACAACTGTCCAAACAGACCTTGTGGAGAGCCATGCAGCAGAAGCTGGGAGTCACGTACTAGGCGAGGCTTGAGGAGAAGGGCAGGTGAATGTTTATGTGGGAGCGCTCCAGGCAACGCACAATCTGTACTGAAGTATCGGGACTAGTATAAGATTAACCAGGGACCATGGGAACGGCACAAAAACAGAGTGAACAATAAGTTTCAGGGGCTCACGTCAGTAGGCACGAGCTCCCCGCATGATCTGGATTGAAGTCATCTGTATCCCTTCTGATTGGATGTTATAGTAGTTGTGTTATGTGGTGATTGGTTGCTTTCTATCCACTGTGTTCTATAACTTGGGGCTATAATCGGTGTACGGGGTCCCGGGGCTGAAGATTGAATAAAGAAGTTTACCACCCACCTCGTCTGCGGGTCTTTCTTGCGGGTCGAGAGCGACATCTGGTGCCGAAAAACCGGGACCCGACGCCGAGCGCAGAAGGAGGATTGGGGTAAGAGCAACGAAAGGGGAAGTTGGCCACCATCTCTGTCTACGGACAGGACAGGTCTCTGGACGAGTATAGCTGTAGTTTTAAAAGTTCACGGAGACCGGGATAGCAAAAGATTTCCAGAATGGGAAACGAGCTTACTAGATATAGGATGGAAGGTCCTTTAAAGGACATTCTCAAAGCAAATGGCACGCCTTTAAAATCAAAAACAGCTCGTGCCTTTTTAAAGGAAGTAGGAGAAATCACCCCTTGGTTTATAGAGGAGGGACTTCTGAATGTGCCTCAGTGGGAACATCTAGGAGAGGATTTAAGGCAGAACCCCACCGTGAACTCCGGCACTCTTGCCGTGTGGTCCCTTGTGAAAGTATGTTTGCAGTCATCTCGGGAGCGGCTAAAACAGGTGATTCAGCAAGGAGGGGAAATATTAGAACAATTAAAGGAGGAATCCTATAAGGGCTCCTCCCAGGGCTCTGAGGCGGATAGTGAGAGTTCAGAGGGACTTCCAGATGAACTAACTCAAAATCAAAAAGGGGGTAAGGAGAAAAAGAATCCAGAGGCTTTAGGCTTACCAACAGAGGCAAAACCCATAGCTGTGAAACAACCAGAAGCAGAAATAGACCGTGCGCCGACTCCTCATTCCAGCCCCACGGCGCCACCTTATGAATGGCCCCCACCATATCAGTCAGGCTGTGCAAAAGTCTGCCATTGCTCAGACTGCACCGCGGCAAACTGGAGAGAGGTCTTAGGTCCAGGAAAAGGGTTTTTCCCAGTACTGGAAGATCAAAATCAGCAGAGATATCATCAGCCGCTAGATTTTAAACTGGTGAAACAACTTAAGGAAGCAGTTAGTGCCTACGGACCCCAGGCAGCCTTTACTGTCTCCCTTGTGGAATCGCTGGGAGCGCTCACCCTCACTCCTGAGGATTGGAGCAATTTAGCTAGAGCAGTTTTGAGCGGAGGGCAATATCTGGAATGGAAAATTCAAAATCAGGATAATTGCCAGGATACAGCACGGAGAAATGCAGCTACGGGAAATCCCCAGTGGAACTCAGAAATGCTGACAGGCACTGGACCATATCTCGAGGCTCAGGTACAGGCCCCCTACCCCCCTGCCGTATTTCAACAGATTGCTACAGCGGCCTTTAGGGCCTGGAAAACATTGAGGGGTGTAAATGATTTGCAAGGACAACTGTCTAGAGTAGTACAGGGGCCAAATGAGCCCTATGCTGATTTTGTGGACAGGCTGATGCAGGTTGCGGGCAGGATGTTTGGAGATACTGACTCTGCTATGCCTTTAATTAAACAATTAGCCTATGAAAATGCTAATAAATGGTGCCGTGAAGCCATTAGGCCATGGGGGGCTAAAGATCTTTCTGCCTATATCAAGGCCTGCAGAGACATTACAGGGCCAGTAATTCAGGGGCAGGTTATGGCTGCAGCCTTCGCTCAGGCTATGCAAGGACAGCAAGGAGCCCACCCCCGGAAATGTTTCCAGTGCAGACAGGAGGGCCATCTAAAAAGAGACTGCCCCCAAAGAGGAGTTCCATTTGGAAAAGCCTCCCCGAATAAGCCGGTAAGGAAAATCCTCAACTGTGTCCACGATGTAGAAAAGGAAATCATTGGGCACAAGAATGCCGATCTGTGGCGGATATACAAGGAAATCCGTTACCACCTAATAATTGGGGGAGTCCAAAAAACGAGGGGCAGGGCCCCAGCCCCCGGGGCCCGAATCAAATGTACGGGGTGGCGATGTCCCTGCCAGTCAAGCCACGATGGCTGTACCCACCCACCGATCAGGGGAGTCAATTCCTGCAGGGCCCCGGGGAGCCACAACAGGCTCCGCCGGACTTGACGTCTGTGCCACCACCCGAATGGTCTTAACACCTGAGATGGGGGTGCAGGCTGTGCCATCTGACCTGTCTGGAGGGCCTCCAAAAGGAACGGTGGGACTCCTTCTTGGCAGAAGTTCTTGTACTTTACGAGGGCTTCAGGTCCATCCGGAAGTGATTGATCCTTATTTTGAAGGGGAAGTTAAAATTCTGATATCATCTCCTAAGGGAATTAATATTATAAATCCAGGGGACAGAATTGCACAGCTTTTGATTTTGCCTAGTAATCATGAAAAATATCCCTCTACAGGCCAGACTAGAAAAGGAGGTTTCGGATCCACGGGATCCTCCCTCGCATGCCTTACTATGAGCATGAAAGAGAGACCTATGCTTAAATTAAAGATTAGAGGTAAACTATTCTGGGGACTCTTAGATACAGGAGCAGACAAAAGCATTATAAATTGTCTAGATTGGCCTAAAGCCTGGGCTCTAGTTAAAGCCAGCCAGACCCTCCGGGGACTAGGGATAGCTACCAGTCCTGATATTAGTGCTGCATCTTTGGACTGGGAGGATGAGGAAGGACATAAAGGCATTTTACAACCATATGTCTGTTCCACCCCTGTTTCTTTGTGGGGGCGCGATGTGCTGGAGCAAATGAATATCAAACTTACTACAGAAAAGTTATTCAGTGAGGCCTCCCAAAGCATGATGAGAAACATGGAATATAAGCCTGGCCAAGGGCTTGGGACCAAGGGCCAGGGAGATCCCAATCCGCCTTCTATGGGGGGTCAGGTTTTTTCCTAGCGGCCACTGAGGCAATTCGCATAACTTGGATAACACCAGAGCCGCGCTGGGTGCCTCAGTGGCCTTTAACAAAAGAAAAATTACAAGCGGCAAAAGAGCTAGTTCAAGAACAACTCAAAGCAGGACATATTCAAAAATCCACATCCCCATGGAATACACCCATATTTGTAATAAGAAAGAAATCAGGCAACTGGCGATTGCTACATGACCTACGACAGATTAATGATCAAATGCAGGTCATGGGACCCATTCAGTTAGGGCTCCCAGTCGTGAGGGCGTTGCCAAGAAACTGGCCTTCTATTGTAATTGACATCAAAGACTGTTTCTTTTCCATTCCACTACACCCTGCAGATATAGAGCGCTTTGCATTTACTCTGCCATCAATTAATCATGCTGAGCCAGATCAAAGGTATGAATGGAAAGTACTTCCTCAGGGGATGGCCAATAGCCCCACCTTGTGTCAGTTGTATGTAAGCCAAGCACTAGAGCCTTTCCGAAAAGCATTTCCAGACCTGCTTTGTTATCATTATATGGATGATATCTTGATTTGTGGGCCAAATGAGAGGTCTCTTCCTTCAGCTCTAACCTTCCTACAGGAACAGTTAGCAAAATGGGGTCTAACTATATCCCCTGAAAAAATCCAAGCAGGCGGCCTACAAAATTACCTTGGTATGCAGCTCTCTAAAACGTCAGTAAAGCCTCAGCTAATTCAAATCCGTAGAGATCACTTGCATACATTGAATGATTTCCAAAAACTTTTAGGGGACATTAACTGGATTCGACCATACATAAAAATTACTACTGCAGAGCTGAAACCTTTATTCGATATTCTGCCTGGGGACCCTGCATTCGACTCCCCAAGAGTACTCACTCCAGCTGCTATTGAATCATTACAGTTAGTTGAAAGCAGGCTAGCTTTAACAGCAGCAGATAGATGTGACCCGGAAAAGCCTATAAGTGTCATAATTATTCCATCCCCTGGATCACCCACGGGGGCCTTATGGCAAGGAGGACCCCTACTATGGATTTATCTACCCCATAATCTTAGCCGTGTCATCACCCCGTATGCTACAGCTGTAGCTACAGTGGCAAATAAAGCCTTTAAAGCCAGCATACAGGTCCTAGGGAAACTGCCCGATGTTTGTATAATCCCTTATGATAAAACCCAAATAAGCATTTTAACGCATGAAAATGACGATTGGGCCATCCTGACAGTTGCTTATCCTGTTATATTTAATAATCATTATCCCTCACACCCTCTCATTGAGTTTTATAAAAATACACCCCTTATTTGGCCTAAATCCTGTCGATTGGAGCCATTAATCGGGGCCCTCACAGTATTTACAGATGGCAGTAAAGCAGGAACTGGCGCTTATGTGGTGGAAGGAAAAATAATTCCTGTTGTTGTGCCCTCGACTTCAGCCCAGAGAACAGAATTGTTGGTGATTATGTGTGTTTTACAAAGGTTTCTAAATCAACCCTTTAATATTATCTCAGATAGCAAATATGCAGTTGCAGCCACCAGGTCTATAGAAACTGCTATTATTTCAGCCAGCCAGTCAGAAATTTCCTCCCTGCTGGCTGAATTGCAACACCTTATACTCTCCCGTGGTGCCCCTTTTTATATTGGACATCTTAGAGCACATTCAGACCTTCCAGGACCTATGGCTGAGGGAAACCGAATGGCTGATTCAGCTGCGCGCTTTTATGTTTGTAATGCTCTAGAAGATGCTAAAAGATATCATGATAAATGGCATGTGAATGCCCAAACATTAAAGGCACGCTTTCATATCTCCAGAGCTGACGCACGAGATATCGTAAAGTCTTGTGGCAATTGTGTGGTACACTTGCCCATGCCCTCCTTCGGGGTAAATCCTAAGGGACTATTGCCCAACCATCTGTGGCAAATGGATGTAACACATATACCTTCTTTTGGGCAACAAAAATGCGTTCATGTGAGTGTGGATACCTGCTCAGGGGTCGTTAGCGCAACCCCCCTGCGAGGAGAAAATGTTAAAAACGTGATATCTCATTGCCTGCGCAGCTTTGCCTGCTGGGGAGTGCCTAAACAATTAAAGACAGACAATGCTCCTGCTTATACTTCTAAAAGCTTTTCAAACTTTCTAGCCTGTTATGATATTCACCATGTTACAGGCATTCCTTATAACCCTCAAGGCCAGGGTGTCATAGAGCGCACTCACCTGACCTTTAAAACTACCTTGCAAAAAATACAAAAAGGGGGAATTGGAGAGGAGCATCACACGCCTACAGACCTTACCAACTTGACCACTTTTATTTTAAATTTTCTCACACTTGACAAAGACGGCGTTTCAGCCGCAGAGCGCCATTGGGGCCAACAGAAAACGCAACAATCTATGGTGAAGTGGAAGGATGTCCTTACTGGTTCATGGAAGGGCCCTGACCCGGTGCTCCGGTGGCACCGAGGTTCCCTTTGTGTTTTTCCACAGGATGCGCCTGTCCCGCTCTGGGTGCCGGAACGTCTCACCAGGCTGGTGGCCGTGGAACCTGTGGAAGATGCTGCTACTGCGGATGACAGTGATGATGATCATCCTGCAGCCTGCCCCCGGGGACCTGGAACCGACCCAACTGCCGCCGAGGCAGAAGATCACCAAGCTTCGACTCCTTCCTCAAATGACTCAGTCTAAAGCGCAATTTTCTCTTTTGGACTTGTACCTGTCATTACTGTTCATTTGTATGCAAGTGTTAACGGTTCAAGGCTCTGTATACTGGGCATACGTTCCTGATCCGCCTTTACTGCAACCTGTAAGTTGGGAAATGAGTTCTGTCCCTGTCTATGTTAATGATACTGTTTTACTAGGATCCCCTTCCTCAGTACATATACAGCCGCAACAGGCGAATATTTCTTATAAGGGCTATTCTGACATGTATCCTATGTGCTTCTCCATGAATGGTAGACGATCACATTGCTTGTGGGTGTTTACACTAGTTTATTATGATGATGTGACTATAGCAGGGGTAACTGCTGGCCATGCAACATCAATAGGTAAGATTCCCCGGGATATCCCATTATGTGCAGCTCAGTTGGGAATATCTAAAGGAATAGACGTTCCCTGGAGGTTATGTGTGGAAAAGAAGGCCACTGCTTACACCCTTGAGGAGGGATTTACACTTTTAGATTGGGGATCTAGGGCACCTACCCAGGCTTTTAAGCCAAAGGTACCTCCTATACTTGCTCCGCCAAGAGGGTATCCAGTACAAACGGAAATATGGAAGCTTTTAGCCGCTTTTGGAAAAGCAACCCGTTGGAACAAGGAAGCCCAAGATCTAGAGGATAGATACCCTCAAGCGTGTGTGCCTAGACCTTTTATGCTGCTAGTAGAGGATCTCACCATTAAAAAAGATAAAGCTACATATCACCTGCTCTGTCCGAATTGTACTTTAACTAACTGCATTCAGGGTGTCTCGGTAGATGATGGTGTATTAGTAGTTCGACAACCCCCCTTTATCATGCTTCCTGTTAATATATCTAAGCCATGGTACTCTAACCCTGGGTTAGAATTGTGGGATCGGGTACAGAATGCCCTTAGTCGGCCTAGACGAGAATTAGGATTGTTGATCTTAGGTATAGTTTCTCTTATAACAATAATTGCTACAACTGTTACTGCATCTATTTATTTAACTCAAGCAGTGCAAGCTGCAGATACTGTAGATCATCTGGCACATAATACTTCTCTGGCCTTGGGAACACAAGAGGATATAGACAAAAGGGTTGAAACCAGACTAAATGCCTTATATGATGCTGTGAAGTTTCTGGGGGACGAACGTCAAAGTTTGAAATTGCGAACTAGGATCCAATGCCATAGTGACTACCACTGGATCTGTGTCACCCCCAAGCGCTATAATGTCACAGAAACTTCCTGGGGTCGAGTGTTGTACCACCTTGAAGGGGCATGGTCTAACTCTAATGTGTCCCTTGACTTGCTGCAGTTACATCAAGAGATTTTGAATATTGCAGAAGCTCCGCATGCCAAGCTGCCCGTGGCTCAGCTTGCTGACAATTTTGTAAATTCGCTATTTTCTCATATTCCTTTGCTATCACGTACTTGGTATGCTATAGGCTCTATTATAGGAGTGTTAATACTTATGCTTTTATTCATGTGCCTCTTTCCCTGTGTGGTGAAATTCATGCTTGCAGAATTATATAAAGTGCGAGCCATTGTGCGGAATCAGCAACGAGCTGCTCGTGACAAAACTACACGGCAACCTTGATTATGGGTTGCTCCCACCATAGCTAGTACCCTGCTGCCTCAAGCGTCTCAAAACTGGCTTTGCTGCCTAAAAGGATGCCTCCCCCTGAATATGGCTCTGTATGCTGGGTCGGTAGCCAAAGACGGGTAAGACTGGTCCCTCACCATAGCAACCTAAGACAGGGGCTCCTCGGTGAAGGGGAGTACCCGATGACGGGTAAGCATGTGTGTTGAGGATTGGCAACCTAAGACAGGCACGATCCATGCCATGTAATAAATAAAAAAGGGGGAGCTGTGGAGAGCCATGAAGCAGAAGCTGGGAGTCACGTACTAGGCGAGGCTTGAGGAGAAGGGCAGGTGAATGTTTATGTGGGAGCGCTCCAGGCAACGCACAACCTCTACTGAAGTATCGGGACTAGTATAAGATTAACCAGGGACCATGGGAACGGCACAAAAACAGAGTGAACAATAAGTTTCGGGGGCTCACGTCAGTAGGCACGAGCTCCCCGCATGATCTGGATTGAAGTCATCTGTATCCCTTCTGATTGGATGTTATAGTAGTTGTGTTATGTGGTGATTGGTTGCTTTCTATCCACTGTGTTCTATAACTTGGGGCTATAATCGGTGTACGGGGTCCCGGGGCTAAGATTGAATAAAGAAGTTTGCCACCCACCTCGTCTGCGGGTCGTTCTTGCAAGTCGAGAGCGACAGACCTGGCCTACACAACCTACAGGCTCAGGCCCCTGGAGCCAAACCTGAGGACTGTACTTGCCCTCTCCAAGGGAATTGTGTGTGCCCATTCCAATGGCCACATCCCTTCTAATAGGATAAACCTCCAAGGTCCCTGATCCATCTCATTAGTGGTGGCTTCACAGGTAAAACAGGGGCAATCTGAGCCCATCTGAGCACCTAGCTGTACTCAGACCCATAGACAGATGTCCCCAGAGGTAAAAAGGAAAGAACAGGCCCTAGGCACTAATCATATCCATTGCTTTTGTTTCCAGGCATCTCTCCTCAGAGGCCTGGATTTAAAAACCAGCATATGGCTGTTTCATGACTCACCCATCAGAAAACATCTCATCTACACATGGGAAACTTGCACGTTGGAGCTGTGTCAAAGCCGCTGTTTAGGAGAACCCTTCAGGGCCCCAGTGCCACCGCTTCATTCCAAGGTCTCCATAGACACAAAAGCACATTAGGACCCATCCATAGGAGAGTCCATTTCAACTAAGCCTCCTCGGTTGCTCCACCAGATCCAGCAGATCTAACCTGTCTTGTTTCTAGGAGACAATTGGAATGCGAGGTGGGCTACCCAGCCATGCATCCTTAAAACCCTGCTCAGAATCATTGGCCTGGAGCCAATCAATAGGAATCAATTGTCCTGCAGAAGTCACTTTGCAGTTTGGAGCTTCTCACAAATCCCATCGTGGGAAAACCCCCATGGCCTCTTAATGCCCCCCCCCCTTCGTGAAGGGGCCATCAGGGACAGAAACACCAACTTGAGCGATCGACTGATCCTCGACTTGACTTCAGATGCAAGAGAAGTCGATTCAGGTCTGTAGATTCTACCATCGCTGATACAAAATCCAGAGACAAAAACCTGAGCAAGCGCCTCAGACTCGCACTTTCTTCATATCCTAAAGAGTTCTTCTCATGGTTTGTAGATCGGGCCTGCCATACCTACGTCCCCAAACCTAAGTTGAGTTTGTGTTTTCAGACTTCTGTCCTCAAATTCCTGGGCCACAAACCCTCCAGGCTGGGGCACCTGGAGCCACACATTAGGACTGTGCCTACCAATCCATGGGAATTCTGCCCATTCCATGGTCCAAAATCGTACAAATTAGGAGAAACCTCCAAAGTCCCTGAGGTCATCCCAATAGAGAAGGTCGCCCGGAACAAACAAGGGCTGTCTGACACCAGCTGATAATCGACCTCCACTCATACCATAGTTGGATGTTCCTAGAGAAGAATATTGAACCAGACAGGACCCTAGGCCATATTAAGATCCATTGCTTTGGGTTACGGGCATGTGTCCTCAAAAGCCTGATTCCAATACGAGCATAGGGGTTTTCCTGAGGCACCCATCAGAACTCATCTCGTCTCCACAAGGAAACCTGTGCATGGGAGCCATGTCCAAAGCTTAGGAGAGTACTTCAGGTTCCCGGTGCCACCGCCCCATTCCAAGGCCCTCATGGACACAAAAACACATTAGGACCCATCCTCAGGAAAGTCCATTTCAACTCAGCGACCCTGGTTGCTCCGGCAGAGCCATCAACTCTAAAACGTCTTGTTGCTAGGAGACAATTGGAATGGGAGGCGGGCTTCCCAGGCATCCATCCGCGAATGGTGCTCTGGAGTCATTCTATATGGGATGTCCTGGAGCTGCCCAACAGGTCTCAATTGTCCCGCAGAAGGAATCCTTGAAGGGGGCATCCCACAACTCCCAACGTGGGAAAACCTCAATGGCCTCGAGATTCCGCTCCCTTCATGAAGCGGCCGTCATGCACAGAAACTCCAACCTGAGCCAACGTCTGATCCTCGCCCTGACTTCAGATGCATGAGATATTGGTTCAGATCTGCAGGGGGTACCTGCCGTGCCCTCGCCCTGAAACCCAAGTCTACCTTGTCTTCTCACACTTCCGTCCTCACACTCCTGGCCCCGAAGACCTCAAGTTTGGCAATTCGGAACCCACAATGCAGCACTCTGCCTGCCCTCTAGAAAAAAAATTAGTGCCTCATGAGCTGCCCAGGCACCTTAAATGAGGATAAACCTACACAGCACTCGACTTTACCGAAATAATATAGTCTAACCTGGGCACTAATGCACTGTCGAACACAACCTGAGCTAGGACCACCTGACCAACACCCAGAAAGCTGACCGCACACTGAGCACATAAAACCCGCCATGGCCTTAGGTATCCTCTCTTCTGTACCTCAGTTTTCAGGTTTCAGAACCGAGACCATATTTCCAAACACTGCCCAGGGGTGAGTGTGATGCAGAAATCAGAACTCCTCCTTACCCATGGCAAGAACCCTTGTGGTTGGCACGTTGTCCAACGTTCAGTTTAGGAGAAACCAGCATTCACCCTGAGGCCCCGCCCATTCTTGAGTGCGACGAGGGCATACACACGCATTGTGACCCACAGCATGAGTCCTGTCCTCTAGTAAGTCCTCTTAGTGGCTGGACCATTAGATGTCATAATGGGCTTGACATGTCCCTAGGCCCCAATTTTTAACCAGATTTCTGATTGTCCAGTCGCCCCTCCCCAGGGCTCTGCTCTGGAATCCCTCATTTGGTGGGACACCTGAGGTTAAAAAAGAAAACAACAACAACAACAACAACAACAACAACAAACGGACTTCCTCCAGCCCACAGAATGACCCCAAATTCTTTGGACGGGACCCAACCAGCAGAGAGTAAGACTCGTCCATTTCCCATGAAGTCACCCAGAAATTCCACGACCAAGAATGACACGATATCCAGAGACAAAAACTTGAGCAGGAGCCTCACACTCGCCCTTCTTTCAAATCCCGAAGAGTTCTCCTCATGGTCTGTAGATCAGTCCTGCCATACCTATGACCCGAAACATAAGCCGAGTTTGTGTTTTCTGACAACTGTCCAAACAGCCCTGGCCTACACAACCTACAGGCTCAGGCCCCTGGAGCCAAACCTGAGGACTGAATTTGGCCTCTCCAAAGGAATTGTGTGTGCCCATTCCAAAGGCCTCAACCCTCCTAATAGGATAAACCACTTAAGTCCCTGATCCAGGGACAATCTGAGCCCAACTGAGCACCTACCTGCACTCAGACCCATAGACAGATGTCCCCAGAGGTAAAAAGGAAAGAACAGGACCCTAGGCACTAATCAGATCCATTGCTTTGGTTTCCAGGCATCTCTCCTCAGAGGCCTGGATTTCAAAAGCAGCATATAGCTGTTTCTTGACTCACCCATCTCATCTACACATGGGAAACTTGCACGTTGGAGCTGTGTCAAAGCCTCTCTTTAGGAGAACCCTTTAGGGCCCCAGTGCCACTGCTTCATTCCAAGGTCTCCATAAACACGAAAGCAAATTAGGACCCATCCCCAGGGGTGTCCATTTCAACTCAGAGTCCTCGGTTCTTCCTCACACATCCAGGAGATCTAACCTGTATTGTTGCTAGGAGACAATTGGAATGCGAGGTGGGCTACCCAGCCATCCATCCTTAGAACCCTGCTCAGAATCATTGGCCTGGAGCCAAACAACAGGTCTCAATTGTTCTGCAGAAGACTCGCTGCACTTTGGAGCTTCTCACAACTCCCATCGTGGGAAAACCCCCATGGCCTCGTGATGCCCCCCCATTCATGAAGGGGCCATCAGGGACAGAAACTCCAACCTGAGCGATCGTCTGATCCTCGCCCTTTCTTCAGAGGCACGAGATTTCAATTCAGGTCTGTAGATTGTGCCTGCCATGGCCTCACCCAGAAACCTAAGCCTAGCTTGTGTTCTCAGACTTTTGTCGTCAGACTACTGGCCCACAAGCCCTCCAGTTTGGCAATCCAGAACTACAATGCAGCACTCTTCCTGCCCTCCAGAAGAAAAACATTGTCCTCTGGGGCTAACCAGTAACCCCAAATGAGGATCAACCTGCACCGACCTTGGCTGTACCCCAAATACATAGGCTGACCAGGGCACTAATGTCCTTTCTGGCACAGCCTGAGCCTGGACCCCCTGGCCCCTCCCAGACAGCTGGCCGCACACTGAGCACATCGAGCCGCCATGGCCTTCGGTCGTCATCTCTTCCCAACCTCGGTTTTCAGGTTTCAGAACCTAGACATTATCTCCTATCACTGACCAGGGTTGAAGGTGATGCAGAAATAAGAACTCCTTCCCCATGGCAAGAAACCTTGTGGTTGGCATGCTGTCCAACGTTCAGAGTAGTTGAAACCAGTGTGGCCCATGAGGCCCCGCCCATGCTCACGGGCCACATTGGTCACAAACACACATTGTGACCCTCAGGCTGAGCCCAGTCCTCAAGTAAGGCCACTCAGTGGCTGGATGAAGAGATAGCATATTGGGCTTGCCATGCCCCTAGGCCCCAATTTTTAACCATAGTTCGGGTTGTCCCTTCAGTCTTCCCCACGGCTTTGCTTTGGAATTCCTCTTTTGGTGGGACACCTGAGGTAAAAAAACTAAAAGGAGTCCTCCCATCCCACAGATTGACGAAAAGCAATTGGGAATCGGGCCAAATCCTCAGAGAGGAAGATTCGTCCATGGCCCATGAGGCCTCCCCGACATTCCACGGCCATCGCTGATACAAAATCCAGAGACAAAAGCCTGAGCAAGCACCTCAGACTCGCACTTTCTTCATATCCTGAAGAGTTTTTCTCATGGTTTGTAGATCGGGCCTGCCATACCTACGTCCCCAAACCTAAGTTGAGTTTGTGTTTTCAGACTTCTGTCCTCAAAGTCTTGGGCCACACACCCTCCAGGCTGGGCCCCTGGAGCCACACATTAGGACTGTGCCTACCAATCCATGGGAATTCTGCCCATTCCATGGTCCAAAATCGTACAAATTAGGAGAAACCTCCAAAGTCCCTGAGGTCATCCCAATAGTGTAGGTCGCCCGGAACAAACAAGGGCTGTCTGACACCAGCTGATAATCGACCTCCACTCATACCATAGTTGGATGTCCCTAGAGAAGAATATTGAACCAGACAGGACCCTAGGCCATATTAAGATCCATTGCTTTGGGTTACGGGCATGTGTCCTCAAAAGCCTGATTCCAATACGAGCATAGGGGTTTTCCTGAGGCACCCATCAGAACTCATCTCGTCTCCACAAGGAAACCTGTGCATGGGAGCCATGTCCAAAGCTTAGGAGAGTACTTCAGGGTCCCAGTGCCACCGCCCCATTCCAAGGCCCTCATGGACACAAAAACACATTAGGACCCATCCTCAGGAAAGTCCATTTCAATTCAGCCACCCTGGTTGCTCCGGTAGAGCCATCAACTCTAAACTGTCTTGTTGCTAGGAGACAATTGGAATGGGAGGCGGGCTTCCCAGGCATCCATCCGCGAACGGTGCTCTGGAGTCATTCCATATGGGATGTCCTGGAGCTGCCCATCAGGTCTCAATTGTCCCGCAGAAGGAATCCTTGAAGGGGGCATCCCACAACTCCCAATGTGGGAAAACCTCAATGGCCTCGAGATTCCGCTCCTTTCATGAAGCGGCCGTCATGCACAGAAACTCCAACCTGAGCCAACGTCTGATCCTTGCCCTGACTTCAGATGCATGAGATATTGGTTCAGATCGGCAGGGGGTACCTGCCGTGCCCTCGCCCTGAAACCCAAGTCTACCTTGTCTTTTCACACTTCCGTCCTCATACTCCTGGCCCAAAAGCCCTCAAGTTTGGCAATTCCAAACCCACAATGCAGCACTCTGCCTGCCCTCTAGAAAACAAATTAGTGCCTCACGAGCTGCCCAGGAACGTTAAATGAGGATCAACCTACACAGCACTCGACTTTACCGAAATTATATAGTCTAACCTGGGCACTAATGCTCTGTCGAACACAACCTGAGCCCGGATCTCCTGACCAACACCGAGAAAGCTGACTGCACACTGAGCACATAAAACCCGCCATGGCCTTAGGTATCCTCTCTTCTGTACCTCAGTTTTCAGGCTTCAGAACCGAGACCTTATCTCCAATCACTGACCAGGGGTGAGTGTGATGCAGAAATCAGAACTCCTCCTTACCCATGGCAAGAACCCTTGTGGTTGGCACTTTGTCCAACGTTCAGTGAAGGAGAAACCAGCATTCACCCTGAGGCCCCGCCCATTCTTGAGTGCGACGAGGGCATACACACGCATTGTGACCCACAGCACGAGACCTGTCCTCTAGTAAGTCCTCTTTGTGGCTGGATCATTAGATGTCATAATGGGCTTGACATGTCCCTAGGCCCCAATTTTTAACCAGATTTCTGATTGTCCAGTCGCCCCTCCCCAGGGCTCTGCTCTGGAATCCCTCATTTGGTGGGACACCTGAGGTTAAAAAAGAAAACAACAACAACAACAACAACAACAACAACAAAACGGACTTCTTCCAGCCCACAGAATGACCCCAAACTCTTTGGACAGGGCCAAACCACCAGAGAGTAAGACTCGTCCATTTCCCATGAAGTCACCCAAAAATTCCACGACCATGAGTGACACGATATCCAGAGACAAAAACTTGAGCAGGAGCTTCACACTCACCCTTGTTTCAAATCCCGAAAGGTTCTCCTCATGGTCTGTAGATCAGTCCTGCCATACCTATGACCCGAAACATAAGCCGAGTTTGTGTTTTCAGACAACTGTCCAAACAGACCTGGCCTACAAAACCAACAGGCTCAGGCCCCTGGAGCCAAACCTGAGGACTGTACTTGGCCTCTCCAAGGGAATTGTGTGTGCCCATTCCAATGTCCTCAACCCTCCTAATAGGATAAACCTCAAAAGTCCCTGATCCAGGGACAATCTGAGCCCAACTGAGCACCTACCTGCACTCAGACCCATAGACAGATGTCCCCAGAGGTAAAAAGGAAAGAACAGGACCCTAGGCACTAATCAGATCCATTGCTTTGGTTTCCAGGCATCTCTCCTCAGAGGCCTGGATTTCAAAAGCAGCATATATAGCACATCGAGCCGCCATGGCCTTAGGTCGTCATCTCTTCCCAACCTCGGTTTTCAGGTTTCAGAACCTAGACCTTATCTCCTATCACTGCCCAGGTTTGAAGGTGATGCAGAAATCAGAACTCCTTCCCCATGGCAAGAAACCTTGTGGTTGGCATGTTGTCCAACGTTCAGTGTAGTTGAAACCAGTGTGGCCCATGAGGCCCCGCCCATGCTCACGGGCCACATTGGTCACAAACACACATTGTGACCCTCAGCTGAGCCCAGTCCTCAAGTAAGGCCACTCAGTGGCTGGATGAAGAGATAGCATATTGGGCTTGCCATGCCCCTAGGCCCCAATTTTTAACCATAGTTCGGGTTGTCCCTTCAGTCTTCCCCACGGCTTGGCTTTGGAATTCCTCTTTTGGTGGGACTCTGAGGTAACAAAACTGAAATGAGTCCTCCCATCCCACAGATTGACGAAAAGCAATTGGGAATCAGGCCAAATCCTCAGAGAGGAAGATTCGTCCATGGCCCATGAGGCCTCCCCGACATTCCACGGCCATCGCTGATACAAAATACAGAGACAAAAGCCTGAGCATGCGCCTCAGACTCGCACTTTCTTCATATCCTGAAGAGTTCTTCTCATGGTTTGTAGATCGGGCCTGCCATACCTACGTCCCTAAACCTAAGCTGAGTTTGTGTTTTCAGACTTCTGTCCTCAAATTCTTGGGCTACACACCCCCCAGGCTGGGCCCTTGGAGCCACTCATTAGGACTGTGCCTACCAATCCATGGGAATTCTGCCCATTCCATGGTCCAAAATCGTACAAATTAGGAGAAACCTCCAAAGTCCCTGAGGCCATCCCAATAGTGTAGGTCGCCCGGAACAAACAAGGGCTGTCTGACACCAGCTGATAATCGACCTCCACTCATACCATAAATGGATGTCCCCAGAGAAGAAGATTGAACCAGACAGGACCCTAGGCCATAATAGGATCCATTGCTTTGGGTTACAGGCATGTGTCCTCAAAAGCCTGATTCCAATACGAGCATAGGGGTTTTCCTGAGGCACCCAACAGAACTCATCTCGTCTCCACAAGAAACCGGTGAATGGGAGCCATGCCAAAGCTTAGGAGAGTACTTCAGGTTCCCGGTGCCACCGCCCCATTCCAAGGCCCTCATGGTCAGAAAAGAACATTAGGGCCCAACCTCAGGAAAGTCCATTTCAACTCAGCCACCCCGGTTGTTCCGGCAGAGCCATCAGATCTAAACTGTCTTGTTGCTAGGAGACAATTGGAATGCGAGGCGGGCTTCCCAGGCATCCATCCACGAAGGGTGCTCTGGAGTCATTCCATATGGGATGTCCTGGAGCTGTCCAACAGGTCTCAATTGTCCCGCAGAAGGAATCCTTGAAGGGGGCATCCCACAACTCAAAACGTGGGAAAACCTCAATGCCCCGAGATACCGCTCCCTTCATGAAGCGGCCGTCATGCACAGAAACTCCAACCTGAGCCAACGTCTGATCCTCGCCCTGAATTCAGATGCATGAGATATTGGTTCAGATCTGCAGGGGGTACCTGCCGTGCCCTCGTCCTTAAACCCAAGTCTAGCTTGTCTTCTCAGACTTCCGACCTCACACTCCTGGCCCCGAAGCCGTCAAGTTTGGCAATTCCGGACACACAATGCAGCACTCTTCCTGCCCTCTAGAAAAAAAATTATTGCCTCATGAGCTGCCCAGGCACCTTAAATGAGGATCAACCTACGCAGCACTCGACTTTACCCAAATGATATAGTCTAACCTGGGCACTAATGCACTGTCGTACACAATCTGAGCCCGGACCTCCTGAACAACACCCAGAAAGCTGACCAAACACTGAGCACATAAAACCCGCCATGGCCTTAGGTCATCATCTCTTCCCTACCTCAGTTTTCAGGCTTCAAATCCGAGACCTTATCTCCAATCACTGCCCAGGGGTGAGTGTGATGCAGAAATCAGAACTCCTCCTTACCCATGGCAAGAACCCTTGTGGTTGGCACGTTGTCCAACGTTCAGTGTAGGAGAAACCAGCATTCACCCTGAGGCCCCGCCTATTCTTGAGTGCGACGAGGGCATACACACGCATTGTGACCCTCAGCATGAGTCCTGTCCTCTAGTAAGTCCTCTCAGTGGCTGGACCATTAGATGTCATACTGGGCTTGACATGTCCCTAGGCCCCAATTTTTAACCAGATTTATGATTGTCCAGTCGCCCCTCCCCAGGGCTCTACTCTGGAATCCCTCATTTGGTGGGACACCTGAGGTTAAAAAAGAAAACAACAACAACAACAACAAAAAAACGGACTTCTTCCAGCCCACAGAATGACCCCAAACTCTTTGGACGGGGCCAAACCACCAGAGAGTAAGACTCGTCCATTTCCCATGAAGTCACCCAGAAATTCCACGACCATGAGTGACACGATATCCAGAGACAAAAACTTGAGCAGGAGCCTCACACTCGCCCTTCTTTCAAATCCCGAAGAGTTCTCCTCATGGTCTGTGGGTCAGTCCTGCCATACCTATGACCCGAAACATAAGCCGAGTTTGTGTTTTCAGACAACTGTCCAAACAGCCCTGGCCTACACAACCTACAGTCTCAGGCCCCTGGAGCCCAACCTGAGGACTGTACTTGCCCTCTCCAAGGGAATTGTGTGTGCCCATTCCAATGGCCACAACCATTCTAATAGGATAAACCTCCAAAGTCCGTGATCCATCTCAATAGTGGTGGCTTCCCAGGAAAAAACAGGGGCAATCTGAGTCCAACTGAGCACCTACCTGCACTCAGTCCCATAGATAGATGTCCCCAGAGGTAAAAAGTAAAGAACAGGCCCCTAGGCACTAATCAGATCCATTGCTTTGGTTTCCAGGCATCTCTCCTCGGAGGCCTGGATTTCAAAAGCAGCATATAGCTGTTTCTAGACTCACCCATCAGAAAACATCTCATCTACACATGGGAAACTTGCACGTTGGAGCTGTGTCAAAGCCTCTGTTTAGGAGAAGCCTTTAGGGCCCCAGTGCCACCGCTTCATTCCAAGGTCTCCATAGACACAAAAGCACATTAGGACCCATCCCCAGGGGTGTCCATTTCAACACAGCGTCCTCTGTTGCTCCCCAAAGATCCAGGAGATCTTACCTGTCTTGTTGCTAGGAGACAATTGGAATGCGAGGTGGGCTACCAAGCCATCCATCTTTAGAACCCTGCTCAAAATCATTAGCCTGGAGCCATACAACAGGTCTCAATTGTCCTGCAGAAGACTCTCTGCAGTTTGGAGCTTCTCACAACTCCCATCGTGGGAAAACCCCCATGGCCTCGTGATGCCCCCCCCATTCATGAAGGGGCCATCAGGGGCAGAAACTCCAACCTGAGCAATCGTCTGATCCTCGCCCTGACTTCAGATGCATGAGATCTCGATTCAGGTCTGTAGATTGTGCCTGCCATGGCCTCACCCAGAAACCTAAGCCCAGCTTGTGTTCTCAGACTTTTGTCGTCAGACTACTGGCCCACAAGCCCTCCAGTTTGGCAATCCAGAACTACAACGCAGCACTCTGCCTGCCTTCCAGAAGAAAAAACATTGTCCTCTGGGGCTACCCAGTAACCCCAAATGAGGATCAACGTGCACCGACCTTGGGTGTACTCCAAATAAATAGGCTGACGGGGGCACTAATGCCCTTTCAGACACAGCCTGAGCCTGGACCTCCTGGCCCCTCCCAGACAGCTGGCCGCACACTGAGCACATCGAGCCACCATGGCCTTAGGTCGTCATCTCTTCCCAACCTTGGTTTTCAGGTTTCAGAACCTAGACCTTATCTCCAATCACTGCCAAGGGTTGAAGGTGATGCAGAAATCAGAACTCCTTCCCCATGGCATGAAACCCTTGGTTGGCATGTTGTCCAACGATCAGTGTGGTTGAAACCAGTGTGGCCCTTGAGGCCCCGCCCATGCTCGCGGGCCACATTGGTCACAAACTCACATTGTGACCCTCAGTCTGAGCCCAGTCCTCAAGTAAGGCCACTCAGTGGCTAAATGAAGAGATAGCATGTTGGGCTTGCCATGCACCTAGGCCCCAATTTTTAACCATAGTTCGGGTTGTCCCTTCAGTCTTCCGCACGGCTTGGCATTGGAATTACTCTTTTGGTGGGACACCTGAGGTAACAAAACTGAAATGAGTCCTCCCATCCCACAGATTGACGAAAAGCAATTGGAAATCGGGCTAAATCCTCAGAGTGGAAGATTCGTCCATGGCCCATGAGGCCTCCCCAACATTCCACGGCCATCGCTGATACAAAATCCAGAGACAAAAGCCTGAGCAAGCGCCTCAGACTCGCACTTACTTCATATCCTGAAGAGTTCTTCTCATGGTTTGTAGATCGGGCCTGCCATACCTACGTCCCCAACCTAAGCTGAGTTTGTGTTTTCAGACTTGTGTCCTCAAAGTCTTGGGCAACACACCCTCCAGGCTGGGCCCTTGGAGCCACACATTAGGACTGTTCCTACCAATCCATGGGAATTCTGCCCATTCCATGGTCCAATATCGTACAAATTAGGAGAAACCTCCAAAGTCCCTGAGGCCATCCCAATAGTGTAGGTCGCCCGGAACAAACAAGGGCTGTCTGACACCAGCTGATAATCGACCTCCACTCATACCATAGATGGATGTCCCCAGAGAAGAAGATTGAACCAGACAGGACCCTAGGCCATAATAGGATCCATTGCTTTGGGTTACAGGCATGTGTCCTCAAAAGCCTGATTCCAATACGAGCATAGGGGTTTTCCTGAGGCACCCATCAGAACTCATCTCGTCTCCACAAGGAAACCTGTGCATGGGAGCCATGTCCAAACCTTAGGAGAGTACTTCAGGGTCCCGTAGCCACCGCCCCATTCCAAGGCCCTCATGGACAGAAAAACACATTAGGGCCCATCCTCAGGAAAGTCCATTTCAACTCAGCCACCCCGGTTGCTCCGGCAGAGCCATCAGATCTAAACTGTCTTGTTTCTAGGAGACAATTGGAATGCGAGGCGGGCTTCCCAGGCATCCATCCACGAACGGTGCTCTGGAGTCATTCCATATGGGATGTCCTGGAGCTGTCCAACAGGTCTCAATTATCCCGCAGAAGGAATCCTTGAAGGGGGCATCCCACAACTCCCAACGTGGGAAAAACTCAATGGCCCCGAGATTCCGCTCCCTTCATGAAGCGGCCGTCATGCACAGAAACTCCAACCTAAGCCAATGTCTGACCCTCGCCCTGACTTCAGATGCATGAGATATTGGTTCAGATCTGCAGGGGGTACCTGCCGTGCCCTCGCCCTGAAACCCAAGTCTAGCTTGTCTTCTCAGACTTCCGTCCTCACACTCCTGGCCCCGAAGCCCTCAAGTTTGGCAATTCTGGACCCACAATGCAGCACTCTGCCTGCCCTCTAGAAAAAAAATTATTGCCTCATGAGCTGCCCAGGCACCTTAAATGAGGATCAACCTACACAGCACTCGACTTTACCCAAATGATATAGTCTAACCTGGGCACTAATGCACTGTCAAACACAACCTGAGCCCGGACCTCCTGACCAACACCCAGAAAGCTGACCGCACCCTGAGCACATAAAACCCGCCATGGCCTTAGGTCATCATCTCTTCCCTACCTCAATTTTCAGGCTTCAGAGCCGAGACCTTATCTCCAATCACTGCCCAGGGGTGAGTGTGACGCAGAAATCAGAACTCCTCCTTACCCATGGCAAGAACCCTTGTGTTTGGCACGTTGTCCACGTTCAATGTAGGAGAAACCAGCATTCACCCTGAGGCCCCGCCCATTCTTGAGTGCAAAGAGGGCATACACACGCATTGTGACCCTCAGCATGAGTCCTGTCCTCTAGTAAGTCCTCTCAGTGGCTGCACCATTAGATGTCATAATGGGCTTGACATGTCCCTAGGCCCCAATTTTTAACCAGATTTCTGATTGTCCAGTCGCCCCTCCCCAGGGCTCTACACTGGAATCCCTCATTTGGTGGGACTCCTGAGGTTAAAAAAGAAAACAACAACAACAACAACAACAAAACGGACTTCTTCCAGCCCACAGAATGACCCCAAACTCTTTGGACAGGTGCCAAACCACCAGAGAGTAAGTCTCGTCCATTTCCCATGAAGTCACCCAGAAATTACACGAACATGAGTGACACGATATCCAGAGACAAAAACTTGAGCAGGAGCCTCACACTCTCCCTTCTTTCAAATCCTGAAGAGTTCTCCTCATGATCTGTAGGTCAGTCCTGCCATACCTATGACCCGAAACATAAGCCGAGTTTGTGTTTTCAGACAACTGTCCAAACAGCCCTGGCCTACACAACCTACAGGCTCAGGCCCCTGGAGCCAAACCTGAGGACTGTACTTGCCCTCTCCAAGGGAATTGTGTGTGCCCATTCCAATGGCCACAACCCTTCTAATAGGATAAACCTCCAAAGTCCCTGATCCATCTCAATAGTGGTGGCTTCCCAGGAAAAAACAGGGGCAATCTGAACCCAACTGAGCACCTACCTGCACTCAGACCCATAGACAGATGTCCCCAGAGGGAAAAAGGAAAGAACAGGCCCCTAGGCACTAATCAGATCCATTGCTTTGGTTTCCAGGCATCTCTCCTCAGAGGCCTGGATTTCAAAAGCAGCATATAGCTGTTTCTAGACTCACCCATCAGAAAACATCTCATCTACACATGGGAAACTTGCACGTTGGAGCTGTGTCAAAGCCTCTGTTTAGGAGAACCCTTTAGGGCCCCAGTGCCACCGCTTCATTCCAAGGTCTCCATAGACACAAAAGCACATTAGGACCCATCCCCAGGGGAGTCCATTTCAACTCAGCGTCCTCGGTTGCTCCCCGCAGATCCAGGAGATCTAACCTGTCTTGTTGCTAGGAGACAATTGGAATGCGAGGTGGGCTACCCAGCCATCCATCCTTAGAACCCTGCTCAGAATCATTTGCCTGGAGCCATACAACAGGTCTCAATTGTCCTGCAGAAGACTCTCTGCAGTTTAGAGCTTCTCACAATTCCCATCGTGGGAAAACCCCCATGGCCTCGTGATGCCCCCCCATTCATGAAGGGGCCATCAGGGGCAGAAACTCCAACCTGAGCAATCGTCTGATCCTCACCCTGACTTCAGATGCACGAGATCTCGATTCAGGGCTGTAGATTGTGCCTACCATGGCCTCACCCAGAAACCTAAGCCTAGCTTGTGTTCTCAGACTTTTGTCGTCAGACTACTGGCCCACAAGCCCTCCAGTTTGGCAATCCAGAACTACAATGCAGCACTCTGCCTGCCCTCCAGAAGAAAAAACATTGTCCTCTGGGGCTACCCAGTAACCCCAAATGAGGATCAACCTGCACCGAACTTGGCTGTACCCAAATACATAGGCTGACCAGGGCACTAATGTCCTTTCTGACACAGGCTGAGCCTGGACCTCCTGACCCCTCCCAGACAGCTTGTCGCACACTGAGCACATCGAGCCGCCATGGCCTTAGGTCGTCATCTCTTCCCAACCTCGGTTTTCAGGTTTCAGAACCTAGACCTTATCTCCAATCACTGCCCAGGGTTGAAGGTGATGCAGAAATCAGAACTCCTTCCCCATGGCAAGAAACCCTTTGTTGGCATGTTGTCCAACGTTCAGTGTAGTTGAAACCAGTGTGGCCCTTGAGGCCCCGCCCATGCTCGCGGGCCACATTGGTCACAAACACACATTGTGACCCTCTGGCTGAGCCGAGTCCTCAAGTAAGGCCACTCAGTGGCTGGATGAAGAGATAGCATATTGGGCTTGCCATGCCCCTAGGCCCCAATTTTTAACCATAGTTCGGGTTGTCCCTTCAGTCTTCCCCACGGCTTCGCTTTGGAATTCCTCTTTTGGTGGGACACCTGAGGTAACAAAACTGAAATGAGTCCTCCCATCCCACAGATTGACGAAAAGCAATTGGGAATCGGGCCAAATCCTCAGAGAGGAAGATTCGTCCATGGCCCATGAGGCCTCCCCGACATTCCACGGCCATCGCTGATACAAAATCCAGAGACAAAATCCTGAGCAAGCGCCTCAGACTCGCACTTTCTTCATATCCTAAAGAGTTCTTCTCATGGTTTGTAGATCGGGCCTGCCATACCTACGTCCCTAAACCTAAGCTGAGTTTGTGTTTTCAGACTTCTGTCCTCAAAGTCTTGGGCCACACACCCTCCAGGCTGGGCCCTTGGAGCCACACATTAGGACTGTGCCTACCAATCCATGGGAATTCTGCCCATTCCATGGTCCAAAATCGTACAAATTAGGAGAAACCTCCAAAGTCCCTGAGGCCATCCCAATAGTGTAGGACGCCCGGAACAAACAAGGGCTGTCTGACACCAGCTGATAATCGACCTCCACTCATACCATAAATGGATGTCCCCAGAGAAGAAGATTGAACCAGACAGGACCCTAGGCCATAATAGGATCCATTGCTTTGGGTTACAGGCATGTGTCCTCAAAAGCCTGATTCCAATAACAGCATAGGGGTTTTCCTGAGGCACCCATCAGAACTCATCTCGTCTCCACAAGGAAACCTGTGCATGGGAGATATGTCCAAAGCTTAGGAGAGTACTTCAGGGTCCCGTAGCCACCGCCCCATTCCAAGGACCTCATGGTCAGAAAAACACATTAGGGCCCATCCTCAGGAAAGTCCATTTCAACTCAGCCACCCCGGTTGCTCCGGCAGAGCCATCAGATCTAAACTGTCTTGTTGCTAGGAGACAATTGGAATGCGAGGCGGGCTTCCCAGGCATCCATCCACGAACGGTGCTCTGGAGTCATTCCATATGGGATGTCCTGGAGCTGTCCAACAGGTCTCAATTGTCCCGCAGAAGGAATCCTTGAAGGGGGCATCCCACAACTCCCAACGTGGGAAAACCTCAATGGCCCCGAGATTCCGCTCCCTTCATGAAGCGACCGTCATGCACAGAAACTCCAAACTGAGCCAACGTCTGATCCTCGCCCTGACTTCAGATGCATGAGATATTGGTTCAGATCTGCAGGGGGTACCTGCCGTGCCCTCGCCCTGAAACCCAAGTCTACCTTGTCTTCTCAGACTTCCGTCCTCACACTCCTGGCCCCGAAGCCCTCAAGTTTGGCAATTCCGGACCCACAATGCAGCACTCTTCCTGCCCCCTAGAAAAAAAATTATTGCCTCATGAGCTGCCCAGGCACCTTAAATGAGGATCAACCTACACAGCACTCGACTTTACCCAAATGATATAGTCTAACCTGGGCACTAATGCACTGTCGAACACAACCTGAGCCCGGACCTCCTGACCAACACCCAGAAAGCTGACCGCACACTGAGCACATAAAACCCGCCATGGCCTTAGGTCATCATCCCTTCCCTACCTCAGTTTTCAGGCTTCAGATCCGAGATCTTATCTCCAATCACTGCCCAGGGGTGAGTGTGATGCAGAAATCAGAACTCCTCCTTACCCATGGCAAGAACCCTTTTTGTTGGCACGTTGTCCAATGTTCAGTGTAGGAGAAACCAGCATTCACCCTGAGGCCCCGCCCATTCTTGAGTGCGACGAGGGCATACACACGCATTGTGACCCTCAGCATGAGTCCTGTCCTCTAGTAAGTCCTCTCAGTGGCTGGACCATTAGATGTTATAATGGGCTTGACATGTCCCTAGGCCCCAATTTTTAACCAGATTTCTGATTGTCCAGTCGCCCCTCCCCAGGGCTCTACTCTGGAATCCCTCATTTGGTGGGACACCTGAGGTTAAAAAAGAAAACAACAACAACAACAACAACAACAACAAAACGGACTTCTTCCAGCCCACAGAATGACCCCAAACTCTTTGGACGGGGCCAAACCACCAGAGAGTAAGACTCGTCCATTTCCCATGAAGTCACCCAGAAATTCCACGACCATGAGTGACACGATATCCAGAGACAAAAACTTGAGCAGGAGCCTCACACTCGCCCTTCTTTCAAATCCCGAAGTGTTCTCCTCATGGTCTGTAGGTCAGTCCTGCCATACCTATGACCCGAAACATAAGCCGAATTTGTGTTTTCAGACAACTGTCCAAACAGCCCTGGCCTACACAACCTACAGGCTCAGGCCCCTGGAACCAAACCTGAGGTCTGTACTTGCCCTCTCCAAGGGAATTGTGTGTGCCCATTCCAATGGCCACAACCCTTCTAATAGGATAAACCTCCAAATTCCCTGATCCATCTCAATAGTGGTGGCTTCCCAGGAAAAAACAGGGGCAATCTGAGCCCAACTGAGCACCTACCTGCACTCAGACCCATAGACAGATGTCCCCAGAGGTAAAAAGGAAAGAACAGGCCCCTAGGCCCTAATCAGATCCATTGCTTTTGTTTCCAGTCATCTCTCCTCAGAGGCCTGGATTTCAAAAGCAGCATATAGCTGTTTCTACACTCACCCATCAGAAAACATCTCATCTACACATGGGAAACTTGCACGTTGGAGCTGTGTCAAAGCCTCTGTTTAGGAGAACCCTTTAGGGCCCCAGTGCCACCGCTTCATTCCAAGGTCTCCATAGACACAAAAGCACATTAGGACCCATCCCCAGGTGTGTCCATTTCAACTCAGCGTCCACAGTTGCTCCCCACAGATCCAGGAGATCTAACCTGTCTTGTTGCTAGGAGACAATTGGAATACGAGGTGGGCTACCCAGCCATCCATCCTTAGAACCCTGCTCAGAATCATTGGCCTGGAGCCATACAACAGGTCTCAATTGTCCTGCAGAAGACTCTCTGCAGTTTGGAGCTTCTCACAACTCCCATCGTGGGAAAACCCCGATGGCCTCCAGATGCCCCCCCCATTCTTGAAGGGGCCATCCGGGGCAGAAACTCCAACCTGAGCAATCGTCTGAACCTCGCCCTGACTTCAGATGCACGAGATCTCGATTCAGGGCTGTAGATTGTGCCTGCCATGGCCTCACCCAGAAACCTAAGCCTAGCTTGTGTTCTCAGACTTTTGTCGTCAGACTACTGGCCCACAAGCCCTCCAGTTTGGCAATCCAGAACTACAATGCAGCACTCTGCCTGCCCTCCAGAAGAAAAATCATTGTCCTCTGGGGCTACCCAGTAACCCCAAATGAGGATCACCCTGCACCGAACTTGGCTGTACCCCAAATACATAGGCTGACCAGGGCACTAATGTCCTTTCTGACACAGACTGAGCCTGGACCTCCTGACCCCTCCCAGACAGCTTGCCGCACACTGAGCACATCGAGCCGCCATGGCCTTAGGTCGTCATCTCTTCCCAACCTCGGTTTTCAGGTTTCAGAACCTAGACCTTATCTCCAATCACTGCCCAGGGTTGAAGGTGATGCAGAAATCAGAACTCCTTCCCCATGGCAAGAAACCCTTTGTTGGCATGTTGTCCAACGTTCAGTGTAGTTGAAACCAGTGTGGCCCTTGAGGGCCCGCCCATGCTCACGGGCCACATTGGTCACAAACACACATTGTGACCCTCAGGCTGAGCCCAGTCCTCAAGTAAGGCCACTCAGTGGCTGGATGAAGAGATAGCATATTGGGCTTGCCATGCCCCTAGGCCCCAATTTTTAACCATAGTTCGGGTTGTCCCTTCAGTCTTCCCCACGGCTTGGCTTTGGAATTCCTCTTTTGGTGGGACACCTGAGGTAACAAAACTAAAAGGAGTCCTCCCATCCCACAGATTGACGAAAAGCAATTGGGAATCGGGCCAAATCCTCAGAGAGGAAGATTCGTCCATGGCCCATGAGGCCTCCCCGACATTCCACGGCCATCGCTGATACAAAATCCAGAGACAAAAGCCTGAGCAAGCACCTCAGACTCGCACTTTCTTCATATCCTGAAGAGTTTTTCTCATGGTTTGTAGATCGGGCCTGCCATACCTACGTCCCCAAACCTAAGTTGAGTTTGTGTTTTCAGACTTCTGTCCTCAAAGTCTTGGGCCACACACCCTCCAGGCTGGGCCCCTGGAGCCACACATTAGGACTGTGCCTACCAATCCATGGGAATTCTGCCCATTCCATGGTCCAAAATCGTACAAATTAGGAGAAACCTCCAAAGTCCCTGAGGTCATCCCAATAGTGTAGGTCGCCCGGAACAAACAAGGGCTGTCTGACACCAGCTGATAATCGACCTCCACTCATACCATAGTTGGATGTCCCTAGAGAAGAATATTGAACCAGACAGGACCCTAGGCCATATTAAGATCCATTGCTTTGGGTTACGGGCATGTGTCCTCAAAAGCCTGATTCCAATACGAGCATAGGGGTTTTCCTGAGGCACCCATCAGAACTCATCTCGTCTCCACAAGGAAACCTGTGCATGGGAGCCATGTCCAAAGCTTAGAAGAGTACTTCAGGGTCCCAGTGCCACCGCCCCATTCCAAGGCCCTCATGGACACAAAAACACATTAGGACCCATCCTCAGGAAAGTCCATTTCAATTCAGCCACCCTGGTTGCTCCGGTAGAGCCATCAACTCTAAACTGTCTTGTTGCTAGGAGACAATTGGAATGGGAGGCGGGCTTCCCAGGCATCCATCCGCGAACGGTGCTCTGGAGTCATTCCATATGGGATGTCCTGGAGCTGCCCATCAGGTCTCAATTGTCCCGCAGAAGGAATCCTTGAAGGGGGCATCCCACAACTCCCAATGTGGGAAAACCTCAATGGCCTCGAGATTCCGCTCCTTTCATGAAGCGGCCGTCATGCACAGAAACTCCAACCTGAGCCAACGTCTGATCCTTGCCCTGACTTCAGATGCATGAGATATTGGTTCAGATCGGCAGGGGGTACCTGCCGTGCCCTCGCCCTGAAACCCAAGTCTACCTTGTCTTTTCACACTTCCGTCCTCATACTCCTGGCCCAAAAGCCCTCAAGTTTGGCAATTCCGAACCCACAATGCAGCACTCTGCCTGCCCTCTAGAAAACAAATTAGTGCCTCACGAGCTGCCCAGGAACGTTAAATGAGGATCAACCTACACAGCACTCGACTTTACCGAAATTATATAGTCTAACCTGGGCACTAATGCTCTGTCGAACACAACCTGAGCCCGGATCTCCTGACCAACACCGAGAAAGCTGACTGCACACTGAGCACATAAAACCCGCCATGGCCATAGGTATCCTCTCTTCTGTACCTCAGTTTTCAGGCTTCAGAACCGAGACCTTATCTCCAATCACTGACCAGGGGTGAGTGTGATGCAGAAATCAGAACTCCTCCTTACCCATGGCAAGAACCCTTGTGGTTGGCACTTTGTCCAACGTTCAGTGAAGGAGAAACCAGCATTCACCCTGAGGCCCCGCCCATTCTTGAGTGCGACGAGGGCATACACACGCATTGTGACCCACAGCACGAGTCCTGTCCTCTAGTAAGTCCTCTTTGTGGCTGGATCATTAGATGTCATAATGGGCTTGACATGTCCCTAGGCCCCAATTTTTAACCAGATTTCTGATTGTCCAGTCGCCCCTCCCCAGGGCTCTGCTCTGGAAACCCTCATTTGGTGGGACACCTGAGGTTAAAAAAGAAAACAACAACAACAACAACAACAAAACGGACTTTTTCCAGCCCACAGAATGACCCCAAACTCTTTGGACAGGGCCAAACCACCAGAGAGTAAGACTCGTCCATTTCCCATGAAGTCACCCAAAAATTCCACGACCATGAGTGACACGATATCCAGAGACAAAAACTTGAGCAGGAGCTTCACACTCACCCTTGTTTCAAATCCCGAAAGGTTCTCCTCATGGTCTGTAGATCAGTCCTGCCATACCTATGACCCGAAACATAAGCCGAGTTTGTGTTTTCAGACAACTGTCCAAACAGACCTGGCCTACAAAACCAACAGGCTCAGGACCCTGGAGCCAAACCTGAGGACTGTACTTGGCCTCTCCAAGGGAATTGTGTGTGCCCATTCCAATGTCCTCAACCCTCCTAATAGGATAAACCTCAAAAGTCCCTGATCCAGGGACAATCTGAGCCCAACTGAGCACCTACCTGCACTCAGACCCATAGACAGATGTCCCCAGAGGTAAAAAGGAAAGAACAGGACCCTAGGCACTAATCAGATCCATTGCTTTGGTTTCCAGGCATCTCTCCTCAGAGGCCTGGATTTCAAAAGCAGCATATATAGCACATCGAGCCGCCATGGCCTTAGGTCGTCATCTCTTCCCAACCTCGGTTTTCAGGTTTCAGAACCTAGACCTTATCTCCTATCACTGCCCAGGTTTGAAGGTGATGCAGAAATCAGAACTCCTTCCCCATGGCAAGAAACCTTGTGGTTGGCATGTTGTCCAACGTTCAGTGTAGTTGAAACCAGTGTGGCCCATGAGGCCCCGCCCATGCTCACGGGCCACATTGGTCACAAACACACATTGTGACCCTCAGCTGAGCCCAGTCCTCAAGTAAGGCCACTCAGTGGCTGGATGAAGAGATAGCATATTGGGCTTGCCATGCCCCTAGGCCCCAATTTTTAACCATAGTTCGGGTTGTCCCTTCAGTCTTCCCCACGGCTTGGCTTTGGAATTCCTCTTTTGGTGGGACTCTGAGGTAACAAAACTGAAATGAGTCCTCCCATCCCACAGATTGACGAAAAGCAATTGGGAATCAGGCCAAATCCTCAGAGAGGAAGATTCGTCCATGGCCCATGAGGCCTCCCCGACATTCCACGGCCATCGCTGATACAAAATACAGAGACAAAAGCCTGAGCATGCGCCTCAGACTCGCACTTTCTTCATATCCTGAAGAGTTCTTCTCATGGTTTGTAGATCGGGCCTGCCATACCTACGTCCCTAAACCTAAGCTGAGTTTGTGTTTTCAGACTTCTGTCCTCAAATTCTTGGGCTACACACCCCCCAGGCTGGGCCCTTGGAGCCACTCATTAGGACTGTGCCTACCAATCCATGGGAATTCTGCCCATTACATGGTCCAAAATCGTACAAATTTGGTGAAACCTCCAAAGTCCCTGAGGCCATCCCAATAGTGTAGGTCGCCCGGAACAAACAAGGGCTGTCTGACACCAGCTGATAATCGACCTCCACTCATACCATAAATGGATGTCCCCAGAGAAGAAGATTGAACCAGACAGGACCCTAGGCCATAATAGGATCCATTGCTTTGGGTTACAGGCATGTGTCCTCAAAAGCCTGATTCCAATACGAGCATAGGGGTTTTCCTGAGGCACCCAACAGAACTCATCTCGTCTCCACAAGAAACCGGTGAATGGGAGCCATGTCCAAAGCTTAGGAGAGTACTTCAGGTTCCCGGTGCCACCGCCCCATTCCAAGGCCCTCATGGTCAGAAAAGAACATTAGGGCCCAACCTCAGGAAAGTCCATTTCAACTCAGCCACCCCGGTTGTTCCGGCAGAGCCATCAGATCTAAACTGTCTTGTTGCTAGGAGACAATTGGAATGCGAGGCGGGCTTCCCAGGCATCCATCCACGAAGGGTGCTCTGGAGTCATTCCATATGGGATGTCCTGGAGCTGTCCAACAGGTCTCAATTGTCTCGCAGAAGGAATCCTTGAAGGGGGCATCCCACAACTCAAAACGTGGGAAAACCTCAATGCCCCGAGATACCGCTCCCTTCATGAAGCGGCCGTCATGCACAGAAACTCCAACCTGAGCCAACGTCTGATCCTCGCCCTGAATTCAGATGCATGAGATATTGGTTCAGATCTGCAGGGGGTACCTGCCGTGCCCTCGTCCTTAAACCCAAGTCTAGCTTGTCTTCTCAGACTTCCGACCTCACACTCCTGGCCCCGAAGCCCTCAAGTTTGGCAATTCCGGACACACAATGCAGCACTCTGCCTGCCCTCTAGAAAAAAAATTATTGCCTCATGAGCTGCCCAGGCACCTTAAATGAGGATCAACCTACGCAGCACTCGACTTTACCCAAATGATATAGTCTAACCTGGGCACTAATGCACTGTCGTACACAATCTGAGCCCGGACCTCCTGAACAACACCCAGAAAGCTGACCAAACACTGAGCACATAAAACCCGCCATGGCCTTAGGTCATCATCTCTTCCCTACCTCAGTTTTCAGGCTTCAAATCCGAGACCTTATCTCCAATCACTGCCCAGGGGTGAGTGTGATGCAGAAATCAGAACTCCTCCTTACCCATGGCAAGAACCCTTGTGGTTGGCACGTTGTCCAACGTTCAGTGTAGGAGAAACCAGCATTCACCCTGAGGCCCCGCCCATTCTTGAGTGCGACGAGGGCATACACACGCATTGTGACCCTCAGCATGAGTCCTGTCCTCTAGTAAGTCCTCTCAGTGGCTGGACCATTAGATGTCATAATGGGCTTGACATGTCCCTAGGCCCCAATTTTTAACCAGATTTCTGATTGTCCAGTCGCCCCTCCCCAGGGCTCTACTCTGTAATCCCTCATTTGGTGGGACACCTGAGGTTAAAAAAGAAAACAACAACAACAACAACAACAAAACGGACTTCTTCCAGCCCACAGAATGACCCCAAACTCTTTGGACGGGGCCAAACCACCAGAGAGTAAGACTCGTCCATTTCCCATGAAGTCACCCAGAAATTCCACGACCATGAGTGACACGATATCCAGAGACAAAAACTTGAGCAGGAGCCTCACACTCGCCCTTCTTTCAAATCCCGAAGAGTTCTCCTCATGGTCTGTGGGTCAGTCCTGCCATACCTATGACCCGAAACATAAGCCGAGTTTGTGTTTTCAGACAACTGTCCAAACAGCCCTGGCCTACACAACCTACAGTCTCAGGCCCCTGGAGCCCAACCTGAGGACTGTACTTGCCCTCTCCAAGGGAATTGTGTGTGCCCATTCCAATGGCCACAACCATTCTAATAGGATAAACCTCCAAAGTCCGTGATCCATCTCAATAGTGGTGGCTTCCCAGGAAAAAACAGGGGCAATCTGAGTCCAACTGAGCACCTACCTGCACTCAGTCCCATAGATAGATGTCCCCAGAGGTAAAAAGTAAAGAACAGGCCCCTAGGCACTAATCAGATCCATTGCTTTGGTTTCCAGGCATCTCTCCTCGGAGGCCTGGATTTCAAAAGCAGCATATAGCTGTTTCTAGACTCACCCATCAGAAAACATCTCATCTACACATGGGAAACTTGCACGTTGGAGCTGTGTCAAAGCCTCTGTTTAGGAGAAGCCTTTAGGGCCCCAGTGCCACCGCTTCATTCCAAGGTCTCCATAGACACAAAAGCACATTAGGACCCATCCCCAGGGGTGTCCATTTCAACACAGCGTCCTCTGTTGCTCCCCAAAGATCCAGGAGATCTTACCTGTCTTGTTGCTAGGAGACAATTGGAATGCGAGGTGGGCTACCAAGCCATCCATCTTTAGAACCCTGCTCAGAATCATTGGCCTGGAGCCATACAACAGGTCTCAATTGTCCTGCAGAAGACTCTCTGCAGTTTGGAGCTTCTCACAACTCCCATCGTGGGAAAACCCCCATGGCCTCGTGATGCCCCCCCCATTCATGAAGGGGCCATCAGGGGCAGAAACTCCAACCTGAGCAATCGTCTGATCCTCGCCCTGACTTCAGATGCATGAGATCTCGATTCAGGTCTGTAGATTGTGCCTGCCATGGCCTCACCCAGAAACCTAAGCCCAGCTTGTGTTCTCAGACTTTTGTCGTCAGACTACTGGCCCACAAGCCCTCCAGTTTGGCAATCCAGAACTACAACGCAGCACTCTGCCTGCCCTCCAGAAGAAAAAACATTGTCCTCTGGGGCTACCCAGTAACCCCAAATGAGGATCAACGTGCACCGACCTTGGGTGTACTCCAAATAAATAGGCTGACGGGGGCACTAATGCCCTTTCAGACACAGCCTGAGCCTGGACCTCCTGGCCCCTCCCAGACAGCTGGCCGCACACTGAGCACATCGAGCCACCATGGCCTTAGGTCGTCATCTCTTCCCAACCTTGGTTTTCAGGTTTCAGAACCTAGACCTTATCTCCAATCACTGCCAAGGGTTGAAGGTGATGCAGAAATCAGAACTCCTTCCCCATGGCATGAAACCCTTGGTTGGCATGTTGTCCAACGATCAGTGTGGTTGAAACCAGTGTGGCCCTTGAGGCCCCGCCCATGCTCGCGGGCCACATTGGTCACAAACTCACATTGTGACCCTCAGTCTGAGCCCAGTCCTCAAGTAAGGCCACTCAGTGGCTAAATGAAGAGATAGCATGTTGGGCTTGCCATGCACCTAGGCCCCAATTTTTAACCATAGTTCGGGTTGTCCCTTCAGTCTTCCGCACGGCTTGGCATTGGAATTACTCTTTTGGTGGGACACCTGAGGTAACAAAACTGAAATGAGTCCTCCCATCCCACAGATTGACGAAAAGCAATTGGAAATCGGGCCAAATCCTCAGAGTGGAAGATTCGTCCATGGCCCATGAGGCCTCCCCAACATTCCACGGCCATCGCTGATACAAAATCCAGAGACAAAAGCCTGAGCAAGCGCCTCAGACTCGCACTTACTTCATATCCTGAAGAGTTCTTCTCATGGTTTGTAGATCGGGCCTGCCATACCTACGTCCCCAACCTAAGCTGAGTTTGTGTTTTCAGACTTGTGTCCTCAAAGTCTTGGGCAACACACCCTCCAGGCTGGGCCCTTGGAGCCACACATTAGGACTGTTCCTACCAATCCATGGGAATTCTGCCCATTCCATGGTCCAATATCGTACAAATTAGGAGAAACCTCCAAAGTCCCTGAGGCCATCCCAATAGTGTAGGTCGCCCGGAACAAACAAGGGCTGTCTGACACCAGCTGATAATCGACCTCCACTCATACCATAGATGGATGTCCCCAGAGAAGAAGATTGAACCAGACAGAACCCTAGGCCATAATAGGATCCATTGCTTTGGGTTACAGGCATGTGTCCTCAAAAGCCTGATTCCAATACGAGCATAGGGGTTTTCCTGAGGCACCCATCAGAACTCATCTCGTCTCCACAAGGAAACCTGTGCATGGGAGCCATGTCCAAACCTTAGGAGAGTACTTCAGGGTCCCGTAGCCACCGCCCCATTCCAAGGCCCTCATGGACAGAAAAACACATTAGGGCCCATCCTCAGGAAAGTCCATTTCAACTCAGCCACCCCGGTTGCTCCGGCAGAGCCATCAGATCTAAACTGTCTTGTTTCTAGGAGACAATTGGAATGCGAGGCGGGCTTCCCAGGCATCCATCCACGAACGGTGCTCTGGAGTCATTCCATATGGGATGTCCTGGAGCTGTCCAACAGGTCTCAATTATCCCGCAGAAGGAATCCTTGAAGGGGGCATCCCACAACTCCCAACGTGGGAAAACCTCAATGGCCCCGAGATTCCACTCCCTTCATGAAGCGGCCGTCATGCACAGAAACTCCAACCTGAGCCAACGTCTGCTCCTCGCCCTGACTTCAGATGCATGAGATATTGGTTCAGATCTGCAGGGGGTACCTGCCGTGCCCTCGCCCTGAAACCCAAGTCTAGCTTGTCTTCTCAGACTTCCGTCCTCACACTCCTGGCCCCGAAGCCCTCAAGTTTGGCAATTCTGCACCCACAATGCAGCACTCTTCCTGCCCTCTAGAAAAAAAATTATTGCCTCATGAGCTGCCCAGGCACCTTAAATGAGGATAAACCTACACAGCACTCGACTTTACCCAAATGATATAGTCTAACCTGGGCACTAATGCACTGTCGAACACAACCTGAGCCCGGACTTCCTCACCAACACCCAGAAAGCTGACGGCACACTGAGCACATAAAACCCGCCTTAGGTCATCATCCCTTCCCTACCTCAGTTTTCAGGCTTCAGATCCGAGATCTTATCTCCAATCACTGCCCAGGGGTGAGTGTGACGCAGAAATCAGAACACCTCCTTACCCATGGCAAGAACCCTTGTGGTTGGCACGTTGTCCAATGTTCAGTGTAGGAGAAACCAGCATTCACCCTGAGGCCCCGCCCATTCTTGAGTGCGACGAGGGCATACACACGCATTGTGACCCTCAGCATGAGTCCTGTCCTCTAGTAAGTCCTCTCAGTGGCTGGACCATTAGATGTCATAATGGGCTTGACATGTCCCTAGGCCCCAATTTTTAACCAGATTTCTGATTGTCCAGTCGCCCCTCCCCAGGGCTCTACTCTGGAATCCCTCATTTGGTGGGACACCTGAGGTTAAAAAAGAAAACAACAACAACAACAACAACAACAACAAAACGGACTTCTTCCAGCCCACAGAATGACCCCAAACTCTTTGGACGGGGCCAAACCACCAGAGAGTAAGACTCGTCCATTTCCCATGAAGTCACCCAGAAATTCCACGACCATGAGTGACACGATATCCAGAGACAAAAACTTGAGCAGGAGCCTCACACTCGCCCTTCTTTCAAATCCCGAAGAGTTCTCCTCATGGTCTGTAGGTCAGTCCTGCCATACCTATGACCCGAAACATAAGCCGAGTTTGTGTTTTCAGACAACTGTCCAAACAGCCCTGGCCTACACAACCTACAGGCTCAGGGCCCTGGAGCCAAACCTGAGGTCTGTACTTGCCCTCTCCAAGGGAATTGTGTGTGCCCATTCCAATGGCCACAACCCTTCTAATAGGATAAACTTCCAAAGTCCCTGATCCATCTCAATAGTGGTGGCTTCCCAGGAAAAAACAGGGGCAATCTGAGCCCAACTGAGCACCTACCTGCACTCAGACCCATAGACAGATGTCCCCAGAGGTAAAAAGGAAAGAACAGGCCCCTAGGCCCTAATCAGATCCATTGCTTTTGTTTCCAGTCATCTCTCCTCGAGGCCTGGATTTCAAAAGCAGCATATAGCTGTTTCTACACTCACCCATCAGAAAACATCTCATCTACACATGGGAAACTTGCACGTTGGAGCTGTGTCAAAGCCTCTGTTTAGGAGAAGCCTTTAGGGCCCCAGTGCCACCGCTTCATTCCAAGGTCTCCAAAGACACAAAAGCACATTAGGACCCATCCCCAGGGGTGTCCATTTCAACTCAGCGTCCTCGGTTGCTCCCCACAGATCCAGGAGATCTAACCTGTCTTGTTGCTAGGAGACAATTGGAATGCGAGGTGGGCTACCCAGCCATCCATCCTTAGAACCCTGCTCAGAATCATTGGCCTGGAGCCATACAACAGGTCTCAATTGTCCTGCAGAAGACTCTCTGCAGTTTGGAGCTTCTCACAACTCCCATCGTGGGAAAACCCCGATGGCCTCCAGATGCCCCCCCCATTCATGAAGGGGCCATCCGGGGCAGAAACTCCAACCTGAGCAATCGTCTGAACCTCGCCCTGACTTCAGATGCACGAGATCTCGATTCAGGGCTGTAGATTGTGCCTGCCATGGCCTCACCCAGAAACCTAAGCCTAGCTTGTGTTCTCAGACTTTTGTCGTCAGACTACTGGCCCACAAGCCCTCCAGTTTGGCAATCCAGAACTACAATGCAGCACTCTGCCTGCCCTCCAGAAGAAAAAACATTGTCCTCTGGGGCTACCCAGTAACCCCAAATGAGGATCAACCTGCACCGAACTTGGCTGTACCCCAAATACATAGGCTGACCAGGGCACTAATGTCCTTTCTGACACAGACTGAGCCTGGACCTCCTGACCCCTCCCAGACAGCTTGCCGCACACTGAGCACATCGAGCCGCCATGGCCTTAGGTCGTCATCTCTTCCCAACCTCGGTTTTCAGGTTTCAGAACCTAGACCTTATCTCCAATCACTGCCCAGGGTTGAAGGTGATGCAGAAATCAGAACTCCTTCCCCATGGCAAGAAACCCTTTGTTGGCATGTTGTCCAACGTTCAGTGTAGTTGAAACCAGTGTGGCCCTTGAGGCCCCGCCCATGCTCACGGGCCACATTGGTCACAAACACACATTGTGACCCTCTGGCTGAGCCGAGTCCTCAAGTAAGGCCACTCAGTGGCTGGATGAAGAGATAGCATATTGGGCTTGCCATGCCCCTAGGCCCCAATTTTTAACCATAGTTCGGGTTGTCCCTTCAGGCTTCCCCACGGCTTGGCTTTGGAATTCCTCTTTTGGTGGGACACCTGAGGTAAGAAAACTGAAATGAGTCCTCCCATCCCACAGATTGACGAAAAGCAATTGGGAATCGGGCCAAATCCTCAGAGAGGAAGATTCGTCCATGGCCCATGAGGCCTCCCCGACATTCCACGGCCATCGCTGATACAAAATCCAGAGACAAAAGCCTGAGCAAGCGCCTCAGACTCGCCCTTACTTCATATCCAGAAGAGTTCTTCTCATGGTTTGTAGATCGGGCCTGCCATACCTACGTCCCCAAACCTAAGCTGAGTTTGTGTTTTCAGACTTCTGTCCTCAAAGTCTTGGGCCACACACCCTCCAGGCTGGGCCCTTGGAGCCACACATTAGGACTGTGCCTACCAATCCATGGGAATTCTGCCCATTCCATGGTCCAAAATCGTACAAATTAGGAGAAACCTCCAAAGTCCCTGAGGCCATTCCAATAGTGTAGGACGCCCGGAACAAAAAAGGGCTGTCTGACACCAGCTGATAATCGACCTCCACTCATACCATAGATGGATGTCCCCAGAGAAGAAGATTGAACCAGACAGGACCCTAGGCCATAATACTATCCATTGCTTTGGGTTACAGGCATGTGTCCTCAAAAGCCTGATTCCAATACGAGCATAGGGGTTTTCCTGAGGCACCCATCAGAACTCATCTCGTCTCCACAAGGAATCCTGTGCATGGGAGATATGTCCAAAGCTTAGGAGAGTACTTCAGGGTCCCGTAGCCACCGCCCCAACCAAGGCCCTCATGGTCAGAAAAACACATTATGGCAGAGCCATCAGATCTAAACTGTCTTGTTGCTAGGAGACAATTGGAATGCGAGGCGGGCTTCCCAGGCATCCATCCACGAACGGTGCTTTGGAGTCATTCCATATGGGATGTCCTGGAGCTGTCCAATAGGACTCAATTGTCCCGCAGAAGGAATCCTTGAAGGGGGCATCCCACAACTCCCAACGTGGGAAAACTTCAATGGCCTCGAGATTCCGCTCCCTTCATGAAGCGGCCGTCATGAACAGAAACTCCAACCTGAGCCAACGTCTGATCCTCGCCCTGACTTCAGATGCATGAGATATTGGTTCAGATCTGCAGGGGGTACCTGCCGTGCCCTCGCCCTGAAACCCAAGTCTAGCTTGTCTTCTCAGACTTCCGTCCTCACACTCCTGGCCCCGAAGCCCTCAAGTTTGGCAATTCCGGACCCACAATGCAGCACTCTTCCTGCCCTCTAGAAAAAAAATTATTGCCTCATGAGCTGCCCAGGCACCTTAAATGAGGATAAACCTACACAGCACTCGACTTTACCCAAATGATATAGTCTAACCTGGGCACTAATGCACTGTCGAACACAACCTGAGCCCGGACCTCCTGACCAACACCCAGAAAGCTGACCGCACACTGAGCACATAAAACCCGCCATGGCCTTAGGTCATCATCCCTTCCCTACGTCAGTTTTCAGGCTTCAGATCCGAGATCTTATCTCCAATCACTGCCCAGGGGTGAGTGTGACGCAGAAATCAGAACACCTCCTTACCCATGGCAAGAACCCTTGTGGTTGGCACGTTGTCCAACGTTCAGTGTAGGAGAAACCAGCATTCACCCTGAGGCCCCGCCCATTCTTGAGTGCGACGAGGGCATACACACGCATTGTGACCCTCAGCATGAGTCCTGTCCTCTAGTAAGTCCTTTCAGTGGCTGGACCATTAGATGTCATAATGGGCTTGACATGTCCCTAGGCCCCAATTTTTAACCAGATTTCTGATTGTCCAGTCGCCCCTCCCCAGGGCTCTACTCTGGAATCCCTCATTTGGTGGGACACCTGAGGTTAAAAAAGAAAACAACAACAACAACAACAACAAAATGAAACAAATCGACAACAACAACAAAAAAACGGACTTCTTCCATCACCAGAATGACCGCAAACTCTTTGGACGGGCCCGAACCCCCAGAGAGTAAGACTCGTCCATTTCCCATGATGTCACCCGGCAATTTCACGACCATGAGTGACACGATATCCAGAACAAAAACTTGAGCAAGAGCCTCACACTCGCCCTTTTTTCATATCCCGAAGTGTTCTCCTCATGGTCTGTAGATCAGTCCTGCCATACCTATGACCCAAAACATAAGCCGAGTTTGTATTTTCAGACAACTGTCCAAACAGCTCTGGCCTACACACCCTACAGGCTCAGGGCCCTGGAGCCAAACCTGAGGACTGTACTTGCCCTCTCCAAGGGAATTGTATGTGCCCATTCCAATGGCCACAACCCTACTAATAGGATAACCTCTAAAGTCCCTGAGGCCATCCCAATAGTTGTGGCTTCCCAGGACAAACAGGGGCAATCTGAGCCCATCTGAGCACCTACCTGCACTCAGAACCGTAGACTGATGTCCCCAGAGGTAAAAAGGAACAAAAGGCTTCTAGGCACTAATCGGATCCATTGCTTTGGTTTCCAGGAAACTCTCCTCAGAGGCCTGGATTTCAATACCAGCATATGGCTGTTTCTTGACTCACCCATCAGAACAAATCTCATCTACACTTGGGAAACATGCACGTTGGAGCTGTGTCAAAGCCTCTGTTTAGGAGAACCCTTCAGGGCCCCATGGCCACGGCTTCATTCCAAGGTCTCCATAGACACAAAAACATATTAGGACACATCCCCAGGAGAGTCCATTTCAACTCAGCCTCCTCGGTTGCCCCCCACATCCAGCAGATCTAACCTGTCTTGTTGCTTGGAGACAATTGGAATGCGAGGTGGGCTACCCAGCCATCCATCCTTAGAACCCTGCTCGGAATCGTTGGACTGGAGCCAACCAACAGGTCTCAATTGTCCTGCAGAAGAATCTTTGCAGTTTGGAGCTTCTCACAACTCCCATCGTGGGAAAACCCCCATGTCCTCGTGATCCAACCCCCTTCAAGAAAGGGCCATCAGGGCAGAAAGTCCAACCTGAGCGATCGTCTGATCCTTGCCCTGACTTCAGATGCACGAGATCTCGATTGAGGTCTGTTGACTGTGCCTGCCATATCCTCACCCAGAAACCTAGGCCTAGCTTGGGTTCTCAGACTCCGTCCTCAGACTACTGGCCCACAAGGCCTCCAGTTTGGCAATCCAGAACTACAATGCCGCACTCTGCCTGCCCTACAGAAGTAAAACATTGCCCTCAGGGCTACCCCGAAACCCCAAATGAGGATCAACCTGCACGCCAATCGGCTGTACCCCAAACATATAGGCTGACCTGGGCACTATTTCCCCTTCTGACCCAGCCTGAGCCTGGACCTCCTGATCCCACCCAGACAGCTGGCCGCACACTGAGCACATCGGACCCGCCATGGCCTTAGGTCGTCATCTCTTCCCAACTTCGGTTTTCAGGCTCCAGAACCTAGACCTTATCTCCAACCACTGCCCAGGGTTGAAAATGATGCAGAAATCAGAACTCTTTCCCCATGGCAAGAAACCTTGTGGTTGGCATGTTGTCCAACGTTCAGTGTAGTTGAAACAAGCGTGGCCCATGAGGCCCAGCCCATGCTTGCGGGCCACATTGGTCACAAACACACATTGTGACCCTCAGCCTGAGCCCAGTCCTCAGGTAAGGCCTCTCAGGGCCTATATGAAGAGACAGCATATTGGGCTTGCCATGCCCCTAGGCCCCAATTTTTAACCATAGTTCGGGGTGTCCCTTCACTCTTCCCCTGGGCTCTGCTTTGGAATTCCTCTTTTGGTGGGATACCAGAGGTAACAAACCTGAAAGGAGTCCTCCCATCCCACAGATTGACGAAAAACAATTGGGATCGAGCCAAATCCACAGAGAGGAAGATTCGTCCATGGCCCATGAGACCTCCCCAACATTCCACGACCATCGCTGAAACAAAATCCAGAGGTAAAAGCCTGAGCAAGCGACTCAGACTCGCTCATTCTTCATATCCTGAAGAGTTCTTCTCATGGTTTGTAGATCGGGCGTGCCATACCTACGTCCCCAAACTGAAGCTGAGTTTGTGTTTTCAGTCTTCTGTCCTCAAAGTCCTGGGCCACACTCCCTCCAGGCTGGGGCCCCTGGAGCCACACATTAGGACTGCCCCCACCCAATCCATGGGAATTCTGCCCATTCCATTGTCAAAAATCGTACAAATTAGGAGAACCCTCCAAAGTCCCTGAGGCCATCCCAATAGTGTAGGTCGCCCGGGACAAAAAAGGGCGGTTGATACCAGCTGAGCATCTTCCTCCACTCATCTACCTCCACTCATACCAAGAAGATTGAACCAGACAGGACCCGAGGCCATTATCGGATCCATTGCTTTGGTTTACAGGCATGTATCCTCAAAAGCCTGGATTCCAATACCAGCAGAGGGGATTTCCTGAGGCACCCATCAGAACAAATCTCGTCTCCACAAGGAAACTTGTGCATGGGAGCTATGCCAAAGCTTAGGAGAATACTTCAGGGTCCCGGTGCCACCTCCCCATTCCAAGGCCCACATGGACACAAACACACATTAGGACCCATCCTCTGGAAAGTGCATTTCAACTCAGCCACCCCGGTTGCTCCAGCAGATCCATTAGATCTAAACTGTCTTGTTGCTAGGAGACAATTGGAAGGCGAGGCGGACTTCCCAGGCATTCATCCTCGAATGGTGCTCTGGAGTCATTCCATATGGGATGTCCTGGAGCTGTCCAACAGGTCTCAATTGTCCCGCAGAAGGAATCCTTGAAGGGGGCATCCCACATCTCCCAACGTGGAAAACCTCCATGGCCTCGAGATTCCGCTCCCTTCATGAAGGGGCCGTCATGCACAGAAACTCCAACCTGAGCCAACGTCGGATCCTCGCCCTGACTTCAGATGCATGAGATATTGTTTCAGATCTGCAGGGGGAACCTGCCGTGCCCTCACCCTGAATCCGAAGTCTAGCTTGTGTTCTCAGACTTCCGTCCTCACTCTCCTGGCCCCGAAGCCCTCATGTTTGGCAATTCCGGACCGACAATGAAGCACTCTGCCTGCCCTCTAGAAAAAATATATTGCCTAATGAGCTGACCAGGCAGCTTAAATGAAGATAAACCTACACGGCACTCGAATGTACCCAAATTATATAGTCTAACCTGGGCACTAATGCACTGTCTGACACAACCTGAGCCCGGACCTGCTGACCAACACCCAGACAGCTGACCGCACCCTGAGCACATCAGACCCGCCCTGGCCTTAGGTCATCATCTCTTCCCTACCTCAGTTTTCAGGCTTCAGAACCTAGACCTTATCTCCAGTCACTGCCCACGGGTGACTTTGATGCAGAAATCAGAAGTCTTCCTGACCCATGGCAAGAAACCTTGTGGTTGGCATGTTGTCCAACGTTCAGTGTAGGAGAAAACAGCATTCACCCTGAGGCCCCGCCCATTCTTGAGTGCGACGAGAGCATAAAGACGCATTGTGACCTCAGCGTGAGTCCTGTCCTCTAGTAAGTCCTCTCAGTGGCTGGACCATTAGATGTCATAATGGGCTTGACATGTCCCTAGTCCCCAATTTTTAACCAGATTTCTGGTTGTCCAGTCGCCCCACCCCAGGGCTCTACTCTGGAATCCCTCATTTGGTGGGACATCTGAGGTTGAAAAACAAAATGAAACAAATCAACAACAACAAAAAAACGGACTTCTTCCATCCCCAGAATGACCCCAAACTCTTTGGACGGGACCGAACCCCCAGAGAGTAAGACTCGTCCATTTCCCATGAAGTCACCCGGCAATTTCACGACCATGAGTGACACGATATCCAGAGACAAAAACTTGAGCAAGAGCCTCACACTCGTCCTTTTTTCATATCCCGAAGTGTTCTCCTCATGGTCTGTAGATCAGTCCTGCCATACCTATGACCCAAAACATAAGCCGAGTTTGTATTTTCAGACAACTGTCCAAAAAGCTCTGGCCTACACACCCTACAGGCTCAGGGCCCTGGAGCCAAACCTGAGGACTGTACTTGCCCTCTCCAAGGGAATTGTATGTGCCCATTCCAATGGCCACAACCCTACTAGTAGGATAACCTCCAAAGTCCCTGAGGCCATCCCAATAGTTGTGGCTTCCCAGGACAAACAGGGGCAATCTGAGCCCATCTGAGCACCTATCTGCACTCAGACCCGTAGACTGATGTCCCCAGAGGTAAAAAGGAACGAACAGGCCCCTAGGCACTAATAGGATCCATTGCTTTGGTTTCCAGGAAACTCTCCTCAGAGGCCTGGATTTCAATACCAGCATATGGCTGTTTCTTGACTCACCCATCACAACAAATCTCATCTACACTTGGGAAACATGCACGTTGGAGCTGAGTCAAAGCCTCTGTTTAGGAGAACCCTTCAGGGCCCCATGGCCACCGCTTCATTTCAAGGTCTCCATAGACACAAAAACATATTAGGACACATCCACAGGAGAGTCCATTTCAACTCAGCCTCCTCGGTTGCCCCCCACATCCAGCAGATCTAACCTGTCTTGTTGCTTGGAGACAATTGGAATGCGAGGTGGGCTACCCAGCCATCCATCCTTAGAACCCTGCTCGGAATCATTGGCCTGGAGCCAACCAACAGGTCTCAATTGTCCTGCAGAAGAATCTTTGCAGTTTGGAGCTTCTCACAACTCCCATCATGGGAAAACCCCCATGTCCTCGTGATCCAACCCCCTTCAAGAAAGGGCCATCAGGGCAGAAAGTCCAACCTGATCCTTGCCCTGACTTCAGATGCACGAGATCTCGATTGAGGTCTCTAGATTGTGCCTGCCATATCCTCACCCAGAAACCTAGGCCTAGCTTGGGTTCTCAGACTCCGTCCTCAGACTACTGGCCCACAAGCCCTCCAGTTTGGCAATCCAGAACTACAATGCCGCACTCTGCCTGCCCTACAGAAGTAAAACATTGCCCTCAGGGCTACCCCGAAACCCCAAATGAGGATCAACCTGCACGCCAATCGGCTGTACCCCAAACATATAGGCTGACCTGGGCACTATTTCCCCTTCTGACCCAGCCTGAGCCTGGACCTCCTGGTCCCACCCAGACAGCTGGCCGCACACTGAGCACATCGGACCCGCCATGGCCTTAGGACGTCATCTCTTCCCAACTGCGGTTTTCAGGCTCCAGAACCTAGACCTTATCTCCAACCACTGCCCAGGGTTGAAAATGATGCAGAAATCAGAACTCTTTCCCCATGGCAAGAAACCTTGTGGTTGGCATGTTGTCCAACGTTCAGTGTAGTTGAAACAAGCGTGGCCCATGAGGCCCAGCCCATGCTTGCGGGCCACATTGGTCACAAACACACATTGTGACCCTCAGCCTGAGCCCAGTCGTCAGGTAAGGCCTCTCAGGGCCTATATGAAGAGACAGCATATTGGGCTTGCCATGCTCCTAGGCCCCAATTTTTAACCATAGTTCGGGGTGTCCCTTCACTCTTCCCCTGGGCTCTGCTTTGGAATTCCTCTTTTGGTGGGACACCAGAGGTAACAAACCTGAAAGGAGTCCTCCCATCCCACAGATTGACGAAAAACAATTGGGATCGGGCCAAATCCACAGAGAGGAAGATTCGTCCATGGCCCATGAGACCTCCCCAACATTCCACGGCCATCGCTGAAACAAAATCCAGAGGTAAAAGCCTGAGCAAGCGAATCAGACTCGGTCATTCTTCATATCCTGAAGAGTTCTTCTCATGGTTTGTAGATCGGGCGTGCCATACATACGTCCCCAAACTTAAGCTGAGTTAGTGTTTTCAGTCTTCTGTCCTCAAAGTCCTGGGCCACACTCCCTCCAGGCTGGGGCCCCTGGAGCCACACATTAGGACTGCCCCCACCCAATCCATGGGAATTCTGCCCATTCCATTGTCAAAAATCGTACAAATTAGGAGAACCCTCCAAACTCCCTGAGGCCATCCCAATAGTGTAGGTCGCCCGGGACAAAAAAGGGCGGTTGATACCAGTTGAGCATCTTCCTCCACTCATCTACCTCCACTCATACCAAGAAGATTGAACCAGACAGGACCCAGGGCATTATCAGATCCATTGCTTTGGTTTACAGGCATGTCTCCTCAAAAGCCTGGATTCCAATACCAGCAGAGGGGATTTCCTGAGGCACCCATCAGAACAAATCTCGTCTCCACAAGGAAACTTGTGCATGGGAGCTATGCCAAAGCTTAGGAGAATACTTCAGGGTCCCGGTGCCACCTCCCCATTCCAAGGCCCTCATGGACACAAACACACGTTAGGACCCATCCTCTGGAAAGTGCATTTCAACTCAGCCACCCCGGTTGCTCCCGCAGATCCATTAGATCTAAACTGTCTTGTTGCTAGGAGACAATTGGAAGGCGAGGCGGACTTTCCAGGCATCCATCCTCGAACGGTGCTCTGGAGTCATTCCATATGGGATGTCCTGGAGCTGTCCAACAGGTCTCAATTGTCCCGCAGAAGGAATCCTTGAAGGGGGCATCCCACATCTCCCAACGTGGAAAACCTCCATGGCCTCGAGATTCCGCTCCCTTCATGAAGGGGCCGTCATACACAGAAACTCCAACCTGAGCCAACGTCGGATCCTCGACCTGACTTCAGATGCATGAGATATTGGTTCAGATCTTCAGGGGGTACCTGCCGTGCCCTCACCCTGAATCCGAAGTCTAGCTTGTGTTCTCAGACTTCCGTCCTCACTCTCCTGGCCCCGAAGCCCTCAAGTTTGGCAATTCCGGACCGACAATGAAGCACTCTGCCTGCCCTCTATAAAAAAATATTGCCTAATGAGCAGCCCAGGCAGCTTAAATGAGGATAAACCTACACGGCACTCAAATGTACCCAAATTATATAGTCTAACCTGGGCACTAATGCACTGTCTGACACAACCTGAGCCCGGACCTGCTGACGAACACCCAGACAGCTGACCGCACGCTGAGCACATCAGAACCGCCATGGCCTTAGGTCATCATCTCTTCCCTACCTCAGTTTTCAGGCTTCAGAACCTAGACCTTATCTCCAATCACTGCCCACGGGTGACTGTGTTGCAGAAATCAGAACTCTTCCTGACCCATGGCAAGAAACCTTGTGGTTGGCATGTTGTCCAACGTTCAGTGTAGGAGAAACCAGCATTCTCCCTGAGGCCCGCCCATTCTTGAGTGCGAGGAGAGCATAAACACGCATTGTGACCTCAGGGTGAGTTCTGTCCTCTAGTAAGTCCTCTCAGTGGCTGGACATAATGGGCTTGCCATGTCCCTAGTGACCAATTATTAACCAGATTTCTGGTTGTCAAGTCGCCCCACCCCAGGGCTCTCCTCTGGAATCCCTCATTTGGTGGGACATCTGAGGTTGAAAAACAAAATGAAACAAATCGACAACAACAACAAAAAAACGGACTGCTTCCATCCGCAGAATGACCCCAAACTCTTTGGACGGGACCGAACCCCCAGAGAGTAAGACTCGTCCATTTCCCATGAAGACACCCGGCAATTTCACGACCATGAGTGACACGATATCCAGAGACAAAAACTTGAGCAAGAGCCTCACACTCACCCTTTTTTCATATCCCGAAGTGTTCTCCTCATGGTCTGTAGATCAGTCCTGCCATACCTATGACCCAAAACATAAGCCGAGTTTGTGTTTTCAGACAACTGTCCAAACAGCTCTGGCCTACACACCCTACAGGCTCAGGGCCCTGGAGCCAAACCTGAGGACTGTACTTGCCCTCTCCAAGGGAATTGTATGTGCCCATTCCAATGGCCACAACCCTACTAGTAGGATAACCTCCAAAGTCCCTGAGGCCATCCTAATAGTTGTGGCTTCCCAAAACAAACAGGGGCAATCTGAGCCCATCTGAGCACCTACCTGCACTCAGACCCGTAGACTGATGTCCCCAGAGGTAAAAAGGTACGAACAGGCCCCTAGGCACTAATCGGATCCATTGCTTTGGTTTCCAGGCTTCTCTCCTCAGAGGCCTGGATTTCAATACCAGCATATGGCTGTTTCTTGACTCACCCATCAGAACAAATCTCATCTACACATGGGAAACATGCACGTTGGAGCTGTGTCAAAGCCTCTGTTTAGGAGAACCCTTCAGGGCCCCAGGGCCACCGCTTCATTCCAAGGTATCCATAGACACAAAAACATATTAGGACACATCCCCAGGAGAGTCCATTTCAACTCAGCCTCATCGGTTGCCCCCCACATCCAGCAGATCTAACCTTTCTTGTTGCTTGGAGACTATTGGAATGCGAGGTGGGCTACCCAGCCATCCATCCTTAGAACCCTGCTCGGAATCGTTGGCCTGGAGCCAACCAACAGGTCTCAATTGTCCTGCAGAAGAATCTTTGCAGTTTGGAGCTTCTCACAACTCCCATCGTGGGAAAACCCCCATGTCCTCGTGATCCAACCCCCTTCAAGAAAGGGCCATCAGGGCAGAAAGTCCAACCTGAGCGATCGTCTGATCCTTGCCCTGACTTCAGATGCACGAGATCTCGATTGAGGTCTGTTGACTGTGCCTGCCATATCCTCACCCAGAAACCTAGGCCTAGCTTGGGTTCTCAGACTCCGTCCTCAGACTACTGGCCCACAAGCCCTCCAGTTTGGCAATCCAGAACTACAATGCCGCACTCTGCCTGCCCTACAGAAGTAAAATATTGCCCTCAGGGCTACCCCGAAACCCCAAATGAGGATCAACCTGCACGCCATTCGGCTGTACCCCAAACATATAGGCTGACCTGGGCACTATTTCCCCTTCTGACCCAGCCTGAGCCTGGACCTCCTGGTCCCACCCAGACAGCTGGCCACACACTGAGCACATCGGACCCGCCATGGCCTTAGGTCGTCATCTCTTCCCAACTGCGGTTTTCAGGCTCCAGAACCTAGACCTTATCTCCAACCACTGCCCAGGGTTGAAAATGATGCAGAAATCAGAACTCTTTCCCCATGGCAAGAAACCTTGTGGTTGGCATGTTGTCCAACGTTCAGTGTAGTTGAAACAAGCGTGGCCCATGAGGCCCAGGCCATGCTTGCGGGCCACATTGGTCACAAACACACATTGTGACCCTCAGCCTGAGCCCAGTCCTCAGGTAAGGCCTCTCAGGGCCTATATGAAGAGACAGCATATTGGGCTTGCCATGCCCCTAGGCCCCAATTTTTAACCATAGTTCGGGGTGTCCCTTCACTCTTCCCCAGGGCTCTGCTTTGGAATTCCTCTTTTGGTGGGACACCTGACGTAACAAACCTGAAAGGAGTCCTCCCATCCCACAGATTGACGAAAAACAATTGGGATCGGGCCAAATCCACAGAGAGGAAGATTCGTCCATTGCCCATGAGACCTCCCCAACATTCCACGGCCATCGCTGAAACAAATCCAGAGACAAAAGCCTGAGCAAGCTCCTCAGACTCGCTCATTCTTCATATCCTGAAGAGTTCTTCTCATGGTTTGTAGATCGGGCGTGCCATACCTACGTCCCCAAACGTAAGCTGAGTTAGTGTTTTCAGTCTTCTGTCCTCAAAGTCCTGGGCCACACTCCCTCCAGGCTGGGGCCCCGGAGCCACACATTAGGACTGCCCCCACCCAATCCATGGGAATTCTGCCCATTCCATTGTCAAAAATCGTACAAATTAGGAGAACCCTCCAAAGTCCCTGAGGCCATCCCAATAGTGTAGGTCGCCCAGGACAAAAAAAGGGCCGTTGATACCGGCTGAGCATCTACCTCCACTCATCTACCTCCACTCATACCAAGAAGATTGAACCAGACAGGACCCGAGGCCATTATCGGATCCATTGCTTTGGTTTACAGGCATGTCTCCTCAAAAGCCTGGATTCCAATACCAGCAGAGGGGATTTCCTGAGGCACCCATCAGAACAAATCTCGTCTCCACAAGGAAACTTGTGCATGGGAGCTATGCCAAAGCTTAGGAGAATACTTCAGGGTCCCGGTGCCACCTCCCCATTCCAAGGCCCTCATGGACACAAACACACATTAGGACCCATCCTCTGGAAAGTGCATTTCAACTCAGCCACCCCGTTGCTCCCGCAGATCCATTAGATCTAAACTGTCTTGTTGCTAGGAGACAATTGGAAGGCGAGGCGGACTTCCCAGGCATCCATCCTCGAATGGTGCTCTGGAGTCATTCCATATGGGATGTCCTGGAGCTGTCCAACAGGTCTCAATTGTCCCGCAGAAGGAATCCTTGAAGGGGGCATCCCACATCTCCCAACGTAGAAAACCTCCATGGCCTCGAGATTCCGCTCCCTTCATGAAGGGGCCGTCATGCACAGAAACTCCAACCTGAGCCAACGTCGGATCCTCGCCCTGACTTCAGATGCATGAGATATTCGTTCAGATCTGCAGGGGGTACCTGACGTGCCCTCACCCTGAATCCGAAGTCTAGCTTGTGTTCTCAGACTTCCGTCCTCACTCTCCTGGCCCCGAAGCCCTCATGTTTGGCAATTCCGGACCGACAATGAAGCACTCTGCCTGCCCTCTAGAAAAAATATATTGCCTAATGAGCTGACCAGGCAGCTTAAATGAAGATAAACCTACACGGCACTCGAATGTACCCAAATTATATAGTCTAACCTGGGCACTAATGCACTGTCTGACACAACCTGAGCCCGGACCTGCTGACCAACACCCAGACAGCTGACTGCACCCTGAGCACATCAGACCCGCCCTGGCCTTAGGTCATCATCTCTTCCCTACCTCAGTTTTCAGGCTTCAGAACCTAGACCTTATCTCCAATCACTGCCCACGGGTGACTGTGATGCAGAAATCAGAACTCTTCCTGACCCATGGCAAGAAACCTTGTGGTTGGCATGTTGTCCAACGTTCAGTGTAGGAGAAAACAGCATTCACACTGAGGCCCCGCCCATTCTTGAGTGCGACGAGAGCATAAACACGCATTGTGACCTCAGCGTGAGTCCTGTCCTCTAGTAAGTCCTCTCAGTGGCTGGACCATTAGATGTCATAATGGGCTTGACATGTCCCTAGTCCCCAATTTTTAACCAGATTTCTGGTTGTCCAGTCGCCCCACCCCAGGGCTCTACTCTGGAATCCCTCATTTGGTGGGACATCTGAGGTTGAAAAACAAAATGAAACAAATCGACAACAACAACAAAAAAACGGATTTCTTCCATCCCCAGAATGACCGCAATCTCTTTGGATGGGACCGAACCCCCAGAGAGTAAGACTCGTCCATTTCCCATGAAGTCACCCGGCAATTTCACGACCATGAGTGACACGATATCCAGAGACAAAAACTTGAACAAGAGCCTCACACTCGCCCTTTTTTCATATCCCGAAGTGTTCTCCTCATGGTCTGTAGATCAGTCCTGCCATACCTATGACCCAAAACATAAGCCGAGTTTGTGTTTTCAGACAACTGTCCAAACAGCTCTGGCCTACACACCCCACAGGCTCAGGGCCCTGGAGCCAAACCTGAGGACTGTACTTGCCCTCTCCAAGGGAATTGTATGTGCCCATTCCAATGGCCACAACCCTACTAATAGGATAACCTCCAAAGTCCCTGAGGCCATCCCAAGATTTGTGGCTTCCCAGGACAAACAGGGGCAATCTGAGCCCATCTGAGCACCTACCTGCACTCAGACCTGTAGACTGATGTCCCCAGAGGTAAAAAGGAACGAGCAGGCCCCTAGGCACTAATCGGATCCATTGCTTTGGTTTCCAGGAAACTCTCCTCAGAGGCCTGGATTTCAATACCAGCATATGGTTGTTTCTTGACTCACCCATCAGAACAAATCTCATCTACACTTGGGAAACATGCACGTTGGAGCTGTGTCAAAGCCTCTGTTTAGGAGAACCCTTCAGGGCCCCAGGGCCACCGCTTCATTCGAAGGTCTCCATAGACACAAAAACATATTAGGACACACCCACAGGAGAGTCCATTTCAACTCAGCCTCCTCGGTTGCCCCCCACATCCAGCAGATCTAACCTGTCTTGTTGCTTGGAGACAATTGGAATGCGAGGTGGGCTACCCAGCCATCCATCCTTAGAACCCTGCTCGGAATCGTTGGACTGGAGCCAACCAACAGGTCTCAATTGTCCTGCAGAAGAATCTTTGCAGTTTGGAGCTTCTCACAACTCCCATCGTGGGTAAACCCCCATGTCCTCGTGATCCAACCCCCTTCAAGAAAGGGCCATCAGGGCAGAAAGTCCAACTGAATCCTTGCCCTGACTTCAGATGCACGAGATCTCGATTGAGGTCTCTAGATTGTGCCTGCCATATCCTCACCCAGAAACCTAGGCCTAGCTTGGGTTCTCAGACTCCGTCCTCAGACTACTGGCCCACAAGCCCTCCAGTTTGGCAATCCAGAACTACAATGCCGCACTCTGCCTGCCCTACAGAAGTAAAACATTGCCCTCAGGGCTACCCCGAAACCCCAAATGAGGATTAACCTGCACGCCATTCGGCTGTACCCCAAACATATAGGCTGACCTGGGCACTATTTCCCCTTCTGACCCAGCCTGAGTTGGACCTCCTGGTCCCACCCAGACAGCTGGCCGCACACTGAGCACATCGGACCCGCCATGGCCTTAGGTCGTCATCTCTTCCCAACTGCGGTTTTCAGGCTCCAGAACCTAGACCTTATCTCCAACCACTGCCCAGGGTTGAAAATGATGCAGAAATCAGAACTCTTTCCCCATGGCAAGAAACCTTGTGCTTGGCATGTTGTCCAACGTTCAGTGTAGTTGAAACAAGCGTGGCCCATGAGGCCCAGCCCATGCTTGCGGGCCACATTGGTCACAAACACACATTGTGACCCTCAGCCTGAGCCCAGTCCTCAGGTAAGGCCTCTCAAGGCCTATATGAAGAGAGAGCATATTGGGCTTGCCATGCCCCTAGTCCCCAATTTTTAACCATAGTTCGGGGTGTCCCTTTACTCTTCCCCAGGGCTCTGCTTTGGAATTCCTCTTTTGGTGGGACACCAGAGGTAACAAACCTGAAAGGAGTCCTCCCATCCCACAGATTGACGAAAAACAATTGGGATCGGGCCAAATCCACAGAGAGGAAGATTCGTCCATGGCCCATGAGACCTCCCCAACATTCCACGGCCATCGCTGAAACAAAATCCAGAGACAAAAGCCTGAGCAAGCGACCCAGACTCGCTCATTCTTCATATCCTGAAGAGTTCGTCTCATATTTGTAGAACGGGCGTGCCATACTTACGTCCCCAAACTTAAGCTGAGTTTGTGTTTTCAGTCTTCTGTCCTCAAAGTCCTGGGCCACACTCCCTCCAGGCTGTGGCCCCTGGAGCCACACATTAGGACTGCCCCCACCCAATCCATGGGAATTCTGCCCATTCCATTGTCAAAAATCGTACAAATTAGGAGAACCCTCCAAAGTCCCTGAGGCCATCCCAATAGTGTAGATCACCCGGGACAAAAAAGGGCGGTTGATACCAGCTGAGCATCTTCCTCCACTCATCTACCTCCACTAATACCAAGTAGATTGAACCAGACAGGACCCGAGGCCATTATCGGATCCATTGCTTTGGTTTACAGGCATGTCTCCTCAAAAGCCTGGATTCCAATACCAGCAGAGGGGATTTCCTGAGGCACCCATCAGAACAAATCTCGTCTCCACAAGGAAACTTGTGCATGGGAGCTATGCCAAAGCTTAGGAGAATACTTCAGGGTCCCGGTGCCACCTCCCCATTCCAAGGCCCTCATGGACACAAACACACATTAGGACCCATCCTCTGGAAAGTGCATTTCAACTCAGCCACCCCGTTGCTCCTGCAGATCCATTAGATCTAAACTGTCTTGTTGCTAGGAGACAATTGGAAGGCGAGGCGGACTTCCCAGGCATCCATCCTCGAATGGTGCTCTGGAGTCATTCCATATGGGATGTCCTGGAGCTGTCCAACAGGTCTCAATTGTCCCGCAGAAGGAATCCTTGAAGGGGGCATCCCACATCTTTCAACGTGGAAAACCTCCATGGCCTCGAGATTCCGCTCCCTTCATGAAGGGGCCGTCATGCACAGAAACTCCAACCTGAGCCAACGTCGGATCCTCGACCTGACTTCAGATGCATGAGATATTGGTTCAGATCTGCAGGGGGTACCTGCCGTGCCCTCACCCTGAATCCGAAGTCTAGCTTGTGTTCTCAGACTTCCGTCCTCACTCTCCTGGCCCCGAAGCCCTCATGTTTGGCAATTCCGGACCGACAATGAAGCACTCTGCCTGCCCTCTAGAAAAAATATATTGCCTAATGAGATGACCAGGCAGCTTAAATGAAGATACACCTACACGGCACTCGAATGTACCCAAATTATATAGTCTAACCTGGGCACTAATGCACTGTCTGACACAACCTGAGCCCGGACCTGCTGACCAACACCCAGACAGCTGACTGCACCCTGAGCACATCAGACCCGCCCTGGCCTTAGGTCATCATCTCTTCCCTACCTCAGTTTTCAGGCTTCAGAACCTAGATTTTATCTCCAATCACTGCCCACGGGTGACTGTGATGCAGAAATCAGAACTCTTCCTGACCCATGGCAAGAAACCTTGTGGTTGGCATGTTGTCCAACGTTCAGTGTAGGAGAAAACAGCATTCACCCTGAGGCCCCGCCCATTCTTGAGTGCGACGAGAGCATAAACACGCATTGTGACCTCAGCGTGAGTCCTGTCCTCTAGTAAGTCCTCTCAGTGGCTGGACCATTAGATGTCATAATGGGCTTGACATGTCCCTAGTCCCCAATTTTTAACCAGATTTCTGGTTGTCCAGTCGCCCCACCCCAGGGCTCTACTCTGGAATCCCTCATTTGGTGGGACATCTGAGGTTGAAAAACAAAATGAAACAAATCGACAACAACAACAAAAAAACGGACTGCTTCCATCCGCAGAATGACCCCAAACTCTTTGGACGGGACCGAACCCCCAGAGAGTAAGACTCGTCCATTTCCCATGAAGACACCCGGCTTTTTCACGACCATGAGTGACACGATATCCAGAGACAAAAACTTGAGCAAGAGCCTCACACTCACCCTTTTTTCATATCCCGAAGTGTTCTCCTCATGGTCTGTAGATCAGTCCTGCCATACCTATGACCCAAAACATAAGCCGAGTTTGTGTTTTCAGACAACTGTCCAAACAGCTCTGGCCTACACACCCTACAGGCTCAGGGCCCTGGAGCCAAACCTGAGGACTGTACTTGCCCTCTCCAAGGGAATTGTATGTGCCCATTCCAATGGCCACAACCCTACTAGTAGGATAACCTCCAAAGTCCCTGAGGCCATCCTAATAGTTGTGGCTTCCCAAAACAAACAGGGGCAATCTGAGCCCATCTGAGCACCTACCTGCACTCAGACCCGTAGACTGATGTCCCCAGAGGTAAAAAGGTACGAACAGGCCCCTAGGCACTAATCGGATCCATTGCTTTGGTTTCCAGGCTTCTCTCCTCAGAGGCCTGGATTTCAATACCAGCATATGGCTGTTTCTTGACTCACCCATCAGAACAAATCTCATCTACACATGGGAAACATGCACGTTGGAGCTGTGTCAAAGCCTCTGTTTAGGAGAACCCTTCAGGGCCCCAGGGCCACCGCTTCATTCCAAGGTATCCATAGACACAAAAACATATTAGGACACATCCCCAGGAGAGTCCATTTCAACTCAGCCTCCTCGGTTGCCCCCCACATCCAGCAGATCTAACCTTTCTTGTTGCTTGGAGACTATTGGAATGCGAGGTGGGCTACCCAGCCATCCATCCTTAGAACCCTGCTCGGAATCGTTGGCCTGGAGCCAACCAACAGGTCTCAATTGTCCTGCAGAAGAATCTTTGCAGTTTGGAGCTTCTCACAACTCCCATCGTGGGAAAACCCCCATGTCCTCGTGATCCAACCCCCTTCAAGAAAGGGCCATCAGGGCAGAAAGTCCAACCTGAGCGATCGTCTGATCCTTGCCCTGACTTCAGATGCACGAGATCTCGATTGAGGTCTGTTGACTGTGCCTGCCATATCCTCACCCAGAAACCTAGGCCTAGCTTGGGTTCTCAGACTCCGTCCTCAGACTACTGGCCCACAAGCCCTCCAGTTTGGCAATCCAGAACTACAATGCCGCACTCTGCCTGCCCTACAGAAGTAAAATATTGCCCTCAGGGCTACCCCGAAACCCCAAATGAGGATCAACCTGCAGGCCATTCGGCTGTACCCCAAACATATAGGCTGACCTGGGCACTATTTCCCCTTCTGACCCAGCCTGAGCCTGGAACTCCTGGTCCCACCCAGACAGCTGGCCGCACACTGAGCACATCGGACCCGCCATGGCCTTAGGTCGTCATCTCTTCCCAACTGCGGTTTTCAGGCTCCAGAACCTAGACCTTATCTCCAACCACTGCCCAGGGTTGAAAATGATGCAGAAATCAGAACTCTTTCCCCATGGCAAGAAACCTTGTGGTTGGCATGTTGTCCAACGTTCAGTGTAGTTGAAACAAGCGTGGCCCATGAGGCCCAGGCCATGCTTGCGGGCCACATTGGTCACAAACACACATTGTGACCCTCAGCCTGAGCCCAGTCCTCAGGTAAGGCCTCTCAGGGCCTATATGAAGAGACAGCATATTGGGCTTGCCATGCCCCTAGGCCCCAATTTTTAACCATAGTTCGGGGTGTCCCTTCACTCTTCCCCAGGGCTCTGCTTTGGAATTCCTCTTTTGGTGGGACACCTGACGTAACAAACCTGAAAGGAGTCCTCCCATCCCACAGATTGACGAAAAACAATTGGGATCGGGCCAAATCCACAGAGAGGAAGATTCGTCCATTGCCCATGAGACCTCCCCAACATTCCACGGCCATCGCTGAAACAAATCCAGAGACAAAAGCCTGAGCAAGCTCCTCAGACTCGCTCATTCTTCATATCCTGAAGAGTTCTTCTCATGGTTTGTAGATCGGGCGTGCCATACCTACGTCCCCAAACGTAAGCTGAGTTAGTGTTTTCAGTCTTCTGTCCTCAAAGTCCTGGGCCACACTCCCTCCAGGCTGGGGCCCCGGAGCCACACATTAGGACTGCCCCCACCCAATCCATGGGAATTCTGCCCATTCCATTGTCAAAAATCGTACAAATTAGGAGAACCCTCCAAAGTCCCTGAGGCCATCCCAATAGTGTAGGTCGCCCAGGACAAAAAAAGGGCCGTTGATACCGGCTGAGCATCTACCTCCACTCATCTACCTCCACTCATACCAAGAAGATTGAACCAGACAGGACCCGAGGCCATTATCGGATCCATTGCTTTGGTTTACAGGCATGTCTCCTCAAAAGCCTGGATTCCAATACCAGCAGAGGGGATTTCCTGAGGCACCCATCAGAACAAATCTCGTCTCCACAAGGAAACTTGTGCATGGGAGCTATGCCAAAGCTTAGGAGAATACTTCAGGGTCCCGGTGCCACCTCCCCATTCCAAGGCCCTCATGGACACAAACACACATTAGGACCCATCCTCTGGAAAGTGCATTTCAACTCAGCCACCCCGTTGCTCCCGCAGATCCATTAGATCTAAACTGTCTTGTTGCTAGGAGACAATTGGAAGGCGAGGCGGACTTCCCAGGCATCCATCCTCGAATGGTGCTCTGGAGTCATTCCATATGGGATGTCCTGGAGCTGTCCAACAGGTCTCAATTGTCCCGCAGAAGGAATCCTTGAAGGGGGCATCCCACATCTCCCAACGTAGAAAACCTCCATGGCCTCGAGATTCCGCTCCCTTCATGAAGGGGCCGTCATGCACAGAAACTCCAACCTGAGCCAACGTCGGATCCTCGCCCTGACTTCAGATGCATGAGATATTCGTTCAGATCTGCAGGGGGTACCTGACGTGCCCTCACCCTGAATCCGAAGTCTAGCTTGTGTTCTCAGACTTCCGTCCTCACTCTCCTGGCCCCGAAGCCCTCATGTTTGGCAATTCCGGACCGACAATGAAGCACTCTGCCTGCCCTCTAGAAAAAATATATTGCCTAATGAGCTGACCAGGCAGCTTAAATGAAGATAAACCTACACGGCACTCGAATGTACCCAAATTATATAGTCTAACCTGGGCACTAATGCACTGTCTGACACAACCTGAGCCCGGACCTGCTGACCAACACCCAGACAGCTGACTGCACCCTGAGCACATCAGACCCGCCCTGGCCTTAGGTCATCATCTCTTCCCTACCTCAGTTTTCAGGCTTCAGAACCTAGACCTTATCTCCAATCACTGCCCACGGGTGACTGTGATGCAGAAATCAGAACTCTTCCTGACCCATGGCAAGAAACCTTGTGGTTGGCATGTTGTCCAACGTTCAGTGTAGGAGAAAACAGCATTCACACTGAGGCCCCGCCCATTCTTGAGTGCGACGAGAGCATAAACACGCATTGTGACCTCAGCGTGAGTCCTGTCCTCTAGTAAGTCCTCTCAGTGGCTGGACCATTAGATGTCATAATGGGCTTGACATGTCCCTAGTCCCCAATTTTTAACCAGATTTCTGGTTGTCCAGTCGCCCCACCCCAGGGCTCTACTCTGGAATCCCTCATTTGGTGGGACATCTGAGGTTGAAAAACAAAATGAAACAAATCGACAACAACAACAAAAAAACGGATTTCTTCCATCCCCAGAATGACCGCAATCTCTTTGGATGGGACCGAACCCCCAGAGAGTAAGACTCGTCCATTTCCCATGAAGTCACCCGGCAATTTCACGACCATGAGTGACACGATATCCAGAGACAAAAACTTGAACAAGAGCCTCACACTCGCCCTTTTTTCATATCCCGAAGTGTTCTCCTCATGGTCTGTAGATCAGTCCTGCCATACCTATGACCCAAAACATAAGCCGAGTTTGTGTTTTCAGACAACTGTCCAAACAGCTCTGGCCTACACACCCCACAGGCTCAGGGCCCTGGAGCCAAACCTGAGGACTGTACTTGCCCTCTCCAAGGGAATTGTATGTGCCCATTCCAATGGCCACAACCCTACTAATAGGATAACCTCCAAAGTCCCTGAGGCCATCCCAAGATTTGTGGCTTCCCAGGACAAACAGGGGCAATCTGAGCCCATCTGAGCACCTACCTGCACTCAGACCTGTAGACTGATGTCCCCAGAGGTAAAAAGGAACGAGCAGGCCCCTAGGCACTAATCGGATCCATTGCTTTGGTTTCCAGGAAACTCTCCTCAGAGGCCTGGATTTCAATACCAGCATATGGTTGTTTCTTGACTCACCCATCAGAACAAATCTCATCTACACTTGGGAAACATGCACGTTGGAGCTGTGTCAAAGCCTCTGTTTAGGAGAACCCTTCAGGGCCCCAGGGCCACCGCTTCATTCGAAGGTCTCCATAGACACAAAAACATATTAGGACACACCCACAGGAGAGTCCATTTCAACTCAGCCTCCTCGGTTGCCCCCCACATCCAGCAGATCTAACCTGTCTTGTTGCTTGGAGACAATTGGAATGCGAGGTGGGCTACCCAGCCATCCATCCTTAGAACCCTGCTCGGAATCGTTGGACTGGAGCCAACCAACAGGTCTCAATTGTCCTGCAGAAGAATCTTTGCAGTTTGGAGCTTCTCACAACTCCCATCGTGGGTAAACCCCCATGTCCTCGTGATCCAACCCCCTTCAAGAAAGGGCCATCAGGGCAGAAAGTCCAACTGAATCCTTGCCCTGACTTCAGATGCACGAGATCTCGATTGAGGTCTCTAGATTGTGCCTGCCATATCCTCACCCAGAAACCTAGGCCTAGCTTGGGTTCTCAGACTCCGTCCTCAGACTACTGGCCCACAAGCCCTCCAGTTTGGCAATCCAGAACTACAATGCCGCACTCTGCCTGCCCTACAGAAGTAAAACATTGCCCTCAGGGCTACCCCGAAACCCCAAATGAGGATTAACCTGCACGCCATTCGGCTGTACCCCAAACATATAGGCTGACCTGGGCACTATTTCCCCTTCTGACCCAGCCTGAGTTGGACCTCCTGGTCCCACCCAGACAGCTGGCCGCACACTGAGCACATCGGACCCGCCATGGCCTTAGGTCGTCATCTCTTCCCAACTGCGGTTTTCAGGCTCCAGAACCTAGACCTTATCTCCAACCACTGCCCAGGGTTGAAAATGATGCAGAAATCAGAACTCTTTCCCCATGGCAAGAAACCTTGTGCTTGGCATGTTTTCCAACGTTCAGTGTAGTTGAAACAAGCGTGGCCCATGAGGCCCAGCCCATGCTTGCGGGCCACATTGGTCACAAACACACATTGTGACCCTCAGCCTGAGCCCAGTCCTCAGGTAAGGCCTCTCAAGGCCTATATGAAGAGAGAGCATATTGGGCTTGCCATGCCCCTAGTCCCCAATTTTTAACCATAGTTCGGGGTGTCCCTTTACTCTTCCCCAGGGCTCTGCTTTGGAATTCCTCTTTTGGTGGGACACCAGAGGTAACAAACCTGAAAGGAGTCCTCCCATCCCACAGATTGACGAAAAACAATTGGGATCGGGCCAAATCCACAGAGAGGAAGATTCGTCCATGGCCCATGAGACCTCCCCAACATTCCACGGCCATCGCTGAAACAAAATCCAGAGACAAAAGCCTGAGCAAGCGACCCAGACTCGCTCATTCTTCATATCCTGAAGAGTTCGTCTCATATTTGTAGAACGGGCGTGCCATACTTACGTCCCCAAACTTAAGCTGAGTTTGTGTTTTCAGTCTTCTGTCCTCAAAGTCCTGGGCCACACTCCCTCCAGGCTGTGGCCCCTGGAGCCACACATTAGGACTGCCCCCACCCAATCCATGGGAATTCTGCCCATTCCATTGTCAAAAATCGTACAAATTAGGAGAACCCTCCAAAGTCCCTGAGGCCATCCCAATAGTGTAGGTCGCCCGGGACAAAAAAGAGCGGTTGATACCGGCTGAGCATCTACCTCCACTCATCTACCTCCACTCATACCAAGAAGATTGAACCAGACAGGACCCGAGGCCATTATCGGATCCATTGCTTTGGTTTACAGGCATGTCTCCTCAAAAGCCTGGATTCCAATACCAGCAGAGGGGATTTCCTGAGGCACCCATCAGAACAAATCTCGTCTCCACAAGGAAACTTGTGCATGGGAGCTATGCCAAAGCTTAGGAGAATACTTCAGGGTCCCGGTGCCACCTCCCCATTCCAAGGCCCTCATGGACACAAACACACATTAGGACCCATCCTCTGGAAAGTGCATTTCAACTCAGCCACCCCGTTGCTCCTGCAGATCCATTAGATCTAAACTGTCTTGTTGCTAGGAGACAATTGGAAGGCGAGGCGGACTTCCCAGGCATCCATCCTCGAATGGTGCTCTGGAGTCATTCCATATGGGATGTCCTGGAGCTGTCCAACAGGTCTCAATTGTCCCGCAGAAGGAATCCTTGAAGGGGGCATCCCACATCTTTCAACGTGGAAAACCTCCATGGCCTCGAGATTCCGCTCCCTTCATGAAGGGGCCGTCATGCACAGAAACTCCAACCTGAGCCAACGTCGGATCCTCGACCTGACTTCAGATGCATGAGATATTGGTTCAGATCTGCAGGGGGTACCTGCCGTGCCCTCACCCTGAATCCGAAGTCTAGCTTGTGTTCTCAGACTTCCGTCCTCACTCTCCTGGCCCCGAAGCCCTCATGTTTGGCAATTCCGGACCGACAATGAAGCACTCTGCCTGCCCTCTAGAAAAAATATATTGCCTAATGAGATGACCAGGCAGCTTAAATGAAGATACACCTACACGGCACTCGAATGTACCCAAATTATATAGTCTAACCTGGGCACTAATGCACTGTCTGACACAACCTGAGCCCGGACCTGCTGACCAACACCCAGACAGCTGACTGCACCCTGAGCACATCAGACCCGCCCTGGCCTTAGGTCATCATCTCTTCCCTACCTCAGTTTTCAGGCTTCAGAACCTAGATTTTATCTCCAATCACTGCCCACGGGTGACTGTGATGCAGAAATCAGAACTCTTCCTGACCCATGGCAAGAAACCTTGTGGTTGGCATGTTGTCCAACGTTCAGTGTAGGAGAAAACAGCATTCACCCTGAGGCCCCGCCCATTCTTGAGTGCGACGAGAGCATAAACACGCATTGTGACCTCAGCGTGAGTCCTGTCCTCTAGTAAGTCCTCTCAGTGGCTGGACCATTAGATGTCATAATGGGCTTGACATGTCCCTAGTCCCCAATTTTTAACCAGATTTCTGGTTGTCCAGTCGCCCCACCCCAGGGCTCTACTCTGGAATCCCTCATTTGGTGGGACATCTGAGGTTGAAAAACAAAATGAAACAAATCGACAACAACAACAAAAAAACGGATTTCTTCCATCCCCAGAATGACCGCAAACTCTTTGGATGGGACCGAACCCCCAGAGAGTAAGACTCGTCCATTTCCCATGAAGTCACCCGGCAATTTCACGACCATGAGTGACACGTTATCAAGAGACAAAAACTTGAGCAAGAGCCTCACACTCGCCCTTTTTTCATATCCCGAAGTGTTCTCCTCATGGTCTGTAGATCAGTCCTGCCATACCTATGACCCAAAACATAAGCCGAGTTTGTATTTTCAGACAACTGTCCAAACAGCTCTGGCCTACACACCCTACAGGCTCAGGGCCCTGGAGCCAAACCTGAGGACTGTACTTGCCCTCTCCAAGGGAATTGTATGTGCCCATTCCAATGGCCACAACCCTACTAGTAGGATATCCTCCAAAGTCCCTGAGGCCATCCCAATAGTTGTGGCTTCCCAGGACAAACAGGGGCAATCTGAGCCCATCTGAGCACCTACCTGCACTCAGACCTGTAGACTGATGTCCCCAGAGGTAAAAAGGAACGAGCAGGCCTTTAGGCACTAATCGGATCCATTGCTTTGGTTTCCAGGAAACTCTCCTCAGAGGCCTGGATTTCAATACCAGCATATGGTTGTTTCTTGACTCACCCATCAGAACAAATCTCATCTACACTTGGGAAACATGCACGTTGGAGCTGTGTCAAAGCCTCTGTTTAGGAGAACCCTTCAGGGCCCCAGGGCCACCGCTTCATTCGAAGGTCTCCATAGACACAAAAACATATTAGGACACACCCACAGGAGAGTCCATTTCAACTCAGCCTCCTCGGTTGCCCGCCACATGCAGCAGATCTAACCTGTCTTGTTGCTTGGAGACAATTGGAATGCGAGGTGGGCTACCCAGCCATCCATCCTTAGAACCCTGCTCGGAATCGTTGGACTGGAGCCAACCAACAGGTCACAATTGTCCTGCAGAAGAATCTTTGCAGTTTGGAGCTTCTCACAACTCCCATCGTGGGTAAACCCCCATGTCCTCATGATCCAACCCCCTTCAAGAAAGGGCCATCAGGGCAGAAAGTCCAACTGAATCCTTGCCCTGACTTCAGATGCACGAGATCTCGATTGAGGTCTCTAGATTGTGCCTGCCATATCCTCACCCAGAAACCTAGGCCTAGCTTGGGTTCTCAGACTCCGTCCTCAGGCTACTGGCCCACAAGCCCTCCAGTTTGGCAATCCAGAACTACAATGCCGCACTCTGCCTGCCCTACAGAAGTAAAACATTGCCCTCAGGGCTACCCCGAAACCCCAAATGAGGATCAACCTGCACGCCATTCGGCTGTACCCCAAACATATAGGCTGACCTGGGCACTATTTCCCCTTCTGACCCAGCCTGAGCCTGGACCTCCTGGTCCCACCCAGACAGCTGGCCGCACACTGAGCACATCGGACCCGCCATGGCCTTAGGTCGTCATCTCATCCCAACTGCGGTTTTCAGGCTCCAGAACCTAGACCTTATCTCCAACCACTGCCCAGGGTTGAAAATGATGCAGAAATCAGAACTCTTTCCCCATGGCAAGAAACCTTGTGGTTGGCATGTTGTCCAACGTTCAGTGTAGTTGAAAGAAGGGTGGCCCATGAGGCCCAGCCCATGCTTGCGGGCCACATTGGTCACAAACACACATTGTGACCCTCAGCCTGAGCCCAGTCCTCAGGTAAGGCCTCTCAGGGCCTATATGAAGAGACAGCATATTGGGCTTGCCATGCCCCTAGGCCCCAATTGTTAACCATAGTTCGGGGTGTCCCTTTATCTTCCCCAGGGCTCTGCTTTGGAATTCCTCTTTTGGTGGGACACCAGAGGTAACAAACCTGAAAAGAGTCCTCCCATCCCACAGATTGACGAAAAACAATTGGGATCGGGCCAAATCCACAGAGAGGAAGATTCGTCCATGGCCCATGAGACCTCCCCAACATTCCACGGCCATCGCTGAAACAAAATCCAGAGACAAAAGCCTGAGCAAGCGACCCAGACTCGCCCATTCTTCATATCCTGAAGAGTTCGTCTCATGGTTTGTAGATCGGGCGTGCATTACCTACGTCCCCAAACTTAAGCTGAGTTTGTGTTTTCAGTCTTCTGTCCTCAAAGTCCTGGGCCACACTCCCTCCAGGCTGTGGCTCCTGGAGCCACACATTAGGACTGCCCCCACCCAATCCATGGGAATTCTGCCCATTCCATTGTCAAAAATCGTACAAATTAGGAGAACCCTCCAAAGTCCCTGAGGCCATCCCAATAGTGTAGGTCGCCCGGGACAAAAAAGGGCGGTTGATACCAGCTGAGCATCTTCCTTCACTCATCTACCTCCACTCATACCAAGAAGATTGAACCAGACAGGACCCGAGGCCATTATCGGATCCATTGCTTTGGTTTACAGGCATGTCTCCTCAAAAGCCTGGATTCCAATACCAGCAGAGGGGATTTCCTGAGGCACCCATCAGAACAAATCTCGTCTCCACAAGGAAACTTGTGCATGGGAGCTATGCCAAAGCTTAGGAGAATACTTCAGGGTCCCGGTACCACCTCCCCATTCCAAGGCCCTCATGGACACAAACACACATTAGGACCCATCCTCTGGAAAGTGCATTTCAACTCAGCCACCCCGTTGCTCCCGCAGATCCATTAGATCTAAACTGTCTTGTTGCTAGGAGACAATTGGAAGGCGAGGCGGACTTCCCAGGCATCCATCCTCGAATGGTGCTCTGGAGTCATTCCATATGGGATGTCCTGGAGCTGTCCAACAGGTCTCAATTGTCCCGCAGAAGGAATCCTTGAAGGGGGCATCCCACATCTTTCAACGTGGAAAACCTCCATGGCCTCGAGATTCCGCTCCCTTCATGAAGGGGCCGTCATGCACAGAAACTCCAACCTGAGCCAACGTCGGATCCTCGCCCTGACTTCAGATGCATGAGATATTGGTTCAGATCTGCAGGGGGTACCTGCCGTGCCCTCACCCTGAATCCGAAGTCTAGCTTGTGTTCTCAGACTTCCGTCCTCACTCTCCTGGCCCCGAAGCCCTCATGTTTGGCAATTCCGGACCGACAATGAAGCACTCTGCCTGCCCTCTAGAAAAAATATATTGCCTAATGAGATGACCAGGCAGCTTAAATGAAGATACACCTACACGGCACTCGAATGAACCCAAATTATATAGTCTAACCTGGGCACTAATGCACTGTCTGACACAACCTGAGCCCGGACCTGCTGACCAACACCCAGACAGCTGACTGCATCCTGAGCACATCAGACCCGCCCTGGCCTTAGGTCATCATCTCTTCCCTACCTCAGTTTTCAGGCTTCAGAACCTAGACTTTATCTCCAATCACTGCCCACGGGTGACTGTGATGCAGAAATCAGAACTCTTCCTGACCCATGGCAAGAAACCTTGTGTTTGGCATGTTGTCCAACGTTCAGTGTAGGAGAAAACAGCATTCACCCAGAGGCCCCGCCCATTCTTGAGTGCGACGAGAGCATAAACACGCATTGTGACCTCAGCGTGAGTCCTGTCCTCTAGTAAGTCCTCTCAGTGGCTGGACCATTAGATGTCATAATGGGCTTGACATGTCCCTAGTCCCCAATTTTTAACCAGATTTCTGGTTGTCCAGTCGCCCCACCCCAGGGCTCTACTCTGGAATCCCTCATTTGGTGGGACATCTGAGGTTGAAAAACAAAATTAAACAAATCGACAACAACAACAAAAAAACGGACTTCTTTCATCCCCAGAATGACCGCAAACTCTTTTGACGGGACCGAACCCCCAGAGAGTAAGTCTCGTCCATTTCCCATGAAGTCACCCGGCAATTTCACGACCATGAGTGACACGATATCCAGAGATAAAAACTTGAGCAAGAGCCACACACTCGTCCTTTTTTCATATCCCGAAGTGTTCTCCTCATGGTCTGTAGATCAGTCCTGCCATACCTATGACCCAAAACATAAGCCGAGTTTGTGTTTTCAGACAACTGTCCAAACAGCTCTGGCGTACACACCCTACAGGCTCAGGGCCCTGGAGCCAAACCTGAGGACTGTACTTGCCCTCTCCAAGGGAATTGTATGTGCCCATTCCAATGGCCACAACCCTACTAATAGGATAACCTCCAAAGTCCCTGAGGCCATCCCAATAGTTGTGACTTCCCAGGACAAACAGGGGGCAATCTGAGCCCATCTGAGCACCTACCTGCACTCAGACCCGTAGACTGATGTCCCCAGAGGTAAAAAGGAACGAACAGGCCCCTAGACACTAATCGGATCCATTGCTTTGGTTTCCAGGTAACTCTCCTCAGAGGGCTGGATTTCAATACCAGCATATGAATGTTTCTTGACTCACCCATCAGAACAAATCTCATCTACACTTGGGAAACCTGCACGTTGGAGCTGTGTCAAAGCCTCTGTTTAGGAGAACCCTTCAGGGCCCCAGGGCCACCGCTTCATTCCAAGGTCTCCATAGACACAAAAACATATTAGGACACATCCACAGGAGAGTCCATTTCAACTCAGCCTCCTCGGTTGCCCCCCACATCCAGAAGATCTAACCTCTCTTGTTGCTTGGAGACAATTGGAATGCGAGGTGGGCTACCCAGCCATCCATCCTTAGAACCCTGCTCGGAATCGTTGGCCTGGAGCCAACCAACAGGTCTCAATTGTCCTGCAGAAGAATCTTTGCAGTTTGGAGCTTCTCACAACTCCCATCGTGGGAAAACCCCCATGTCCTCGAGATCCAACCCCCTTCAAGAAAGGGCCATCAGGGCAGAAAGTCCAACCTGAGCGATCGTCTGATCCTTGCCCTGACTTCAGATGCACGAGATCTCGATTGAGGTCTGTTAACTGTGCCTGCCATATCCTCACCCAGAAACCTAGGCCTAGCTTGGGTTCTCAGACTCTGTCCTCAGACTACTGGCCCACAAGCCCTCCAGTTGGGCAATCCAGAACTACAATGCCACACTCTGCCTGCCCTACAGAAGTAAAACATTGCCCTCAGGGCTACCCCGAAACCCCAAATGAGGATCAACCTGCACGCCATTCGGCTGTACCCCAAACATATAGGCTGACCTGGGCACTATTTCCCCTTCTGACCCAGCCTGAGCCTGGACCTCATGGTCCCACCCAGACAGCTGGCCGCACACTGAGCACATCGGACCCGCCATGGCCTTAGGTCGTCATCTCTTCCCAACTGCGGTTTTCAGGCTCCAGAACCTAGACCTTATCTCCAACCACTGCCCAGGGTTGAAAATGATGCAGAAATCAGAACTCTTTCCCCATGGCAAGAAACCTTGTGGTTGGCATGTTGTCCAACGTTCAGTGTAGTTGAAACAAGCATGGCCCATGAGGCCCAGCCCATGCTTGTGGGCCACATTGGTCACAAACACACATTGTGACCCTCAGCCTGAGCCCAGTCCTCAGGTAAGGCCTCTCAGGGCCTATATGAAGAGACAGCATATTGGGCTTGCCATGCCCCTAGGCCCCAATTTTTAACCATAGTTCGGGGTGTCCCTTCACTCTTCCCCAGGGCTCTGCTTTGGAATTCCTCTTTTGGTGGGACACCAGAGGTAACAAACCTGAAAGGAGTCCTCCCATCCCACAGATGGACGAAAAACAATTGGGATCGGGCCAAATCCACAGAGAGGAAGATTCGTCCATGGCCCATGAGACCTCCCCAGCATTCCACGGCCATCGCTGAAACAAAATCCAGAGACAAAACCCTGAGCAAGCGCCTCAGACTCGCTCATTCTTCATATCCTGAAGAGTTCTTCTCATGGTTTGTAGATCGGGCGTGCCATACCTATGTCCCCAAACTTAAGCTGAGTTTGTGTTTTCAGTCTTCTGTCCTCAAAGTCCTGGGCCACACTCCCTCCAGGCTGTGGCCCCTGGAGCCACACATTAGGACTGCCCCCACCCAATCCATGGGAATTCTGCCCATTCCATTGTCAAAAATCGTACAAATTAGGAGAACCCTCCAATGTCCCTGAGGCCATCCCAATAGTGTAGGTCGCCCGGGACAAAAAAGGGCGGTTGATAGCAGCTGAGCATCTTCCTCCACTCATCTACCTCCACTCATACCAAGAAGATTGAACCAGACAGGACCCGAGGCCATTATCGGATCCATTGCTTTGGTTTACAGGCATGTCTCCTCAAAAGCCTGGATTCCAATACCAGCAGAGGGGATTTCCTGAGGCACCCATCAGAACAAATCTCGTCTCCACAAGGAAACTTGTGCATGGGAGCTATGCCAAAGCTTAGGAGAATACTTCAGGGTCCCGGTGCCACCTCCCCATTCCAAGGCCCTCATGGACACAAACACACATTAGGACCCATCCTCTGGAAAGTGCATTTCAACTCAGCCACCCAGGTTGCTCCCGCAGATCCATTAGATCTAAACTGTCTTGTTGCTAGGAACAATTGGAAGGCGAGGCGGACTTCCCAGGCATCCATCCTCGAACGGTGCTCTGGAGTCATTCCATATGGGATGTCCTGGAGCTGTCCAACAGGTCTCAATTGTCCCGAAGAAGGAATCCTTGAAGGGGGCATCCCACATCTCCCAACGTGGAAAACCTCCAAGGCCTCGAGATTCCGCTCCCTTCATGAAGGGGCCGTCATGCACAGAAACTCCAACCTGAGCCAACATCGGATCCTCGCCCTGACTTCAGATGCATGACATATTGGTTCAGATCTGCAGGGGGTACCTGCCGTGCCCTCACCCTGAATCCGAAGTCTAGCTTGTGTTCTCAGACTTCCGTCCTCACTCTCCTGGCCCCGAAGCCCTCATGTTTGGCAATTCCGGACCGACAATGAAGCACTCTGCCTGCCCTCTAGAAAAAATATATTGCCTAATGAGCTGACCAGGCAGCTTAAATGAAGACAAACCTACACGGCACTCGAATGTACCCAAATTATATAGTCTAACCTGGGCACTAATGCACTGTCTGACACAACCTGAGCCCGGACCTGCTGACCAACACCCAGACAGCTGACTGCACCCTGAGCACATCAGACCCGCCCTGGCCTTAGGTCATCATCTCTTCCCTACCTCAGTTTTCAGGCTTCAGAACCTAGACCTTATCTCCAATCACTGCCCACGGGTGACTGTGATGCAGAAATCAGAAATCCTCCTGACCCATGGCAAGAAACCTTGTGGTTGGCATGTTGTCCAACGTTCAGTGTAGGAGAAAACAGCATTCACCCTGAGGCCCCGCCCATTCTTGCGTGCGACGAGAGCATAAACACGCATTGTGACCTCAGCGTGAGTCCTGTCCTCTAGTAAGTCCTCTCAGTGGCTGGACCATTAGATGTCATAATGGGCTTGACATGTCCCTAGTCCCCAATTTTTAACCAGATTTCCGGTTGTCCAGTCGCCCCACCCAAGGGCTCTACTCTGGAATCCCTCATTTGGTGGGACATCTGAGGTTGAAAAACTTAATGAAACAAATCGACAACAACAACAAAAAAACGGACTTCTTCCATCCCCAGAATGACCGCAAACTCTTTGGACGGGACCGAACCCCCAGAGAGTAAGACTCGTCCATTTCCCATGATGTCACCCGGCAATTTCACGGCCATTAGTGACACGATATCCAGAGACAAAAACTTGAGCAAGAGCCTCACACTCGTCCTTTTTTCATATCCCAAAGTGTTCTCCTCATGGTCTGTAGATCAGTCCTGCCATACCTATGACCCAAAACATAAGCCGAGTTTGTGTTTTCAGACAACTGTCCAAACAGCTCTGGCCTACACACCCTACAGGCTCAGGGCCCTGGGCCAAACCTGAGGACTGTACTTGCCCTCTCCAAGGGAATTGTATGTGCCCATTCCAATGGCCACAACCCTACTAATAGGATAACCTCCAAAGTCCCTGAGGCCATCCCAATAGTTGTGGCTTCCCAGGACAAACAGGGGCAATCTGAGCCCATCTGAGCACCTACCTGCACTGAGACCTGTAGACTGATGTCCCCAGAGGTAAAAAGGAACGAACAGGCCCCTAGGCACTAATCGGATCCATTGCTTTGGTTTCCAGGAAACTCTCCTCAGAGGCCTGGATTTCAATACCAGCATATGGTTGTTTCTTGACTCACCCATCAGAACAAATCTCATCTACACTTGGGAAACATGCACGTTGGAGCTGTGTCAAAGCCTCTGTTTTGGAGAACCCTTCAGGGCCCCAGGGCCACCGCTTCATTCGAAGGTCTCCATAGACACAAAAACATATTAGGACACACCCACAGGAGAGTCCATTTCAACTCAGCCTCCTCGGTTGCCCGCCACATGCAGCAGATCTAACCTGTCTTGTTGCTTGGAGACAATTGGAATGCGAGGTGGGCTACCCAGCCATCCATCCTTAGAACCCTGCTCGGAATCGTTGGACTGGAGCCAACCAACAGGTCTCCATTATCCTGCAGAAGAATCTTTGCAGTTTGGAGCTTCTCACAACTCCCATCGTGGGTAAACCCCCATGTCCTCGTGATCCAACCCCCTTCAAGAAAGGGCCATCAGGGCAGAAAGTCCAACCTGAGCGATCGTCTGATCCTTGCCCTGACTTCAGATGCACGAGATCTCTATTGAGGTCTCTAGATTGTGCCTGCCATATCCTCACCCAGAAACCTAGGCCTAGCTTGGGTTCTCAGACTCCGTCCTCAGACTACTGGCCCACAAGCCCTCCAGTTGGGCAATCCAGAACTACAATGCCGCACTCTGCCTGCCCTACAGAAGTAAAACATTGCCCTCAGGGCTACCCCGAAACCCCAAATGAGGATCAACCTGCACGCCATTCGGCTGTACCCCAAACATATAGGCTGACCTGGGCACTATTTCCCCTTCTGACCCAGCCTGAGCCTGGACCTCCTGGTCCCACCCAGACAGCTGGCCACACACTGAGCACATCGGACCCGCCATGGCCTTAGGTCGTCATCTCTTCCCAACTGCGGTTTTCAGGCTCCAGAACCTAGACCTTATCTCCAACCACTGCCCAGGGTTGAAAATGATGCAGAAATCAGAACTCTTTCCCCATGGCAAGAATCCTTGTGCTTGGCATGTTGTCCAACGTTCAGTGTAGTTGAAACAAGCGTGGCCCATGAGGCCCAGCCCATGCTTGCGGGCCACATTGGTCACAAACACACATTGTGACCCTCAGCCTGAGCCCAGTCCTCAGGTAAGGCCTCTCAGGGCCTATATGAAGAGACAGCATATTGGGCTTGCCATGCCCTTAGTCCCCAATTTTTAACCATAGTTCGGGGTGTCCCTTCACTCTTCCCCAGGGCTCTGCTTTGGAATTCCTCTTTTGGTGGGACACCAGAGATTACAAACCTGAAAGGAGTCCTCCCATCCCACAGATTGACGAAAAACAATTGGGATCGGGCCAAATCCACAGAGAGGAAGATTCTTCCATGGCCCATGAGACCTCCCCAACATTCCACGGCCATCGCTGAAACAAAATCCAGAGACAAAAGCCTGAGCAAGCGACCCAGACTCGCTCATTCTTCATATGCTGAAGAGTTCGTCTCATGGTTTGTAGATCGGGCGTGCCATACCTACGTCCCCAAACTTAAGCTGAGTTTGTGTTTTCAGTCTTCTGTCCTCAAAGTCCTGGGCCACACTCCCTCCAGGCTGTGGCCCCTGGAGCCACACATTAGGACTGCCCCCACCCAATCCATGGGAATTCTGCCCATTCCATTGTCAAAAATCGTACAAATTAGGAGAACCCTCCAAAATCCCTGAGGCCATCCCAATAGTGTAGGTCGCCCGGGACAAAAAAGGGCCGTTGATACCGGCTGAGCATCTACCTCCACTCATCTACCTCCACTCATACCAAGAAGATTGAACCAGACAGGACCCGAGGCCATTATCGGATCCATTGCTTTGGTTTACAGGCATGTCTCCTCAAAAGCCTGGATTCCAATACCAGCAGAGGGGATTTCCTGAGGCACCCATCAGAACAAATCTCGTCTCCACAAGGAAACTTGTGCATGGGAGCTATGCCAAAGCTTAGGAGAATACTTCAGGGTCCCGGTGCCACCTCCCCATTCCAAGGCCCTCATGGACACAAACACACATTAGGACCCAACCTCTGGAAAGTGCATTTCAACTCAGCCACCCCGTTGCTCCCGCAGATCCATTAGATCTAAACTGTCTTGTTGCTAGGAGACAATTGGAAGGCGAGGCGGACTTCCCAGGCATCCATCCTGGAACAGTGCTCTGGAGTCATTCCATATGGGATGTCCTGGAGCTGTCCAAAGGTCTCAATTGTCCCACAGAAGGAATCCTTGAAGGGGGCATCCCACATCTCCCAACGTGGAAAACCTCCATGGCCTCGAGATTCCGCTCCCTTCATGAAGGGGCCATCATGCACAGAAACTCCAACCTGAGCAAACGTCGGATCCTCGACCTGACTTCAGATGCATGAGATATTGTTTCAGATCTGCAGGGGGTACCTGCCGTGCCTCACCCTGAATCCGAAGTCTAGCTTGTGTTCTCAGATTCCGTCCTCACTCTCCTGGCCCCGAAGCCCTCATGTTTGGCAATTCCGGACCGACAATGAAGCACTCTGCCTGCCCTCTAGAAAAAATATATTGCCTAATGAGATGACCAGGCAGCTTAAATGAAGATAAACCTACACGGCACTCGAATGTACCCAAATTATATAGTCTAACCTGGGCACTAATGCACTGTCTGACACTACCTGAGCCCGGACCTGCTGACCAACACCCAGACAGCTGACCGCACCCTGAGCACATCAGACCCGCCCTGGCCTTAGGTCATCATCTCTTCCCTACCTCAGTTTTCAGGCTTCAGAACCTAGACTTTATCTCCAATCACTGCCCACGGGTGACTGTGATGCAGAAATCAGAACTCTTCCTGACCCATGGCAAGAAACCTTGTGGTTGGCATGTTGTCCAACGTTCAGTGTAGGAGAAAACAGCATTCACCCTGAGGCCCCGCCCATTCTTGTGTGCGACCTGAGCATAAACACGCATTGTGACCTCAGCGTGAGTCCTGTCCTCTAGTAAGTCCTCTCAGTGGCTGGACCATTAGATGTCATAATGGGCTTGACATGTCCCTAGTCCCCAATTTTTAACCAGATTTCTGGTTGTCCAGTCGCCCCACCCCAGGACTCTACTCTGGAATCCCTCATTTGGTGGGACATCTGAGGTTGAAAAACAAAATGAAACAAATCGACAACAACAACAAAAAAACGGACTTCTTCCATCCCCAGAATGACCGCAAACTCTTTGGACGGGACCGAACCCCCAGAGAGTAAGACTCGTCCATTTCCCATGAAGTCACCCGGCAATTTCACGACCATGAGTGACACGATATCCAGAGACAAAAACTTGAGCAAGAGCCTCACACTCGCCCTTTTTTCATATCCCGAAGTGTTCTCCTCATGGTCTGTAGATCAGTCCTGCCATACCTATGACCCAAAACATAAGCCGAGTTTGTGTTTTCAGACAACTGTCCAAACAGCTCTGGCCTACACACCCTACAGGCTCAGGGCCCTGGAGCCAAACCTGAGGACTGTACTTGCCCTCTCCAAGGGAATTGTATGTGCCCATTCCAATGGCCACAACCCTACTAATAGGATAACCTCCAAAGTCCCTGAGGCCATCCTAATAGTTGTGGCTTCTCAGGACAAACAGGGGGCAATCTGAGCCCATCTGAGCACCTACCTGCACTCAGACGCGTAGACTGATGTCCCCAGAGGTAAAAAGGAACGAACAGGCCCCTAGGCACTAATCGGATCCATTGCTTTGGTTTCCAGGAAACTCTCCTCAGAGGCCTGGATTTCAATACCAGCATATGGTTGTTTCTTGACTCACCCATCAGAACAAATCTCATCTACACTTGGGAAACATGCACGTTGGAGCTGTGTCAAAGCCTCTGTTTAGGAGAACCCTTCAGGGCCCCAGGGCCACCGCTTCATTCGAAGGTCTCCATAGACACAAAAACATATTAGGACACACCCACAGGAGAGTCCATTTCAACTCAGCCTCCTCGGTTGCCCGCCACATGCAGCAGATCTAACCTGTCTTGTTGCTTGGAGACAATTGGAATGCGAGGTGGGATACCCAGCCATCCATCCTTAGAACCCTGCTCGGAATCGTTGGACTGGAGCCAACCAACAGGTCTCAATTGTCCTGCAGAAGAATCTTTGCAGTTTGGAGCTCCTCACAACTCCCATCGTGGGAAAACCCCCATGTCCTCGTGATCCAACCCCCTTCAAGAAAGGGCCATCAGGGCAGAAAGTCCAACCTGAGCGATCGTCTGATCCTTGCGCTGACTTCAGATGCACGAGATCTCGATTGAGGTCTCTAGATTGTGCCTGCCATATCCTCACCCAGAAACCTAGGCCTAGCTTGGGTTCTCAGACTCCGTCCTCAGACTACTGGCCCACAAGCCCTCCAGTTGGGCAATCCAGAACTACAATGCCGCACTCTGCCTGCCCTACAGAAGTAAAACATTGCCCTCAGGGCTACCCCGAAACCCCAAATGAGGATCAACCTGCACGCCATTCGGCTGTACCCCAAACATATAGGCTGACCTGGGCACTATTTCCCCTTCTGACCCAGCCTGAGCCTGGACCTCCTGGTCCCACCCAGACAGCTGGCCACACACTGAGCACATCGGACCCACCATGGCCTTAGGACGTCATCTCTTCCCAACTGCGGTTTTCAGGCTCCAGAACCTAGACCTTATCTCCAACCACTGCCCAGGGTTGAAAATGATGCAGAAATCAGAACTCTTTCCCCATGGCAAGAAACCTTGTGCTTGGCATGTTGTCCAACGTTCAGTGTAGTTGAAACAAGCGTGGCCCATGAGGCCCAGCCCATGCTTGCGGGCCACATTGGTCACAAACACACATTGTGACCCTCAGCCTGAGCCCAGTCCTCAGGTAAGGCCTCTCAGGGCCTATATGAAGAGACAGCATATTGGGCTTGCCATGCCCCTAGTCCCCAATTTTTAACCATAGTTCGGGGTGTCCCTTTACGCTTCCCCAGGGCTCTGCTTTGGAATTCCTCTTTTGGTGGGACACCAGAGGTAACAAACCTGAAAGGAGTCCTCCCATCCCACAGATTGACGAAAAACAATTGGGATCGGGCCAAATCCACAGAGAGGAAGATTCGTCCATGGCCCATGAGACCTCCCCAACATTCCACGGCCATCGCTGAAACAAAATCCAGAGACAAAAGCCTGAGCAAGCGACCCAGACTCGCTCATTCTTCATATCCTGAAGAGTTCGTCTCATGGTTTGTAGATCGGGCGTGCCATACCTACGTCCCCAAACTTAAGCTGAGTTTGTGTTTTCAGTCTTCTGTCCTCAAAGTCCTGGGCCACACTCCCTCCAGGCTGTGGCCCCTGGAGCCACACATTAGGACTGCCCCCACCCAATCCATGGGAATTCTGCCCATTCCATTGTCAAAAATCGTACAAATTAGGAGAACCCTCCAAAGTCCCTAAGGCCATCCCAATAGTGTAGATCGCCCGGGACAAAAAAGGGCGGTTGATACCAGCTGAGCATCTTCCTCCACTCATCTACCTCCACTCATACCAAGAAGATTGAACCAGACAGGACCCGAGGCCATTATCGGATCCATTGCTTTGGTTTACAGGCATGTCTCCTCAAAAGCCTGGATTCCAATACCAGCAGAGGGGATTTCCTGAGGCACCCATCAGAACAAATCTCGTCTCCACAAGGAAACTTGTGCATGGGAGCTATGCCAAAGCTTAGGAGAATACTTCAGGGTCCCGGTGCCACCTCCCCATTCCAAGGCCCTCATGGACACAAACACACATTAGGACCCATCCTCTGGAAAGTGCATTTCAACTCAGCCACCCCGTTGCTCCCGCAGATCCATTAGATCTAAACTGTCTTGTTGCTAGGAGACAATTGGAAGGCGAGGCGGACTTCCCAGGCATCCATCCTGGAACAGTGCTCTGGAGTCATTCCATATGGGATGTCCTGGAGCTGTCCAACAGGTCTCAATTGTCCCGCAGAAGGAATCCTTGAAGGGGGCATCCCACATCTCCCAACGTGGAAAACCTCCATGGCCTCGAGATTCCGCTCCCTTCATGAAGGGGCCGTCATGCACAGAAACTCCAACCTGAGCCAACGTCGGATCCTCGCCCTGACTTCAGATGCATGAGATATTGGTTCAGATCTGCAGGGGGTACCTGCCGTGCCCTCACCCTGAATCCGAAGTCTAGCTTGTGTTCTCAGATTCCGTCCTCACTCTCCTGGCCCCGAAGCCCTCATGTTTGGCAATTCCGGACCGACAATGAAGCACTCTGCCTGCCCTCTAGAAAAAATATATTGCCTAATGAGCTGACCAGGCAGCTTAAATGAAGATAAACCTACACGGCACTCGAATGTACCCAAATTATATAGTCTAACCTGGGCACTAATGCACTGTCTGACACTCCCTGAGCCCGGACCTGCTGACCAACACCCAGACAGCTGACCGCACCCTGAGCACATCAGACCCGCCCTGGCCTTAGGTCATCATCTCTTCCCTACCTCAGTTTTCAGGCTTCAGAACCTAGACCTTATCTCCAATCACTGCCCACGGGTGACTGTGATGCAGAAATCAGAACTCTTCCTGACCCATGGCAAGAAACCTTGTGGTTGGCATGTTGTCCAACGTTCAGTGTAGGAGAAAACAGCATTCACCCAGAGGCCCCGCCCATTCTTGAGTGCGACGAGAGCATAAACACACATTGTGACCTCAGCGTGAGTCCTGTCCTCTAGTAAGTCCTCTCAGTGGCTGGACCATTAGATGTCATAATGGGCTTGACATGTCCCTAGTCCCCAATTTTTAACCAGATTTCTGGTTGTCCAGTCGCCCCACCCCAGGGCTCTACTCTGGAATCCCTCATTTGGTGGGACATCTGAGGTTGAAAAACAAAATGAAACAAATCGACAACAACAACAAAAAAACGGACTTCTTCCATCCCCAGAATGACCGCAAACTCTTTGGACGGGACCGAACCCCCAGAGAGTAAGACTCGTCCATTTCCCATGAAGTCACCCGGCAATTTCACGACCATGAGTGACACGATATCCAGAGACAAAAACTTGAGCAAGAGCCTCACACTCGCCCTTTTTTCATATCCCGAAGTGTTCTCCTCATGGTCTGTAGATCAGTCCTGCCATACTTATGACCCAAAACATAAGCCGAGTTTGTGTTTTCAGACAACTGTCCAAACAGCTCTGGCCTACACACCGACAGGCTCAGGGCCCTGGAGCCAAACCTGAGGACTGTACTTGCCCTCTCCAAGGGAATTGTATGTGCCCATTCCAATGGCCACAACCCTACTAATAGGATAACCTCCAAAGTCCCTGAGGCCATCCTAATAGTTGTGGCTTCTCAGGACAAACAGGGGGCAATCTGAGCCCATCTGAGCACCTACCTGCACTCAGACGCGTAGACTGATGTCCCCAGAGGTAAAAAGGAACGAACAGGCCCCTAGGCACTAATCGGATCCATTGCTTTGGTTTCCAGGAAACTCTCCTCAGAGGCCTGGATTTCAATACCAGCATATGGTTGTTTCTTGACTCACCCATCAGAACAAATCTCATCTACACTTGGGAAACATGCACGTTGGAGCTGTGTCAAAGCCTCTGTTTAGGAGAACCCTTCAGGGCCCCAGGGCCACCGCTTCATTCGAAGGTCTCCATAGACACAAAAACATATTAGGACACACCCACAGGAGAGTCCATTTCAACTCAGCCTCCTCGGTTGCCCGCCACATGCAGCAGATCTAACCTGTCTTGTTGCTTGGAGACAATTGGAATGCGAGGTGGGATACCCAGCCATCCATCCTTAGAACCCTGCTCGGAATCGTTGGACTGGAGCCAACCAACAGGTCTCAATTGTCCTGCAGAAGAATCTTTGCAGTTTGGAGCTTCTCACAACTCCCATCGTGGGAAAACCCCCATGTCCTCGTGATCCAACCCCCTTCAAGAAAGGGCCATCAGGGCAGAAAGTCCAACCTGAGCGATCGTCTGATCCTTGCCCTGACTTCAGATGCACGAGATCTCGATTGAGGTCTCTAGATTGTGCCTGCCATATCCTCACCCAGAAACCTAGGCCTAGCTTGGGTTCTCAGACTCCGTCCTCAGACTACTGGCCCACAAGCCCTCCAGTTGGGCAATCCAGAACTACAATGCCGCACTCTGCCTGCCCTACAGAAGTAAAACATTGCCCTCAGGGCTACCCCGAAACCCCAAATGAGGATCAACCTGCACGCCATTCGGCTGTACCCCAAACATATAGGCTGACCTGGGCACTATTTCCCCTTCTGACCCAGCCTGAGCCTGGACCTCCTGGTCCCACCCAGACAGCTGGCCACACACTGAGCACATCGGACCCGCCATGGCCTTAGGTCGTCATCTCTTCCCAACTGCGGTTTTCAGGCTCCAGAACCTAGACCTTATCTCCAACCACTGCCCAGGGTTGAAAATGATGCAGAAATCAGAACTCTTTCCCCATGGCAAGAAACCTTGTGCTTGGCATGTTGTCCAACGTTCAGTGTAGTTGAAACAAGCGTGGCCCATGAGGCCCAGCCCATGCTTGCGGGCCACATTGGTCACAAACACACATTGTGACCCTCAGCCTGAGCCCAGTCCTCAGGTAAGGCCTCTCAGGGCCTATATGAAGAGACAGTATATTGGGCTTGCCATGCCCCTAGTCCCCAATTTTTAACCATAGTTCGGGGTGTCCCTTTACGCTTCCCCAGGGCTCTGCTTTGGAATTCCTCTTTTGGTGGGACACCAGAGGTAACAAACCTGAAAGGAGTCCTCCCATCCCACAGATTGACGAAAAACAATTGGGATCGGGCCAAATCCACAGAGAGGAAGATTCGTCCATGGCCCATGAGACCTCCCCAACATTCCACGGCCATCGCTGAAACAAAATCCAGAGACAAAAGCCTGAGCAAGCGACCCAGACTCGCTCATTCTTCATATGCTGAAGAGTTCGTCTCATGGTTTGTAGATCGGGCGTGCCATACCTACGTCCCCAAACTTAAGCTGAGTTTGTGTTTTCAGTCTTCTGTCCTCAAAGCCCTGGGCCACACTCCCTCCAGGCTGAGGCCCCTGGAGCCACACATTAGGACTGCCCCCACCCAATCCATGGGAATTCTGCCCATTCCATTGTCAAAAATCGTACAAATTAGGAGAACCCTCCAAAGTCCCTGAGGCCATCCCAATAGTGTAGATCGCCCGGGACAAAAAAGGTTGGTTGATACCAGCTGAGCATCTTCCTCCACTCATCTACCTCCACTCATACCAAGAAGATTGAACCAGACAGGACCCGAGGCCATTATCGGATCCATTGCTTTGGTTTACAGGCATGTCTCCTCAAAAGCCTGGATTCCAATACCAGCAGAGGGGATTTCCTGAGGCACCCATCAGAACAAATCTCGTCTCCACAAGGAAACTTGTGCATGGGAGCTATGCCAAAGCTTAGGAGAATACTTCAGGGTCCCGGTGCCACCTCCCCATTCCAAGGCCCTCATGGACACAAACACACATTAGGACCCATCCTCTGGAAAGTGCATTTCAACTCAGCCACCCCGTTGCTCCCGCAGATCCATTAGATCTAAACTGTCTTGTTGCTAGGAGACAATTGGAAGGCGAGGCGGACTTCCCAGGCATCCATCCTGGAACAGTGCTCTGGAGTCATTCCATATGGGATGTCCTGGAGCTGTCCAACAGGTCTCAATTGTCCCGCAGAAGGAATCCTTGAAGGGGGCATCCCACATCTCCCAACGTGGAAAACCTCCATGGCCTCGAGATTCCGCTCCCTTCATGAAGGGGCCGTCATGCACAGAAACTCCAACCTGAGCCAACGTCGGATCCTCGCCCTGACTTCAGATGCATGAGATATTGGTTCAGATCTGCAGGGGGTACCTGCCGTGCCCTCACCCTGAATCCGAAGTCTAGCTTGTGTTCTCAGACTTCCGTCCTCACTCTCCTGGCTCTGAAGCCTTCATGTTTGGCAATTCCGGACCGACAATGAGGCACTCTGCCTGCCCTCTAGAAAAAATATATTGCCTAATGAGCTGACCAGGCAGCTTAAATGAAGATAAACCTACACGGCACTCGAATGTACCCAAATTATATAGTCTAACCTGGGCACTAATGCACTGTATGACACAACCTGAGCCCGGACCTGCTGACCAACACACAGACAGCTGGCCGCGCCCTGAGCACATCAGACCCGCCATGGCCTTAGGTCATCATCTTTTCCCTACCTCAGTTTTCAGGCTTCAGAACCTAGACATTATCTCCAATCACTGCCCACGGGTGACTATGATGCAGAAATCAGAACTCTTCCTGACCCATGGCAAGAAACCTTGTGGTTGGCATGTTGTCCAACGTTCAGTGTAGGAGAAAACAGCATTCACCCTGAGGCTCCGCCCATTCTTGAGTGCGACGAGAGCATAAACACGCATTGTGACCTCAGCGTGAGTCCTGTCCTTTAGTAAGTCCTCTCAGTGGCTGGACCATTAGATGTCATAATGGGCTTGACATGTCCCTAGTCCCCAATTTTTAACCAGATTTCTGGTTGTCCAGTCGCCCCACCCCAGGGCTCTACTCTGGAATCCCTCATTTGGTGGGACATCTGAGGTTGAAAAACAAAATGAAACAAATCGACAACAACAACAAAAAAACGGACTTCTTCCATCCCCAGAATGACCGCAAACTCTTTGGACGGGACCGAACCCCCAGAGAGTAAGACTCGTCCATTTCCCATGAAGTCACCCGGCAATTTCACGACCATGAGTGACACGATATCCAGAGACAAAAACTTGAGCAAGAGCCTCACACTCGCCCTTTTTTCATATCCCGAAGTGTTCTCCTCATGGTCTGTAGATCAGTCCTGCCATACCTATGACCCAAAACATAAGCCGAGTTTGTGTTTTCAGACAACTGTCCAAACAGCTCTGGCCTACACACCCTACAGGCTCAGGGCCCTGGAGCCAAACCTGAGGACTGTACTTGCCCTCTCCAAGGGAATTGTATGTGCCCATTCCAATGGCCACAACCCTACTAGTAGGATAACCTCCAAAGTCCCTGAGGCCATCCCAAGAGTTGTGGCTTCCCAGGACAAACAGGGGCAATCTGAGCCCATCTGAGCACCTACCTGCACTCAGACCCGTAGACTGATGTCCCCAGAGGTAAAAAGGAACGAACAGGCCCCTAGGCACTAATCGGATCCATTGCTTTGGTTTCCAGGCATCTCTCCTCAGAGGCCTGGATTTCAATACCAGCATATGGCTGTTTCTTGACTCACCCATCAGAACAAATCTCATCTACACATGGGAAACATGCACGTTGGAACTGTGTCAAAGCCTCTGTTTAGGAGAACCCTTCAGGGCCCCAGGGCAACCGCTTTATTCCTAGGTCTCCATAGACACAAAAACATATTAGGACACATCCACAGGAGAGTCCATTTCAACTCAGCATCCTCGGTTGCCCCCCACATCCAGCAGATCTAACCTGTCTTGTTGCTTGGAGACAATTGGAATGCGAGGTGGGCTACCCAGCCATCCATCCTTAGAACCCTGCTCGGAATCGTTGGCCTGGAGCCAACCAACAGGTCTCAATTGTCCTGCAGAAGAATCTTTGCAGTTTGGAGCTTCTCACAACTCCCATCGTGGGAAAACCCCCATGTCCTCGTGATCCAACCCCCTTCAAGAAAGGACCATCAGGGCAGAAAATCCAACCTGAGCGAACGTCTGATCCTTACCCGGACTTCAGATGCACGAGATCTCTATTGAGGTCTGTAGATTGTGCCTGCCATATCCTCACCCAGAAACCTAGGCTTGGCTTGGGTTCTCAGACTCCGTCCTCAGACTACTGGCCCACAAGCCTTCCAGTTTGGCAATCCAGAACTACAATGCCGCACTCTGCCTGCCCTACAGAAGTAAAACATTGCCCTCAGGGCTACCCCGAAACTCCAAATGAGGATCAACCTGCACGCCATTCGGCTGTACCCCAAACATAGAGGCTGACCTGGGCACTATTTCCCCTTCTGACCCAGCCTGAGCCTGGACCTCCTGGTCCCACCCAGACAGCTGGCCGCACACTGAGCACATCGGACCCGCCATGGCCTTAGGTCGTCATCTCTTCCCAACTGCGGTTTTCAGGCTCCAGAACCTAGATCTTATATCCAAACACTGCCCAGGGTTGAAAATGATGCAGAAATCAGAACTCTTTCCCCATGGCAAGAAACCTTGTGCTTGGCATGTTGTCCATCGTTCAGTGTAGTTGAAACAAGCATGGCCCATGAGGCCCAGCCCATGCTTGTGGGCCACATTGGTCACAAACACACATTATGACCCTCAGCCTGAGCCCAGTCCTCAGGTAAGGCCTCTCAGGGCCTATATGAAGAGACAGCATATTGGGCTTGCCATGCCCCTAGGCCCCAATTTTTGACCATAGTTCGTGGTGTCCCTTCACTCTTCCCCAGGGCTCTGCTTTGGAATTCCTCTTTTGGTGGGTCACCTGAGGTAACAAACCTGAAAGGAGTCCTCCCATCCCACAGATTGACGAAAAACAATTGGGATCGGGCCAAATCCACAGAGAGGAAGATTCGTCCATGGCCCATGAGACATCCCCAACAATCCACGGCCATCGCTGAAACAAAATCCAGAGACAAAAGCCTGAGCAAGCGCCTCAGACTCGCTCATTCTTCATATCCTGAAGAGTTCTTCTCATGGTTTGTAGATCGGGCGTGCCATACCTACGTCCCCAAACTTAAGCTGAGTTTGTGTTTTCAGTCTTCTGTCCTCAAAGTCCTGGGCCACACTCCCTCCAGGCTGGGGCCCTTGGAGCCACACATTAGGACTGCCCCCACCCAATCCATGGGAATTCTGCCCATTCCATTGTCAAAAATCGTACAAATTAGGAGAACCCTCCAAAGACCCTGAGGCCATCCCAATAGTGTAGGTCGCCCGGGACAAAAAAGGGCGGTTGATACCAGCTGAGCATCTTCCTCCACTCATCTACCCCACTCATACCAAGAAGATTGAACCAGACAGGACCCGAGGCCATTATCGGATCCACTGCTTTGGTTTACAGGCATGTCTCCTCAAAAGCCTGGATTCCAATACCAGCAGAGGGGATTTCCTGAGGCACCCATCAGAACAAATCTCGTCTCCACAAGGAAACTTGTGCATGGGAGCTATGCCAAAGCTTAGGAGAATACTTCAGGGTCCCGGTGCCACCTCCCCATTCCAAGGCCCTCATGGACACAAACACACGTTAGGACCCATCCTCTGAAAAGTGCATTTCAACTCAGAAACCCCGGTTGCTCCCGCAGATCCATTAGATCTAAACTGTCTTGTTGCTAGGAGACAATTGGAAGGCGAGGCGGACTTCCCAGGCATCCATCCTCGAACGGTGCTCTGGAGTCATTCCATAGGGGATGTCCTGGAGCTGTCCAACAGGTCTCAATTGTCCCGCAGAAGGAATCCTTGAAGGGGGCATCCCACATCTCCCAACGTGGAAAACCTCCATGGCCTCGAGATTCCGCTCCCTTCATGAAGGGGCCGTCATGCACAGAAACTCCAACCTGGGCCAAGGTCGGATCCTCGCCCTGACTTCAGATGCATGAGATATTGGTTCAGATCTGTAGGGGGTACCTGCCGTGCCCTCACCCTGAATCCGAAGTCTAGCTTGTGTTCTCAGACTTCCGTCCTCACTCTCCTGGCCCCGAAGCCCTCATGTTTGGCAATTCCGGACCGACAATGAAGCACTCTGCCTGCCCTCTATAAAAATATATTGCCTAATGAGCTGACCAGGCAGCTTAAATGAAGATAAACCTACACGGCACTCGAATGTACCCAAATTATATAGTCTAACCTGGGCAGAAATGCACTGTATGACACAACCTGAGCCCGGACCTGCTGACCAACACACAGACAGCTGATTGCGCCCTGAGTACATCAGACCCGCCATGGCCTTAGGTCATCATCTTTTCCCTACCTCAGTTTTCAGGCTTCAGAACCTAGACCTTATCTCCAATCACTGCCCACGGGTGACTGTGATGCAGAAATCAGAAATCCTACTGACCCATGGCAAGAAACCTTGTGGTTGGCATGTTGTCCAACGTTCAGTGTAGGAGAAAACAGCATTCACCCTGAGGCCCCGCCCATTCTTGCGTGCGACGAGAGCATAAACACGCATTGTGACCTCAGCGTGAGTCCTGTCCTCTAGTAAGTCCTCTCAGTGGCTGGACCATTAGATGTCATAATGGGCTTGACATGTCCCTAGTCCCCAATTTTTAACCAGATTTCTGGTTGTCCAGTCGCCCCACCCCAGGGCTCTACTCTGGAATCCCTCATTTGGTGGGACATCTGAGGTTGAAAAACAAAATGAAACAAATCGACAACAACAACAAAAAAACGGACTTCTTCCATCCCCAGAATGACCGCAAACTCTTTGGACGGGACCGAACCCCCAGAGAGTAAGACTCGTCCATTTCCCATGATGTCACCCAGCAATTTCACGGCCATTAGTGACACGATATCCAGAGACAAAAACTTGAGCAAGAGCCTCACACTCGCCCTTTTTTCATATCCCGAAGTGTTCTCCTCATGGTCTGTAGATCAGTCCTGCCATACCTATGACCCAAAACATAAGCCGAGTTTGTGTTTTCAGACAACTGTCCAAACAGCTCTGGCCTACACACCCTACAGGCTCAGGTCCCTGGAGCCAAACCTGAGGACTGTACTTGCCCTCTCCAAGGGAATTGTATGTGCCCATTCCAATGGCCACAACCCTACTAGTAGGATAACCTCCAAAGTCCCTGAGGCCATCCCAAGAGTTGTGGCTTCCCAGGACAAACAGGGGCAATCTGAGCCCATCTGAGCACCTACCTGCACTCAGACCCGTAGACTGATGTCCCCAGAGGTAAAAAGGAACGAACAGGCCCCTAGGCACTAATCGGATCCATTGCTTTGGTTTCCAGGCATCTCTCCTCAGAGGCCTGGATTTCAATACCAGCATATGGCTGTTTCTTGACTCACCCATCAGAACAAATCTCATCTACACATGGGAAACATGCACGTTGGAACTGTGTCAAAGCCTCTGTTTAGGAGAACCCTTCAGGGCCCCAGGGCCACCGCTTCATTCCTAGGTCTCCATAGACACAAAAACATATTAGGACACATCCACAGGAGAGTCCATTTCAACTCAGCCTCCTCGGTTGCCCCCCACATCCAGCAGATCTAACCTGTCTTGTTGCTTGGAGACAATTGGAATGCGAGGTGGGCTACCCAGCCATCCATCCTTAGAACCCTGCTCGGAATCGTTGGCCTGGAGCCAACCAACAGGTCTCAATGGTCCTGCAGAAGAATCTTTGCAGTTTGGAGCTTCTCACAACTCCCATCGTGGGAAAATCCCCATGTCCTCGTGATCCAACCCCCTTCAAGAAAGGACCATCAGGGCAGAAAATCCAACCTGAGCGAACGTCTGATCCTTACCCGGACTTCAGATGCACGAGATCTCTATTGAGATCTGTAGATTGTGCCTTCCATATCCTCACCCAGAAACCTAGGCTTGGCTTGGGTTCTCAGACTCCGTCCTCAGACTACTGGCCCACAAGCCTTCCAGTTTGGCAATCCAGAACTACAATGCCGCACTCTGCCTGCCCTACAGAAGTAAAACATTGCCCTCAGGGCTACCCCGAAACTCCAAATGAGGATCAACATGCACGCCATTCGGCTGTACCCCAAACATAGAGGCTGACCTGGGCACTATTTCCCCTCTGACCCAGCCTGAGACGGGACCTCCTGGTCCCACCCAGACAGCTGGCCGCACACTGAGCACATCGGACCCGCCATGGCCTTAGGTCGTCATCTCTTCCCAACTGCGGTTTTCAGGCTCCAGAACCTAGATCTTATATCCAAACACTGCCCAGGGTTGAAAATGATGCAGAAATCAGAACTCTTTCCCCATGGCAAGAAACTTGTGCTTGGCATGTTGTCCATCGTTCAGTGTAGTTGAAACAAGCATGGCCCATGAGGCCCAGCCCATGCTTGTGGGCCACATTGGTCACAAACACACATTGTGACCCTCAGCCTGAGCCCAGTCCTCAGGTAAGGCCTCTCAGGGCCTATATGAAGAGACAGCATATTGGGCTTGCCATGCCCCTAGGCCCCAATTTTTAACCATAGTTCGGGGTGTCCCTTCACTCTTCCCCAGGGCTCTGCTTTGGAATTCCTCTTTTGGTGGGTCACCTGAGGTAACAAACCTGAAAGGAGTCCTCCCATCCCACAGATTGACGAAAAACAATTGGGATCGGGCCAAATCCACAGAGAGGAAGATTCGTCCATGGCCCATGAGACATCCGCAACATTCCACGGCCATCGCTGAAACAAAATCCAGAGGCAAAAGCCTGAGCAAGCGCCTCAGACTCGCTCATTCTTCATATCCTGAAGAGTTCTTCTCATGGTTTGTAGATCGGGCGTGCCATACCTACGTCCCCAAACTTAAGCTGAGTTTGTGTTTTCAGTCTTCTGTCCTCAAAGTCCTGGGCCACACTCCCTCCAGGCTGGGGCCCTTGGAGCCACACATTAGGACTGCCCCCACCCAATCCATTGGAATTCTGCCCATTCCATTGTCAAAAATCGTACAAATTAGGAGAACCCTCCAAAGACCCTGAGGCCATCCCAATAGTGTAGGGCGCACGGGACAAAAAAGGGCGGTTGATACCAGCTGAGCATCTTCCTCCACTCATCTACCTCCACTCATACCAAGAAGATTGAACCAGACAGGACCCGAGGCCATTATCGGATCCATTGCTTTGGTTTACAGGCATGTCTCCTCAAAAGCCTGGATTCCAATACCAGCAGAGGGGATTTCCTGAGGCACCCATCAGAACAAATCTCGTCATCACAATGAAACTTGTGCATGGGAGCTATGCCAAAGCTTAGGAGAATACTTCAGGGTCCCGGTGCCACCTCCCCATTCCAAGGCCCTCATGGACACAAACACACGTTAGGACCCATCCTCTGAAAAGTGCATTTCAACACAGCCACCCCGGTTGCTCCCGCAGATCCATTAGATCTAAACTGTCTTGTTGCTAGGAGACAATTGGAAGGCGAGGCGGACTTCCCAGGCATCCATCCTCGAACGGTGCTCTGGAGTCATTCCATAGGGGATGTCCTGGAGCTGTCCAACAGGTCTCAATTGTCCCGCAGAAGGAATCCTTGAAGGGGGCATCCCACATCTCCCAACGTGGAAAACCTCCATGGCCTCGAGATTCCGCTCCCTTCATGAAGGGGCCGTCTTGCAAAGAAACTCCAACCTGAGCCAACGTCGGATCCTCGCCCTGACTTCAGATGCATGAGATATTGGTTCAGATCTGTAGGGGGTACCTGCCGTGCCCTCACCCTGAATCCGAAGTCTAGCTTGTGTTCTCAGACTTCCGTCCTCACTCTCCTGGCCCCGAAGCCCTCATGTTTGGCAATTCCGGACCGACAATGAAGCACTCTGCCTGCCCTCTAAAAAAAATATATTGCCTAATGAGCTGACCAGGCAGCTTAAATGAAGATAAACCTACACGGCACTCGAATGTACCCAAATTATATAGTCTAACCTGGGCAGAAATGCACTGTATGACACAACCTGAGCCCGGACCTGCTGACCAACACACAGACAGCTGATTGCGCCCTGAGTACATCAGACCCGCCATGGCCTTAGGTCATCATCTTTTCCCTACCTCAGTTTTCAGGCATCAGAACCTAGACATTATCTCCAATCACTGCCAACGGGTGACTGTGATGCAGAAATCAGAACTCTTCCTGACCCATGGCAAGAAACCTTGTGGTTGGCATGTTGTCCAACGTTCAGTGTAGGAGAAACCAGCATTCAACCTGAGGCCCCGCCCATTCTTGAGTGCGACGAGAGCATAAACACGCATTGTGACCTCAGCGTGAGTCCTGTCCTCTAGTAAGTCCTCTCAGTGGCTGGACCATTAGATGTCATAATGGGCTTGACATGTCCCTAGTCCCCAATTTTTAACCAGATTTCTGGTTGTCCAGTCGCCCCACCCCAGGGCTCTACTCTCGAATCCCTCATTTGGTGGGACATCTGAGGTTGAAAAACAAAATTAAACAAATCGACAACAACAACAAAAAAACGGACTTCTTCCATCCCCAGAATGACCGCAAACTCTTTGGACGGGACCGAACCCCCAGAGAGTAAGACTCGTCCATTTCCCATGAAGTCACCCGGCAATTTCACGACCATGAGTGACATGATATCCAGAGACAAAAACTTGAGCAAGAGCCTCACACTCGCCCTTTTTTCATATCCCGAAGTGTTCTCCTCATGGTCTGTAGATCAGTCCTGCCATACCTATGACCCAAAACATAAGCCGAGTTTGTGTTTTCAGACAACTGTCCAAACAGCTCTGGCCTACACACCCTACAGGCTCAGGGCCCTGGAGCCAAACCTGAGGACTGTACTTGCCCTCTCCAAGGGAATTGTATGTGCCCATTCCAATGGCCACAACCCTACTAATAGGATAACCTCCAAAGTCCCTGAGGCCATCCCAAGAGTTGTGGCTTCCCAGGACAAACAGGGGCAATCTGAGCCCATCTGAGCACCTACCTGCACTCAGACCCGTAGACTGATGTCCCCAGAGGTAAAAAGGAACGAACAGGCCCCTGGGCACTAATCGGTTCCATTGCTTTGGTTTCCAGGCATCTCTCCTCAGAGGCCTGGATTTCAATACCAGCATATGGCTGTTTCTTGACTCACCCATCAGAACAAATCTCATCTACACATGGGAAACATGCACGTTGGAGCTGTGTCAAAGCCTCTGTTTAGGAGAACCCTTCAGGGCCCCAGGGCCACCGCTTCATTCTAAGGTCTCCATAGACACAAAAACATATTAGGACACATCCACAGGAGAGTCCATTTCAACTCAGCCTCCTCGGTTGCCCCCACATCCAGCAGATCTAACCTGTCTTGTTGCTTGGAGACCATTGGAATGCGAGCTGGGCTACCCAGCCATCCATCCTTAGAACCCTGCTCGGAATCGTTGGCCTGGAGCCAACCAACAGGTCTCAATTGTCCTGCAGAAGAATCTTTGCAGTTTGGAGCTTCTCACAACTCCCATCGTGGGAAAACGCCCATGTCCTTGTGATCCAACCCCCTTCAAGAAAGGGCCATCAGGGCAGAAAGTCCAATCTGAGCGATCGTCTGATCCTTGCCCTGACTTCAGATGCACGAGATCTCTATTGAGGTCTGTAGATTGTGCCTGCCATATCCTCACCCAGAAACCTAGGCCTAGCTTGGGTTCTCAGACTCCGTCCTCAGACTACTGGCCCACAAGCCCTCCAGTTTGGCAATCCAGAACTACAATGCCGCACTCTGCCTGCCCTACAGAAGTAAAACATTGCCCTCAGGGCTACCCCGAAACCCCAAATGAGGATCAACCTGCACGCCAATCGGCTGTACCTCAAACATATAGGCTGACATGGGCACTATTTCCCCTTCTGACCCAGCCTGAGCCTGGACCTCCTGGTCCCACCCAGACAGCTGTCCGCACACTGAGCACATCGGACCCGCCATGGCCTTAGGTCGTCATCTCTTCCCAACTGCGGTTTTCAGGCTCCAGAACCTAGACCTTATCTCCAACCACTGCCCAGGGTTGAAAACGATGCAGAAATCAGAACTCTTTCCCCATGGCAAGAAACCTTGTGCTTGGCATGTTGTCCAACGTTCAGTGTAGTTGAAACAAGCGTGGCCCATGAGGCCCAGCCCAAGCTTGCGGGCCACATTGGTCACAAACACACATTGTGACCCTGAGCCTGAGCCCAGTCCTCAGGTAAGGCCTCTCAGGGCCTATATGAAGAGAAAGCATATTGGGCTTGCCATGCCCCTAGGCCCCAATTTTTAACCATAGTTCGGGGTGTCCCTTCACTCTTCCCCAGGGCTCTGCTTTGGAATTCCTCTTTTGGTGGGTCACCTGAGGTAACAAACCTGAAAGGAGGCCTCCCATCCCACAGATTGACGAAAAACAATTGGGATCGGGCCAAATCCACAGAGAGGAAGATTCGTCCATGGCCCATGAGACATCCCCAACATTCCACGGCCATCGCTGAAACAAAATCCAGAGACAAAAGCCTGAGCAAGCGCCTCAGACTCGCTCATTCTTCATATCCTGAAGAGTTCTTCTCATGATTTGTAGATCGGGCGTGCCATACCTACGTCCCCAAACTTAAGCTGAGTTTGTGTTTTCAGTCTTCTGTCCTCAAAGTCCTGGGCCACACTCCCTCCAGGCTGGGGCCCCTGGAGCCACACATTAGGACTGCCCCCACCCAATCCATGGGAATTCTGCCCATTCCATTGTCAAAAATCGTACAAATTAGGAGAACCCTCCAAAGTCCCTGAGGCCATCCCAATAGTGTAGGTCGCCCGGGACAAAAAAGGGCGGTTGATACCAGCTGAGCATCTTCCTCCACTCATCTACCTCCACTCATACCAAGAAGATTGAACCAGACAGGACCCGAGGCCATTATCGGATCCATTGCTTTGGTTTACAGGCATGTCTCCTCAAAAGCCTGGATTCCAATAACAGCAGAGGGGATTTCCTGAGGCACCCATCAGAACAAATCTCGTCTCCACAAGGAAACTTGTGCATGGGAGCTATGCCAAAGCTTAGGAGAATACTTCAGGGTCCCGGTGCCACCTCCCCATTCCAAGGGCCTCATGGACACAAACACACGTTAGGCCCCATCCACTGAAAAGTGCATTTCAACTCAGCCACCCCGGTTGCTTCCGCAGATCCATTAGATCTAAACTGTCTTGTTGATAGGAGACAATTGGAAGGCGAGGCGGACTTCCCAGGCATCCATCCTCGAACGGTGCTCTGGAGTCATTCCATAGGGGATGTCCTGGAGCTGTCCAACAGGTCTCAATTGTCCCGCAGAAGGAATCCTTGAAGGGGGCATCCCACATCTCCCAACGTGGAAAACCTCCATGGCCTCGAGATTCCGCTCCCTTCATGAAGGGGCCGTCATGCACAGAAACTCCAAACTGAGCCAACGTCGGATCCTCGCCCTAACTTCAGATGCATGAGATATTGTTTCAGATCTGCAGGGGGTACCTGCCGTGCCCTCACGCTGAATCCGAAGTCTAGCTTGTGTTCTCAGACTTCCGTCCTCACTCTCCTGGCCCCAAAGCCCTCATGTTTGGCAATTGCGGACCGACAATGAAGCACTCTGCCTGCCCTCTAGAAAAAATATATTGCCTAATGAGCTGACCAGGCAGCTTAAATGAAGATAAACCTACACGGCACTCGAATGTACCCAAATTATATAGTCTAACCTGGGCACTAATGCACTGTTTGACACAACCTGAGCCCGGACCTGCTGACCAACACCCAGACAGCTGACCGCACGCTGAGCACATCAGACCCGCCCTGACCTTAGGTCATCATCTCTTCCCTACCTCAGTTTTCAGGCTTAAGAACCTAGACCATATCTCCAATCACAGCCCACGGGTGACTGTGATGCAGAAATCAGAACTCTTCCTGACCCATGGCAAGAAACCTTGTGGTTGGCATGTTGTCCAACGTTCAGTTTAGGAGAAAACAGCATTCCCCTTGAAGCCCCGCCCATTCTTAAGTGCGACGAGAGCATAAACACGCATTGTGACCTCAGCGTGAGTCCTGTCCTCTAGTAAGTCCTCTCAGTGGCTGGACCATTAGATGTCATAATGGGCTTGACATGTCCCTAGTCCCCAATTTTTAACCAGATTTCTGGTTGTCCAGTCGCCCCACCCCAGGGCTCTACTCTCGAATCCCTCATTTGGTGGGACATCTGAGGTTGAAAAACAAAATGAAACAAATCGACAACAACAACAAAAAAACGGACTTCTTCAATCCCCAGAATGACCGCAAACTCTTTGGACGGGACCGAACCCCCAGAGAGTAAGACTCGTCCATTTCCCATGAAGTCACCCGGCAATTTCACGACCATGAGTGACACGATATCCAGAGACAAAAACTTGAGCAAGAGCCTCACACTCGCCCTTTTTTCATATCCCGAAGTGTTCTCCTCATGGTCTGTAGATCAGTCCTGCCATACCTATGACCCAAAACATAAGCCGAGTTTGTGTTTTCAGACAACTGTCCAAACAGCTCTGGCCTACACACCCTACAGGCTCAGGTCCCTGGAGCCAAACCTGAGGACTGTACTTGCCCTCTCCAAGGGAATTGTATGTGCCCATTCCAATGGCCACGACCCTACTAATAGGATAACCTCCAAAGTCCCTGAGGCCATCCCAAGAGTTGTGGCTTCCCAGGACAAACAGGGGCAATCTGAGCCCATCTGAGCACCTACCTGCACTCAGACCCGTAGACTGATGTCCCCAGAGGTAAAAAGGAACGAACAGGCCCCTAGGCACTAATCGGATCCATTGCTTAGGTTTCCAGGCATCTCTCCTCAGAGGCCTGGATTTCAATACCAGCATATGGCTATTTCCTGACTCACCCATCAGAACAAATCTCATCTACACATGGGAAACATGCACGTTGGAGCTGTGTCAAAGCCTCTGTTTAGGAGAACCCTTCAGGGCCCCAGGGCCACCGCTTCATTCCAAGGTCTCCATAGACACAAAAACATATTAGGACACATCCACAGGAGACTCCATTTCAACTCAGCCTCCTCGGTTGCCCCCACATCCAGCAGATCTAACCTGTCTTGTTGCTTGGAGACCATTGGAATGCGAGGTGGGCTACCCAGCCATCCATCCTTAGAACCCTGCTCGGAATCGTTGGCCTGGAGCCAACCAACAGGTCTCAATTGTCCTGCAGAAGAATCTTTGCAGTTTGGAGCTTCTCACAACTCCCATCGTGGGAAAAGCCCCATGTCCTCGTTATCCAACCCCCTTCAAGAAAGGGCCATCAGGGCAGAAAGTCCAACCTGAGCGATCGTCTGATCCTTGCCCTGACTTCAGATGCACGAGATCTCTATTGAGGTCTGTAGATTGTGCCTGCCATATCCTCACCCAGAAACCTAGGCCTATCTTGGGTTCTCAGACTCCGTCCTCAGACTACTGGCCCACAAGCCCTCCAGTTTGGCAATCCAGAACTACAATGCCGCACTCTGCCTGCCCTACAGAAGTAAAATATTGCCCTCAGGGCTACCCCGAATACCCAAATGAGGATCAACCTGCACGCCATTCGGCTGTACCCCAAACATATAGGCTGACCTGGGCACTATTTCCCCTTCTGACCCAGCCTGAGCCTGGACCTCCTGGTCCCACCCAGAAAGCTGTCCGCACACTGAGCACATCAGACCCGCCATGGCCTTAGGTCGTCATCTCTTCCCAACTGCGGTTTTCAGGCTCCAGAACCTAGACCTTATCTCCAACCACTGCCCAGGGTTGAAAACGATGCAGAAATCAGAACTCTTTCCCCATGGCAAGAAACCTTGTGCTTGGCATGTTGTCCAACGTTCAGTGTAGTTGAAACAAGCGTGGCCCATGAGGCCCAGCCCAAGCTTGCGGGCCACATTGGTCACAAACACACATTGTGACCCTGAGCCTGAGCCCAGTCCTCAGGTAAGGCCTCTCAGGGCCTATATGAAGAGACAGCATATTGGGCTTGCCATGCCCCTAGGCCCCAATTTTTAACCATAGTTCGGGGTGTCCCTTCACTCTTCCCCAGGGCTCTGCTTTGGAATTCCTCTTTTGGTGGGTCACCTGAGGTAACAAACCTGAAAGGAGGCCTCCCATCCCACAGATTGATGAAAAACAATTGGGATCGGGCCAAATCCACAGAGAGGAAGATTCGTCCATGGCCCATGAGACATCCCCAACATTCCACGGCCATCGCTGAAACAAAATCCAGAGACAAAAGCCTGAGCAAGCGCCTCAGACTCGCTCATTCTTCATATCCTGAAGAGTTCTTCTCATGATTTGTAGATCGGGCGTGCCATACCTACGTCCCCAATCTTAAGCTGAGTTTGTGTTTTCAGTCTTCTGTCCTCAAAGTCCTGGGCCACACTCCCTCCAGGCTGGGGCCCCTGGAGCCACACATTAGGACTGCCCCCACCCAATCCATGGGAATTCTGCCCATTCCATTGTCAAAAATCGTACAAATTAGGAGAACCCTCCAAAGTCCCTGAGGCCATCCCAATAGTGTAGGTCGCCCGGGACAAAAAAGGGCGGTTGATACCAGCTGAGCATCTTCCTCCACTCATCTACCTCCACTCATGCCAAGAAGATTGAACCAGACAGGACCCGAGGCCATTATCGGATCCATTGCTTTGGTTTACAGGCATGTCTCCTCAAAAGCCTGGATTCCAATACCAGCAGAGGGGATTTCCTGAGGCACCCATCAGAACAAATCTCGTCTCCACAAGGAAACTTGTTCATGGGAGCTATGCCAAAGCTTAGGAGAATACTTCAGGGTCCCGGTGCCACCTCCCCATTCCAAGGCCCTCATGGACACAAACACACATTCGGACCCATCCTCTGGAAAGTGCATTTCAACTCAGCCACCCCGGTTGCTCCCGCAGATCCATTAGATCTAAACTGTCTTGTTGCTAGGAGACAATTGGAAGGCGAGGCGGACTTCCCAGGCATCCATCCTCGAACGGTGCTCTGGAGTCATTCCATATGGGATGTCCTGGAGCTGTCCAACAGGTCTCAATTGTCCCGCAGAAGGAATCCTTGAAGGGGGCATCCCACATCTCCCAACGTGGAAAACCTCCATGCCTCGAGATTCCGTTCCCTTCATGAAGGGGCCGTCATGCACAGAAACTCCAAACTGAGCCAACGTCGGATCCCCGCCCTGACTTCAGATGCATGAGATATTGGTTCAGATCTGCAGGGGGTACCTGCCATGCCCTCACCCTGAATCCGAAGTCTAGCTTGTGTTCTCAGACTTCCGTCCTCACTCTCCTGGCCCCGAAGCCCTCATGTTTGGCAATTCCGGACCGACAATGAAGCACTCTGCCTGCCCTCTAGAAAAAATATATTGCCTAATGAGCTGACCAGGCAGCTTAAATGAAGATAAACCTACACGGCACTCGAATGTACCCAAATTATATAGTCTAACCTGGGCACTAATGCACTGTCTGACACAACCTGAGCCCGGACCTGCTGACCAACACCCAGACAGCTGACCGCACCCTGAGCACATCAGACCCGCCCTGACCTTAGGTCATCATCTCTTCCCTACCTCAGTTTTCAGGCTTCAGAACCTAGACCTTATCTCCAATCACTGCCCACGGGTGTGTGATGCAGAAATCAGAACTCTTCCTGACCCATGGCAAGAAACCTTGTGGTTGGCATGTTGTCCAACGTTCAGTTTAGGAGAAAACAGCATTCCCCTTGAGGCCCCGCCTATTCTTGAGTGCGACGAGAGCATAAACACGCATTGTGACCTCAGCGTGAGTCCTGTCCTCTAGTAAGTCCTCTCAGTGGCTGGACCATTAGATGTCATAATGGGCTTGACATGTCCCTAGTCCCCAATTTTTAACCAGATTTCTGGTTGTCCAGTCGCCCCACCCCAGGGCTCTACTCTCGAATCCCTCATTTGGTGGGACATCTGAGGTTGAAAAACAAAATGAAACAAATCGACAACAACAACAAAAAAACGGACTTCTTCCATCCCCAGAATGACCGCAAACTCTTTGGACGGGACCGAACCCCCAGAGAGTAAGACTCGTCCATTTCCCATGAAGTCACCCGGCAATTTCACGACCATGAGTGACATGATATCCAGAGACAAAAACTTGAGCAAGAGCCTCACACTCGCCCTTTTTTCATATCCCGAAGTGTTCTCCTCATGGTCTGTAGATCAGTCCTGCCATACCTATGACCCAAAACATAAGCCGAGTTTGTGTTTTCAGACAACTGTCCAAACAGCTCTGGCCTACACACCCTACAGGCTCAGGGCCCTGGAGCCAAACCTGAGGACTTTACTTGCCCTCTCCAAGGGAATTGTATGTGCCCATTCCAATGGCCACAACCCTACTAATAGGATAACCTCCAAAGTCCCTGAGGCCATCCCAAGAGTTGTGGCTTCCCAGGACAAACAGGGGCAATCTGAGCCCATCTGAGCACCTACCTGCACTCAGACCCGTAGACTGATGTCCCCAGAGGTAAAAAGGAACGAACAGACCCCTAGGCACTAATCGGATCCATTGCTTAGGTTTCCAGGCATCTCTCCTCAGAGGCCTGGATTTCAATACCAGCATATGGCTATTTCCTGACTCACCCATCAGAACAAATCTCATCTACACATGGGAAACATGCACGTTGGAGCTGTGTCAAAGCCTCTGTTTAGGAGAACCCTTCAGGGCCCCAGGGCCACCGCTTCATTCCAAGGTCTCCATAGACACAAAAACATATTAGGACACATCCACAGGAGAGTCCATTTCAACTCAGCCTCCTCGGTTGCCCCCACATCCAGCAGATCTAACCTGTCTTGTTGCTTGGAGACCATTGGAATGCGAGGTGGGCTACCAGCCATCCATCCTTAGAACCCTGCTCGGAATCGTTGGCCTGGAGCCAACCAACAGGTCTCAATTGTCCTGCAGAAGAATCTTTGCAGTTTGGAGCTTCTCACAACTCCCATCGTGGGAAAAGCCCCATGTCCTCGTGATCCAACCCCCTTCAAGAAAGGGCCATCAGGGCAGAAAGTCCAACCTGAGCGATCGTCTGATCCTTGCCCTGACTTCAGATGCACGAGATCTCTATTGAGGTCTGTAGATTGTGCCTGCCATATCCTCACCCAGAAACCTAGGCCTAGCTTGGGTTCTCAGACTCCGTCCTCAGACTACTGGCCCACAAGCCCTCCAGTTTGGCAATCCAGAACTACAATGCCGCACTCTGCCTGCCCTACAGAAGTAAAATATTGCCCTCAGGGCTACCCCGAAACCCCAAATGAGGATCAACCTGCACGCCATTCGGCTGTACCCCAAACATATAGGCTGACCTGGGCACTATTTCCCCTTCTGACCCAGCCTGAGCCTGGACCTCCTGGTCCCACCCAGACAGCTGTCCGCACACTGAGCACATCGGACCCGCCATGGCCTTAGGTCGTCATCTCTTCCCAACTGCGGTTTTCAGGCTCCAGAACCTAGACCTTATCTCCAACCACTGCCCAGGGTTGAAAACGATGCAGAAATCAGAACCCTTTCCCCATGGCAAGAAACCTTGTGCTTGGCATGTTGTCCAATGTTCAGTGTAGGTGAAACAAGCGTGGCCCATGAGGCCCAGCCCAAGCTTGCGGGCCACATTGGTCACAAACACACATTGTGACCCTGAGCCTGAGCCCAGTCCTCAGGTAAGGCCTCTCAGGGCCTATATGAAGAGACAGCATATTGGGCTTGCCATGCCCCTAGGCCCCAATTTTTAACCATAGTTCGGGGTGTCCCTTCACTCTTCCCCAGGGCTCTGCTTTGGAATTCCTCTTTTGGTGGGTCACCTGAGGTAACAAACCTGAAAGGAGGCCTCCCATCCCAGAGATTGACGAAAAACAATTGGGATCGGGCCAAATCCACAGAGAGGAAGATTCGTCCATGGCCCATGAGACATCCCCAACATTCCACGGCCATCGCTGAAACAAAATCCAGAGACAAAATCCTGAGCAAGCGCCTCAGACTCGCTCATTCTTCATATCCTGAAGAGTTCTTCTCATGATTTGTAGATCGGGCGAGCCATACCTACGTCCCCAAACTTAAGCTGAGTTTTGTGTTTTCAGTCTTCTGTCCTCAAAGTCCTGGGCCACACTCCCTCCAGGCTGGGGCCCCTGGAGCCACACATTAGGACTGCCCCCACCCAATCCATGGGAATTCTGCCCATTCCATTGTCAAAAATCGTACAAATTAGGAGAACCCTCCAAAGTCCCTGAGGCCATCCCAATAGTGTAGGTCGCCCGGGACAAAAAAGGGCGGTTGATACCAGCTGAGCATCTTCCTCCACTCATCTACCTCCACTCATGCCAAGAAGATTGAACCAGACAGGACCCGAGGCCATTATCGGATCCATTGCTTTGGTTTACAGGCATGTCTCCTCAAAAGCCTGGATTCCAATACCAGCAGAGGGGATTTCCTGAGGCACCCATCAGAACAAATCTCGTCTCCACAAGGAAACTTGTGCATGGGAGCTATGCCAAAGCTTAGGAGAATACTTCAGGGTCCCGGTGCCACCTCCCCATTCCAAGGCCCTCATGGACACAAACACACGTTAGGACCCATCCACTGGAAAGTGCATTTCAACTCAGCCACCCCGGTTGCTCCCGCAGATCCATTAGATCTAAACTGTCTTGTTGCTAGGAGACAATTGGAAGGCGAGGCGGACTTCCCAGGCATCCATCCTCGAACGGTGCTCTGGAGTCATTCCATATGGGATGTCCTGGAGCTGTCCAACAGGTCTCAATTGTCCCGCAGAAGGAATCCTTGAAGGGGGCATCCCACATCTCCCAACGTGGAAAACCTCCATGGCCTCGAGATTCCGCTCCCTTCATGAAGGGGCCGTCATGCACAGAAACTCCAACCTGAGCCAACGTCGGATCCTCGCCCTGACTTCAGATGCATGAGATATTGGTTCATATCTGCAGGGGGTACCTGCCGTGCCCTCACCCTGAATCCGAAGTCTAGCTTGTGTTCTCAGACTTCCGTCCTCACTCTCCTGGCCCCGAAGCCCTCATGTTTGGCAATTCCGGACCGACAATGAAGCACTCTGCCTGCCCTCTAGAAAAAATATATTGCCTAATGAGCTGACCAGGCAACTTAAATGAAGATAAACCTACACGGCACTCGAATGTACCCAAATTATATAGTCTAACCTGGGCACTAATGCACTGTCTGACACAACCTGAGCCCGGACCTGCTGACCAACACCCAGACAGCTGACCGCACCCTGAGCACATCAGACCCGCCCTGACCTTAGGTCATCATCTCTTCCCTACCTCAGTTTTCAGGCTTCAGAACCTAGACCTTATCTCCAATCACTGCCCACGGGTGACTGTGATGCAGAAATCAGAACTCTTCCTGACCCATGGCAAGAAACCTTGTGGTTGGCATGTTGTCCAACGTTCAGTTTAGGAGAAAACAGCATTCCCCTTGAGGCCCCGCCCATTCTTGAGTGCGACAAGAGCATAAACACGCATTGTGACCTCAGCGTGAGTCCTGTCCTCTAGTAAGTCCTCTCAGTGGCTGGACCATTAGATGTCATAATGGGCTTGACATGTCCCTAGTCCCCAATTTTTAACCAGAATTCTGGTTGTCCAGTCGACCCACCCCAGGGCTCTACTCTGGAATCCCTCATTTGGTGGGACATCTGAGGTTGAAAAACAAAATGAAACAAATCGACAACAACAACAAAAAAACGGACTTCTTCCATCCCCAGAATGACCGAAAACTCTTTGGACGGGACCGAACCCCCAGAGAGTAAGACTCGTCCATTTCCCATGAAGTCACCCGGCAATTTCACAACCATGAGTGACACGATATCCAGAGACAAATACTTGAGCAAGAGCCTCAAACTCGCCCTTTTTTCATATCCCGAAGTGTTCTCCTCATGGTCTGTAGATCAGTCCTGCCATACCTATGACCCAAAACATAAGCCGAGTTTGTGTTTTCAGACAACTGTCCAAACAGCTCTGGCCTACACACCCTACAGGCTCAGGGCCCTGGAGCCAAACCTGAGGACTGTACTTGCCCTCTCCAAGGGAATTGTATGTGCCCATTCCAATGGCCACAACCCTACTAATAGGATAACCTCCAAATTCCCTGAGGCCATCCCAAGAGTTGTGGCTTCCCAGGACAAACAGGGGCAATCTGAGCCCATCTGAGCACCTACCTGCACTCAGACCCGTAGACTGATGTCCCCAGAGGTAAAAAGGAACGAACAGGCCCCTAGGCACTAATCGGATCCATTGCTTTGTTTTCCAGGCATCTCTCCTCAGAGGCCTGGATTTCAATACCAGCATATGGCTGTTTCTTGACTCACCCATCAGAACAAATCTCATCTACACATGGGAAACATGCACGTTGGAGCTGTGTCAAAGCCTCTGTTTAGGAGAACCCTTCAGGGCCCCAGGGCCACCGCTTCATTCCAAGGTCTCCATAGACACAAAAACATATTAGGACACATCCACAGGAGAGTCCATTTCAACTCAGCCTCCTCGGTTGCCCCCCACATCCAGCAGATCTAACCTGTCTTGTTGCTTGGAGACCATTGGAATGCGAGGTGGGCTACCCAGCCATCCATCCTTAGAACCCTGCTCGGAATCGTTGGACTGGAGCCAACCAACAGGTCTCAATTGTCCTGCAGAAGAATCTTTGCAGTTTGGAGCTTCTCACAACTCCCATCGTGGGAAAAGCCCCATGTCCTCGTGATCCAACCCCCTTCAAGAAAGGGCCATCAGGGCAGAAAGTCCAACCTGAGCGATCGTCTGATCCTTGCCCTGACTTCAGATGCACGAGATCTCTATTGAGGTCTGTAGATTGTGCCTGCCATATCCTCACCCAGAAACCTAGGCCTAGCTTGGGTTCTCAGACTCCGTCCTCAGACTACTGGCCCACAAGCCCTCCAGTTTGGCAATCCAGAACTACAATGCCGCACTCTGCCTGCCCTACAGATGTAAAACATTGCCCTCAGGGCTACCCCGAAACCGCAAATGAGGATCAACCTGCTCGCCAATCTGCTGTACCCCAAACATATAGGCTGACCTGGGCACTATTTCCCCTTCTGACCCAGCCTGAGCCTGGACCTCCTGGTCCCACCCAGACATCTGGCCGCACACTGAGCACATCGGACCCGCCATGGCCTTAGGTCGTCATCTCTTCCCAAGTGCGGTTTTCAGGCTCCAGAACCTAGACCTTATCTCCAACCACTGCCCAGGGTTGAAAATGATGCAGAAATCAGAACACTTTCCCCATGGCAAGAAACCTTGTGCTTGGCATGTTGTCCAACGTTCAGTGTAGTTGAAACAAGGGTGGCCCATGAGGCCCAGCCCATGCTTGCGCGCCACTTTGGTCACAAACACACATTGTGACCCTGAGCCTGAGCCCAGTCCTCAGGTAAGGCCTCTCAGGGCCTATAAGAAGAGAGAGCATATTGGGCTTGCCATGCCCCTTGGCCCCAATTTTTAACCATAGTTCGGGGTGTCCCTTCACTCTTCCCCAGGGCTCTGCTTTGGAATTCCTCTTTTGGTGGGACACCTGAGGTAACAAACCTGAAAGGAGTCCTCCCATTCCACAGATTGACGAAAAACAATTGGGATCGGGCCAAATCCACAGACAGGAAGATTCATCCATGGCCCATGAGAACTCCCCAAAATTCCACGGCCAACGCTGAAACAAAATCCCGAGACAAAAACCTGAGCAAGCGACTCATACTCGCTCATTCTTCATATCCTGAAGAGTTCTTCTCATGGTTTGTAGATCGGGCGTGCCATACCTACGTCCCCAAACTTAAGCTGAGTTTGTGTTTTCAGTCTTCTGTCCTCAAAGTCCTGGGCCACACCCGCTCCAGGCTGGGACCACTGGAGCCACACATTAGGACTGCCCCGACCCAATCCATGGGAATTCTGCCCATTCCATTGTCAAAAATCGTACAAATTAGGAGAACCCTCCAAAGTCCCTGAGGCCATCCCAATAGTGTAGGTCGCCCGGGACAAAAAAGGGCGGTTGATACCGGCTGAGCAACTACCTCCACTCTTCTACCTCCACTCATACCAAGAAGATTGAACCAGACAGGACCCGAGGCCATTATCGGATCCATTGCTTTGATTTACAGGCATGTCTCCTCAAAAGCCTGGATTCCAATACCAGCAGAGGGGATTTCCTGAGACACCCATCAGAACAAATCTCGTCTCCACAAGGAAACTTGTGCATGGGAGCTAAGCCAAAGCTTAGGAGAATACTTCAGGGTCCCGGTGCCACCTCCCCATTCCAAGGCCCTCATGGACACAAACACACGTTAGGACCCATCCTCTGGAAAGTGCATTTCAACTCAGCCACCCCGGTGGCTCCCGCTGATCCATTAGATCTAAACTGTCTTGTTGCTAGGAGACAATTGGAAGGCGAGGCGGACTTCCCAGGCATCCATCCTCGAACGGTGCTCTGGAGTCATTCCATATGGGATGTCCTGGAGCTGTCCAACAGGTCTCAATTGTCCCGCAGAAGGAATCCTTGAAGGGGGCATCCCACATCTCCCAACGTGGAAAACCTCCATGGCCTCGAGATTCCGCTCCCTTCATGAAGGGGCCGTCATGCACAGAAACTCCAACCTGAGCCAACGTCGGATCCTCGCCCTGACTTCAGATGCATGAGATGTTGGTTCAGATCTGCAGGGGGTACCTGCCATGCCCTCACCCTGAATCCGAAGTCTAGCTTGTGTTCTCAGACTTTCGTCCTCACTCTCCTGGCCCCGAAGCCCTCAAGTTTGGCAATTCCGGACCGACAATGAAGCACTCTGCCATGTCCTCTAGAAAAAATATATTGCCTAATGAGCACCCCAGGCAGCTTAAGTGAGGATAAACCTACACGGCACTCGAATGTACCCAAATTATATAGTCTAACCTGGGCACTAATGCACTGTCTGACACAACCTGAGCCCGGACCTGCTGACCAACACCCAGACAGCTGACCGCACGCTGAGCACATCAGACCCGCCATGGCCTTAGGTTATCATCTCTTCCCTACCTCAGTTTTCAGGCTTCAGAACCTAGACCTTAATTCCAATCACTGCCCACGGGTGACTGTGATGCAGAAATCAGAACTCTTCCTGACCCATGGCAAGAAACCTTGTGGTTGGCATGTTGTCCAACGTTCAGTGTAGGAGAAAACAGCATTCACCCTGAGGCCCCACCCATTCTTGAGTGCGACGAGAGCATAAACACGGATTGTGACCTCAGCGTGAGTCCTGTCCTCTAGTAAGTCCTCTCAGTGGCTAGACCATTAGATGTCATAATGGGCTTGACATATCCCTAGTCCCCAATTTTTAACCAGAATTCTGGTTGTCCAGTCGACCCACCCCAGGGCTCTACTCTGGAATCCCTCATTTGGTGGGACATCTGAGGTTGAAAAACAAAATGAAACAAATCGACAACAACAACAAAAAAACGGACTTCTTCCATCCCCAGAATGACCCCAAACTCTTTGGATGGGACCGAACCCCCAGAGAGTAAGACTCGTCCATTTCCCATGAAGTCACCCGGCAATTTCACGACCATGAGTGACACGATATCCAGAGACAAAAACTTGAGCAAGAGCCTCACACTCGCCCTTTTTTCATATCCCGAAGTGTTCTCCTCATGGTCTGTAGATCAGTCCTGCCATACCTTTGACCCAAAACATAAGCCGAGTTTGTGTTTTCAGACAACTGTCCAAACAGCTCTGGCCTACACACCCTACAGGCTCAGGGCCCTGGAGCCAAACCTGAGGACTGTACTTGCCCTCTCCAAGGGAATTGTATGTGCCCATTCCAATGGCCACAACCCTACTAGTAGGATAACCTCCAAAGTCCCTGAGGCCATCCCAATAGTTGTGGCTTCCCAGGACAAACAGGGGCAATCTGAGCCCATCTGAGCACCTACCTGCACTCAGACCCGTAGACTGATGTCCCCAGAGGTAAAAAGGAACGAACAGGCCCCTAGGCACTAATCGGATCCATTGCTTTGGTTTCCAGGCATCTCTCCTCAGAGGCCTGGATTTCAATACCAGCATATGGCTGTTTTTTGACTCACCCATCAGAATAAATCTCATCTACACATGGGAAACCTGCACGTTGGAGCTGTGTCAAAGCCTCTGTTTAGGAGAACCCTTCAGGGCCCCAGGGCCACCGCTTCATTCCAAGGTCTCCATAGACACAAAAACATATTAGGACACATCCACAGGAGAGTCCATTTCAACTCAGCCTCCTCGGTTACCCCCCACATCCAGCAGATCTAACCTGTCTTGTTGCTTGGAGACAATTGGAATGCGAGGTGGGCTACCCAGCCATCCATCCTTAGAACCCTGCTCGGAATCGTTGGCCTGGAGCCAACCAACAGGTCTCAATTGTCCTGCAGAAGAATCTTGCAGTTGGAGCTTCTCACAACTCCCATCGTGCGAAAACCCCAATGTCCTCGTGATCCAACCCCCTTCAAGAAAGGGCCATCAGGGCAGAAAGTCCAACCTGAGCGATCGTCTGATCCTTGCCCTGACTTCAGATGCACGAGATCTCGATTGAGGTCTGTAGATTGTGCCTGCCATATCCTCACCCAGAAACCTAGGCCTAGCTTGGGTTCTCAGACTCTGTCCTCAGACTACTGGCCCACAAGCCCTCCAGTTTGGCAATCCAGAACTACAATACCGCACTCTGCCTGCCCTACAGAAGTAAAACATTGCCCTCAGGGCTACCCCGAAACCGCAAATGAGGATCAACCTGCACGCCATTCGGCTGTACCCCAAACATATAGGCTGACCTGGGCACTATTTCCCCTTCTGACCCAGCCTGAGCCTGGACCTCCTGGTCCCACCCAGACAGCTGGCCGGAAACTGAGCACATCGGACCCGCCATGGCCTTAGGTCGTCATCTCTTCCCAACTGCGGTTTTCAGGCTCCAGAACCTAGACCTTATCTCCAACCACTGCCCAGGGTTGAAAATGATGCAGAAATGAGAACTCTTTCCCCATGGCAAGAAACCTTGTGGTTGGCATATTGTCCAACGTTCAGGGTAGTTGAAACAAGCGTGTCCCATGAGGCCCAGCCCATGCTTGCGGGCCACATTGGTCACAAACACACATTGTGACCCTCAGCCTGAGCCCAGTCCTCAGGTAAGGCCTCTCAGGGCCTATATGAAGAGACAGCATATTGGGCTTGCCATGCCCCTAGGCCCCAATTTTTAACCATAGTTCGGGGTGTCCCTTCACTCTTCCCCAGGGCTCTGCTTTGGAATTCCTCTTTTGGTGGGACACCTGAGGTAACAAACCTGAAAGGAGTCCTCCCATCCCACAGATTGACGAAAAACAATTGGGATCGGCTCAAATCCACAGAGAGGAAGATTCGTCCATGGCCCATGAGACCTCCCCAACATTCCACGGCCATCGCTGAAACAAAATCCAGAGACAAAAGTCTGAGAAGCTCCTCAGACTCGCTCATTCTTCATATCCTGAAGAGTTCTTCTCATGGTTTGTAGATCGGGCGTGCCATACCTACGTCCCCACACTTAAGCTGAGTTTGTGTTTTCAGTCTTCTGTCCTCAAAGTCCTGGGCCACACTCCCTCCAGGCTGGGGCCCCTGGAGCCACACATTAGGACTGCCCCCACCCAATCCATGGGAATTCTGCCCATTCCATTGTCAAAAATCGTACAAATTAGAAGAACCCTCCAAGTCCCTGAGGCCATCCCAATAGTGTAGGTCGCCCGGGGCCAAAAAAGGGCGGTTGATACCGGCTGAGCATCTACCTCCACTCATCTACCTCCACTCATACCAAGAAGATTGAACCAGACAGGACCCGAGGCCATTATCGGATCCATTGCTTTGGTTTACAGGCATGTCTCCTCAAAAGCCTGCATTCCAATACCAGCAGAGGGGATTTCCTGAGGCACCCATCAGAACAAATCTCGTCTCCACAAGGAAACTTGTGCATGGGAGCTATGCCAAAGCTTAGGAGAATACTTCAGGGTCCCGGTGCCACCTCCCCATTCCAAGGCCCTCATGGACACAAATACACGTTAGGACCCATCCTCTGGAAAGTGCATTTCAACTCAGCCACCCCGGTTGCTCCCGCAGATCCATTAGATCTAAACTGTCTTGTTGCTAGGAGACAATTGGAAGGCGAGGCGGACTTCCCAGGCACCCATCCTGGAACGGTGATCTGGAGTCATTCCATATGGGATGTCCTGGAGCTGTCCAACAGGTCTCAATTGTCCCGCAGAAGGAATCCTTGAAGGGGACATCCCACATCTCCCAACGTGGAAAACCTCCATGGCCTCGAGATTCCGCTCCCTTCATGAAGGGGCCGTCATGCACAGAAACTCCAACCTGAGCCAACGTCGGATCCTCGACCTGACTTCAGATGCATGAGATGTTGGTTCAGATCTGCAGGGGGTACCTGCCGTGCCCTCACCCTGAATCCGACGTCTAGCTTGTGTTCTCAGACTTTCGTCCTCACTCTCCTGGCCCCGAAGCCCTCAAGTTTGGCAATTCCGGACTGACAATGAAGCACTCTGCCTGCCCTCTAGAAAAAATATATTGCCTAATGAGCAGCCCAGGCAGCTTAAATGAGGATAAACCTACACGGCACTCGAATGTACCCAAATTATATAGTCTAACCTAGGCACTAATTCACTGTCTGAAACAACCTGAGCCCGGACCTGCTGACCAACACACAGACAGCTGACCACACGCTGAGCACATCAGACCCGTTATGGCCTTAAGTCATCATCTCTTCCCTACCTCAGTTTTCAGGCTTCAGAACCTAGACCTTATCTCCAATCACTGCCCACGGGTGACTGTGATGCAGAAATCAGAACTCTTCCTGACCCATGGCAAGAAAACTTGTGGTTGGCATGTTGTGCAACATTCAGTGTAGGAGAAACCAGCATTCACCCTGAGGCTCCGCCCATTCTAGTGTGCGACGAGAGCATAAACACGCATTGTGACCTCAGCGTGAATCCTGTCCTCTAGTAAGTCCTCTCATTGGCTGGACCATTAGATGTCATAATGGGCTTGACATGTCCCTAGTCCCCAATTTTTAACCAGATTTCTGGTTGTCCAGTCGCCCCACCCCAGGGCTCTACTCTGGAATCCCTCATTTGGTGGGACATCTGAGGTTGAAAAACAAAATGAAACAAATCGACAACAACAAAAAAACGGACTTCTTCCATCCCCAGTATGACCCCAAACTCTGTGGAAGGGACCGAACACCCAGAGAGTAAGACTCGTTCATTTCCCATGAAGTCACCCGGCAATTTCACGACCATGAGTGACACGATATCCAGAGACAAAAACTTGAGCAAGAGCCTCACACTCGCCCTTTTTTCATATCCCGAAGTGTTCTCCTCATGGTCTGTAGATCAGTCCTGCCATACCTATGACCCAAAACATAAGCCGAGTTTGTGTTTTCAGACAACTGTCCAAACAGCTCTGGCCTACACACCCTACAGGCTCAGGGCCCTGGAGCCAAACCTGAGGACTGTACTTGCCCTCTCCAAGGGAATTGTATGTGCCCATTCCAATGGCCACAACCCTACTAATAGGATAACCTCCCTGAGGCCATCCCAATAGTTGTGGCTTCCCAGGACAAACAGGGGCAATCTGAGCCCATCTGAGCTCCTACCTGCACTCAGACCCGTAGACTGTTGTCCCCAGAGGTAAAAAGGAACGAACAGGCCCCTAGGCACTAATCGGATCCATTGCTTTGGTTTCCAGGCATCTCTCCTCAAAGGCCTGGATTTCAATACCAGCATATGGCTGTTTCTTGACTCACCCATCAGAACAAATCTCATCTACACATGGGAAACATGCACGTTGGTGCTGTGTCAAAGCCTCTGTTTAGGAGAACCCTTCAGGGCCCCAGGGCCACCGCTTCATTCCAAGGTCTCCATAGACACAAAAACATATTAGGACACATCCACAGGAGAGTCCATTTCAACTCAGCCTCCTCGGTTGCCCCCCACATCCAGCAGATCTAACATGTCTTGTTGCTTGGAGACAATTGGAATGCGAGGTTGGCTACCCAGCCATCCATCCTTAGAACCCTGCTCGGAATCGTTGGCCTGGGGCCAACCAACAGGTCTCAATTGTCCTGCAGAAGTATCTTTGCAGTTTGGAGCTTCTCACAACTCCCATCGTGCGAAAACCCTCATGTCCTCGTGATCCAACCCCCTTCAAGAAAGGGCCATCAGGGCAGAAAGTCCAACCTGAGCGATCGTCTGATCCTTGCCCTGACTTCAGATGCACGAGATCTCGATTGAGGTCTGTAGATTGTGCCTGCCATATCCTCACCCAGAAACCTAGGCCTAGCTTGGGTTCTCAGACTCCGTCCTCAGACTACTGGCCCACAAGCCCTCCAGTTTGGCAATCCAGAACTACAATGCCGCACTCTGCCTGCCCTACAGAAGTAAAACATTGCCCTCAGGGCTAACCCGAAACCGCAAATGAGGATCAACCTGCACGCCATTCGGCTGTACCCCAAACATATAGGCTGACCTGGGCACTATTTCCCCTTCTGACCCAGCCTGAGCCTGGACCTCCTGGTCCTACCCAGACAGCTGGCCGCACACTGAGCACATCGGACCCGCCATGGCCTTAGGTCGTCATCTCTTCCCAACTGCGGTTTTCAGGCTCCAGAACCTAGACCTTATCTCCAACCACTGCCCAGGGTTGAAAATGATGCAGAAATGAGAACTCTTTCCCCATGGCAAAAAACCTTGTGGTTGGCATGTTGTCCAACGTTCAGTGTCGTTGAAACAAGCGTGGCCCATGACGCCCAGCCCATGCTTGCGGGCCACATTGGTCACAAACACACATTGTGACCCTCAGCTTGAGCCCAGTCCTCAGGTAAGGCCTCTCTGGGCCTATATGAAGAGACAGCATATTGGGCTTGCCATGCCCCTAGGCCCCAATCTTTAACCATAGTTCGGGTTGTCCCTTCACTCTTCCCCAGGGCTCTGCTTTGGAATTCCTCTTTTGGTGGGACACCTGAGGTAACAAACCTGAAAGGAGTCCTCCCATCCCACAGATTGACGAAAAACAATTGGGATCGGGCCAAATCCACAGAGAGGAAGATTCGTCCATGGCCCATGAGACCTCCCCAACATTCCACGGCCATCGCTGAAACAAAATCCAGAGACAAAAGCCTGAGCAAGCGACTCAGACTCGCTCATTCTTCATATCCTGAAGAGTTCTTCTCATGGTTTGTAGATCGGGCGTGCCATACCTACGTCCCGAAACTTAAGCTGAGTTTGTGTTTTCAGTCTTCTGTCCTCAAAGTCCTGGGCCACACTCCCTCCAGGCTGGGGCCCCTGGAGCCACACATTAGGACTGCCCCCACCCAATCCATGGGAATTCTGCCCATTCCATTGTCAAAAATCGTACAAATTAGGAGAACCCTCCAAAGTCCCTGAGGCCTTCCCAATAGTGTAGGTCGCCCGGGACAAAAAAGGGCGGTTGATACCGGCTGAGCATCTACCTCCACTCATCTACCTCCACTCATACCAAGAAGATTGAACCAGACAGGACCCGAGGCCATTATCGGATCCATTGCTTTGGTTTACAGGCATGTCTCCTCAAAAGCCTGGATTCCCATACCAGCAGAGGGGATTTCATGAGGCACCCATCAGAACAAATCTCATCTCCACAAGTAAACTTGTGCATGGGAGCTAAGGAAAGCTTAGGAGAATACTTCAGGGTCCCGGTGCCACCTCCCCATTCCAAGGCCCTCATGGACACAAACACACGTTAGGACCCATCCTCTGGAAAGTGCATTTCAACTCAGCCACCCCGGTTGCTCCCGCAGATCCATTTGATCTAAACTGTCTTGTTGCTAGGAGACAATTGGAAGGCGAGGCGGACTTCCCAGGCATCCATCCTGGAACGGTGCTCTGGAGTCATTCCATATGGGATGTCCTGGAGCTGTCCAACAGGTCTCAATTGTCCCGCAGAAGGAATCCTTGAAGGGGGCATCCCACATGTCCCAACGTGGAAAACCTCCATGGCCTCGAGATTCCGCTCTCTTCATGAAGGGGCCGTCATGCACAGAAACTCCAACCTGAGCCAACGTGGGATCCTCGCCCTGACTTCAGATGCATGAGATATTGGTTCAGATCTGCAGGGGGTACCTGCCGTGCCCTCACCCTGAATCCGAAGTCTAGCTTGTGTTCTCAGACTTCCGTCCTCACTCTCCTGGCCCCGAAGCCCTCATGTTTGGCAATTCCGGACCGACAATGAAGCACTCTGCCTGCCCTCTAGAAAAAATATATTGCCTAATGAGCTGACCAGGCAGCTTAAATGAAGATAAACCTACACGGCACTCGAATGTACCCAAATTATATAGTCTAACATGGGCACTAATGCACTGTCTGACACAACCTGAGCTCAGACCTGCTGACCAACACCCAGACAGCTGACCGCACGCTGAGCACATCAGACCCTCCATGGCCTTAGGTCATCATCTCTTCCCTACCTCAGTTTTCAGGCTTCAGAACCTAGACCTTATCTCCAATCACTGCCCACGGGTGACTGTGATGCAGAAATCAGAACTCTTCCTGACCCATGGTAAGAAACCTTGTGGTTGGCATGTTGTCCAACGTTCAGTGTAGGAGAAACCAGCATTCACCCAGAGGCCCCGCCCATTCTTGAGTGCGACGAGAGCATAAACTCGCATTGTGACCTCAGCGTGAGTCCTGTCCTCTAGTAAGTCCTCTCAGTGGCTGGACCATTAGATGTCATAATGGGCTTGACATGTTCCTAGTCCCCAATTTTTAACCAGATTTCTGGTTGTCCAGTCGCCCCACCCCAGGGCTCTACTCTGGAATCCCTCATTTGGTGGGACACCTGAGGTTGAAAAACAAAATGAAACAAATCGACAACAACAACAAAAAAACGGACTTCTTCCATCCCCAGAATGACCCCAAACTCTTTGGACGGGACCGAACCCCCAGAGAGTAAGACTCGTCCATTTCCCATGAAGTCACCCGGCAATTTCACGACCATGAGTGACACGATATCCAGAGATAAAAACTTGAGCAAGAGCCGCACACTCGCCCTTTTTTCATATCCCGAAGTGTTCTCCTCATGGTCTGTAGATCAGTCCTGCCATACCTATGACCCAAAACATAAGCCGAGTTTGTGTTTTCAGACAACTGTCCAAACAGCTCTGGCCTACACACCCTACAGGCTCAGGGCCCTGGAGCCAAACCTGAGAACTGCACTTGCCCTCTCCAAGGGAATTGTATGTGCCCATTCCAATGGCCACAACCCTACTAGTAGGATAACCTCCAAAGTCCCTGAGGCCATCCCAATAGTTGTGGCTTCCCAGGACAAACAGGGGCAATCTGAGCCCATCTGAGCACCTACCTGCACTCAGACCCGTAGACTGATGTCCCCAGAGGTAAAAAGGAACGAACAGGCCCCTAGGCACTAATCGGATCCATTGCTTTGGTTTCCAGGCATCTCTCCTCAGAGGCCTGGATTTCAATACCAGCATATGGCTGTTTCTTGACTCACCCATCAGAACAAATCTCATCTACACATGGGAAACATGCACGTTGGAGCTGTGTCAAAGCCTCCTTTTAGGAGAACCCTTCTGGGCCCCAGGGCCACCGCTTCATTCCAAGGTCTCCGTAGACACAAAAACATATTAGGACACATCCACAGGAGAGTCCATTTCAACTCAGCCTCCTCGGTTGCCCCCCACATCCAGCAGATCTAACCTGTCTTGTTGCTTGGAGACAATTGGAATGCGAGGTGGGCTACCCAACCATCCATCCTTAGAACCCTGCTCGGAATCGTTGGCCTGGAGCCAACCAACAGGTCTCAATTGTCCTGCAGAAGAGTCTTTGCAGTTTGGAGCTTCTCACAACTCCCATCGTGCGAAAACCGCCATGTCCTCGTGATCCAACCCCCTTCAAGAAAGGGCCATCAGGGCAGAAAGTCCAACCTGAGCGATCGTCTGATCCTTGCCCTGACTTCAGATGCACAAGATCTCTATTGAGGTCTGTAGATTGTGCCTGCCATATCCTCACCCAGAAACCTAGGCCTAGCTTGGTTTCTCAGACTCCGTCGTCAGACTACTGGCCCACAAGCCCTCCAGTTGGGCAATCCAGAACTACAATGCCGCACTCTGCCTGCCCTACAGAATTATAACATTGCCCTCAGGGCTACCCCGAAACCGCAAATGAGGATCAACCTGCACGCCATTCGGCTGTACCCCAAACATATAGGCTGACCTGGGCACTATTTCACCTTCTGACCCAGCCTGAGCCTGGACCTCCTGGTCCCACCCAGACAGCTGGCCGCACACTGAGCACATCGGACCCGCCATGGCCTTAGGTCGTCATCTCTTCCCAACTGCGGTTTTCAGGCTCCAGAACCTAGACCTTATCTCCAACCACTGCCCAGGGTTGAAAATGATGCAGAAATCAGAACTCTTTCCCCATGGCAAAAAACCTTGTGGTTGGCATGTTGTCCAACGTTCAGTGTAGTTGAAACAAGCGTGGCCCTTGAGGCCCAGCCCATGCTTGCGGGCCACATTGGTCACAAACACACATTGTGACCCTCAGCCTGAGCCCAGTCCTCAGGTAAGGCCTCTCAGGGCCTATATGAAGAGACAGCATATTGGGCTTGCCATGCCCCTAGGCCCCAATTTTTAACCATAGTTCGGGTTGTCCCTTCACTCTTCCACAGGGCTCTGCTTTGGAATTCCTCTTTTGTTGGGACACCTGAGGTAACAAACCTGAAAGGAGTCCTCCCATCCCACAGATTGACGAAAAACAATTGGGATCGGGCCAAATCCACAGAGAGGAAGATTCGTCCATGGCCCATGAGATCTCCCCAAAATTCCACGGCCATCGCTGAAACAAATGTCAGAGACAAAAGCCTGAGCAAGCGCCTCAGAGTCGCTCATTCTTCATATCCTGAAGAGTTCTTCTCATGGTTTGTAGATCGGGCGTGCCATACCTACGTCCCCAAACTTAAGCTGAGTTTGTGTTTTCAGTCTTCTGTCCTCAAAGTCCTGGGCCACACTCCCTCCAGGCTGGGGCCCCTGGAGCCACACATTAGGACTGCCCCCACCCAATCCATGGGAATTCTGCCCATTCCATTGTCAAAAATCGTACAAATTAGGAGAACCCTCCAAAGTCCCTGAGGCCATCCCAATAGTGTAGGTCGCCCGGGACAAAAAAGGGCGGTTGATACCAGCTGAGCATCTACCTCCACTCATCTACCTCCACTCATACCAAGAAGACTGAACCAGACAGGACCCGAGGCCATTATCGGATCCATTGCTTTGGTTTACAGGCATGTCTCCTCAAAAGCCTGGATTCCAATGCCAGCAGAGGGGATTTCCTGAGGCACCCATCAGAACAAATCTCGTCTCCACAAGGAAACTTGTGCATGGGAGCTATGCCAAAGCTTAAGAGAATACTTCAGTGTCCCGGTGCCACCTCCCCATTCCAAGGCCCTCATGGACACAAAAACACATTAGAACCCATCCTCTGGAAAGTGTATTTGAACTCAGGCACCCCGGTTGCTCCCGCATATCCATTAGATCTAAACTGTCTTGTTGCTAGGAGACAATTGGAAGGTGAGGCGGACTTCGCAGGCATCCATCCTGGAACGGTGCTCTGGAGTCATTCCATATGGGATGTCCTGGAGCTGTCCAACAGGTCTCAATTGTCCCGCAGAAGGAATCCTTGAAGGGGGCATCCCACATCTCCCAACGTGGAAAACCTCCATGGCCTCGAGATTCCGTTCCCTTCATGAAGGGGCCGTCATGCACAGAAACTCCAACCTGAGCCAACGACGGATCCTCGCCCTGACTTCAGATGCATGAGATATTGGTTCAGATCTGCAGGGGGTACCTGCCGTGCCCTCACCCTGAATCCGAAGTCTAGCTTGTGTTCTCAGACTTCCGTCCTCACTCTCCTGGCCCCGAAGCCCTCAAGTTTGGCAATTCCGGACCGACAATGAAGCACTCTGCCTGCCCTCTAGAAAAAATATATTGCCTAATGAGCAGCCCAGGCAGCTTTAATGAGGATAAACCTACACGGCACTCGAATGTACCCAAATTATATAGTCTAACCTGGGCACTAATGCACTGTCTGACACAACCTGAGCCCGGACCTGCTGACCAACACCCAGACAGCTGACCGCACGCTGAGCACATCAGACCCTCCATGGCCTTAGGTCATCATCTCTTCCCTACCTCAGTTTTCAGGCTTCAGAACCTAGACCTTATCTCCAATCACTGCCCACGGGTGACTGTGATGCAGAAATCAGAACTCTTCCTGACCCATGGTAAGAAACCTTGTGGTTGGCATGTTGTCCAACGTTCAGTGTAGGAGAAACCAGCATTCACCCAGAGGCCCCGCCCATTCTTGAGTGCGACGAGAGCATAAACACGCATTGTGACCTCAGCGTGAGTCCTGTCCTCTAGTAAGTCCTCTCAGTGGCTGGACCATTAGATGTCATAATGGGCTTGACATGTCCCTAGTCCCCAATTTTTAACCAGATTTCTGGTTGTCCAGTCGCCCCACCCCAGGGCTCTACTATGGAATCCCTCATTTGGTGGGACATCTGAGGTTGAAAAACAAAATGAAACAAATCGACAACAACAAAAAAACGGACTTCTTCCATTCCAAGAATGACCCCAAACTCTTTGGACGGGACCGAACCCCCAGAGATTAAGACTCGTCCATTTCCCATGAAGTCACCCGGCAATTTCACGACCATGAGTGACACGATATCCAGAGACAAAAACTTGAGCAAGAGCCTCACACTCGCCCTTTTTTCATATCCCGAAGTGTTCTCCTCATGGTCTGTAGATCAGTCCTGCCATACCTATGACCCAAAACATAAGCCGAGTTTGTGTTTTCAGACAACTGTCCAAACAGCTCTGGCCTACACACCCTACAGGCTCAGGGCCCTGGAGCCAAACCTGAGGACTGTACTTGCCCTCTCCAAGGGAATTGTATGTGCCCATTCCAATGGCCACAACCCTACTAGTAGGATAACCTCCAAAGTCCCTGAGGCCATCCCAATAGTTGTGGCTTCCCAGGACAAACAGGGGCAATCTGAGCCCATCTGAGCACCTACCTGCACTCAGACCCGTAGACTGATGTCCCCAGAGGTAAAAAGGAACGAACAGGCCCCTAGGCACTAATCGGATCCATTGCTTTGGTTTCCAGGCATCTCTCCTCAGAGGCCTGGATTTCAATACCAGCATATGGCTGTTTTTGGACTCACCCATCAGAATAAATCTCATCTACACATGGGAAACCTGCACGTTGGAGCTGTGTCAAAGCCTCTGTTTAGGAGAACCCTTCAGGGCCCCAGGGCCACCGCTTCATTCCAAGGTCTCCATAGACACAAAAACATATTAGGACACATCCACAGGAGAGTCCATTTCAACTCAGCCTCTTCCGTTGCCCCCCACATCCAGCAGATCTAACCTGTCTTGTTGCTTGGAGACAATTAGAATGCGAGGTGGGCTACCCAGCCATCCATCCTTAGGACCCTGCTCGGAATCGTTGGCCTGGAGCCAACCAACAGGTCTCAATGTCCTGCAGAAGAATTTTTGCAGTTTGGAGCTTCTCACAACTCCCATCGTGGGAAAACCCCCATGTCCTCGTGATCCAACCCCCTTCAAGAAAGGGCCATCAGGGCAGAAAGTCCAACCTGAGCGATCGTCTGATCCTTGCCCTGACTTCAGATGCACGAGATCTCGATTGAGGTCTGTAGATTGTGCCTGCCATATCCTCACCCAGAAACCTAGGCCTAGCTTGGGTTCTCAGACTCCGTCCTCATACTACTGGCCCACAAGCCCTCCAGTTGGGCAATCCAGAACTACAATGCCGCACTCTGCCTGCCCTACAGAAGTAAAACATTGCCCTCAGGGCTACCCCGAAACCGCAAATGAGGATCAACCTGTACGCCATTCGGCTGTACCCCAAACATATAGGCTGACCTGGGCACTATTTCCCCTTCTGACCCAGCCTGAGCCTGGACCTCCTGGTCCCACCCAGACAGCTGGCCGCACACTGAGCACATCGGACCCGCCATGGCCTTAGGTCGTCATCTCTTCCCAACTGCGGTTTTCAGGCTCCAGAACCTAGACCTTATCTCCAACCACTGCCCAGGGTTGAAAATGATGCAGAAATCAGAACTCTTTCCCCATGGCAAGAAACCTTGTGGTTGGCATGTTCTCCAACGTTCAGTGTAGTTGAAACAAGCGTGGCCCATGAGGCCCAGCCCATGCTTGCGAGCCACATTGGTCACAAACACACATTGTGACACTCAGCCTGAGCCCAGTCCTCAGGTAAGGCCTCTCTGGGCCTATATGAAGAGACAGCATATTGGGCTTGCCATGCCCCTAGGCCCCAATTTTTAACCATAGTTCGGGTTGTCCCTTCACTCTTCCCCAGGGCTCTGCTTTGGAATTCCTCTTTTGGTGGGACACCTGAGGTAACAAACCTAAAAGGAGTCCTCCCATCCCAGAGATTGACGAAAAACAATTGGGATCGGGTCAAATCCACAGAGAGGAAGATTCGTCCATGGCCCATGAGACCTCCCCAACATTCCACGGCCATCGCTGAAACAAAATCCAGAGACAAAAGCCTGAGCTTGCGACTCAGACTCGCTCATTCTTCATATCCTGAAGAGTTCTTCTCATGGTTTGTAGATCGGGCGTGCCATACATACATCCCCACACTTAAGCTGAGTTTGTGTTTTCAGTCTTCTGTCCTCAAAGTCCTGGGCCACACTCCCTCCAGGCTGGGGCCCCTGGAGCCACACATTAGGACTGCCCCCACCCATCCGTGGGAATTCTGCCCATTCCATTGTCAAAAATCGTACAAATTAGAAGAACCCTCCAAAGTCCCTGAGGCCATCCCAATAGTGTAGGTCGCCCGGGACAAAAAAGGGCGGTTGATACCGGCTGAGCATCTACCTCCACTCATCTTCCTCCACTCATACCAAGAAGATTGAACCAGACAGGACACGAGGCCATTATCGGATCCATTGCTTTGGTTTACAGGCATGTCTCCTCAAAAGCCTGCATTCCAATACCAGCAGAGGGGATTTCATGAGGCACCCATCAGAACAAATCTCGTCTCCACAAGGAAACTTGTGCATGGGAGCTATGCCAAAGCTTAGGAGAATACTTCAGGGTCCCGGTGCCACCTCCCCATTCCAAGGCCCTCATGGACACAAATACACGTTAGGACCCATCCTCTGGAAAGTGCATTTCAACTCAGCCACCCCGGTTGCTCCCGCAGATCCATTAGATCTAAACTGTCTTGTTGCTAGGAGACAATTGGAAGGCGAGGCGGACTTCCCAGGCATCCATCCTGGAACGGTGCTCTGGAGTCATTCCATATGGGATGTCCTGGAGCTGTCCAACAGGTCTCAATTGTCCCGCAGAAGGAATCCTTGAAGGGGGCATCCCACATCTCCCAACGTGGAAAACCTCCATGGCCTCGAGATACCGCTCCCTTCATGAAGGGGCCGTCATGCACAGAAACTCCAACCTGAGCCAACGTGGGATCCTCGCCCTGACTTCAGATGCAGGAGATATTGGTTCAGATCTGCAGGGAGTACCTGCCGTGCCCTCACCCTGAATCCGAAGTCTAGCTTGTGTTCTCAGACTTCCGTCCTCACTCTCCTGGCCCCGAAGCCCTCAAGTTTGGCAATTCCGGACCGACAATGAAGCACTCTGCCTGCCCTCTAGAAAAAATATATTGCCTAATGAGCAGCCCAGGCAGCTTAAATGAGGATAAACCTACACGGCACTCGAATGTACCCAAATTATATAGTCTAACCTGGGCACTAATGCACTGTCTGACACAACCTGAGCCCGGACCTGCTGACCAACACCCAGAAAGGTGACCGCACGCTGAGCACATCAGACCCGCCATGGCCTTAGGTCATCATCTCTTCCCTACCTCAGTTTTCAGGCTTTAGAACCTAGACCTTATCTCCAATCACTGCCCACGGGTGACTGTGATGCAGAAATCAGAACTCTTCCTGACCCATGGAAAGAAACCTTGTGGTTGGCATGTTGTCCAACGTTCAGTGTAGGAGAAACCAGCATTCACCCTGAGGCCCCGCCCATTCTTGAGTGCGACGAGAGCATAAACACGCATTGTGACCTCAGCGTGAGTCCTGTCCTCTAGTAAGTCCTCTCAGTGGCTGGACCATTAGATGTCATAATGGGCTTGACATGTCCCTAGTCCCCAATTTTTAACCAGATTTCTGGTTGTCCAGTCGCCCCACCCCAGGGCTTCCTCTGGAATCCCTCATTTGTGGGACATCTGAGGTTGAAAAACAAAATGAAACAAATCGACAACAACAACAAAAAAACGGACTTCTTCCATCCCCAGAATGACCACAGACTCTTTGGAGGGGACCGAACCCCCAGAGACTAAGACTCGTCCATTTCCCATGAAGTCACCCGGCAATTTCACGACCATGAATGACACGATATCCAGAGACATATACTTGAGCAAGAGCCTCACACTCGCCCTTTTTTCATATCCCGAAGTGTTCTCCTCATGGTCTGTAGATCAGTCCTGCCATACCTATGACCCAAAACATAAGCCGAGTTTGTGTTTTCAGACAACTGTCCAAACAGCTCTGGCCTACACACCCTACAGGCTCAGGGCCCTGGAGCCAAACCTGAGGACTGTACTTGCCCTCTCCAAGGGAATTGTATGTGCCCATTCCAATGGCCACAACCCTACTAGGAGGTAAACCTCCAAAGTCCCTGAGGCCATCCCAATAGTTGTGGCTTCCCAGGACAAACAGGGGCAATCTGAGCCCATCTGAGCACCTACCTGCACTCAGACCCGTAGACTGATGTCCCCAGAGGTAAAAAGGAATGAACAGGCCCCTAGGCACTAATCGGGTCCATTGCTTTGGTTTCCAGGCATCTCTCCTCAGAGGCCTGGATTTCAATACCAGCATATGGCTGTTTCTTGACTCACCCATCAGAACAAATCTCATCTACACATGGGAAACATGCACGTTGGAGCTGTGTCAAAGCCTCTGTTTAGGAGAACCCTTCAGGGCCCCAGGGCCACCGCTTCATTCCAAGGTCTCCATAGACACAAAAACATATTAGGACACATCCACAGGAGAGTCCATTTCAACTCAGCCTCCTCGGTTGCCCCCAACATCCAGCAGATCTAACCTGTCTTGTTGCTTGGAGACAATTGGAATTCAAGGTGGGCTACCCAGCCATCCATCCTTAGGACCCTGCTCGGAATCGTTGGCCTGGAGCCAACCAACAGGTCTCAATTGTCCTGCAGAAGAATCTTTGCAGTTTGGAGCTTCTCACAACTCCCATCGTGGGAAAACCCCCATGTCCTCGTGATCCAACCCCCTTCAAGAAAGGGCCATCAGGGCAGAAAGTCCAACCTGAGCGATCGTCTGATCCTTGCCCTGACTTCAGATTCACGTGATCTCGATTGAGGTCTGTAGATTGTGCCTGCCATATCCTCACCCAGAAACCTAGGCCTAGCTTGGGTTCTCAGACTCCGTCCTCAGACTACTGGCCCACAAGCCCTCCAGTTGGGCAATCCAGAACTACAATGCCGCACTCTGCCTGCCCTACAGAAGTAAAACATTGCCCTCAGGGCTACCCCGAAACCGCAAATGAGGATCAACCTGCACGCCATTCGGCTGTACCCCAAACATATAGGCTTACCTGGGCACTATTTTCCCTTCTGACCCAGCCTGAGCCTGGACCTCCTGGTCCCACCCAGATAGCTTGCCGCACACTCTGCACATCGGACCCGCCATGGCCTTAGGTCGTCATCTCTTCCCAACTGCGGTTTTCAGGCTCCAGAACCTAGACCTTATCTCCAACCACTGCCCAGTTTGAAAATGATGCAGAAATCAGAACTCTTTCCCCATGGCAAGAAACCTTGTGGTTGGCATGTTGTCCAACGTTCAGTGTAGTTGAAACAAGCGTGACCCATGAGGCCCAGCCCATGCTTGCGGGCCACATTGGTCACAAACACACATTGTGACCCTCAGCCTGAGCCCAGTCCTCAGGTAAGGCCTCTCAGGGCCTATATGAAGAGACAGCATATTGGGCTTGCCATGCCCCTAGGCCCCAATTTTTAACCATAGTTCGGGTTGTCCCTTCACTCTTCCCCAGGGCTCTGCTTTGGAATTCCTCTTTTGGTGGGACACCTGAGGTAACAAACCTGAAAGGAGTCCTCCCATCCCACAGATTGACGAAAAACAATGGGATCGGGCGAAATCCACAGAGAGGAAGATTCGTCCATGGCCCATGAGACCTCCCCAACATTCCACGGCCATCGCTGAAACAAAATCCAGAGACAAAAGCCTGAGCAAGCTCCTCAGACTCGCCCATTCTTCATATCCTGAAGAGTTCTTCTCATGGTTTGTAGATCGGGCGTGCCATACCTACGTCCCCAAATTTAAGCTGAGTTTGTGTTTTCAGTCTTCTGTCCTCAAAGTCCTGGGCCACACTCCCTCCATGCTGGGGCCCCTAGAGCCACACATTTGGACTGCCCCCACCCAATCCATGGGAATTCTGCCCATTCCATTGTCAAAAATCGTACAAATTATGAGAACCCTCCAAAGTCCCTGAGGCCATCCCAATAGTGTAGGTCGCCCGGGACAAAAAAGGGCGGTTGATACCGGCTGAGCATCTACCTCCACTCATCTACCTCCACTCATACCAATAAGATTGAACCAGACAGGACCCAAGGCCATTATCGGATCCATTGCTTTGGTTTACAGGCATGTCTCCACAAAAGCCTGCATTCCAATACCAGCAGAGGGGATTTCCTGAGGCACCCATCAGAACAAATCTCGTCTCCACAAGGAAACTTGTGCATGGGAGCTATGCCAAAGCTAAGAGAATACTTCAGGGTCCCGGCGCCACCTCGCCATTCCAAGGCCCTCATGGACGCAAACACACGTTAGGACCCATTCTCTGGAAATTGCATTTCAACTCAGCCATCTGCGGTTGCTCCCGCAGATCCATGAGATCTAAACTGTCTTGTTGCTAGGAGACAATTGGAAGGCGAGGCGGACTTCCCAGGCATCCATCCTGGAACGGTGCTCTGGAGTCATTCCATATGGGATGTCCTGGAGCTGTCCAACTGGTCTCAATTGTCCCGCAGAAGGAATCCTTTAAGGGGGCATCCCACATCACCCAACGTGGAAAACCTCCATGGCCTTGAGATTCCGCTCCCTTCATGAAGGGGCCGTCATGCACAGAAACTCCAACCTGAGCCAACCTCGGATCCTCGCCCTGACTTCAGATGCATGAGATATTGGTTCATATCTGCAGGGGGTACCTGCCGTGCCCTCACCCTGAATCCGAAGTCTAGCTTGTGTTCTCAGACTTCCGTCCTCACTCTCCTGGCCCCAAAGCCCTCAAGTTTGGCAATTCCGGACCGACAATGAAGCACTCTGCCTGCCCTATAGAAAAAATATATTGCCTAATGAGCAGCCCAGGCAGCTTAAATGAGGATATACCTACACGGCACTCGAATGTACCCAAATTATATAGTCTAACCTGGGCACTAATGCACTGTCTGACACAACCTGAGCCCGGACCTGCTGACCAACACCCAGACAGCTGACCGCACGCTGAGCATATCAGACCCGCCATGGCCTTAGGTCATCATCTCTTCCCTACCTCAGTTTTCAGGCTTCAGAACCTAGACCTTATCTCCAATCACTGCCCACGGATGACTGTGAGTCAGAAATCAGAACTCTTCCTGACCCATGGCAAGAAACCTTGTGGTTGGCATGTTGTCCAACGTTCAGTGTAGGAGAAACCAGCATTCTCCCTGAGGCCCCGCCCATTCTTGAGTGCGAGGAGAGCAAAAACACGCATTGTGACCTCAGCGTGAGTCCTGTCCTCTAGTAAGTCCTCTCAGTGGCTGGACCATTAGATGTCATAATGGGCTTGACATGTCCCTAGTCCCCAATTTTTAACCAGATTTCAGGTTGTCCAGTCGCCCCACCCCAGGTCTCCACTCTGGAATCCCTCATTTGGTGGGACATCTGAGGTTGAAAAACAAAATGAAACAAATCGACAACAACAACAAAAAAACGGACTTCTTCCATCCCCAGAATGACCGCAAACTCTTTGGACGGGACCGAACCCCCAGAGAGTAAGACTCGTCCATTTCCCATGAAGTCACCCGGCAATTTCACGACAATTAGTGACACGATATCCAGAGACCACAACTTGAGCAAGAGCCTCACACTCGCCCTTTTTTCATATCCCGAAGTGTTCTCCTCATGGTCTGTAGATCAGTCCTGCCATACCTATGACCCAAAACATAAGCCGAGTTTGTGTTTTCAGACAACTGTCCAAACAGCTCTGGCCTACACACCCTACAGGCTCAGGGCCCTGGAGCCAAACCTGAGGACTGTACTTGCCCTCTCCAAGGGATTGTATGTGCCCATTCCAATGGCCACAACCCTACTAGTAGGATAACCTCCAACGTCCCTGAGGCCATCCCAAGAGTTGTGGCTTCCCAGGACAAAAAGGGGCAATCTGAGCCCATCTGAGCACCTACCTGCACTCAGACCCGTAGGTGATGTCCCCAGAGGTAAAAAGGAACGAACAGGCCCCTAGGCACTAATCGGATCCATTGCTTTGGTTTCCAGGCATCTCTCCTCAGAGGCCTGGAATTCAATACCAGCATATGGCTGTTTCTTGACTCACCCATCAGAACAAATCTCATCTACACATGGGAAACATGCACGTTGGAGCTGTGTCAAAGCCTCTGTTTAGGAGAACCCTTCAGGGCCCCAGGGCCACCGCTTCATTCCAAGGTCTCCATAGACACAAAAACATATTAGGACACATCCACAGGAGAGTCCATTTCAACTAAGCCTCCTCGGTTGCCCCCCACATCCAGCAGATCTAACCTGTCTTGTTGCTTGGAGACAATTGGAATGCGAAGTGGGCAACCCAGCCATCCATCCTTAGAACCCTGCTCGGAATCGTTGGCCTGGAGCCAACCAACAGGTCTCAATTGTCCTGCAGAAGAATCTTTGCAGTTTGGAGCTTCTCACAACTCCCATCGTGGGAAAACCCCCATGTCCTCGTGATCCTCCCCCTTCAAGAAAGGGCCATCAGGGCAGAAAGTCCAACCTGAGCGATCGTCTGATCCTTGCCCTGACTTCAGATGCACGAGATCTCGATTGAGGTCTGTAGATTGTGCCTGCCATAACCTCACCCAGAAACCAGGGCCTAGCTTGGGTTCTCAGACTCCGTCCTCAGACTACTGGCCCACAAGCCCTCCAGTTGGGCAATCCAGAACTACAATGCCGCACTCTGCCTGCCCTACAGAAGTAAAACATTGCCCTCAGGGCTACCCCGAAACCGCAAATGAGGATCAACCTGCACGCCATTCGGCTGTACCCCAAACATATAGGCTGACCTGGGCACTATTTCCCCTTCTGACCCAGCCTGAGCCTGGACCTCCTGGTCCCACCCAGACAGCTGGCCGCACACTGAGCACATCTGACCCGAAATGGCCTTAGGGCGTCATCTCTTCCCAACTGCGGTTTTCAGGCTCCAGAACCTAGACCTTATCTCCAACCACTGCCCAGGGTTGAAAATGATGAAAAAATCAGAACTCTTTCCCCATGGCAAGAAACCTTGTGGTTGGCATGTTGTCCAACGTTCAGTGTAGTTGAAACAAGCGTGGCCCATGAGGCCCAGCCCATGCTTGCGGGCCACATTGGTCACAAACACACATTGTGACCCTCAGCCTGAACCCAGTCCTCATGTATGGCCTCTCTGGGCCTATATGAAGAGACAGCATATTGGGCTTGCCATGCCCCTAGGCCCGAATTTTTAACCATAGTTCGGGTTGTCCCTTCACTCTTCCCCAGGGCTCTGCTTTGGAATTCCTCTTTTCGTGGGACACCTGAGGTAACAAATCTGAAAGGTGTCCTCCCATTCCACAGATTGACGAAAAACAATTGGGATCGGGCCAAATCCACAGAGAGGAAGATTCTTCCATGGCCCATGAGACCTCCCCACATTCCACGGCCATCGCTGAAACAAAATCCAGAGACAAACCTGAGCAATCTCCTCAGGCTCGCTCATTCTTCATATCCTGAAGAGTTCTTCTCATGGTTTGTAGATCGGGCGTGCCATACCTACGTCCCCACACTTAAGCTGAGTTTGTGTTTTCAGTCTTCAGTCCTCAAAGTCCTGGGCCACACTCCCTCCAGGCTGGGGCCCCTGGAGCCACACATTAGGACTGCCCCCACCCTATCCATGGGAATTCTGCCCATTCCATTGTCAAAAATCGTACAAATTAGGAGAACCCTCCAAAGTCCCTGAGGCCATCCCAATAGTGTAGGTCGCCCGGGACAAAAAAGGCCGGTTGATACCGGCTGAGCATCTACCTCCACTCATCTACCTCCACTCATACCAAGAAGATTGATCCAGACAGGACCCGAAGCCATTACCGGATCCATTGCTTTGGTTTACAGGCATGTCTCCTCAAAAGCCTGGATTCCAATACCAGCAGAGGGGATTTCCTGAGCCACCCATCAGAACAAATCTCGTCTCCACAAGGAAACTTGTGCATGGGAGCTATGCCAAAGCTTAGGAGAATACTTCAGGGTCCCGGTGCCACCTCCCCATTCCAAGGCCCTCATGGACACAAACACACGTTAGGACCCATCCTCTGGAAAGTGCATTTCAACTCAGCCACCCCGGTTGCTCCCGCAGATCCATTAGATCTAAACTGTATTGTTGCTAGGAGACAATTGGAAGGTGAGGCGGACTTCCCAGGCATCCATCCTGGAACGGTGCTCTGGAGTCATTCCATAAGGGATGAACTGGAGCTGTCCAACAGGTCTCAATAGTCCCGCAGAAGGAATCCTTGAAGGGGGCATCCCGCATCTCCCAACGTGGAAAACCTCCATGGCCTCGAGATTCCGCTCCCTTCATGAAGGGGCCGTCATGCACAGAAACTCCAACCTGAGCCAACGTCGGATCCTCACCCTGACTTCAGATGCATGAGATATTGGTTCAGATCTGCACGGGGTACCTGTCGTGCCCTCACCCTGAATCCGAAGTCTAGCTTGTGTTCTCAGACTTCCGTCCTCACTCTCCTGGCCCCGAAGCCCTCAAGTTTGGCAATTCCGGACCGACAATGAAGCACTCTGCCTGCCCTCTAGAAAAAATATATTGCCTAATGAGCAGCCCAGGCAGCCTAAATGAGTATATACCTACACGGCACTCGAATGTACCCAAATTATATAGTCTAACCTGGGCACTAATTCACTGTCTGACACAACCTGAGGCCGGACCTGCTGACCAACACCCAGACAGCTGACCGCACGCTGAGCACATCAGACCCGCCATGGCCTTAGGTCATCATCTCTTCCCTACCTCAGTTTTCAGGCTTCAGAACCTAGACCTTATCTCCAATCACTGCCCACGGGTGACTGTGATGCAGAAATCAGAACTCTTCCTGACCCAAGGCAAGAAACCTTGTGGTTGGCATGTTGTCCAACGTTCAGTGTAGGAGAAACCAGCATTCTCCCTGAGGCCCCGCCCATTCTTGAGTGCGACGAGAGCATAAACACGCATTGTGACCTCAGCGTGAGTCCTGTCCTCTAGTAAGTCCTCTCAGTGGCTGGATCATTAGATGTCATAATGGGCTTGACATGTCCCTAGTCCCCAATTTTTAACCAGATTTCTGGTTGTCCAGTCGCCCCACCCCATGGCTCTACTCTGGAATCCCTCATTTGGTGGACATCTGAGGTTGAAAAACAAAATGAAACAAATCGACAACAACAACAAAAAAACGGACTTCTTCCATCCCCAGAATGACCCCAAACTCTTTGGACGGGACCGAACCCCCAGAGAGTAAGACTCGTCCATTTCCCATGAAGTCACCCGGCAATTTCACGACCATGAGTGACACCATAATCAGAGACAAAAACTTGAGCAAGAGCCTCACACTCGCCCTTTTTTCATATCCCGAAGTGTTCTCCTCATGGTCTGTAGATCAGTCCTGCCATACCTATGACCCAAAACATAAGCCGAGTTTGTGTTTTCAGACAACTGTCCAAACAGCTCTGGCCTACACACCCTACAGGCTCAGGGCCCTGGAGCCAAACCTGAGGACTGTACTTGCCCTCTCCAAGGGAATTGTATGTGCCCATTCCAATGGCCACAACCCTACTAGTAGGACAACCTCCAAAGTCCCTGAGGCCATCCCAATAGTTGTGGCTTCCCAGGACAAACAGGGGCAATCTGAGCCCATCTGAGCACCTACCTGCACTCAGACCCGTAGACTGATGTCCCCAGAGGTAAAAAGGAACGAACAGGCCCCTAGGCACTAATCGGATCCATTGCTTTGGTTTCCAGGCATCTCTCCTCAGAGGCCTGGATTTCAATACCAGCATATGGCTGTTTCTTGACTCACCCATCAGAACAAATCTCATCTACACATGGGAAACATGCACGTTGGAGCTGTGTCAAAGCCTCTGTTTAGGAGAACCCTTCAGGGCCCCAGGGCCACCGCTTCATTCCAAGGTCTCCATAGACACAAGAACATATTTGGACACATCCACAGGAGAGTCCATTTCAACTCAGCCTCCTCGGTTGCCCCCCACATCCAGCAGATCTAACCTGTCTTGTTGCTTGGAGACAATTGGAATGCGAGGTGGGCTACCCAGCCATCCATCCTTAGAACCCTGCTCGGAATCGTTGGCCTGGAGCCAACCAACAGGTCTCAATTGTCCTGCAGAAGAATCTTTGCAGTTTGGAGCATCTCACAACTCCCATCGTGGGAAAACCCCCATGTCCTCGTAATCCAACGCCCTTCAAGAAAGGGCCATCAGGGCAGAAAGTCCAACCTGAGCGATCGTCTGATCCTTGCCCTGACTTCAGATGCACGAGATCTCGATTGAGGTCTGTAGATTGTGCCTGCCATATCCTCACCCAGAAACCTAGGCCTAGCTTGGGTTCTCAGACTCCGTCCTCAGACTACTGGCCCACAAGCCCTCCAGTTTGGCAATCCAAAACTACAATGCCGCACTCTGACTGCCCTACAGAAGTAAAACATTGCCCTCAGGGCTACCCCGAAACCACAAATGAGGACCTACCTGCACTCCATTCAGCTGTACCCCAAACATATAGGCTGACCTGGGCACTATTTCCCCTTCTGACCCAGCCTGAGCCTGGACCTCCTGGTCCCACCCAGAAAGCTGGCCGCACACTGAGCACATCGGACCCGCCATGGCCTTAGGTCGTCATCTCTTCCCAACTGCGGTTTTCAGGCTCCAGAACCTAGACCTTATCACCAACCACTGCCCAGTTTGAAAATGATGCAGAAATCAGAACTCTTTCCCCATGGCAAGAAACCTTGTGGTTGGCATGTTGTCCAACGTTCAGTGTAGTTGAAACAAGCGTGGCCCATGAGGCCCAGCCCATGCTTGCGGGCCACATTGGTCACAAACACACATTGTGACCCTCAGCCTGAGCCCAGTCCTCAGGTAAGGCCTCTCAGGGCCTATATGAAGAGACAGCATATTAGGCTTGCCATGCCCCTAGGCCCCAATTTTTAACCATAGTTCGGGTTGTCCCTTCACTCTTCCCCAGGGCTCTGCTTTGGAATTCCTCTTTTGGTGGGACACCTGAGGTAACAAACCTGAAAGGAGTCCTCCCATCCCACAGATTGACGAAAAACAATTGGGATCGGGCCAAATCCACAGACAGGAAGATTCGTCCATGGCCCATGAGACCTCCCCAACATTCCACGGCCATCGCTGAAACAAAATCCAGAGACAAAAGCCTGAGCAAGCGCATCAGACTCGCTCATTCTTCATATCCTGAAGAGTTCTTCTCATGGTTTGTAGATCGGGCGTGCCATACCTACGTCCCCAAACTTAAGCTGAGTTTGTGTTTTCAGTCTTCTGTCCTCAAAGTCCTGGGCCACACTCCCTCCAAGCTGGGGCCCCTGGAGCCACACATTAGGACTGCCCCCACCCAATCCATGGGAATTCTGCCCATTCCATTGTCAAAAATCGTACAAATTAGGAGAACCCTCCAAAGTCCCTGAGGCCATCCCAATAGTGTAGGTCGCCCGGGACAAAAAAGAGCGGTTGATACCGGCTGAGCATCTACCTCCACTCATCTACCTCCACTCATACCAAGAAGATTGAACCAGACAGGACCCGAGGCCATTATCGGATCCATTGCTTTGGTTTACAGGCATGTCTCCTCAAAAGCCTGGATTCCAATACCAGCTGAGGGGATTTCCTGAGGCACCCATCAGAACAAATCTCGTCTCCACAAGGAAACTTGTGCATGGGAGTATGCCAAAGCTTAGGAGAATACTTCAGGGTCCCGGTGCCACCTCCCCATTCCAAGGCCCTCATGGACACAAACACACGTTAGGACCCATCCTCTGGAAAGTGCATTTCAACTCAGCCACCCCGGTTGCTCCCGCAGATCCATTAGATCTAAACTGTCTTGTTGCTAGGAGACAATTGGAAGGCGAGGCGGACTTCCCAGGCATCCATCCTCGAACGGTGCTCTGGAGTCATTCCATATGGGATGTCCTGGAGCTGTCCAACAGGTCTCAATTGTCCCGCAGAAGGAATCCTTGAAGGGGGCATCCCACATCTCCCAACGTGGAAAACCTCCATGGCCTCGAGATTCCGCTCTCTTCATGAAGGGGACGTCATGCACAGAAACTCCAACCTGAGCCACCGTGGGATCCTCGCCCTGACTTCAGATGCATGAGATGTTGGTTCAGATCTGCAGGGGGTACCTGCCGTGCCCTCACCCTGAATCCGAAGTCTAGCTTGTGTTCTCAGACTTCCGTCCTCACTCTCCTGGCCCCGAAGCCCTCAAGTTTGGCAATTGCGGACCGACAATGAAGCACTCTGCTTGCCCTCTAGAAAAAATATATTGCGTAATGAGCAGCCCAGGCAGCTTAAATGAGGATAAACCTACACGGCACTCGAATGTACCCAAATTATATAGTCTAACCTGGGCACTAATGCACTGTCTGACACAACCTGAGCCCGGACCTGCTGACCAATACCCAGACAGCTGACCGCACGCTGAGCACATCAGACCCGCCATGGCCTTAGGTCATCATCTCTTCCCTACCTCAGTTTTCAGGCTTCAGAACCTAGACCTTATCTCCAATCACTGCCCACGGGTGACTGTGATGCAGAAATCAGAACTCTTCCTGACCCATGGCAAGAAACCTTGTGGTTGGCATGTTGTCCAACGTTCAGTGTAGGAGAAACCAGCATTCACCCTGAGGCCCCGCCCATTCTTGAGTGCGACGAGAGCATAAACACGCATTGTGACCTCAGCGTGAGTCCTGTCCTCTAGTAAGTCCTCTCAGTGGCTGGACCATTAGATGTCATAATGGGCTTGACATGTCCCTAGTCCCCAATTTTTAACCAGATTTCAGGTTGTCCAGTCGCCCCACCCCAGGTCTCCACTCTGGAATCCCTCATTTGGTGGGACATCTGAGGTTGAAAAACAAAATGAAACAAATCGACAACAACAACAAAAAAACGGACTTCTTCCATCCCCAGAATGACCGCAAACTCTTTGGACGGGACCGAACCCCCAGAGAGTAAGACTCGTCCATTTCCCATGATGTCACCCGGCAATTTCACGACCATGAGTGACACGATATCCAGAGACAAAAACTTGAGCCAGAGCCTCACACTCGCCCTTTTTTCATATCCCGAAGTGTTCTCCTCATGGTCTGTAGATCAGTCCTGCCATACCTATGACCCAAAACATAAGCCGAGTTTGTGTTTTCAGACAACTGTCCAAACAGCTCTGGCCTACACACCCGACAGGCTCAGGGCCCTGGAGCCAAACCTGAGGACTGTACTTGCCCTCTCCAAGGGAATTGTATGTGCCCATTCCAATGGCCACAACCCTACTAGTAGGATAACCTCCAAAGTCCCTGAGGCCATCCCAATAGTTGTGGCTTCCCAGGACAAACAGGGGCAATCTGAGCCCATCTGAGCACCTACCTGCACTCAGACCCGTAGACTGATGTCCCCAGAGGTAAAAAGGAACGAACAGGCCCCTAGGCACTAATCGGATCCATTGCTTTGGTTTCCAGGCATCTCTCCTCAGAGGCCTGGATTTCAATACCAGCATATGGCTGTTTCTTGACTCACCCATCAGAACAAATCTCATCTACACATGGGAAACATGCACGTTGGAGCTGTGTCAAAGCCTCTGTTTAGGAGAACCCTTCAGGGCCCCAGGGCCACCGCTTCATTCCAAGGTCTCCATAGACACAAAAACATATTAGGACACATCCACAGGAGAGTCCATTTCAACTCAGCCTCCTCGGTTGCCCGCCACATGCAGCAGATCTAACCTGTCTTGTTGCTTGGAGACAATTGGAATGCGAGGTGGGCTACCCAGCCATCCATCCTTAGAACCCTGCACGGAATCGTTGGCCTGGAGCCAACCAACAGGTCTCAATTGTCCTGCAGAAGAATCTTTGCAGTTTGGAGCTTCTCACAACTCCCATCGTGGGAAAACCCCCATGTCCTCGTGATCCAACCCCCTTCAAGAAAGGGCCATCAGGGCAGAAAGTCCAACCTGAGCGATTGTCTGATCCTTGCCCTGACTTCAGATGCACGAGTTCTCGATTGAGGTCTGTAGATTGTGCCTGCCATATCCTCACCCAGAAACCTAGGCCTAGCTTGGGTTCTCAGACTCCGTCCTCAGACTACTGGCCCACAAGCCCTCCAGTTTGGCAATCCAGAACTACAATGCCGCACTTTGCCTGCCCTACAGAAGTAAAACATTGCCCTCAGGGCTACCCCGAAACCCCAAATGAGGATCAACCTGCACGCCATTCGGCTGTACCCCAAACATATAGGCTGACCTGGGCACTATTTCCCCTTCTGACCCAGCCTGAGCCTGGACCTCCTGGTCCCACCCAGACAGCTGGCCGCACACTGAGCACACGGACCCGCCATGGCCTTAGGTCGTCATCACTTTCCAACTGCGGTTTTCAGGCTCCAGAACCTAGACCTAATCTCCAAACACTGCCCAGGTTTGAAAATGATGCAGAAACCAGAACTCTTTCCCCATGGCAAGAAACCTTGTGGTTGGCATGTTGTCCAACGTTCAGTGTAGTTGAAACAAGCGTGGCCCATGAGGCCCAGCCCATGCTTGTGGTCCACATTGGTCACAAACACACATTGTCACCCTTAGCCTGAGCCCAGTCCTCAGGTAAGGCCTCTCAGGGCCTATATGAAGAGACAGCATATTGGGCTTGCCATGCCCCTAGGCCCCAATTTTTAACCATATTTCGGGTTGTCCCTTCACTCTTCCCCAGGGCTCTGCTTTGGAATTCCTCTTTTGGTGGGACACCTGAGGTAACAAACCTAAAAGGAGTCCTCCCATCCCAGAGATTGACGAAAAACAATTGGGATCGGGCCAAATCGACAGAGAGGAAGATTTGTCCATGGCCCATGAGACCTCCCCAACATTCCACGGCCATCGCTGAAACATAATCCAGAGACAAAAGCCTGAGCAAGCGACCCAGACTCGCTCATTCTTCATATCCTGAAGAGTTCTTCTCATGGTTTGTAGATCGGGCGTGCCATAACTACGTCCCCCAACTTAAGCTGAGTTTGTGTTTTCAGTCTTCTGTCCTCAAAGTCCTGGGCCACACTCCCTCCAGGCTGGGGCCCCTGGAGCCACACATTAGGACTGCCCCCCCCCAATCCATTGGAATTCTGCCCATTCCATTGTCAAAAATCGTACAAATTAGGAGAACCCTCCAAAGTCCCCGAGGCCATCCCAATAGTGTAGGTCGCCCGGGACAAAAAATGGGTGGTTGATACCGGCTGAGCATCTACCTCCACTCTTCTACCTCCACTCATACCAAGGAGATTGAACCAGACAGGACACGAGGCCATTATCGAATCCATTGCTTTGGTATACAGGCATGTCTCCTCAAAAGCCTGGATTCCAATACCAGCAGAGGGGATTTCCTGAGGCACCCATCAGAACAAATCTCGTCTCCACAAGGAAACTTGTGCATGGGAGCTAAGCCAAAGCTTAGGAGAATACTTCAGGGTCCCGGTGCCACCTCCCCATTCCAAGGCCCTCATGGACACAAACACACGTTAGGACCCATCCTCTGGAAAGTGCATTTCAACTCAGCCACCCCGGTTGCTCCCGCAGATCCATTTGATCTAAACTGTCTTGTTGCTAGGAGACAATTGGAAGGCGAGGCGGACTTCCCAGGCATCCATCCTCGAACGGTGCTCTGGAGTCATTCCATATGGGATGTCCTGGAGCTGTCCAACAGGTCTCAATTGTCCCGCAGAAGGAATCCTTGAAGGGGGCATCCCACATCTCCCAACGTGGAAATCCTCCATGGCCTCGAGATTCCGCTCCCTTCATGAAGGGGCCGTCATGCACAGAAACTCCAAACTGAGCCAACGTCGGATCCTCGCCCTGACTTCAGATGCATGAGATATTGGTTCAGATCTGCAGGGGGTACCTGCCGTGCCCTCACCCTGAATCCGAAGTCTAGCTTGTGTTCTCAGACTTCCGTCCTCACTCTCCTGGCCCCGAAGCCCTCAAGTTTGGCAATTCCGGACCGACAATGAAGCACTCTGCCTGCCCTCTAGAAAAAATATATTGCCTAATGAGCAGCCCAGGCAGCTTAAATGAGGATAAACCTACACGGCACTCGAATGTACCCAAATTATATAGTCTAACCTGGGCACTAATGCACTGTCTGACACAACCTGAGCCCGGACCTGCTGACCAACACCCAGACAGCTGACCGCACGCTGAGCACATCAGACCCGCCATGGCCTTAGGTCATCATCTCTTCCCTACCTCAGTTTTCAGGCTTCAGAACCTAGACCTTATCTCCAATCACTGCCCACGGGTGACTGTGATGCAGAAATCAGAACTCTTCCTGACCCATGGCAAGAAACCTTGTGGTTGGCATGTTGTCCAACGTTCAGTGTAGGAGAAACCAGCATTCACCCTGAGGCCCCGCCCATTCTTGAGTGCGACGAGAGCATAAACACGCATTGTGACCTCAGCGTGAGTCCTGTCCTCTAGTAAGTCCTCTCAGTGGCTGGACCATTAGATGTCATAATGGGCTTGACATGTCCCTAGTCCCCAATTTTTAACCAGATTTCTGGTTGTCCAGTCGCCCCACCCCAGGGCTCTACTCTGGAATCCCTCATTTGGTGGGACATCTGAGGTTGAAAAACAAAATGAAACAAATCGACAACAACAACAAAAAAACGGACTTCTTCCATCCCCAGAATGACCCCAAACTCTTTGGACGGGACCGAACCCCCAGAGAGTAAGACTCGTCCATTTCCCATGATGTCACCCGGCAATTTCACGACCATGAGTGACACGATATCCAGAGACAAAAACTTGAGCCAGAGCCTCACACTCGCCCTTTTTTCATATCCCGAAGTGTTCTCCTCATGGTCTGAGATCAGTCCTGCCATACCTATGACCCAAAACATAAGCCGAGTTTGTGTTTTCAGACAACTGTCCAAACAGCTCTGGCCTACACACCCGACAGGCTCAGGGCCCTGGAGCCAAACCTGAGGACTGTACTTGCCCTCTCCAAGGGAATTGTATGTGCCCATTCCAATGGCCACAACCCTACTAGTAGGATAACCTCCAAAGTCCCTGAGGCCATCCCAATAGTTGTGGCTTCCCAGGACAAACAGGGGCAATCTGAGCCCATCTGAGCACCTACCTGCACTCAGACCCGTAGACTGATGTCCCCAGAAGTAAAAAGGAACGAACAGGCCCCTAGGCACTAATCGGATCCATTGCTTTGGTTTCCAGGCATCTCTCCTCAGAGGCCTGGATTTCAATACCAGCATATGGCTGTTTCTTGACTCACCCATCAGAACAAATCTCATCTACACATGGGAAACATGCACGTTGGAGCTGTGTCAAAGCCTCTGTTTAGGAGAACCCTTCAGGGCCCCAGGGCCACCGCTTCATTCCAAGGTCTCCATAGACACAAAAACATATTAGGACACATCCACAGGAGAGTCCATTTCAACTCAGCCTCCTCGGTTGCCCGCCACATGCAGCAGATCTAACCTGTCTTGTTGCTTGGAGACAATTGGAATGCGAGGTGGGCTACCCAGCCATCCATCCTTAGAACCCTGCTCGGAATCGTTGGCCTGGAGCCAACCAACAGGTCTCAATTGTCCTGCAGAAGAATCTTTGCAGTTTGGAGCTTCTCACAACTCCCATCGTGGGAAAACCCCCATATCCTCGTGATCCAACCCCCTTCAAGAAAGGGCCATCAGGGCAGAAAGTCCAACCTGAGCGATTGTCTGATCCTTGCCCTGACTTCAGATGCACGAGATCTCGATTGAGGTCTGTAGATTGTGCCTGCCATATCCTCACCCAGAAACCTAGGCCTAGCTTGGGTTCTCAGACTCCGTCCTCAGACTACTGGCCCACAAGCCCTCCAGTTTGGCAATCCAGAACTACAATGCCGCACTTTGCCTGCCCTACAGAAGTAAAACATTGCCCTCAGGGCTACACCGAAACCCCAATTGAGGATCAACCTGCACGCCATTCGGCTGTACCCCAAACATATAGGCTGACCTGGGCACTATTTCCCCTTCTGACCCAGCCTGAGCCTGGACCTCCTGGTCCCACCCAGACAGCTGGCCGCACACTGAGCACACGGACCCGCCATGGCCTTAGGTCGTCATCACTTTCCAACTGCGGTTTTCAGGCTCCAGAACCTAGACCTAATCTCCAAACACTGCCCAGGTTTGAAAATGATGCAGAAACCAGAACTCTTTCCCCATGGCAAGAAACCTTGTGGTTGGCATGTTGTCCAACGTTCAGTGTAGTTGAAACAAGCGTGGCCCATGAGGCCCAGCCCATGCTTGTGGTCCACATTGGTCACAAACACACATTGTCACCCTTAGCCTGAGCCCAGTCCTCAGGTAAGGCCTCTCAGGGCCTATATGAAGAGACAGCATATTGGGCTTGCCATGCCCCTAGGCCCCAATTTTTAACCATATTTCGGGTTGTCCCTTCACTCTTCCCCAGGGCTCTGCTTTGGAATTCCTCTTTTGGTGGGACACCTGAGGTAACAAACCTAAAAGGAGTCCTCCCATCCCAGAGATTGACGAAAAACAATTGGGATCGGGCCAAATCGACAGAGAGGAAGATTTGTCCATGGCCCATGAGACCTCCCCAACATTCCACGGCCATCGCTGAAACATAATCCAGAGACAAAAGCCTGAGCAAGCGACCCAGACTCGCTCATTCTTCATATCCTGAAGAGTTCTTCTCATGGTTTGTAGATCGGGCGTGCCATAACTACGTCCCCAAACTTAAGCTGAGTTTGTGTTTTCAGTCTTCTGTCCTCAAAGTCCTGGGCCACACTCCCTCCAGGCTGGGGCCCCTGGAGCCACACATTAGGACTGCCCCCCCCCAATCCATTGGAATTCTGCCCATTCCATTGTCAAAAATCGTACAAATTAGGAGAACCCTCCAAAGTCCCCGAGGCCATCCCAATAGTGTAGGTCGCCCGGGACAAAAAATGGGTGGTTGATACCGGCTGAGCATCTACCTCCACTCTTCTACCTCCACTCATACCAAGGAGATTGAACCAGACAGGACACGAGGCCATTATCGAATCCATTGCTTTGGTATACAGGCATGTCTCCTCAAAAGCCTGGATTCCAATACCAGCTGAGGGGATTTCCTGAGGCACCCATCAGAACAAATCTCGTCTCCACAAGGAAACTTGTGCATGGGAGCTATGCCAAAGCTTAGGAGAATACTTCAGGGTCCCGGTGCCACCTCCCCATTCCAAGGCCCTCATGGACACAAACACACGTTAGGACCCATCCTCTGGAAAGTGCATTTCAACTCAGCCACCCCGGTTGCTCCCGCAGATCCATTTGATCTAAACTGTCTTGTTGCTAGGAGACAATTGGAAGGCGAGGCGGACTTCCCAGGCATCCATCCTGGAACGGTGCTCTGGAGTCATTCCATATGGGATGTCCTGGAGCTGTCCAACAGGTCTCAATTGTCCCGCAGAAGGAATCCTTGAAGGGGGCATCCCACATCTCCCAACGTGGAAATCCTCCATGGCCTCGAGATTCCGCTCCCTTCATGAAGGGGCCGTCATGCACAGAAACTCCAAACTGAGCCAACGTCGGATCCTCGCCCTGACTTCAGATGCATGAGATATTGGTTCAGATCTGCAGGGGGTACCTGCCGTGCCCTCACCCTGAATCCGAAGTCTAGCTTGTGTTCTCAGACTTCCGTCCTCACTCTCCTGGCCCCGAAGCCCTCAAGTTTGGCAATTCCGGACCGACAATGAAGCACTCTGCCTGCCCTCTAGAAAAAATATATTGCCTAATGAGCAGCCCAGGCAGCTTAAATGAGGATAAACCTACACGGCACTCGAATGTACCCAAATTATATAGTCTAACCTGGGCACTAATGCACTGTCTGACACAACCTGAGCCCGGACCTGCTGACCAACACCCAGACAGCTGACCGCACGCTGAGCACATCAGACCCGCCATGGCCTTAGGTCATCATCTCTTCCCTACCTCAGTTTTCAGGCTTCAGAACCTAGACCTTATCTCCAATCACTGCCCACGGGTGACTGTGATGCAGAAATCAGAACTCTTCCTGACCCATGGCAAGAAACCTTGTGGTTGGCATGTTGTCCAACGTTCAGTGTAGGAGAAACCAGCATTCACCCTGAGGCCCCGCCCATTCTTGAGTGCGACAAGAGCATAAACACGCATTGTGACCTCAGCGTGAGTCCTGTCCTCTAGTAAGTCCTCTCAGTGGCTGGACCATTAGATGTCATAATGGGCTTGACATGTCCCTAGTCCCCAATTTTTAACCAGATTTCTGGTTGTCCAGTCGCCCCACCCCAGGGCTCTACTCTGGAATCCCTCATTTGGTGGGACATCTGAGGTTGAAAAACAAAATGAAACAAATCGACAACAACAACAAAAAAACGGACTTCTTCCATCCCCAGAATGACCCCAAACTCTTTGGACGGGACCGAACCCCCAGAGAGTAAGACTCGTCCATTTCCCATGATGTCACCCGGCAATTTCACGACCATGAGTGACACGATATCCAGAGACAAAAACTTGAGCCAGAGCCTCACACTCGCCCTTTTTTCATATCCCGAAGTGTTCTCCTCATGGTCTGTAGATCAGTCCTGCCATACCTATGACCCAAAACATAAGCCGAGTTTGTGTTTTCAGACAACAGTCCAAACAGCTCTGGCCTACACACCCGACAGGCTCAGGGCCCTGGAGCCAAACCTGAGGACTGTACTTGCCCTCTCCAAGGGAATTGTATGTGCCCATTCCAATGGCCACAACCCTACTAGTAGGATAACCTCCAATGTCCCTGAGGCCATCCCAATAGTTGTGGCTTCCCAGGACAAACAGGGGCAATCTGAGCCCATCTGAGCACCTACCTGCACTCAGACCCGTAGACTGATGTCCCCAGAGGTAAAAAGGAACGAACAGGCCCCTAGGGACTAATCGGATCCATTGCTTTGGTTTCCAGGCATCTCTCCTCAGAGGCCTGGATTTCAATACCAGCATATGGCTGTTTCTTGACTCACCCATCAGAACAAATCTCAACTACACATGGGAAACATGCACGTTGGAGCTGTGTCAAAGCCTCTGTTTAGGAGAACCCTTCAGGGCCCCAGGGCCACCGCTTCATTCCAAGGTCTCCATAGACACAAAAACATATTAGGACACATCCCCAGGAGGGTCCATTTCAACTCAGCCTCCTCGGTTGCCCCCACATCCAGAAGATCTAACTTGTCTTGTTGCTTGGAGACAATTGGAATGCGAAGTGGGTACCCAGCCATCCATCCTTAGAACCCTGCTCGGAATCGTTGGCCTGGAGCCAACCAACAGGTCTCAATTGTCCTGCAGAAGAATCTTTGCAGTTTGGAGCTTCTCACAACTCCCATCGTGGGAAAACGCCCATGTCCTCGTGATCCAACCCCCTTCAAGAAAGGGCCATCAGGGCAGAAAGTCCAACCTGAGCGATCGTATGATCCTTGCCCTGACTTCAGATGCACGAGATCTCTATTGAGGACTGTAGATTGTGCCTGCCATATCCTCACCCAGAAACCTAGGCCTAGCTTGGGTTCTCAGACTCCGTCCTCAGACTACTGGCCCACAAGCCCTCCAGTTTGGCAATCCAGAACTACAATGCCGCACTCTGACTGCCCTACAGAAGTAAAACATTGCCCTCAGGGCTACCCCGAATCCCCAAATGAGGATCAACCTGCACGCCATTCGCTGTACCTCAAACATATAGGCTGACCTGGGCACTATTTCCCCTTCTGACCCAGCCTGAGCCTGGACCTCCTGGTCCCACCCAGACAGCTGTCCGCACACTGAGCACAACGGACCCGCCATGGCCTTAGGTCGTCATCTCTTCCCAACTGCGGTTTTCAGGCTCCAGAACCTAGACCTTATCTCCAACCACTGCCCAGGTTTGAAAATGATGCTGAAATCAGAACTCTTTCCCCATGGCAAGAAACCTTGTGGTTGGCATGTTGTCCAACGTTCAGTGTAGTTGAAACAAGCGTAGCCCATGAGGCCCAGCCCATGCTTGCGGGCCACATTGGTCACAAACACACATTGTGACCCTCAGCCTGAGCCCAGTCCTCAGGTAAGGCCTCTCAGGGCCTATATGAAGAGGCAGCATATTAGGCTTGCCATGCCCCTAGGCCCCAATTTTTAACCATAGTTCGGGTTGTCCCTTCACTCTTCCCCAGGGCTCTGCTTTGGAATTCCTCTTTTGGTGGGACACCTGAGGTAACAAATCTGAAAGGAGTCCTCCCATCCCACAGATTGACGAAAAACAATTGGGATCGGGCCAAATCCACAGAGAGGAAGATTCGCCCATGGCCCATGAAGCCTCCCCGACATTCCCCGGCCATCGCTGATACAAAATCCAGAGACAAAATCCTGAGCAAGCGCCTCAGACTCGCTCATTCTTCATATCCTCAAGAGTTCTTCTCATGGTTTGTAGATCGGGCGTGCCATACCTACGTCCCCAAACTTAAGCTGAGTTTGTGTTTTCAGTCTTCTGTCCTCAAAGTCCTGGGCCACACTCCCTCCAGGCTGGGGCCCCTGGAGCCACACATTAGGACTGCCCCCCCCCCAATCCATTGGAATTCTGCCCATTCCATTGTCAAAAATCGTACAAATTAGGAGAACCCTCCAAAGTCCCCGAGGCCATCCCAATAGTGTAGGTCGCCCGGGACAAAAAATGGGCGGTTGATACCGGCTGAGCATCTACCTCCACTCTTCTACCTCCACTCATACCAAGGAGATTGAACCAGACAGGACCCGAGGCCATTATCGAATCCATTGCTTTGGTTTACAGGCATGTCTCCTCAAAAGCCTGGATTCCAATACCAGCAGAGGGGATTTCCTGAGGCACCCATCAGAACAAATCTCGTCTCCACAAGGAAACTTGTGCATGGGAGCTAAGCCAAAGCTTAGGAGAATACTTCAGGGTCCCGGTGCCACCTCCCCATTCCAAGGCCCTCATGGACACAAACACACGTTAGGTCCCATCCTCTGGAAAGTGCATTTCAACTCAGCCACCCCGGTTGCTCCCGCAGATCCATTAGATCTAAACTGTCTTGTTGCTAGGAGACAATTGGAAGGCGAGGCGGACTTCCCAGGCATCCATCCTGGAACGGTGCTCTGGAGTCATTCCATATGGGATGTCCTGGAGCTGTCCAACAGGTCTCAATTGTCCCGCAGAAGGAATCCTTGAAGGGGGCATCCCACATCTCCCAACGTGCAAAACCTCCATGGCCTCGAGATTCCGCTCCCTTCATGAAGGGGCCGTCATGCACAGAAACTCCAACCTGAGCCAACGTCGGATCCTCGCCCTGACTTCAGATGCATGAGATATTGGTTCAGATCTGCAGGGGGTACCTGCCGTGCCCTCACCCTGAATCCGAAGTCTAGCTTGTGTTCTCAGACTTCCGTCCTCACTCTCCTGGCCCCGAAGCCCTCAAGTTTGGCAATTCCGGACCGACAATGAAGCACTCTGCCTGCCCTCTAGAAAAAATATATTGCCTAATGAGCAGCCCAGGCAGCTTAAATGAGGATAAACCTACACGGCACTCGAATGTACCCAAATTATATAGTCTAACCTGGGCACTAATGCACTGTCTGACACAACCTGAGCCCGGACCTGCTGACCAACACCCAGACAGCTGAACGCACGCTGAGCACATCAGACCCGCCATGGCCTTAGGTCATCATCTCTTCCCTACCTCAGTTTTCAGGCTTCAGAACCTAGACCTTATCTCCAATCACTGCCCACGGGTGACTGTGATGCAGAAATCAGAACTCTTCCTGACCCATGGCAAGAAACCTTGTGGTTGGCATGTTGTCCAACGTTCAGTGTAGGAGAAACCAGCATTCACCCTGAGGCCCCGCCCATTCTTGAGTGCGACAAGAGCATAAACACGCATTGTGACCTCAGCGTGAGTCCTGTCCTCTAGTAAGTCCTCTCAGTGGCTGGACCATTAGATGTCATAATGGGCTTGACATGTCCCTAGTCCCCAATTTTTAACCAGATTTCTGGTTGTCCAGTCGCCCCACCCCAGGGCTCTACTCTGGAATCCCTCATTTGGTGGGACATCTGAGGTTGAAAAACAAAATGAAACAAATCGACAACAACAACAAAAAAACGGACTTCATCCATCCCCAGAATGAACCCAAACTCTTTGGACGGGACCGAACCCCCAGAGAGTAAGACTCGTCCATTTCCCATGATGTGACCCGGCAATTTCACGACCATGAGTGACACGATATCCAGAGACAAAAACTTGAGCCAGAGCCTCACACTCGCCCTTTTTTCATATCCCGAAGTGTTCTCCTCATGGTCTGTAGATCAGTCCTGCCATACCTATGACCCAAAACATAAGCCGAGTTTGTGTTTTCAGACAACTGTCCAAACAGCTCTGGCCTACACACCCTACAGGCTCAGGGCCCTGGAGCCAAACCTGAGGACTGTACTTGCCCTCTCCAAGGGAATTGTATGTGCCCATTCCAATGGCCACAACCCTACTAATAGGATAACCTCCAAAGTCCCTGAGGCCATCCCAATAGTTGTGGCTTCCCAGGACAAACAGGGGCAATTTGAGCCCATCTGAGCACCTACCTGCACTCAGACCCGTAGACTGATGTCCCCAGAGGTAAAAAGGAACGAACAGGCCCCTAGGCACTAATCGGATCCATTGCTTTGGTTTCCAGGCATCTCTCCTCAGAGGCCTGGATTTCAATACCAGCATATGGATGTTTCTTGACTCACCCATCAGAACAAATCTCATCTACACATGGGAAACATGCACGTTGGAGCTGTGTCAAAGCCTCTGTTTAGGAGAACCCTTCAGGGCCCCAGGGCCACCGCTTCATTCCAAGGTCTCCATAGACACAAAAACATATTAGGACACATCCCCAGGAGGGTCCATTTCAACTCAGCCTCCTCGGTTGCCTCCACATCCAGAAGATCTAACTTGTCTTGTTGCTTGGAGACAATTGGAATGCGAAGTGGGCTACCCAGCCATCCATCCTTAGAACCCTGCTCGGAATCGTTGGCCTGGAGCCAACCAACAGGTCTCAATTGTCCTGCAGAAGAATCTTTGCAGTTTGGAGCTTCTCACAACTCCCATCGTGGGAAAACGCCCATGTCTTCGTGATCCAACCCCCTTCAAGAAAGGGCCATCAGGGCAGAAAGTCCAACCTGAGCGATCGTCTGATCCTTGCCCTGACTTCAGATGCACGAGATCTTTATTGAGGACTGTAGATTGTGCCTGCCATATCCTCACCCAGAAACCTAGGCCTAGCTTGGGTTCTCAGACTCCGTCCTCAGACTACTGGCCCACAAGCCCTCCAGTTTGGCAATCCAGAACTACAATGCCGCACTCTGACTGCGTACAGAAATAAAACATTGCCCTCAGGGCTACCCCGAATCCCCAAATGAGGATCAACCTGCACGCCATTCGGCTGTACCCCAAACATATAGGCTGACCTGGGCACTATTTCCCCTTCTGACCCAGCCTGAGCCTGGACCTCCTGGTCCCACCCAGACATCTGTCCGCACACTGAGCACATCGGACCCGCCATGGCCTTAGGTTGTCATCTCTTCCCAACTGCGGTTTTCAGGCTCCAGAACCTAGACCTTATCTCCAACCACTGCCCAGGTTTGAAAATGATGCTGAAATCAGAACTCTTTCCCCATGGCAAGAAACCTTGTGGTTGGCATGTTGTCCAACGTTCAGTGTAGTTGAAACAAGCGTGGCCCATGAGGCCCAGCCCATGCTTGCGGGCCACATTGGTCACAAACACACATTGTGACCCTCAGCCTGAGCCCAGTCCTCAGGTAAGGCCTCTCAGGGCCTATATGAAGAGGCAGCATATTAGGCTTGCCATGCCCCTAGGCCCCAATTTTTAACCATAGTTCGGGTTGTCCCTTCACTCTTCCCCAGGGCTCTGCTTTGGAATTCCTCTTTTGGTGGGACACCTGAGGTAACAAATCTGAAAGGAGTCCTCCCATCCCACAGATTGACGAAAAACAATTGGGATCGGGCCAAATCCACAGAGAGGAAGATTCGCCCATGGCCCATGAAGCCTCCCCGACATTCCACGGCCATCGCTGATACAAAATCCAGAGACAAAAGCCTGAGCAAGCGCCTCAGACTCGCTCATTCTTCATATCCTCAAGAGTTCTTCACATGGTTTGTAGATCGGGCGTGCCATACCTACGTCCCCAAACTGAAGCTGAGTTTGTGTTTTCAGTCTTCTGTCCTCAAAGTCCTGGGACACACTCCCTCCAGGCTGGGACCCCTGGAGCCACTTATTAGGACTGCCCCCACCCAATCCAATGAAATTCTGCCCATTCCATTGTCAAAAATCGTACAAATTAGGAGAACCCTCCAAAGTCCCCGAGGCCATCCCAATAGTGTAGGTCGCCCGGGACAAAAAATGGGTGGTTGATACCGGCTGAGCATCTACCTCCACTCTTCTACCTCCACTCATACCAAGGAGATGGAACCAGACAGGACCCGAGGCCATTATCGAATCCATTGCTTTGGTTTACAGGCATGTCTCCTCAAAGGCCTGGATTCCAATACCAGCAGAGGGGATTTCCTGAGGCACCCATCAGAACAAATCTCGTCTCCACAAGGAAACTTGTGCATGGGAGCTAAGCCAAAGCTTAGGAGAATACTTCAGGGTCCCGGTGCCTCCTCCCCATTCCAAGGCCCTCATGGACACAAACACACGTTAGGACCCATCCTCTGGAAAGTGCATTTCAACTCAGCCACCCCGGTTGCTCCCGCAGATCCATTAGATCTAAACTGTCTTGTTGCTAGGAGACAATTGGAAGGCGAGGCGGACTTCCCAGGCATCCATCCTGGAACGGTGCTCTGGAGTCATTCCATATGGGATGTCCTGGAGCTGTCCAAAAGGTCTCAATTGTCCCGCAGAAGGAATCCTTGAAGGGGGCATCCCACATCTCCCAACGTGCAAAACCTCCATGGCCTCGAGATTCCGCTCCCTTCATGAAGGGGCCGTCATGCACAGAAACTCCAACCTGAGCCAACGTCGGATCCTCGCCCTGACTTCAGATGCATGAGATATTGTTTCAGATCTGCAGGGGGTACCTGCCGTGCCCTCACCCTGAATCCGAAGTCTAGCTTGTGTTCTCAGACTTCCGTCCTCACTCTCCTGGCCCCGAAGCCCTCAAGTTTGGCAATTCCGGACCGACAATGAAGCACTCTGCCTGCCCTCTAGAAAAAATATATTGCCTAATGAGCAGCCCAGGCAGCTTAAATGAGGATAAAACTACACGGCACTCGAATGTACCCAAATTATATAGTCTAACCTGGGCACTAATGCACTGTCTGACACAACCTGAGCCCGGACCTGCTGACCAACACCCAGACAGCTGAACGCACGCTGAGCACATCAGACCCGCCATGGCCTTAGGTCATCATCTCTTCCCTACCTCAGTTTTCAGGCTTCAGAACCTAGACCTTATCTCCAATCACTGCCCACGGGTGACTGTGATGCAGAAATCAGAACTCTTCCTGACCCATGGCAAGAAACCTTGTGGTTGGCATGTTGTCCAACGTTCAGTGTAGGAGAAACCAGCATTCACCCTAAGGCCCCGCCCATTCTTCAGTGCGACAAGAGCATAAACACGCATTGTGACCTCAGCGTGAGTCCTGTCCTCTAGTAAGTCCTCTCAGTGGCTGGACCATTAGATGTCATAATGGGCTTGACATGTCCCTAGTCCCCAATTTTTAACCAGATTTCTGGTTGTCCAGTCGCCCCACCCCAGGGCTCTACTCTGGAATCCCTCATTTGGTGGGACATCTGAGGTTGAAAAACAAAATGAAACAAATCGACAACAACAACAAAAAAACGGACTTCATCCATCCCCAGAATGACCCCAAACTCTTTGGACGGGACCGAACCCCCAGAGAGTAAGACTCGTCCATTTCCCATGATGTCACCCGGCAATTTCACGACCATGAGTGACACGATATCCAGAGACAAAAACTTGAGCAAGAGCCTCACACTCGCCCTTTTTTCATATCCCGAAGTGTTCTCCTCATGGTCTGTAGATCAGTCCTGCCATACCTATGACCCAAAACATAAGCCGAGTTTGTGTTTTCAGACAACTGTCCAAAAGCTCTGGCCTACACACCCTACAGGCTCAGGGCCCTGGAGCCAAACCTGAGGACTGTACTTGCCCTCTCCAAGGGAATTGTATGTGCCCATTCCAATGGCCACAACCCTACTAGTAGGATAACCTCCAAAGTCCCTGAGGCCATCCCAATAGTTGTGGCTTCCCAGGACAAACAGGGGCAATCTGAGCCCATCTGAGCACCTACCTGCACTCAGACCCGTAGACTGATGTCCCCAGAGGTAAAAAGGAACGAACAGGCCCCTAGGCACTAATCGGATCCATTGCTTTGGTTTCCAGGCATCTCTCCTCAGAGGCCTGGATTTCAATACCAGCATATGGCTGTTTCTTGACTCACCCATCAGAACAAATCTCATCTACACATGGGAAACATGCACGTTGGAGCTGTCTCAAAGCCTCTGTTTAGGAGAACCCTTCAGGGCCCCAGGGCCACCGCTTCATTCCAAGGTCTCCATAGACACAAAAACATATTAGGACACATCCCCAGGAGGGTCCATTTCAACTCAGCCTCCTCGGTTGCCCCCACATCCAGAAGATCTAACTTGTCTTGTTGCTTGGAGACAATTGGAATGCGAAGTGGGTACCCAGCCATCCATCCTTAGAACCCTGCTCGGAATCGTTGGCCTGGAGCCAACCAACAGGTCTCAATTGTCCTGCAGAAGAATCTTTGCAGTTTGGAGCTTCTCACAACTCCCATCGTGGGAAAACGCCCATGTCCTCGTGATCCAACCCCCTTCAAGAAAGGGCCATCAGGGCAGAAAGTCCAACCTGAGCGATCGTCTGATCCTTGCCCTGACTTCAGATGCACGAGATCTCTATTGAGGACTGTAGATTGTGCCTGCCATATCCTCACCCAGAAACCTAGGCCTAGCTTGGGTTCTCAGACTCCGTCCTCAGACTACTGGCCCACAAGCCCTCCAGTTTGGCAATCCAGAACTACAATGCCGCACTCTGACTGCCCTACAGAAGTAAAACATTGCCCTCAGGGCTACCCCGAATCCCCAAATGAGGATCAACCTTTACGCCATTCGCTGTACCTCAAACATATAGCCTGACCTGGGCACTATTTCCCCTTCTGACCCAGCCTGAGCCTGGACCTCCTGGTCCCACCCAGACAGCTGTCCGCACACTGAGCACAACGGACCCGCCATGGCCTTAGGTCGTCATCTCTTCCCAACTGCGGTTTTCAGGCTCCAGAACCTAGACCTTATCTCCAACCACTGCCCAGGTTTGAAAATGATGCTGAAATCAGAACTCTTTCCCCATGGCAAGAAACCTTGTGGTTGGCATGTTGTCCAACGTTCAGTGTAGTTGAAACAAGCGTGGCCCATGAGGCCCAGCCCATGCTTGCGGGCCACATTGGTCACAAACACACATTGTGACCCTCAGCCTGAGCCCAGTCCTCAGGTAAGGCCTCTCAGGGCCTATATGAAGAGGCAGCATATTAGGCTTGCCATGCCCCTAGGCCCCAATTTTTAACCATAGTTCGGGTTGTCCCTTCACTCTTCCCCAGGGCTCTGCTTTGGAATTCCTCTTTTGGTGGGACACCTGAGGTAACAAATCTGAAAGGAGTCCTCCCATCCCACAGATTGACGAAAAACAATTGGGATCGGGCCAAATCCACAGAGAGGAAGATTCGCCCATGGCCCATGAAGCCTCCCCGACATTCCCCGGCCATCGCTGATACAAAATCCAGAGACAAAATCCTGAGCAAGCGCCTCAGACTCGCTCATTCTTCATATCCTCAAGAGTTCTTCTCATGGTTTGTAGATCGGGCGTGCCATACCTACGTCCCCAAACTTAAGCTGAGTTTGTGTTTTCAGTCTTCTGTCCTCAAAGTCCTGGGCCACACTCCCTCCAGGCTGGGGCCCCTGGAGCCACACATTAGGACTGCCCCCCCCCCAATCCATTGGAATTCTGCCCATTCCATTGTCAAAAATCGTACAAATTAGGAGAACCCTCCAAAGTCCCCGAGGCCATCCCAATAGTGTAGGTCGCCCGGGACAAAAAATGGGCGGTTGATACCGGCTGAGCATCTACCTCCACTCTTCTACCTCCACTCATACCAAGGAGATTGAACCAGACAGGACCCGAGGCCATTATCGAATCCATTGCTTTGGTTTACAGGCATGTCTCCTCAAAAGCCTGGATTCCAATACCAGCAGAGGGGATTTCCTGAGGCACCCATCAGAACAAATCTCGTCTCCACAAGGAAACTTGTGCATGGGAGCTAAGCCAAAGCTTAGGAGAATACTTCAGGGTCCCGGTGCCACCTCCCCATTCCAAGGCCCTCATGGACACAAACACACGTTAGGTCCCATCCTCTGGAAAGTGCATTTCAACTCAGCCACCCCGGTTGCTCCCGCAGATCCATTAGATCTAAACTGTCTTGTTGCTAGGAGACAATTGGAAGGCGATGCGGACTTCCCAGGCATCCATCCTGGAACGGTGCTCTGGAGTCATTCCATATGGGATGTCCTGGAGCTGTCCAACAGGTCTCAATTGTCCCGCAGAAGGAATCCTTGAAGGGGGCATCCCACATCTCCCAACGTGCAAAACCTCCATGGCCTCGAGATTCCGCTCCCTTCATGAAGGGGCCGTCATGCACAGAAACTCCAACCTGAGCCAACGTCGGATCCTCGCCCTGACTTCAGATGCAGGAGATATTGGTTCAGATCTGCAGGGGGTACCTGCCGTGCCCTCACCCTGAATCCGAAGTCTAGCTTGTGTTCTCAGACTTCCGTCCTCACTCTCCTGGCCCCGAAGCCCTCAAGTTTGGCAATTCCGGACCGACAATGAAGCACTCTGCCTGCCCTCTAGAAAAAATATATTGCCTAATGAGCAGCCCAGGCAGCTTAAATGAGGATAAACCTACACGGCACTCGAATGTACCCAAATTATATAGTCTAACCTGGGCACTAATGCACTGTCTGACACAACCTGAGCCCGGACCTGCTGACCAACACCCAGACAGCTGACCGCACGCTGAGCACATCAGACCCGCCATGGCCTTAGGTCATCATCTCTTCCCTACCTCAGTTTTCAGGCTTCAGAACCTAGACCTTATCTCCAATCACTGCCCACGGGTGACTGTGATGCAGAAATCAGAACTCTTCCTGACCCATGGCAAGAAACCTTGTGGTTGGCATGTTGTCCAACGTTCAGTGTAGGAGAAACCAGCATTCACCCTGAGGCCCCGCCCATTCTTGAGTGCTACAAGAGCATAAACACGCATTGTGACCTCAGCGTGAGTCCTGTCCTCTAGTAAGTCCTCTCAGTGGCTGGACCATTAGATGTCATAATGGGCTTGACATGTCCCTAGTCCCCAATTTTTAACCAGATTTCTGGTTGTCCAGTCGCCCCACCCCAGGGCTCTACTCTGGAATCCCTCATTTGGTGGGACATCTGAGGTTGAAAAACAAAATGAAACAAATCGACAACAACAACAAAAAAACGGACTTCATCCATCCCCAGAATGAACCCAAACTCTTTGGACGGGACCGAACCCCCAGAGAGTAAGACTCGTCCATTTCCCATGATGTGACCCGGCAATTTCACGACCATGAGTGACACGATATCCAGAGACAAAAACTTGAGCCAGAGCCTCACACTCGCCCTTTTTTCATATCCCGAAGTGTTCTCCTCATGGTCTGTAGATCAGTCCTGCCATACCTATGACCCAAAACATAAGCCGAGTTTGTGTTTTCAGACAACTGTCCAAACAGCTCTGGCCTACACACCCTACAGGCTCAGGGCCCTGGAGCCAAACCTGAGGACTGTACTTGCCCTCTCCAAGGGAATTGTATGTGCCCATTCCAATGGCCACAACCCTACTAATAGGATAACCTCCAAAGTCCCTGAGGCCATCCCAATAGTTGTGGCTTCCCAGGACAAACAGGGGCAATCTGAGCCCATCTGAGCACCTACCTGCACTCAGACCCGTAGACTGATGTCCCCAGAGGTAAAAAGGAACGAACAGGCCCCTAGGCACTAATCGGATCCATTGCTTTGGTTTCCAGGCATCTCTCCTCAGAGGCCTGGATTTCAATACCAGCATATGGATGTTTCTTGACTCACCCATCAGAACAAATCTCATCTACACATGGGAAACATGCACGTTGGAGCTGTGTCAAAGCCTCTGTTTAGGAGAACCCTTCAGGGCCCCAGGGCCACCGCTTCATTCCAAGGTCTCCATAGACACAAAAACATATTAGGACACATCCCCAGGAGGGTCCATTTCAACTCAGCCTCCTCGGTTGCCTCCACATCCAGAAGATCTAACTTGTCTTGTTGCTTGGAGACAATTGGAATGCGAAGTGGGCTACCCAGCCATCCATCCTTAGAACCCTGCTCGGAATCGTTGGCCTGGAGCCAACCAACAGGTCTCAATTGTCCTGCAGAAGAATCTTTGCAGTTTGGAGCTTCTCACAACTCCCATCGTGGGAAAACGCCCATGTCTTCGTGATCCAACCCCCTTCAAGAAAGGGCCATCAGGGCAGAAAGTCCAACCTGAGCGATCGTCTGATCCTTGCCCTGACTTCAGATGCACGAGATCTCTATTGAGGACTGTAGATTGTGCCTGCCATATCCTCACCCAGAAACCTAGGCCTAGCTTGGGTTCTCAGACTCCGTCCTCAGACTACTGGCCCACAAGCCCTCCAGTTTGGCAATCCAGAACTACAATGCCGCAGTCTGCCTGCGTACAGAAATAAAACATTGCCCTCAGGGCTACCCCGAATCCCCAAATGAGGATCAACCTGCACGCCATTCGGCTGTACCCCAAACATATAGGCTGACCTGGGCACTATTTCCCCTTCTGACCCAGCCTGAGCCTGGACCTCCTGGTCCCACCCAGACAGCTGTCCGCACACTGAGCACATCGGACCCGCCATGGCCTTAGGTTGTCATCTCTTCCCAACTGCGGTTTTCAGGCTCCAGAACCTAGACCTTATCTCCAACCACTGCCCAGGTTTGAAAATGATGCTGAAATCAGAACTCTTTCCCCATGGCAAGAAACCTTGTGGTTGGCATGTTGTCCAACGTTCAGTGTAGTTGAAACAAGCGTGGCCCATGAGGCCCAGCCCATGCTTGCGGGCCACATTGGTCACAAACACACATTGTGACCCTCAGCCTGAGCCCAGTCCTCAGGTAAGGCCTCTCAGGGCCTATATGAAGAGGCAGCATATTAGGCTTGCCATGCCCCTAGGCCCCAATTTTTAACCATAGTTCGGGTTGTCCCTTCACTCTTCCCCAGGGCTCTGCTTTGGAATTCCTCTTTTGGTGGGACACCTGAGGTAACAAATCTGAAAGGAGTCCTCCCATCCCACAGATTGACGAAAAACAATTGGGATCGGGCCAAATCCACAGAGAGGAAGATTCGCCCATGGCCCATGAAGCCTCCCCGACATTCCACGGCCATCGCTGATACAAAATCCAGAGACAAAAGCCTGAGCAAGCGCCTCAGACTCGCTCATTCTTCATATCCTCAAGAGTTCTTCACATGGTTTGTAGATCGGGCGTGCCATACCTACGTCCCCAAACTGAAGCTGAGTTTGTGTTTTCAGTCTTCTGTCCTCAAAGTCCTGGGACACACTCCCTCCAGGCTGGGGCCCCTGGAGCCACATATTAGGACTGCACCCACCCAATCCATGGAAATTCTGCCCATTCCATTGTCAAAAATCGTACAAATTAGGAGAACCCTCCAAAGTCCCCGAGGCCATCCCAATAGTGTAGGTCGCCCGGGACAAAAAATGGGTGGTTGATACCGGCTGAGCATCTACCTCCACTCTTCTACCTCCACTCATACCAAGGAGATTGAACCAGACAGGACCCGAGGCCATTATCGAATCCATTGCTTTGGTTTACAGGCATGTCTCCTCAAAAGCCTGGATTCCAATACCAGCAGAGGGGATTTCCTGAGGCACCCATCAGAACAAATCTCGTCTCCACAAGGAAACTTGTGCATGGGAGCTAAGCCAAAGCTTAGGAGAATACTTCAGGGTCCCGGTGCCTCCTCCCCATTCCAAGGCCCTCATGGACACAAACACACGTTAGGACCCATCCTCTGGAAAGTGCATTTCAACTCAGCCACCCCGGTTGCTCCCGCAGATCCATTAGATCTAAACTGTCTTGTTGCTAGGAGACAATTGGAAGGCGAGGCGGACTTCCCAGGCATCCATCCTGGAACGATGCTCTGGAGTCATTCCATATGGGATGTCCTGGAGCTGTCCAACAGGTCTCAATTGTCCCGCAGAAGGAATCCTTGAAGGGGGAATCCCACATCTCCCAACGTGCAAAACCTCCATGGCCTCGAGATTCCGCTCCCTTCATGAAGGGGCCGTCATGCACAGAAACTCCAACCTGAGCCAACGTCGGATCCTCGCCCTGACTTCAGATGCATGAGATATTGGTTCAGATCTGCAGGGGGTACCTGCCGTGCCCTCACCCTGAATCCGAAGTCTAGCTTGTGTTCTCAGACTTCCGTCCTCACTCTCCTGGCCCCGAAGCCCTCAAGTTTGGCAATTCCGGACCGACAATGAAGCACTCTGCCTGCCCTCTAGAAAAAATATATTGCCTAATGAGCAGCCCAGGCAGCTTAAATGAGGATAAACCTACACGGCACTCGAATGTACCCAAATTATATAGTCTAACCTGGGCACTAATGCACTGTCTGACACAACCTGAGCCCGGACCTGCTGACCAACACCCAGACAGCTGACCGCACGCTGAGCACATCAGACCCGCCATGGCCTTAGGTCATCATCTCTTCCCTACCTCAGTTTTCAGGCTTCAGAACCTAGACCTAATCTCCAATCACTGCCCACGGGTGACTGTGATGCAGAAATCAGAACTCTTCCTGACCCATGGCAAGAAACCTTGTGGTTGGCATGTTGTCCAACGTTCAGTGTAGGAGAAACCAGCATTCACCCTGAGGCCCCGCCCATTCTTGAGTGCGACAAGAGCATAAACACGCATTGTGACCTCAGCGTGAGTCCTGTCCTCTAGTAAGTCCTCTCAGTGGCTGGACCATTAGATGTCATAATGGGCTTGACATGTCCCTAGTCCCCAATTTTTAACCAGATTTCTGGTTGTCCAGTCGCCCCACCCCAGGGCTCTACTCTGGAATCCCTCATTTGGTGGGACATCTGAGGTTGAAAAACAAAATGAAACAAATCGACAACAACAACAAAAAAACGGACTTCATCCATCCCCAGAATGACCCCAAACTCTTTGGACGGGACCGAACCCCCAGAGAGTAAGACTCGTCCTTTTCCCATGATGTCACCCGGCAATTTCACGACCATGAGTGACACGATATCCAGAGACAAAAACTTGAGCAAGAGCCTCACACTCGCCCTTTTTTCATATCCCGAAGTGTTCTCCTCATGGTCTGTAGATCAGTCCTGCCATACCTATGACCCAAAACATAAGCCGAGTTTGTGTTTTCAGACAACTGTCCAAACAGCTCTGGCCTACACACCCTACAGGCTCAGGGCCCTGGAGCCAAACCTGAGGACTGTACTTGCCCTCTCCAAGGGAATTGTATGTGCCCATTCCAATGGCCACAACCCTACTAATAGGATAACCTCCAAAGTCCCTGAGGCCATCCCAATAGTTGTGGCTTCCCAGGACAAACAGGGGCAATCTGAGCCCATCTGAGCACCTACCTGCACTCAGACCCGTAGACTGATGTCCCCAGAGGTAAAAAGGAACGAACAGGCCCCTAGGCACTAATCGGATCCATTGCTTTGGTTTCCAGGCATCTCTCCTCAGAGGCCTGGATTTCAATACCAGCATATGGATGTTTCTTGACTCACCCATCAGAACAAATCTCATCTACACATGGGAAACATGCACGTTGAAGCTGTGTCAAAGCCTCTGTTTAGGAGAACCCTTCAGGGCCCCAGGGCCACCGCTTCATTCCAAGGTCTCCATAGACACAAAAACATATTAGGACACATCCCCAGGAGGGTCCATTTCAACTCAGCCTCCTCGGTTGCCCCCACATCCAGAAGATCTAACTTGTCTTGTTGCTTGCAGACAATTGGAATGCGAAGTGGGCTACCCAGCCATCCATCCTTAGAACCCTGCTCGGAATCGTTGGCCTGGAGCCAACCAACAGGTCTCAATTGTCCTGCAGAAGAATCTTTGCAGTTTGGAGCTTCTCACAACTCCCATCGTGGGAAAACGTCCATGTCCTCGTGATCCAACCCCCTTCAAGAAAGGGCCATCAGGGCAGAAAGTCCAACCTGAGCGATCGTCTGATCCTTGCCCTGACTTCAGAACCACGAGATCTCTATTGAGGACTGTAGATTGTGCCTGCCATATCGTCACCCAGAAACCTAGGCCTAGCTTGGGTTCTCAGACTCCGTCCTCAGACTACTGGCCCACAAGCCCTCCAGTTTGGCAATCCAGAACTACAATGCCGCACTCTGCCTGCGTACAGAAATAAAACATTGCCCTCAGGGCTACCCCGAATCCCCAAATGAGGATCAACCTGCACGCCATTCGGCTGTACCCCAAACATATAGGCTGACCTGGGCACTATTTCCCCTTCTGACCCAGCCTGAGCCTGGACCTCCTGGTCCCACCCAGACAGCTGTCCGCACACTGAGCACATCGGACCCGCCATGGCCTTAGGTCGTCATCTCTTCCCAACTGCGGTTTTCAGGCTCCAGAACCTAGACCTTATCTCCAACCACTGCCCAGGTTTGAAAATGATGCTGAAATCAGAACTCTTTCCCCATGGCAAGAAACCTTGTGGTTGGCATGTTGTCCAACGTTCAGTGTAGTTGAAACAAGCGTGGCCCATGAGGCCCAGCCCATGCTTGCGGGCCACATTGGTCACAAACACACATTGTGACCCTCAGCCTGAGCCCAGTCCTCAGGTAAGGCCTCTCAGGGCCTATATGAAGAGGCAGCATATTAGGCTTGCCATGCCCCTAGGCCCCAATTTTTAACCATAGTTCGGGTTGTCCCTTCACTCTTCCCCAGGGCTCTGCTTTGGAATTCCTCTTTTGGTGGGACACCTGAGGTAACAAATCTGAAAGGAGTCCTCCCATCCCACAGATTGACGAAAAACAATTGGGATCGGGCCAAATCCACAGAGAGGAAGATTCGCCCATGGCCCATGAAGCCTCCCCGACATTCCACGGCCATCGCTGATACAAAATCCAGAGACAAAAGCCTGAGCAAGCGCCTCAGACTCGCTCATTCTTCATATCCTCAAGAGTTCTTCACATGGTTTGTAGATCGGGCGTGCCATACCTACGTCCCCAAACTGAAGCTGAGTTTGTGTTTTCAGTCTTCTGTCCTCAAAGTCCTGGGACACACTCCCTCCAGGCTGGGGCCCCTGGAGCCACATATTAGGACTGCACCCACCCAATCCATGGAAATTCTGCCCATTCCATTGTCAAAAATCGTACAAATTAGGAGAACCCTCCAAAGTCCCCGAGGCCATCCCAATAGTGTAGGTCGCCCGGGACAAAAAATGGGTGGTTGATACCGGCTGAGCATCTACCTCCACTCTTCTACCTCCACTCATACCAAGGAGATTGAACCAGACAGGACCCGAGGCCATTATCGAATCCATTGCTTTGGTTTACAGGCATGTCTCCTCAAAAGCCTGGATTCCAATACCAGCAGAGGGGATTTCCTGAGGCACCCATCAGAACAAATCTCGTCTCCACAAGGAAACTTGTGCATGGGAGCTAAGCCAAAGCTTAGGAGAATACTTCAGGGTCCCGGTGCCTCCTCCCCATTCCAAGGCCCTCATGGACACAAACACACGTTAGGACCCATCCTCTGGAAAGTGCATTTCAACTCAGCCACCCCGGTTGCTCCCGCAGATCCATTAGATCTAAACTGTCTTGTTGCTAGGAGACAATTGGAAGGCGAGGCGGACTTCCCAGGCATCCATCCTGGAACGATGCTCTGGAGTCATTCCATATGGGATGTCCTGGAGCTGTCCAACAGGTCTCAATTGTCCCGCAGAAGGAATCCTTGAAGGGGGAATCCCACATCTCCCAACGTGCAAAACCTCCATGGCCTCGAGATTCCGCTCCCTTCATGAAGGGGCCGTCATGCACAGAAACTCCAACCTGAGCCAACGTCGGATCCTCGCCCTGACTTCAGATGCATGAGATATTGGTTCAGATCTGCAGGGGGTACCTGCCGTGCCCTCACCCTGAATCCGAAGTCTAGCTTGTGTTCTCAGACTTCCGTCCTCACTCTCCTGGCCCCGAAGCCCTCAAGTTTGGCAATTCCGGACCGACAATGAAGCACTCTGCCTGCCCTCTAGAAAAAATATATTGCCTAATGAGCAGCCCAGGCAGCTTAAATGAGGATAAACCTACACGGCACTCGAATGTACCCAAATTATATAGTCTAACCTGGGCACTAATGCACTGTCTGACACAACCTGAGCCCGGACCTGCTGACCAACACCCAGACAGCTGACCGCACGCTGAGCACATCAGACCCGCCATGGCCTTAGGTCATCATCTCTTCCCTACCTCAGTTTTCAGGCTTCAGAACCTAGACCTAATCTCCAATCACTGCCCACGGGTGACTGTGATGCAGAAATCAGAACTCTTCCTGACCCATGGCAAGAAACCTTGTGGTTGGCATGTTGTCCAACGTTCAGTGTAGGAGAAACCAGCATTCACCCTGAGGCCCCGCCCATTCTTGAGTGCGACAAGAGCATAAACACGCATTGTGACCTCAGCGTGAGTCCTGTCCTCTAGTAAGTCCTCTCAGTGGCTGGACCATTAGATGTCATAATGGGCTTGACATGTCCCTAGTCCCCAATTTTTAACCAGATTTCTGGTTGTCCAGTCGCCCCACCCCAGGGCTCTACTCTGGAATCCCTCATTTGGTGGGACATCTGAGGTTGAAAAACAAAATGAAACAAATCGACAACAACAACAAAAAAACGGACTTCATCCATCCCCAGAATGACCCCAAACTCTTTGGACGGGACCGAACCCCCAGAGAGTAAGACTCGTCCTTTTCCCATGATGTCACCCGGCAATTTCACGACCATGAGTGACACGATATCCAGAGACAAAAACTTGAGCAAGAGCCTCACACTCGCCCTTTTTTCATATCCCGAAGTGTTCTCCTCATGGTCTGTAGATCAGTCCTGCCATACCTATGACCCAAAACATAAGCCGAGTTTGTGTTTTCAGACAACTGTCCAAACAGCTCTGGCCTACACACCCTACAGGCTCAGGGCCCTGGAGCCAAACCTGAGGACTGTACTTGCCCTCTCCAAGGGAATTGTATGTGCCCATTCCAATGGCCACAACCCTACTAATAGGATAACCTCCAAAGTCCCTGAGGCCATCCCAATAGTTGTGGCTTCCCAGGACAAACAGGGGCAATCTGAGCCCATCTGAGCACCTACCTGCACTCAGACCCGTAGACTGATGTCCCCAGAGGTAAAAAGGAACGAACAGGCCCCTAGGCACTAATCGGATCCATTGCTTTGGTTTCCAGGCATCTCTCCTCAGAGGCCTGGATTTCAATACCAGCATATGGATGTTTCTTGACTCACCCATCAGAACAAATCTCATCTACACATGGGAAACATGCACGTTGAAGCTGTGTCAAAGCCTCTGTTTAGGAGAACCCTTCAGGGCCCCAGGGCCACCGCTTCATTCCAAGGTCTCCATAGACACAAAAACATATTAGGACACATCCCCAGGAGGGTCCATTTCAACTCAGCCTCCTCGGTTGCCTCCACATCCAGAAGATCTAACTTGTCTTGTTGCTTGGAGACAATTGGAATGCGAAGTGGGCTACCCAGCCATCCATCCTTAGAACCCTGCTCGGAATCGTTGGCCTGGAGCCAACCAACAGGTCTCAATTGTCCTGCAGAAGAATCTTTGCAGTTTGGAGCTTCTCACAACTCCCATCGTGGGAAAACGTCCATGTCCTCGTGATCCAACCCCCTTCAAGAAAGGGCCATCAGGGCAGAAAGTCCAACCTGAGCGATCGTCTGATCCTTGCCCTGACTTCAGAACCACGAGATCTCTATTGAGGACTGTAGATTGTGCCTGCCATATCGTCACCCAGAAACCTAGGCCTAGCTTGGGTTCTCAGACTCCGTCCTCAGACTACTGGCCCACAAGCCCTCCAGTTTGGCAATCCAGAACTACAATGCCGCACTCTGCCTGCGTACAGAAATAAAACATTGCCCTCAGGGCTACCCCGAATCCCCAAATGAGGATCAACCTGCACGCCATTCGGCTGTACCCCAAACATATAGGCTGACCTGGGCACTATTTCCCCTTCTGACCCAGCCTGAGCCTGGACCTCCTGGTCCCACCCAGACAGCTGTCCGCACACTGAGCACATCGGACCCGCCATGGCCTTAGGTCGTCATCTCTTCCCAACTGCGGTTTTCAGGCTCCAGAACCTAGACCTTATCTCCAACCACTGCCCAGGTTTGAAAATGATGCTGAAATCAGAACTCTTTCCCCATGGCAAGAAACCTTGTGGTTGGCATGTTGTCCAACGTTCAGTGTAGTTGAAACAAGCGTGGCCCATGAGGCCCAGCCCATGCTTGCGGGCCACATTGGTCACAAACACACATTGTGACCCTCAGCCTGAGCCCAGTCCTCAGGTAAGGCCTCTCAGGGCCTATATGAAGAGGCAGCATATTAGGCTTGCCATGCCCCTAGGCCCCAATTT